>NC_081828.1:123394609-124123359 GCF_030867095.1 Alligator mississippiensis | reverse complement strand
AAACATAATCCTTGAAGCACAGGGCAAAGCCATACCATCTCACAAGAAATGCGGTCAACGGGCAAGGAAGCCCCCATGGCTGAATAAGGAACTATTGGACTTTATTCAGCTCAAAAGAGTAGCCTACACTAGCTGGAAAACAGGAAGCATTACCAAAGAGGATTACTCTGCACTCGCCTGTGTGCGGGCCGGGAGCGATCCGGGGCCCTTTTTTTGCGCCGCGGGCTGTGGCCAGCAGCCCGGACACGCTGGGTCGGAGAAAGCAGGCAACACACTAGAATTAGGCACAGACACTTAGTGGTTGATTCAAGATTGTTTACTTACACCGTAGATGGTCGCGGTGTAGGCTGGAAAGTTTCCCAGGTAAAGCTCCGCTTAAATCCCCGTTTGAGGACTCGGACAAAACTCTCACTCTCACGGAGTTGTCGAGGCTCCGTGGATCCTTGTTTGCGCGCAGGGAAGAGGGATACGTCGAGGATTGTGCTCGGCGACGGGGAGAAGAATCGATAGGTGATCAGTCTATCGATCAGCGGCCTCAGGTCAAATCTCCGTAGAGGCACTCTGCAGCGTGCTCAAAGTTCTCCAACTTGGGCGGAAACCACCCAAGCCTCTTATACGGCCAGCAAGCCAATCGCTAGCCGCCACGTGGGAATAATTTAAAAACAACCAATAATGGGGCTTGAATTTAAATACAAATGGCAGGAACTCCTTGCAACGTGCATTTCTATGCTGCAAAGAAGAAATGCACCCTGCAAAGGAAACTTCAAACGGCGGGAAAATAATTCAGTGGTGCCAAAGCACACACAAAAACAAAAATCACACCTTTGGGTCGTGACAGCCTGCACCTATAGAGAGCGGTCGAGAAAAGCCAGGGCACAAACCGAACTTAGGCTAGCTACGGGAATCAAGAACAACAAAAAGTCCTTCTTCAGATACATGGGAAGTCTGAAAAAGAACAAGGATAGCACTGGGCCCCTGAGAGACCCACTGGGGCAACTGACATCCAATGCCCAAGAAAAGGCCAGTCTCCTAAATGACTTTTTTGCACTGGTTTTTCACCCTCCCAGGAGGATCACACTGCCAGGAATGTCACAAACCAATCCAGGAGCGGGTGACGGGCCCAAAATCGATGTGGATCAGGTGAGGGAACACCTTGAGAAACTGGACATTCACAAGTCTGTGGGCCCAGACCAAATGCACCCAAGAGTCTTGAAAGAGCTGGCAGACATCATTACACCCCCATTGGCAGGGATATTTGAAAAATCATGGCTCTTGGGCGAGGACCCAGATAACTGGAAAAGAGCCAACATGGTCCCTGTCTACAAGGAAGGGAGGAGGTATGACCTGGGGAAATATAGACCAATCAGTCTGACGTCTGTCCCTGGAAAAACCATGGAAAAAATTGTCAAATGATCCATCAAAGCCACACTAACAGAAGGCAAGCTTCTGAATGCCAGCCAACATGACTTTGTGACTGGCAGGTCTTGCCCAACCAACCTTTTATGACCAGGTAACACGTGCCCTGTACAAGGGAGATGATGTGGACATCATATATCTGGACTTCAAGAAGGCTTTTGACCTAGTCCCCCATGGTGTTCTCATGGTTAAGCTGGGGAACTGCAGCCTTGATGATCATACGGTCTGAAGATTAGGCAACTGGCTACGGGGTCAGGCCCAAAGAGTACTAGTTGAAGGAAGCAAATCAATGTGGCTCAGGGTGACCAGTGCAGTCCCTCAGGGCTTGGTACTTGCACTGGTACTCTTTAACATCTTCATCAATGGTCTGGATTCGGGAGTCAGATGTGAACTGGCCAAGTTCATGAATGATACCAAATTATGGGGGAGGGCGGTCACACCGCAGGACAGGCTAGGGATACAGGCTGACTTAGACACGTTCTCAAGGTGGGCCGACCAAAACCTGATGGCCTTCAATGCAGAGAAGTGTAAGGTGCTGCACCTCAGTAGGAAGAACCCCCAGCATACTTACAGGCTCAGCAGTGCTATGCTCACTAGCACCACAACCAAAAGGGACTTGGGGGTCTTGATCAACCACAAGATGAATATGAGTTACCAATGTGATAGTATGGCTGGCAAAACTTCAGGAAGGATGTGGAGAAGCTTGAGAGAGTCCAGAGGAGAGCCACTTGTATGATCCAAGGCCGTATGAGGAGCAGCGGAGGGACTTGGGACTCTTCAGTTTGGAGAAGAGAAGGCTCAGGGGGGACTTGGTGGCAGCCTACAATTACATAAGAGGGGTACATCAGGACCTGGGAGAACAGCTGTTCACCAGAGCTCCCCAAGGGATAACAAGGTCTAATGGCCATAAACTCTAGGAAGGCTGATTCAAACTAGACATAAGAAAAAAGTTCTTTATGGTGCGTGTTTCCAGGGTCTAGAACAAACTTCCTCCAGAGGTGGTGCAAGCACCTACTCTGGACTTCTTCAAAAAACAGGTAGATATATTTTTTGCTGGGGTCACTTGATCCCAGCTGACTTCCCACCTATGGCAGGGGGACTGGACCCAATGATCTTATGAGGTCCTTCCAGCCCCTAATGTCTATGAGATCTATGAAAGTTGCCTAAGAACAGCAATATTTCCTTCACTTTTTAGTCACTGTCTCTTCAATAATTATCTAACTTGGTGGTACTCAGATCCACACGTCCAAAAATTTTGTAATGAAATATCATTACAAAATTGGATGAACTAGCAGGATGAACTAGCACTCCTGCTTGCAGAAAACACCTATGACTTAGTAAGGCTAACAGAAACCTGGTGGGATTCTTCACACGACTGGGCGGTACGCATTGAGGGTTATAAGCTGTACAGAAAGGATAGAGTGGGGAAGAGAGGGGGAGGGGTGGCGCTCTATGTCAATGAGCGATATACATTGACCCTTATCAAAACGGAATCAGAGGAGGAGAAAGTAGAAGGATTGTGGGTTAGGTTACATGGAGGTCAAGGAGAAAGGGATTTGGTGGTAGGGGTCTGCTACAGACCCCCACACCAAGGGGAAGAACTAGATTTGGGGCTTCTGAGGCAGCTCTCGCAGACCATAAAAACTAGGGAGGCAGTAGTCATGGGGGACCTAAACTACCCAGACATCTGCTGGGAGACGCAGACAGCAAAGTCCCACTGTTCACGCAGGTGCCTATCCTGTGTACAGGACCTCCATCTGACACAGAAGGTACATGGTCCCACTAGGGGGAATGCCTTACTGGACCTGGTATTGGCAACGGGGGATGACATGGTAGGAAACTTACAGATCAGTGGTCACCTGGGGGACAGTGATCACCAAATAATAGAATTCATCATAAGACGTCGAGTGGGTAAGGTAACTAGTAGGATGAAAGTGCTAGACTTTAGGAAAGCTGACTTCAATGAACTCAGGCGTTTAGTCAAGGACGCACTGCAGAGTAAGAGTTTTGAAGAGATGGGAGCCCAGGAAGGGTGGCTGTGCCTTAAGGAAATGATCCTTCGGGCACAGAGGGAGAAAATCCCAACGCGGGAAAAAAGGGGGAAAGGGGCCAAGAGGCTTCCTTGGCTGACCAGAGAAATCCAGAGCAGTCTATGGGCTAAATGGGGGCATATAAAAAGTGGAAATGGGGAGAGATTAGTAAAGAGGAGTATACCTCCTCTGCTCATGCTTGTAGGGAGGCAGTTAGATGGGCCAAAGCTACCATGGAGCTGAGGATGGCATCCCAAGTTAAGGATAACAAAAATTTGTTTTTTACATATATAGGGAGTAAAAGGAAGGCCCAGGGTGGAATAGGACCCCTACTAAATGGGCATAAGCAATTGGTGACGGACAGGGGGGACAAGGCTAAACTCCTCAATGAGTTCTTTGCCTCAGTGTTCCTAAGCGAGGGGCACGACAAGTCTCTCACTGGGGTTGTAGAGAGGCAGCAGCAAGGCGCCAGACTACCAAGCGTAGACCCTGAGATGGTGCAGAGGCACTTGGAGGAACTGGATGCGTTTAAGTTGGCAGGCCCAGATGAGCTCCATCCGAGGGTACTGAAGGCACTGGCTGACGTCATTGCGCAGCCACTGGTGGGAATATTTGAATGCTCATGGTGCATGGACCAGGTCCCGGAGGACTGGAAAAGGGCCAATGTGGTCCCCGTTTTCAAGAAGGGGAGGAAGGAGGACCCAGGCAACTATAGGCCAGTCAGTCTCACTTCCATCCTTGGCAAAGTCTTTGAAAAGATTATCAAGGCTCACATTTGCGAGAGCCCGACAGAAAAAATTATGCTGAGGGGAAACCAGCACGGGTTCGTAGCAGGTAGATCATGCCTGACTAATCTAGTCTCTTTCTATGACCAGGTTACAAAACACCGGGGTGCAGGAGTAGGGGTTGACGTCATTTACTTAGACTTCAGGAAGGCCTTCAATACAGTATCCCACCCCATACTGGTGAACAAGTTAAGAGGCTGTGACTTGGATGACTACACAGTCCGGTGGGTGGCGAATTGGCTGGAGGGTCGCACCCAGAGAATCGTGGTAGATGGGTCAGTTTTGACCTGGAAGGGTGTGGGCAGTGGGGTCCCTCAGGGCTCGGTCCTTGGACCGATACTCTTTAATGTCTTCATCAGTGACTTGGACGAGGGAGTGAAGTGTACTCTGACCAAGTTTGCGGATGGCACAAAACTATGGGGAGAAGTGGACACGCCGGAGGGCAGGGAACAGCTGCAAGCAGACCTGGACAGGTTGGACAAGTGGGCAGAAAACAACAGAATGCAGTTCAACAAGGAGAAATGCAAAGTGCTGCACCTAGGGAGGAAAAATGTCCAGCATACCTACTGCCTAGGAAGTGACCTGCTTGGAGGCACAGAATCAGAAAGGGATCTTGGAGTCCTAGTGGAGTCCAAGATGAACATGAGTTGGCAGTGTGACGAAGCCATCAGAAAGCTAATGGCACTTTATTGCGCATCAGCAGATGCATGACGAACAGATCCAAAGAGGTGATACTTCCCCTCTATCGGGCCCTGGTCAGACCGCAGTTGGAATACTGTGTGCAGTTTTGGGTGCTGCACTTTAAGAGGGATGTGGATAACCTGGAGAGGGTCCAGAGAAGGGCCACACGTATGGTTAAGGGCTTGCAGGCCAAGCCCTATGAGGAGAGACTAGGGCACCTGGACCTCTTCAGCCTCCGCAAGAGAAGGTTTAGAGGCGACCTTGTGGCTTCCTGTTAGTTCATCATGGGCGCACAGAAGGGAATTGGTGAGGCTTCACTTACCAAGGCGCCCCTGGGGGTTACAAGAAATAATGGCCACAAGCTAGCAGAGAGCAGATTTAGACTAGACATTAGGAAGAACTTCTTCACAGTTCTAGTGGCCAAGGTCTGGAATGGGCTCCCAAGGGAGGTGGTGCTTTCCCCTACCCTGGGGGTCTTCAAGAGGAGGTTAGATAGGCATCTAGCTGGGGTCATCTAAACCCAGCACTCTTTCCTGCCTATGCAGGTGGTCAGATTCGATGATCTATTGAGGTCCCTTCCGACCCTAACATATATGAATCTAGTAATTAGTGGTAGCATTAATTGCTACAGCTCTGGAAGCTGCAGAAGTTAATGCTGCCACTGCTCCCGCACTGTTAAATTTCCAGCCCCATGAGGAGCCCCACAGGTCACGTGACTTGGTCTCATATCATATTTCAGAGCAGAACATGGGGTTGGATCCAGTGCACTTTGGGTTGACTCTGACATATGTGGGGTTGCTCTGCAACCAGATCCAGCTCACACATGACCGAATTCAGTGTGCGCAGGGTAAGATCTGATGCACATGGGATCACTTTGTGTCTGGATCCAGTACGCATGAGGTTGTTCTGCAGCCAGATACAGAGTGATGACTCCTTGCTGGATTCAGCCCACAGACTGACCCTGCTCTTGCAATCTGGCCTGGTGGGGTAGATGATTGAGCACCATTGATCTAAGAAGATAATTGTTCTGTTCATAATTTTTTAGAATAAAAAGTAATGCCTAAAACAGGGCATGTTTCCTCTGAGGAGGGACCTTGTAATCTCTTGGGAAATTTAAGTTCCTTATTTCTTTCAAGAATACTTAACTGTATGCCTTCCTCATCCCAATCATACAGTCTTTCTGAAGTCAACCATGTCAAAGACTTCTAACTATTGCCTATGCACTTCTTTCTGTTCTCTCTTGATTATCTTCCATCAAATCTCTTGTCATCTCCTTCCATTCTGCACTTCTTTATTCCTGTCCGTCAGCCCATGTTCTAACCCCGTGTCCTACTCCCCACTCCATGCCACCCCAAGTCTGGGCTATCCACACCATCCTGGTTCTGCTTCTGAATACCTTGGGGGAAATTCCTGTGATTGCATGGATCTTCTTCACTACAGAGTTTAGCCTTTTTATTTAATTTCTTTCATTTTCCCAGTTAGTTGCTTCTCTCCTTTATTCTCATTGATACGTGTCCCTAATGCAAGGGTGGGCAATTACTTCAGCTGGAAGGTCACTTAATGAGTTTTGGTGAGCTGTGGAGGGCCACAAGGGTAGCTCCACCCCTTGACAGGTTCCCCACCCCCTGGTCACCATCTTGGGACTGAAGTCTCCCCTAACCCCTGATGTTTGTCACCTGAAGTCCCTTCCCTTGATCCTGGAAGTACTCCTTTTGGGAAGAGAGATTTGCCATCTTGGAACCAGAAAAAAACCAAATCATATACTAAAATTCAAACATCTATTATAACATATTTTATTTCAAAAAATATTTTTGTCCTTATTTGTATCTGTTTGAATAGTGTATATAGAGGCAATCACAAAATAACTCAAAATAAAGTCTTATTCTTGTATATTGTGTGTGGAGTGTGGTGAGGTGTCGGGGCGTATGTCTGTGGATGTGTGTGGGGGGGTGGGATTTGTATGTCGGGTGGGTGTGGTGTGTGAGCAGGGTGTGGGTGGGTGTGGTGCATCGGGGAGCATGTAGTTGTGGGGTTTGTGGAGGAGGATGTGTGGGTATGGTGGGGTATGCATGATACACGCAGATGCGTGCATGTGCCTGAAGGCGACAACCCTCCCCATGCACAGGTCAGGACAGATGGGCCACTGAGCCCTAGGACTGTGGCTGCTGCTGATGCCAGGTTGTGGCACCCATGGCCCTGGTTACTGGAGCCTCCACTCCACCTTCCCTTAGTGACTAGGATGCCTGGATCCAGGCCTGTCACACTCCACCCACCTACCCCACACTGCTGTTGCTGTGGAAGCCAATGGGCCCCCATGACAGCAGGAGTGGTGGCTGCAGGGTCTGGGCTGGGGGGGTGCAGTATATGTGAGGTCCCTTGGGCTGCTGCTCCAAACCCCGGGATTAGCATGGCTTTGCCACGTGGGGAAGAAGAGATGGTTGTAAAGGAGCTGGTCTAGGGGAAGCCACATGCACGTGAGCAAGGCATTGGCTGCACCCCCCTGAGCCAGTCAGCACCCCCCACACAACAGCCCAGAGCCTGCACACCCTGCTGTTCCTCCCCACTACCAGCATGCAGCCCCAGCCCTGACCCTAGCCTGGTCTGTGCCTGCTCTGGACTTGCCCTGACTGGAGCAGACCAGCCAGAACCCATGTGCACAGCCCTGCCCCTAGTGTGGGGGAAAAGTGGCCTCTCCCCCTCACTGTTGCTGGGCCATTCTTGCTGCAGCCATCCAGAGCCTGTGCCCAGGCTGCCCTGTGGCTCCTCTCTATCACCATCACTACCACCTCCAGGCTGTCTCACACGGCAGCAGTGGCAGTGCAGAGGAGCCACAGGGTAGCTTGGGCATGGGCGCTAGGTTTCTTCAGCAAGAACCACCTTGCAGCAGTAAGGGGGAGGGGCTGCTTTTACCCCATGCTGAGCAGCAGCTTCTTGCTGGCCACTGCTGCTGCTGCTTAGTGTGGGCAGGCGGTGCAAAGCAGGCATGGGGCAGGCTGGGGTCAGAGCTGTGCCTCTGGGTGCCCACCAGTACCATGGCTCTAGGGCCAGTGGCAACAATAGCCAAAAGGAGCTGCCATCATCTGGGCTGCCTAGAAAAACAGTCCAGCTGCACAGCCACCCCAGCTCTACTGCATGCTCAGGGGTGGCAGGATGTGCCACGGGCAGGATGGCGCTTGGGCCAGGCAGGACCAAGGGACCCACTGCAGGCCAGACAAAGACCCTCTGCAGGCTGGATCTGGCCCATGGGCCGTATTTTGCCTACCCCTGCCATAATGCCTTGTCATCAACTTTTGACACTCTCCTTACACTCTTTCATAGATTCCATAGATTTCATAGACATTAGAGCTGGAAGAGACCTCGGAAGATCCTCGAGTCCAGCCCCCTACCCCAGGGGCAGGAAGTCCTCTTTTGCCATTCTGTGTGCAAGATATTTCTAACCTTTAGAAAGAGAAGATGGGCAAAAAATGAACCTTGATCTTCCCTCCACTTATCCCTGACCCTGACTCTCCTGTCTTCATTGATGCTAAAGTTTTTTCACTGCTGTTATCCTCTACCTCCTTTACCTACCCCACTCACTGTGGGTGCCTGTACATGAGTGTGGAGGCTACTCCAATGCACTGTAAGAGCAGATTCAATTAATTGAGTCTGCTGGAGCATGGCAATTACCATGCTTCAGCAGCTCCTGCATCTTGTGTATCTGTGTCCCCGTGCTTAAAATATGTGGAGGCAGAGGCAGCAATTGAACTAAAACTTGTTTGAGCTTTAGTTCAAGTGCCTCCGTGCCATTTTTAAGTCCGGGGATGCTGATACAGGATCGGCAGAGGTACTTTAATTAGAGTGATTCTTGAATCCGCTTTAATTAAAGCTCCACCTCCCCCCACCCCTGGAGCACCTGTAAAAGTACATTGTATGGCCCCGTAGTTCCTGATTTGCCTCTTCCCCTATTTCCTCATTTACTTCAGTACCTTTGTCCTCAATTGCTCGCTCTCCCCTGATTTACTATATACAACATGTATTTCTTTTTTTGTCTCTTGGGACATGTCTTAAGATTTCCTGATTCTTTCATGTTATTTGCAGCTAGTTGCACAAAAAAAATGAAAAGCTTTCAATTTGATTAATTTCTTAAGTGTTGCTTGACAGTATTAAGAACATTTTTGGCAGTTTTGTTTTTTTACTGCTTTTATGCAAATATTCAAATGGAGATCATTGTTTATCCATTTATATGGACTTTTGGAATAATCAAGATATAATGGACTGATTTTGTTTAGTAGTATCTCCTCTCCTCAGTTCTGTAGCTTCTGTCCTAGAGTATATAACATCATAAGAAAGAGGTAGAGCCATGTTTATAGGGCTTATGAGAATGTTAGAGGTAACCAGAAAACAAAGTGCTGGACATTTTCAGTAAAAGGCATGTTTCCAGTCTCTGTGGCACAAACAGGTCAGTGCTGAAGGGAATCTAGAACTGTAGGATATTTTGCTTAGAATGATACAAAGGTACAAGTGTGCTGTGACACTATCTTTGTGGAACCTTGCTAGCTGGAAACTTATGTCACTGAAGAAAGGGCAATAATTATGCCATAAGATGTAGAGGACTTTCTGAATAGGACATAATGTAAGTGTGGATGTGTACCAGTAAATTTTACTGCTAAATTGTCTATACCAGGCCTAAGCAATGTTATCCATATTTTAAGGTAAGGAAAGTAAGGGCCATGTAACACATTAATTTTAGGTGGCTCTGGAACTCTTAACCCCTGGATTACATTAACACCTGAAACTAGTTTTAAGCACACTTTACATGGCTTAAAGTTATGCCACCCCAGGGCAGGTTTATCTCTGATCTGTGATCCATTAATGTGTGGCCATTCCCCACAGATGTGCTGCCCAAGTTGCAGTCCTAGAGCATCCCAGGATGCAGTGTCCTCCCCCTCTTCCTGGAAAGTATGTGGACAAATTTTCCATCCCCTGAACTGTATTGCCCTAGTGGCACTTCTGGCACCAAGCCAACTCCCTCTCCTACTTTCAGGGGCACAACCCTGTGCAAACAGCCTGCAGAGCATATGCCAGCTAGACAGGTTGCAGCTCCAGTAGTGGGGAGTCAGAGGGAACAAGTTAGGAGGCCAGATCAGACCCACATGAGCTGGGGTCTCCTTCCAGGACAGGCACAGTAGCTCCCCCAAGAGAGCCTTCCCTCACCTCTCTTATCTCCCAGCTGCTCCAGGAAACATGAACAGCATGCTCCACACTCCAATCCCAAATCCCAATTTATTAAAATATGAGATATTCTTTCATTTACTTCCTCTTAATTTCTTTTTAAACTCCTTTTTAAAAACTGTAACAGTACACTCTTTAGGGTGTCTGTCACTTTAAGGGCTGGAGCAGGGAGCTAATTAGAGTGGCTGTTTTGGAGAGTGGCCATTTTGGGAGAGCTCTGTTATAAGAGCAAAGCATTTTGAGATCAGGCAGTGAAGAGTAGCATTGCCTGGTGAAGCTCCTGCTCTAGGAATATCTTTGAGGTAAGGGTGAGGGTATGGGGAAGGAGGAGGCCTCTGGTCCTGGACATGACATGAAACTGTATCCTGTTGGTTAGGGAGGCCTGGTGGTCCCGTCTGTGGCAGGGCAGGGCCACTCAAATAGCAGGATCAAGAAGCTTCCTGGTATAAGGTGGGTTGGGACACCTAAACCCCTGCCCCCACCTTTGGGTGGGTTACTCGGAGAGGTGGGGCCAGGTAAGCTTATTGAGAAATGCCCGAGTCCTATGGGCTGTTGGACCCTGGGGGCCAGGCATGCTGAATGAGCAGCACCTGAGTCAAGTGGGTGTAAGACCCTGGGCCCTGAGAGTTGCAGGACGGAATTGTGGGGGCCAGTTAAGCTCAGGGAGTAGCAGCTGAGCCCTAAGGAGTGGAGGACCCCAGGCTCTAGTTGTGATCCGAGAGAGGGGCATAGTGGTCCGGTGAGAGGCCAAGGGCAAAGTAGGCCCATAGTTGTGTAATTGCTCAGTCCCGTTTAGCTGAGTGTCACGAGACAGACCTAAAAGACCATGCCAGGGCTGACTGAGGGGTGAAGAGCAAAGCCTGAAGATTTCCACGGAGTAGGGTGGAGTGAGTGTGGCCTGGATAGGCAGTATTCAAGAGACTGGGTGATAGCCAGTGGAGTGCAAGAGGCCCCAGTGAGAGCAGGGTGGAATGTGTGTGGCCCCAAAGTGGGCAGTGTGAATAAGCTACAACAGTATGCCCAGTTTGGCTTGGCATTGAGCTGGAGTATCATCACACAGTGAGACATCAGCATGGCATGAGACATGTGTAGGGATGGGAGGAGCATGTGCTGATAGCCCACAGTCATTTGGGTGCACAAAGGGCAGCTTCCTGCCTATTTGATATCATAATCATTTATCAACAAGCTGTGGTAGGAGAACAAGGTGGGTGGTTTGCTCAGAGACAAGGGCAGGGCCATACTAGTATCAGGCTTGGAAGGCACCTTTGTCACAAAACCCTTTTTATTTTATCATTCAGTGGCTAACTTCATTTCAGTCCCATTAACTCTCCACCTCCCAGGTTCATGTTCCTGCCTTTCCTAACCCAGCTCTCGTACAACCCTACTTAGAACAGCAATAGAAGCCTAGCCCTGCTCACCAGCCCTGTAGTTGCAACTCATAGCTGTAGCTCCTAGTTAGGCCCATGCTCACCAGCCCTCTAGTGGCAAGTCACAGCTGTGCAGGGTGAGGACTGTCAAAGAAGGTTTTTTTAGCCTGAAGGTGTGACTGCTCCAAACTCCAGCTAGCACTAACACTGATCAATTTTTGAGCATGTAACAAGGCCCTAAAAGCAGAAAACATTAGTGTCCCATTAATCTTATACCGAGGTGTTCATTAGGGCTGTGCGAAGCTTTGGTAGCAGATTCAATTCAGAGGAGATTCGGCTCAATTCGGCGGCTGAGTCTCTGAATCCAAATCGAATCGGGAGACCAATTAAAAGGTCTGAATGGAGTCGGAAAAGATTTTGCCTGATTTGGAGATTTGGCCATAGACTAAACAGGCAGGAGTCCTCACCACACTACACACAGCTGCCTCCAGCTGGTAAGTCTGTTGTGGTGGGCGGAGGGGGGAGAGAAGTGGTGTGGGGTGGCAGATCAACGCCTCCACAATGAGAGGGGGTTTGGGGCTGGGACAAGCTGCCCATCCAGGGCGGGGGTGCTTGGGATGTGGGTGCTGCCGCTGCTTACCTGCTTCCCGCACTCCCCCCCTCCACACCAGCTGGGCAAGTGGTAGCAATACCCACATCCAGTGCCCTCCCCTCTCCTCAGCTGGGCAAGCAGTGGCAGTACTCCCATCCCACGCCCTCCCACCCCAGGCAAGCATGGGCTATGCCCTGCTGCCGCTTGCCCCCTTCAACCTGGAGCAAGCCGCACCTGCATCACGCCCCTGTCCCGGCTGGGTAAGTGGCAGCAGGGAATAGCCCCCTCTCCCAGCGCTGCTGTGCCTGCATCCCCCCCCCCCCCAAGTCCCTCACCCTGGCTGGGCAGCTTGTCCTAGCCCCAATCCCTCCCTTGCTGTGGAGGCATTGATCTGCCCCCCACCCCCACGACCTTCCCTCCCCTCTCCACCCACCACAACAGACTTACCAGCTGGTAGCAGCTGTGTCCAGCATGATGGGAACTGCTGCCTGTTTAGTCTATGGCCAAATCTCCAAAGCGGCACCGAATCTTTGGATCTAATTTGGCCAAATCGAATTGGGACAGTGGTTTGAATCTCCAAATCAAATCACTGTCCCTCTGGATTGGCCGAATCTGAAGCTTCATACAGGCCTAGTGTTCATTGCCTTTGCAAACTAAACCATATGTAATTTGTTGAAACCGACAAAGCTGACACAGGAGATCTTTGGCAGAAATGGGAATAAACCCCAAAAGTAAAATTTGGGTTTTACTGAAGTCCAAGAAACAAAGGTCTCCAGGTCTTCCGACATCCTAGACTTCACCCCATGTTTCCCACCAACTAGTCTTGTTCTTGAGACTTAAGGGAATCCTCTCATTAGTCTAATTTCAGAGGATTCATTAAGGAGTGCATCTTAGGAATGCAAACATGATTTTTTCATTGCATCCAAGTGTGTTTCCTCAAGAATGACCTAAATACAAAAAGGCAAGTGTTGTCTGATATAGAAAACCCTTCATATTCATAAGATACTTGGGTCATTTGAGAAAAGAGGAAATTGCAAAGGATTAGGTTTACAGCACTTGAACATGTCTCAGAAGTGCTACTCTGTAAAGCTTAAGGGGAAAAAAAAAAAAAAGAAAATACAGAAAAGGGGGGGGGGGGGAGAAACCCCAGTAGGTTTCTAAAGCTTTGCATCCTGTACTTTATTATATTTGTCAGTAAAACCAGCAAGGATTATGGCAGAAGATTTATTGATGTTTATGAACTCCTGGCATATGGACTTGTTGCTGGCCATCTGATAGAAAATGGCACTGGAAGTATTTTGCAGAAGATGAGTATTACGTATCTGAGGTTAAAAAAAAGTATTTCTGCAAACCTATTGCAAACAAATCCCTGGGAAACTGCTGCTTTAAAGTCCCTGAGAGAAATTTTGCTTTATATTTTCCTGCACAAAGGAAGGTTCTTGGTTGTAGTGGGTGTTCAAAAACCTCAATACAGAGGTTTATTCTTTTCAGCCTCAGTACCTCATTCCAGAAAGGAGGGGTCCTTAGCAGAACTTGAAGTTGCTCAGTGCTGCTCAGGATCAGGCTCTTGGCACCCTGTCTAGACTAGTCATAAATGTATTTTAAAAGTTATTCATTAAATTTACCCATTTTTAATCATGGCATGTTTTTCTAATCTAGGCAGGGCCAATGACATATATGGTAACTGAAAAGGCTTGCTGTTTACCTTTGAACTGAAGAAAAAAAAGGGTTTTAGCAGGGGTATCCTTAAGTCATAAGTGTCCGAAGGCTGTTGTAGAGGCCTTTTCTAAAGTGCTTTGGAGGCCTCTGTTCTGGCCCTGGTGGTCAGGCAGATGCATCATAGAAACATCTGCCTTACTTGGCACTCATTCATAATTTATTTGCATTCTCAATTGCCAATGATTGAAGGGGGTTGGATGTTGAGGTGCCCATATTCCCTTCAAAGTGTGTCTCCATAGGTCAAGGTTACAGCACCCTGGCAGGCATCATGCATGCTAAATCTGTTGCCAGCCATGCTGTTTGTGTTATGTTATTCAGATTTTTATTGCTGCACAATTGATTAAATCATGGTTTTATAAAACACCTTCTTTTGGCATCCTAAATAATCATAAAAATCAATTTCATTTTTATTTAAGCAAATCATTTTAAAATCCTTTGTTTGATGTTACACTTGTAACAACACAGAATGGTGTTTGCATAATTTCACATCTGTCTAAGTAAGGTACTTTTGGCCATGTTGGTACGGCTTTCCTGCTTAAGCTGAGTCTCCTACTGAGGGGGAGTTAGGGGGAGTAGGTGGCTCAGAGTAGCCCTGTGTGTGCATTTGAAAAGGAATGAGTGGGCAGTACTTATCTGTTGAAAGTGGACTATTGGTTGGGAGGGAAGATGTATAGAGATTTATTTTATTTATTCAATTTATGTGCAGTTAATGGCCTCACTACCATTGCATTTGAACATCTCAGAACCTTTTAGCAGAGTTGAAGTGCTGTTGCAGCTGTCCAGGAAATATGTGAGAAGCATGGTTTTTTTGGGTGATATCTTTTACTGGACCAGCTGTATAGTCGGAAAAGATGTTAGACAAGCTTTCAAGCACGAAGTGCCATTCCTCGTGTCAAACCCTTGTCTTATAATCTTTAATACATTTCTTCTCACAAGAAGAACTGTTATCTTCGTTTTACAAATGAGGAGCTGAGCCACAGAGACTTTGTCCAGGGTCATACCAGAAAGCCTGTGGTAGCAGGGAGACTCAAATCTCAGGCTTCCAGGTCCCTGGTTAGTGTCCCAACCACTCAGTCATACTCATTGTATAAGAGCTTAATAATATAAACATGTACCATAATATTTATAGTGCTTTTTGTATTCAAAGCTCCATACTCCTGTAAATAAGGTTAGTAAATACAGTTTTATAGATGAGAAACCTAAGCACATACTTAAGTGATTTACTGTATCAGAGCCATATTGTGTCAGTGATAACAGCAGGATTTTGTGACTCTATGTCATATGCTAGTTCCTCATCAGTCCTCTTCCTCCACTGTTATCCTCTTTGGACTTTGGGGGTGAAATAATCTTTCTGTTGAAATCAATGTCAAACTGATTTCAGTAAGACCATTATTTCACTTTAAGAGAATGACCTGTAACCTGTGCCTACTGTTTGTTTATTGTGTCCTCTGCTGAAGTTGTGTCTCTTTCTGAAAATACTGGTCATAAAAATAAGACATATATCTTAGTACATGTATTTTTATTATATACACTTCTTATTATAAGTATGTGTATACAGTTGAAATAAGTTCTAATTCTATAACACTTTCTACCTTTATGACTCTTTGTATAGGTAGCACATTTATAAGAACAGTGGAGGACATTGCTTGAAACTGAATTACAATACTCCTTTTCTTTCCTTAAAGAAAAAATATTCCCTGTTAAGGTTATAACATTCTTAGTTTCCCCTTTTGTCATCATTAAAACTTTATTACGCACCCCATGTGAGTCCTGTTGGTTATATTGTTGTACAGTATTTTCTTCCTTCTAAAATAGATATTGAATATTATTAACTTATGCCAAAACTGAATATAAAATACTCATCAGCTATATCTGAAATATTGGCTTACAAACTATGCTGATTCGTCCCACAAGAAACACTGGCTTTTTCTCATTTTTATGCTCCGTGTTTTACATTTCTCATAGGTTATTTACAGCAATTCTAAGCAATGAGGTACTACAAAATATGCATCATAGAGAGTGCTTGATTTACACTTAGGAGATAAATCACAGCTTGCAGGCCAGCCTTCTCATGAACTTCAGACCCCTGTGATTCTTTCACTTAATTGAAGATTTCTGAATCTTGGAAAGAGACTGTTTTAATGTATTCCCACACGTGGTCCAGTCAGGGAAGCTGTCCACATGATTTCATCTGCATAGGAGATAAAGAAACATTCCTATTCATTTTCACATTTTTAAATCAGGATTGAGATGTGAATGTACCTCAAATATTCTTCCAAAAGGATGATCTTCTGAGGAACACCTTTCTCTCTTTCTTCTTCCCCTCTCCTTCCACGTCCCTAATTTCTTATATTCTTCTTTTTTTCCCTTTCCTGCCAGTTTCATATATTTCTTTCCTTGCCGCTGTAGCAGCGGTCACCAACCAGTAGATCTCAGAGCCTCTTGCGGTAGATCTCAGAGCCTCTTGGAGTCGATCCAAGGCTGGGGTGAGGGGCTGAGTGCCTGTGTGTAAGCGCACACACATCCCAGCCCATCAGGTCAGTCTGTGGGGGAGGGAAGGGGCGGGGGCTAGATCGAGGCCCCCGTGGTGAGTGATAGTGAGGGAGGCAGGAGCAGGAGTAAGTTGAGTGGGGTCCCAGCCAGGTGGGACTTACCTGCTGGGGAGGTGCACCCCCAAATCATTTTTTTTCTCCCTCTTCCTTGATTGCCCCCACCCTTCCCTCCCCCACAGACTTACCTGTAGGGGGCACAGAGTGGTGGGGGGGGGAAGGGGAGAGTGGCAGTGGTGCACAGTAGATCTTGGGTTGCTTTTAAATGCCAAAGGTGATCTCCTGCTTAAAAAAATTTGGAGACCACTGCACAATAGTATTTCCATGAATGGACAACACAATATGAATGCAACTCAGTGCATGAGCATGAAAATATCCTGAGATTGCCTTCCTTTTAAAATTCCAATTACATTTATTTTGGAAATACTAGGTCAACATTTTGGAAAATGACCAGTTTGAGGTGTTAGGTTTGAGATACCTTTAAAAGGGCCCGATCAGAACTCACCTTTAGAAAACAGACCTAAAATCATTAGTTAGTTATGAAAATGTTGAATCATGATATTAGCACTTGCATTATTTCTGTTTGTACAAGAATTAATATTGTATTAATCTTCCTAAGTACTCATCAGAAACAAAGAAACCTAAACATAAATGTAGCAATATATCCCAGTGCCTTCTGCTCCATCTCTGGTTAGTTTGAATAAGGATTTAGGGACCAAATATTATGTATTAAAAACATTATAGTGCACACTAACTTTTTTTGATCAATTTTGATCATTTAAAAGTAGGATTTTTTTTATAATTCACTCACTGACTTTTAAAGCTGCTATTTAAGATAACATGAATGCGTTTAAAGGTTATAAGTACAAGTTAATGTATTAAAACATTGCTATACATACCTAAGCTCTAGTGTTGCAGAAGCTGAAATATATATATATATATATATTTAAATGTGAAGAACAAGATCATCTGCTAAGTTCCTTCAAAATCAACAAAACACTTATGATCAAAAGCTTAAGAAAACAGTGTATTTGTTTTTGTAATCTACAGTAAATGTGTACAAAGGGCTAGATTTAAGTCTGGTTATCTCTAGCTCAAAGATATAGAGAGTGACTCCTATCATGGATTTCCACCAGATTTTTACAGATAAAAATGCCTTGTCCTCCAAGGCTTTTTGCATTGTCAATTACCGTTAACCTCATCAGGAGCTGGGCTTTTCTTAATGTCGCACTCAGCGCAAGGTAGACTTTGGTCATCTGTGTGTGCATAGGTTTGTAAACACCAAGGGCCACATTTATATAATAATATTTGGGCTAAAATTTTGTCAGCTTATATAAAGATTTTGAGACACCTTTAATGAAATAGACAACCAATTTTTCCCATTTTGCGGGCAGGAAAAGTGAGATGCACAAAAAAATAAGTAGAATTTTCAGAAGTGATTCCTCAAGTTTTGGGTGCTCAGCTAGAGGCACAGTTAAGGATCATGGTTTTTGCATTTTCTTCAAAACAGGACCTTTGAAAACAAACCCAGTTGTATCCAAAAGCAAAGGTACTCAGAATCCTTGCTTGCTTTGAAAATCTTCACCTCAGTGCTTTTTCTCTCCATCATGTAATAAGTTAGTGACTGTTGGGAATGGAGCTGACAGGAGCACTTCTTCAGTTGGTGTAAATTGTCCACGCTCCACTGGCTCCAGTGGGAGTCAGAAAATTCAAACAACTTGAGGACCTAGCCCCAATATTCCTCCCTTAAAATCTGTTGTTGACTAGAAAGCAAATCTGCTAGGCCAGGAGAATGAATAGAAGCTCTGGATCTTACTGTTGTTCTACTGGCACAGGAAAAAAATCACCAGATTACATGGTTGAGAAGATATTATTCCTCACACCTAGTATAGAAAACAAGCCCTGCACTCCTTCCACAAAATAGTTGCTGCATTCATGTGGAATAATTTAATTCCATTAATTACTACAGAAGAAAAAACCCACCATAAAAACAAGAGTATGTAAACCTAACTGGTCTGAACCCAGACACATATTTCCCCTTGTTCTTTTATTAAGACACATTGTTTTACTTTTATTTGTGTTTAGCTTTTAAAACATCTACACAGAAAGCACTTTTTATAAATTTAAAATTGGCATTTCATCTTTCAGTGGGAATTCAGATTGTTCTAACAACTTTAGGGGTCATTAGTTCTTTGCTGAGTTTGCCCATGCCTGTTTCAAAGACATCAGTTACAGTGCATGCTGTAAAGTACAGACTCTTTGGCTAGCATTAGAGATGCATCCAAGTTGCTAATATCTAACTAGGTCAGAAATAAAATTGGTTGAGCCAAAAATGCTATTCTTTCTCTCAATTTCACAGTCTTTTGCTTTGAATACATAGTGCAAAACTTTGGCTTGTATACATTATTCTGGCTGCTAGATAGGTACTCAGGGAGCAGTAGAGAATAGGAGGGCTTAGAAATTGATGGTGTGGAGAACGGGGAAAGACACAGATAAGTGTTGCTTCTGTCCATGGCCTGCGAGGGTTCGAGGTGTCTGTATGTTTAGCTCCATGTGGTAGGAAGGTGGCATGGGCTTCTTCCTCACTCTTCTCTGTGCTAAATATACCAGCCAAGGTCAGGGACCAGTTGTGGTTGTACCTGTGCAAAGAAAAAAAACTTGAACACCACCCCCCCCCCCGGCGCCCCCACTGCTGGGTACAGTATGTACAAAGTAGCAGGAAACAGTTTCTACCCAGGGAGTTTTCAATCTAAAGTACCAGTCCTACAGTTGATCAGATATTAGCAAGCTGGTGACAGGTGCATTAGGCCCTGAACAGACCAGACACATCCTCTGGGATCAGATGGAATCTTTCCCCATAACAGAATGCAGGTTTCCCTCGATTTATGGGGCACATGCGTTCCTGGAGAATGTCACATAAAGCGAACCCACTTTATAATGTAAGAAATAGGGATAGGTTCTTGTGTCGGCTGCTCCTGGGCCTGCTCCAGCATGGGCTGGGGTGAATGTGGACAAGCGGAGCCCCAGGCAATGCGGGACATGACACTTACCCCAGCCCCGGCTGTAGTGGCCCTGGGAGCTGCCAGCACCAGTTGCCTGCACCAGGGCATGATGCAGCCCAGCGGCTACAGGGAGCTAGCATCAGCCGCTCCTGGGACATCTGCAGCAGGAGCTGGGGTGAGTGGGGACAGGCAGAGCCCCAGGGAGTTTGGGGCATGGTGCAGCTCAGCGGCTGCAGGCAACTGGTGCCAGCAGCTCCCGGGGCCACTGCCGCCAGGGCTGGGGTGAATGGGGCCATGGCCCTTTCCCCTCCCCACACAGACTCACCTGCTTGGGCAGAAGGGCTGTATGCTGATCGCATAAGAGCGAATTTACCTTGCATATAACGAATTACGGGTTTAAATATGCTCATCGCATAAGAGCGAATTCGCATATAAAGAACCCACATAAATTGAGAGAAACCTGTAATGGGTAGAGTACGTGAAGGTGGTTCTTATTCCTCTGAGGCAGCTTTGGCTGCTTTGAGAGACAGGATATCCGACTCTTGTTTATATTTGTATTTCATCAGTGTATGCTCCAGTAGAGGTCAAAGCCTGTTATGTCAGACATTGTAGAAAGAAATTGTAAGAGACAGTTCCTCCTACGAAGTGTTTATAATCGAAACAGGCAAAGGTAGGAAGGGAAACAGAGGCCCAGAGAAGTGAAGTGATTTGCTTGGAGTTACAGAGCAGATCAACAGCAGATCCACGAATAAAACCCAGATCTTTTGAGCCCTGGTTTTGAGGACCACACTACCTCTGAAGTTGTGGCTATACTGCATCTCTGCCATACCCCAGAGTACCTTTTGTGAATCATGCCCTGCGTGCTTTTTCCTTCTCTGTGTGCACCAGATCTCACAGACAAGGTAACCCTTAGCCAGTAAGCACACCAAAGATTGGCTCTGGGCTAGCTCTCGGGGCTACTCCAGTGTGGTCACATTGTCTCATTTTGCAGAGCTGGTGCACGCAAATGGGTGGGGCATGTTTCATGGCAGAATACAAGCAATGTAGACATGTTCTCAGACTACATTGACCAGTGGTCTCCTCTGATTTTTATTTCAGTAGTTTTGTTTTCTTCATCTGAATTTTCACTTAAAAACATCCATAAGTGAATACATCACAGAAGGGTTAGCATTACATATGCTCCCCCCTTTATTTAAAAACATATTAAGTATAGCGGAAGTTGCAAGCACAGACCTGTGATTTAATTATTCAGAGTGGATTTAAATGTTCACATATCATAGTAAGCAGTCCCTCTTAAAGATTTTTGGTTAAAAAAACCTGAATACCATCAAGGATTACTTTAAGCAAAAATAACAGCTGGCTTTGAAATTAATTTTAAAATGAATATAATCTGTAACAGGTACATATATAAGGGGTGAAGTAATTCCTGGCATTCTCCAATTGATACAGTATCTGAAAGCTAGGGGAAAAACATTAGAATCCAGGAAAACTATACAAAGTATTTTATTTTATGATTTTTTTTCCTGCAAGGGGATGAACAAGCATTACAAACATGCCCTACACCTGTAAGATCCAGTTATATGGCAGGTAACCAGGGAATATTCAGTGTGTTAAAATGAAATCTGCACATTAAATCAGGCAGAGAACAGCTGGCTTAGAAATCAGCCTGAGAATCACAGTAATCTATGAAAGGTATTTGCGTTAGCATTAAACATTTTTGCATGCTGTCAATGCAGAAGATAGCCTCTGAGCTTTGAGAATTAAGAAAGCAGTTGGTATGACTCTCTGGCCTTCCTTGTTAAGAATGAGAAACTCAATTAAAATGTTGTTACAAGAAAATTGCGTGAGCCTTTATGATTTACTGTTGCACAATCCACTTCCATATTTTATTATGCTGAGTATTGTGTCATCTTAACATTTGGCTATTAAGGGATAGATCTATGGTCATTTCAACAGTATGCCATTGTTTTTTGAACAAGATCTATGTGCCAATACACATGTGTTTGTGTTAATGGATTAAAGAGAAGCTTTCCTCTAGGAAGTAGTTGTTGTATGGATACTAATAACATTTAAAAAAAACCTGGAAATGCAGCAGAAACATAGAACTAAGGAGATAACTTTTATAGTATTCTAAGTAACTAGCAGTTAAGTCCATTAAATAATATTGACCGTAGGAAGATGATACAGGCAAAAATAAAGCTGTTGCTAAACCCAGAGTTAGCATTTACTTTAAATCACCTTTACATTTTTTTGTCCTGCCAATTATTAGATCTGATTCTACACAGATTCTCAAATCCAAATGACTAGATGAGTTTTAATTCTCACCTTTCCTTATTGCAGTCCAGGGCCATTTGTGAACAATTTTACTCTGAATGAAGAGTGTTCCTACGTCATATCTTAACATTATTTCCATGAAATCAAAATGAATGTGTCCACATACCAAAGTAACTAAAAGATTGAAGTGAACTCAGCTTAATTACTTTGGTTCCAAGTTTTGTGTGGCTAACCCTAAGACTTCTGGCAGTACATTGCTCAGGTAACTCAAGTACCTTTACAGCCGTTCTAAGGGCTTTGCATTGCCAGAGCAGTGGAAGGGGGCCTGAACATAAATGTGAGTTAGGCCATTAATGCTGTAGCAAGAGACAGTGAGGCCTTTAATAATTTTTATATGAATATTTAAACAAGAACACTTTCCAATCATACAAGGTAAAAGAAGGGAGAGAGGTAGCTTGAAAAGATTGCATAGAGAAAGCAGAGTCTGGAAAGCAGAAGTAGTACAGTAAAATGAAAACCCACAAGTGCAAATGGCAAAAGATCAAAGGTGATGGGGTGTGTGGGAGGAAGGTGCTGCTGATGCTCCCAGACATTCAGGGATGGAAAAATTCCATTAAAACCAAGCACCTGCTGCTTACGATTAGGACTTCAAAATTACACACAGTCAGTAAAAGCATTTTCCTCTGCAGTTAAAGGGGAGTAAGGAAAATGGCCAAAATATCAGGAGGTGGAAAAAAGACAGAGAGGATGGGGAATTGTTTTAATGAAACTGATCTGTGCATATTTAAGATGGGATATTGCTTATGCCTGGCTGTTTTCAATCCAATTTTAATTTAGCTCCCCAGGTTTTGAGTTGTCTTTTTGAGTGCAACGAGTCTTTTAGTTTTAGTAAGGGGATAGGCAAGAGAGCTTTGGATGGTTTCCTAACCTTATGCCTCATTCCGCTTCATGGGTGTGTCCGGCTCTTAAATTTCTTTTTCTTAATACTACTCCAGTCTTTGTGGGCAAGGGAGATGGTTTCTGACTTTTTTGGCTTTTGTAGGGCAGAATGCAACATTGAAATCCGTGTCTGACACAAGAGAGGCTGGCAAATGTTAAAAGCCACAAAAACTTAGATATAGAAGCAGCCTATACTTAACTAGCGCACACATGCACACATCCGCACACCCACACAACCAGAAATCCAACTGAAGGCTGCTTGTTTTGAAATGGTTGTTTTTCTGTACCCCATATTGCTTTGATATTTTCAACTAGTTGAACTGAATATCACATGTCAAAGATTGGCAGCAGACAATGGAAAGCCAAAGCAATTCCCAGTCCTTCAGCATGAGACATTATTGATCAAATTGTCAGTTATAACTTCATGAAAACATTACCCAGATCTGGAATGAGCCCTCTCTCTACTTTTCACCAAAGCCCAGAGCCAGACCCTGCATGTTCTTTTAAGATTTTAAAACGAAAATACAAGTAATTTATTTTAAATAGGGCATATAGAAGGAGAACTGAAACAGTCTGCCAGAACTACTTTTATGCTTTTTCATTATGCTTCTTAAACCAAAGGATCACATCACCTTTTTCACTTGTGCTAAAAAACAGAAACCCTTGACCACAATTTTCACAAGTTTTTTTGAGCAGCCTCAGTTTTGGGGTTCACAGCTTGAAAAAGCCTGAGTTTCATGTGGTTCAGCATTTTCTGAAAATAAGACCCCTTTAAGGTGTCTGAAATTTGGGCACTTAAAAAAAAAAAAAAATTCTATGAAATTGCTAATGACATTACACATTCTCAGCCAAGATTTTTAGGAGGACTCTGGGCATAATCCCCAGAAATCATTAGAAGTATAATATGCCCAAGGAATCCAAAGCAAAATATCAAATTCCGTCCCCTTCTCCTTTGCCAGGAAAAGTCTCCTGCAGTACAGCCAGCATAGTTTTGTTACATAAATGGTGGTTGGGATGGATATAAGGGAGCTATGTAAGAGTAATCAGCATCTGTGTGGTACTGAGCCTTATTCAGTCACAGACGGTTGTCCTGCTTGGAAATAGAGTTCCAAATATTTCAGTGGTGCTCAGAACTGTGATAAAGTATCTGGTTGTTAGTTATGGTGAAGATTTGTAATGATCACAACTTTCTTGGCCTCCTAACAGATGATGATGTCTGTATTCCAGCTCACTCTTTCCAGATATGTATTTAATGCTGGTCAGTGGGATCATTTCATTGTTGAATTTGCAGGTTGTGAGGGCTAATGGGCAAAGTACTGTTTGGAAAAGTTTAACTTTCACAAGTTGGGTTATATTCCTGCACATTATGGTCATGAAACAAGAGTGTTGACAACAGAGAATGTCCAGAAATCATGACTGGTTTGACGGCTACTGAAGAGCTACTAATTTTTTGTTCTTTACAACAAGAGGCCTCTTTTGTGTCACAGCTGTTTACTTAACAGTAAGAATAGCTGCTGATGCAAAATATGTGCATGTGATTATGAATAGCTCTGATCAGATGGGGTGGACTATGTATTTAAAGGAAACATGAGGAATGATATCTCATATGACATATTTTAGTGAAGGCAGTATGAAGAAGGGCAGTCACCTCTGAATATGTTGTCTTTCTTTAAAAGCTAAAACAAATGTTATAACAAAATAGCCATCATAAAGTCCCATGATATGGGCCATTAAGGGCCCCTCTGGATGTTCAGGTAAAGGTGTGATAGGGTCTGATGCATGATCAACACAACTGTGCATCCTGCCATACCACATGTGCATGGCAGGAAATGTGATTGTGGGATCCAGCATCAGACCCAATCATACGTTATTGCTGATATAGGAGGAGCCTGAGATTGCCATCCTGGGCTCTCCCTATGCTAGCAAGTTGCAGGGTTCCACAGCTGATGAAACACGCAGCCGTGGCAGTGTCCCACAGTGCACCTGCATGAAGCACCCCTGTTAGCTGGCGGGGCTCCCAGCTGTGGGGACATACCTTGCTACACGTGCAAATTAAAGCTGGATAGAAATCAGCTATAAAGTTATTGCACATTTTCCAGGTCTAGCTTTTATAGCCTATTTGTGGTATGTAATTTAACTTGCACATGTAGCTGGTCTAAATTAATTGTGCAATTAACCAGTTAATTGTGTAATATATGTGATGTGTAGAGGGGGCCTAATACACATACATATATACACACATATTGTTGTTATGTTAATATAATAAAACATGGAAACATTATAACTCGCATTTGTCACAGACCTTTTACCACCCTCACCTGCACTCCACCCATTAATTCATCTCTGCTGAAGTAAATTTTAAAATGTGCTTTAATACAGACAAATAAAGAACCACTGCCACTTCCAGCTCTTCCTCTGTTTCCACTTGTGAGATGTCTGTCCAGACAGGACCACACATCATTGAGGCTTACACCCAGGTCCTGGTTTGGTGCTGTGCAGACTGTGGCTTGCAGGTTCCTTCCATTGTCAGCCAGGTGGGGTAGTGCCTGCAATGTGAGTGGTGCCTTCTGGTGGTGGTCTTCAGGGAAAAGACAAGAGAGCTACAGGAGGAGATAGCAAGGCTTCAAAACATCTTCTGCCATGAGGACTTCATTGACTCCATGCTGGAGAAGACCTCTAGGACTGTGGAGGAAGGACTGCTATGGGTGGTGCTAGAAAAGGAAGATGGCATGGACTCCCAGGAAGGTAGAAGCTGGAAGCTTGTATCTTCTGGCAGCAAGGAGAAGTCATCATCCCCATGTGCAATGGTTTTCCTTGAGAACAGATATGGAGCACTAGCAACATAGTGGAAGAGTACTAGTGCATTTTATTGGTGGAAGAGGCCAGGCCAGGAATCCCTAAGGTTGAGAGGATCGAGACCACTGTCATGAAGGGGGAGCGATGGGTGGTGGTGGTTGGAGACTCTCTTCTGCAGGGGATGGAGGTATCCATCTGCTGGCCTGATCTGTTTTCCTGAGCGGTCTGCTGCTTGCCTGGAGCCTGGATTCAAGATGTCACAGAAGGATTACCGACCCTCTGACTGCTACCCTATGCTGCTCATCCACGTGGGTACCAGTGATACTGCCAGAGGTGACCAAAAGTAACTACAGGGCTCTGGGTACAAGGTTGAAGGGGATGGGGGCACAGGTGGTGTTCTCAATCCTTCTGGTCCAGGGGAAGGGCGCTGGCAGGAGCAGATCCAACCTGCAGATCAATGTCTGTCTGCACAGGTGGTGTCAGCAGCAGGGATTCAGCTTCTTTGACCATGGGAAGTTGTTCCAAGAAAAAGGATTGCTAAGAGATGGGATCCACCTTATGAGAGAGTGAAGAGCAGTCACATGTGAAGAGAGTGAAGAGCATCTTTGCAGAAAGGCTCACTAACTTAGTGAAGAGGCTTTAAACTAAGTTCGCAGAAGGATGTAGAACAAAGCCCTGAGGTAAGTGGGGAAGCAGGGGACCTGGAGGAAGCAGAAGCAGGAGGGAGCAACAAGGGGGAGGCTTCATTCTTTTTGAGAAAGTAGGGCAATTGACTAGTTACCTCAGGTGCCTGTACACAAATGCACAGAGCCTGGGAAACAAGCACAATGCATTGGAAGTCCTCTCACAGTAAAGGAACTACAATGTGGTTGGAATAACAGAGACTTGGTGGGATAGTTCTCATGACTGGAACAGTGTCATGGATGGGTACAAACTGTTCAGGAAGGACAGGCAGGGAAGAAGAGGAGGAGGAGTTGTGCTATATGTAAAAGCTCTGTGATTGCTCAGAGCTCAAGTATGAAACTGGAGATAGGCCTGTTCAAAGTCTAGAGGGGAGAGAGCAACAAGGGTGATGTTGTGGTGGGTGTCTGCTATAGACCACCAGGCTAGGAGGATGAGGTAGATGAGGCTTTCTTCAGACAACTAGCACAAGTTTCCAGGTCATAGTTCCTGGTTCTCATGGGGGATTTCAGTCACCCTGACATCTGCCTGGAGGGCAATACAGGAGTGCACAGGCAATCCAGGAAGTTTTTGGAGAGTGTTGGAGACAACTTCCTGGTACAAGTGTTGGAGAGACCAACTAGGGGCCATGCTCTTCTTGACCTACTGCTCACAAACAAGAATTGTTGGGGGATGTGGAAGTGGATGGCAAGTTGGGCAGCAGTGCCCATGAGATGATTGAGTTCAGGATCCTGACAAGGAAGAAAGGAGAGCAGCAGAGTACTCGATGCCTTTTTTTACCTTGGTCTTCATAGGCAAGGTCAGCTCCCATTCTACTGCACTGGGCAGCACAGATTGGAAAGGTGAGAAGCCCTCAGTGGTGAAAGAACAGATTCGGAGATTTGGCCGCTGAATTGGGCCGAATTTCCTCTGAATTGAATCAGCGACTGAAGCTTCGCATAGCCCTAATAGGAAGCCAAAGTGGCTGCACACGGATCTTCTAGGATTCTTCAACTGTAACAAGAAAGGATACAGGCAATGAGAAGGAAGTACACAAGGACATACACAAGGAAATCTGAAGAAGCTGCAGAGACAAAATCAGGAAGGCAAAGGTAAAACATGAGTAACACCTGACAAGGGAGGTGAAAGACAACACTAACAGGTTGAATAAGTACAATAGCCAGAAAGACCAAGGAAACTGTGAATGGCTAAATGGTTAAATAACCACGAAAAACTCTTAACAGAAGGTGCAAAGAAGGCAGAGCTACTCAACAGCTACTTTGTCTCAGTCTTCACAAAAAAAATTAATCTGCAACCAGACACCTAATAAGGAGTATTTGGTTAAGGAAGGGGACAAGCTGAGGGATGAGATAATAAAAGAAACAGAGAGTTGTTGTTGGGTCTGAATGAATTCAAATCTGAAGGGCCTGATGAACTTCAAACTAGGGTACTAAAGGTACTGGCAGAGGAGATCTTGAAGCAATAATATTTACAAAGTCGTGGGAGAGGGGCAAGGTATCAGAGTAATGGAAATAGGCCATTGTAGTGCCCTCTTAAAAAAAAAAAAAAAAAAAAAAGCAAAAAAGAAGCCCTGGGGGAATATATAGATTAATTACTCTCACCTTGATACCTTGAAAGTTATTGGATTATATCATAAGGAATCCATTTACAAGTATCTGGAGGAGGAAAGACTGATCACAAGCAGCCAGCCTGGATTTACTAAGAACATATCATGCCAAACCAACTTGATTTCCTTCTTCAACAAAGTAACTACCTGGTTGGATGAAGGGAATGCAGTGCATATAGTTTATCTGGACTTTGACAAGGCTTTTGACAAAGTCCCTTGTGACCCTCTGTAAACAAATTGGAGAAGGGTGGACTAGGCAAAACTACTGTAAAGTGAATGGACAAATGCCTCAATAGCTGCAAACAAAAGATAATTATAAATGGCTCCATGTCAGAATGGTAGGAGGTTTTGAGTGGAGTCCCACTGGGCCCAGTGCTATTCAACATGTTCATTAATGATTTGAATGATGGAATAGAGAGTTGCTTGAGTATATTTTCAGGCAACACAACTGGGAAATATTGCAAACACATAGGAGGACAAGAGTGCAATTCCGAAGGATCTTGACAGATTGGAAAGCTGGGTAGGAGCTAACATAGCGTTGGGCAAAATACAGGCTGTGGGATGGATTCAGCCCACCAAAGTATTTTATCTGGCCTGTGATGGGTCCCTTGACCCCTCCCAGCCCAAGTGCAAGGGGCAGCTTGCGCCATGGTGTGTGCTGCTAGTCCGACTGCCCCCTTGCGCACAATGGGGTTGGGGTGGTATGGTGGCTGGTCTGTGTATCCCAGCAACCCCAGTGGCAGTGGCACCTTCTAGCTGCTGCTGCTAGTGTCATGATGGCTGCTGGACCCGGTCTTGCTGCCCTGATCATCCTGATCTATGTACCCTGCACCCATTGCCAGGGGCACTGGACAGAGCGGGTGGTATCTCCATGGAGACCATCCGGGATTCCTGCAGGCAGAGCACACTCTGCTGGGTACATGGGATGGGTCTGCAGGTGGACAGGGAGCAGAATCTGGGAGTGCTGTGGGCGGGCAGGGCCAGGGCCAGGGTTGTGGGGTGATGGCAACACGGGGGCCTGCGGGAAGCAGATCACAGCTCTGCCCCAGGCCCTGGCCCTGCACGTTTACCACCCCACAATCCCATCCCTGTCCCAGCCCCACCTCCTCATCTCACTTCCAGACGCTGCTTTTTGCCCACCTGCAACCCCATCCCATGTGCCCAGCATAGTCTGCAGGAGTCCCAGCTGGTCTTCATGGAGACCCTGCCCACCTGCTCTGTCCAGCGTCCCTGGACCACTTAGGGAGTTTCGGTGAGCTGTTGTGGGAGGGGAGGGAGCGTGGGGTTGCTGACCCAGCCCAGCACAGTGGGTGGGGGCAGGTTGCTGACCTGGCCCATATTGCTAATAGGTTAGACAGTGGATTTGTATAGGATGGTTTGGATAGGGATGATCCTGTCTTGCACAAGTGGTTGAACTAGATGACCTTTGAAGGTCTATTCCAGTCCTTTTCTATGATTCTGCTATTAGCTTTATCAATTCATTAATTTTTTTGTTTGTTGGTTTGTAGATATATTCTTGAGATCAATCTCATTAGATTCTTAAGTCACTGTGTTGCTATAGTGGATAAATGCAGTGATGATGACCAACTTTTGCAGTTGGACAGATTTTGATACTGTAGATCTGGACCGCAAGGAGGTTCCCAAGCTGGATCCGGACCTGGTGTTGTCAGTGAAGCAAGCAGCTGTTGCTCACGCATCCTGTCTTGTCTCATCCCTCTCCATCCTCGTCCCCCTCCACCACTGACATGCATGCCCATTGGGATACCACAGCTGAAAAGTTAGTGGTGGGCCCTGCCGTCTGAATTCCCTGGCCCTCTGGGAGCCCTGAGGGCCAGATCTTGCCTGTGGGCACCTCTGCTCTAGCTCATCCTCAGTAGGATGAAAATGAAGAGTATTAGACAGTATGGAGCTAGTCAGTGATGCTGGATGATTTTCTATTGCTCTTTTGAACAGATAGAGTTCACAGCTGCTTATGAAGAGAACATGTGTGTACAGGTTAGATAATGGGCCGGACTTGCCCCCTTCTTGTATTTGTTCTCCTCACTCATTAAAATGGTTACAAGTAACCATGAACATCACCGTCACTTTTCAAAGCCTAGCTTTTCCTGACCTTACTACCCTCTATAAGGTTTTTGGTAGGACTGCTGTAGTATATTCCATTGTGGACTGCCAAAAAGTTTAATACAGTGCCTGCATTATATACAGTACCTGTATTATATACATATCTCTGTATATCTCTATCTCTATATCTCAGCAAAATTCTGAAGCATGTTCATTTATGAAGAAGATGCAAAGGTTGTTCTCCCTCTTATTTTTGCCTCTTGGTTTAAGAATCTAACTTTTAATATCTAATTCCTGTCATACATTTAGTCACAAGTATCTCACGAACCTCTAGCATCCTGTGTATTATACTAACCAACCTTTGTTTATCAGAAGGTTTTTAACTCTTATTACCTGCACTAATACATATAATCGCAGCTTCTGCTCCTTGTGATGTAGCTGATACAGGTATTAACCTTTATTATTACAGTCCTAAATCTCAGAGGTGCCCTGTGACACATTCCAAGAAGTGACACATGCTTAACCTTTAAAAAATTAATGCTTACCAGCCTTTAAGGGCCTCTCTGGCATGATGCTGTCTCAGTGGTTTTATCTGTTTTTATCTTGTGTTTTAATGTGTTTAAAGTGTCTCAACTTTATGGCTTTGCTTGGCGCCTGGGATGCTATGGCAGATAGGCGCCGAATAAATAGAATTTATTGTGATGATGTTGAGTTCAAGTACTGGGGAAGACTGAGAGATAGCCTAGTACAAGTGCTATCAGAATTTTAACTGATATAAAGTTTGACTAATTGTTGCACTATTAAGCCTTGAAGATTAAGCAGCATGGACAGCATTTATCTTAACAAAATGGCAAAGAAGTCAAAATAAAAACATTTTAACGTAGGATTTTAGACGTATTAAAAGAGATGTTTGATTTTTGTTTGCTTGAGGTAGAAAATGTGGCACCTAAAATCCTCATTGAAAAGAAAAATGCAGTCTGAATTACAGCTTTTTCTTTACTGTTATAACTGCCCACTAGTTCTAACATAGTGGGGTGTTCAAGTAGAGTGTAACAGTTTTAAAGCAGAGGGCTGGGATGCAAAATTTCTGGGTTGTGCTCCCTAATCTGTCACTATCCTGGGCTTCCAAATTGGGGTCCATGCTGCTATGCCTGTGCATAGCCCCCTTTCCTTCAAAACACCTCCACTTGGGCAGAGCAATCTACCAACATGCCATTAGTTGAAAGATCAAGACCTTGCTGTGTAACCTTGATCAAGGCCACACTTCCGTGTGCGTCAAGAGATAGTTATACTTTTCTCACACAGGATTTGTGTTAACTAGTATGTCTATAGCAATTTATTGGCTGATTTCTGGAATGCAGCTGTCACAGAGATTTGGTGTGTTTCCACTAGGGGTGCCTGTACATGTTCAGGGAGGCTGCTCAGACGTGCTGTAATTCCAGTGCACTGGAGCAGACTCAACTGAGTCTGCTGGAACGTGCTAATTAGCACACTTCCGCCAGCTTCTGTGTCCCTTGCATTAGTGTCCCTGTGCTTCAAAATCCACAGGGGTGCTTTAACTAAAGCTCATTTGACAAGCACCCCTTCTGCCATTTTGAAGTGTGGGGATGCTGATAAGGGAGATGGTATTGATGCTTTAATTACCGCGGCTCTCAGAGCCACTCCAGTTAAACTCCTGTCCTCCCCTGCACCCCCTGGAGCGCTTGTAAAAATGTCCTAGGAGCACCTCTAAGCTGTGCGGTGTGCATGGCCGCGCAGGTGTGCCTGGCAGTGTGGCATGAGCGTGCCTGTGCAGCCGCACACGCTATACAGCTTAGAGGGAACGCTGCCTAGGTGTCTGGAAGTACTAAAGCCTTTACCTACACACCTAATTGAAGTCAAGTAGTGTTTTACACAAGGAAAGAACAGAGGATCAATAATAAATAGCCCCCCCTCAATGAATGCCACTAATTTTAGAATATAAGATAGAGCTGCACCTTATAGGCTAACTGAATCAGAGATGTTATACAAAGAAACATAGCATGATTAGTGAGGAACCAAATAATAATTGATCAAGAGAGACATTTATTTTATAATTACTGGGTAATTTTTTAGTATGATACTGTTCTTGCAGGTATGGAAGGATCTCTCAATATGTACTGGCTCCCTTGTGGCTGTGCGTGGTGTGCAGATATTAGCCCTCATTTGGCATTCCTTGCTAACTGTTGTAGCATATCTTGCATCTTCTACCTCTTCTGTTTTCTATTTAGTCATCCATCAAGGTCACACCTAGTCCCACCTATCCCAGGTTTTCAATGTCCTTAATTCCAAATAAAATGAACAATATCCCAGTGCAGGAACTAGGTCCATTCCCATCTTCTCCCACCTGAGCTGTTTCCTCCCTCAAGATTCTCCTCACTGACTGAATTATCCCAGCCCCTGTTAAAAGATAGCTAAATCCTATATAGTTGTTTGCTGACTTGCTGCCCAGCTGCCAGGTACAGCCATGAGGGCTATTTGAGCTTTGACATTCCCATTAACCCCTTCTCTTGTTTATTAGAGTTGTAAATTCAGAAGATAAAGTAGCATATTCACATACACATTTTCCATATGGTATACATTTGATTTTTTTAACAGATTCATAAATTACAATCTTACTGCACAACAAATGAGAACAGGAATCTGCATTTATCAATTAGAAGAATAAAAATCCACTCTCTTCTTAAAATTGCTATAGCTCTGTATACATTATACTTAAAAGTTACTTACATCTGGTTTGGTTTTAGCATACTGGTACGGAACCTTTCCCCTGAATTCTTTTAAAGCAATTTGCAGAATCAAATAAAGCTTTTGTTTCTATGATTTGACTTTCATTATATATAAGAAATGCATTTTAAGGTTTCTTGATATCAGATATGCAGATGCTATTAAGAACAGTTCTGAAATTCTTTTTCATGGAAGCATACATGAAGGCACATTTTATTTGTAAAAATCTATTTCTGTATGATGAATAAGTCATGTCTAGAATTAAAGAACATCCTTAAATACCTTTGTCTTCAAAATAGTTTGATTAGTATTTTATTTTATTTCAACGTGATCACTCATTTTTCTCTCTACAAAGATCTTATTCAGAGCTCCTTGATGTCAATACAGCCCCCCGCATTTTTAATATATACAAAAATTACACCGACAAAGTCTGTAATAGCAAGTAAAGTCTATAGGTCAGACTGAATATATGGTTTTCAGAAGGGCCTCCAAAAGGCTGACTATATAGCAAAGGAAATCTATAGATAAGACTAAATACACACACGCAAACTTTCAAAACTAAATATGTATGTATGTATGTATTTAGTCTTATCTATAGACTTCACTTTTTGTTACAGTTTTGTAGGTGTATTTATATATAGATGATTCAAAGTATCAATAAAACTATTACAGTATTTCTACACAGGTATATCTATATCTATCTGTCTAGATCATGTAGAGCAATGTAGCTTTGTAAGTCAGAGCAGAACAAACCTTTTAACAATAAATGACCTAAAAGATTCAAAGTTTTTATAAAATTGTTATGGTATTACATACACCAGTCAGTCTATCAGTCTGCCTATAGATCTCTCTATTGCTCTATCTGGATCTTTAGATAGAAACACAGACAGATAGGTCTGTGTAGATGTACCATGACAGTTTCATTACATCTTTGAAACTTTTAGATCATTCATTGTTTAAAGGTTGGTTTTGCTCTAACTTTGTAAACCGGTGGTTCTCCATTTGTGTACTCACAAACGGAGCTGCTGGCATTAGTGACAGAAACCTATTTTTTGCTGCTTTTCACACTCCGTGGCCAACACAAAAAATATATATAAGAGATAGGAGCTAGATTCTCTTACTTCTTGAGTATCATCAGCTCAATAATTTACTATGCTTTAGGTCTGTGCAAAACAGCACTGTTTTGTTTTGACTTCTGTTTCGCCATTTCACCAGGACAGTGTTTTATTTTGCATTTTGTTTCGTTTTGAAACCACTATTCCATTTCATTTCGTCGAAGCTGTTTTGACGTTTCACCCATGGGCTATAATGGGGAAGCACAAAACTGCCTATTATTTTGTCATTTCTTCTCTGATTCGGATGCAACTTGCAGGGGTGGTAGCCCCTTCTGAGGCCATGATGTCTGCCAGGTTTCAAGGAGATAGGTACAGGGGGTTCTGGGAAACTACACCTCAAGCTGCTGACAAGCAAAACTTGTGTCACACGTGTGTGTGTTAAGGCACAGCAGGGTGAAAACTGCAGGGATGGTAGCCCCTGCTGAGGCCACAAAGCCTGCCAAGGCTCAAGGAGATAGGTGCAGGGCTTTCTGGGAAACTGCACCTCAGACTGTTCAGATTAAAACTTGTCACTTGTAAGTGTGAAGGCACAGAGGAAGCTCAGTTCAAACAACACTTTTTATGGTGTTTTTCCATCCCTCCCCCGGAGCACTGGGATTGGAAGGGACCTCAGGGAAGGATGGGTCACTGGGCAGCTACACATGTCAATATGAGAGCAGTTCTTCCCCCTTTTTCCCCCTCGCTCTCCTTAGTTTCTCTTTAGCTGCAAGCAACTCCAGCTTCAAAACTCGAAACATTTTGAAACTTTCAAAATGTTTTGATTGCCCATGTTTTGTTTTGAGGCTGTTTCAAAGCCTTTCATTTCATTTTGATTTCACTGTTTTGAGCTCAAAATGAGCCTAAGTAGCGCTGAAATGAAACAGCCAGTGAAATTTCACACAGCCCTACTATGTTCCTATTTAGGGCCAGTTAGGTATATCCCTTCATATCTTTTAGAGCAGGGGTGGACAATTATTTGGGTTGGTGGGCCACTTAATGAATTTTGGTGTCCGTTGAAGGCCACACTTCTCCCTCTTTCCCTCCCTCCCCCCCCCCCCCCACCCCAGCTATGGCCAGCGCAAAAGCCTAAACGTGCCCACAGTTTTAGCACACTTCAACCATCCCTCCCCTCCCCCCAACTTCTAGAGTCCATATTCCCGCAGTTGTAGCATGCCCTGCCCTCCCAGTCCAGACCTGGCAGCTAGTGGCCGTGTCCACAGCTGCCTATATGTAGCTGGCAGCTTTTGGGTTGGGGCTCTGGGCATAGGGTAGTAGTGATGGGGGGTGCTACTGCTGTGGTTGAAGGCTGCAGCTGTAGCGCACCCCAACCCCATGCCAGAGCCCTGACCTGGAAGCTGCAAGCCATATTTGGGCAGCTGTGGACACGGCCAGCAGCTGCTAGGTCCAGACTCAGGGGATGTGGGAAGGGAGGGGTGTGTGCTACAGCTGCGGGTGCATTCACGCTTCTGCTTCCACACAGGTGGCAGCCCTGCATGCCCAGAATCATGCAGTTGCCAGAGTCACCACCCACCCATGGGCCAGGTCCAAGCAGTTGGAGGGTTGGATCTGGCCCATGGGCCGTATTTTGCCCACCCCTGCTTTAGAGCTTAGAGAGGTGTCACTGTGGACAGAATTTTGTCTCTAGATCTTATATTACTGGTTGCCACACAAGAAGAAAAGAGCTTTAGTTGACTTTCAGCTCCAAGTTGAACATGTAAGGTTGGAAGTTGGGGTAAAAGTGTGGCTGCTTGTCACAGACAGCATCTGACTGAGAAATTGGTGGATAAATTATGTTTTTCCTTTCTCTTTATCAGCTCTAATCCAAAAGCAAAGTGTACAAAATGTCTTACTGGAGGTCAAAGAGAGGAAATAAATATGGAAGTACACAATGCTATATTTATAGTCACTTTTCATAAGGAAGCTTCCCCGAGGATGTTAAATTATCTTCTTGCTGTGTATACCATCAGAACATGTTGTGCGCTTTGTTTATAGATGAGAGCTGATCAAATGAAATAGGAAAATATATGATTTATGTGGTGCTAGAAAGGCACTTGGGATGGATTTACTTGCACTTAGACAAGTATACAGTTACTGAAGAACAAATGTTTACTTAAGAATTGATTGTTTGCCTAACATGTGAAACATGAAAAGAATTAAAAGCAGATACTATTATGCAATATTCTCTCTCTGATCAAGCACTTCAGGTTGGTATCACCTTACATATGGTTATTTCTGTATATTTTTCACGTCCATAAATATGAAGCTGTACTTCCTCCTTAAACAAAGCTGTCACTTACTACAGATTATTACAATTATAAGTCAAGTTTGCTAATGTGTCACATACACTGACATTCCTATCCCACACTGGAGCCTTTACACCAGTTAGGATTGCTTATACAAGTTATGAAGCAATGTACAGGTTTTTCCAACAGTATCAAGAGAATTTCTAAAAAATATTCTAACACAAAAGTCATTGCCCTCAGCATAATGTAACTCTCATTTGGAATGTATTATAATGGATAAAGATAAACTAAATTGGACTTTATATTCAATATGCATAAACAAGAACAGTCCCAAGAAGTAATATATATATGTAGTAGGAGTTTCAGAAGAGCTAAGTTCCCAAAGCTGAGGAGAAATTATAAGCAAAATGGATTGAGTGGAAAAAATTAAAAAGAAAAATATGAATGAAAATTGGAAGGAAGAGGAAAACTTTTGGTGAAGTGACATTCTGGTTAAGTGGTGAAGGGAAGACAGCACTGTAGAAATGTGTGTGTGTGTGTATGTGTGTGTATGTATGTATATATGTGTGTATGTGTGTGTGTATAGGTAGAAATATTTGACCTGTGGGAGTGATTATCATCGATCATGAGGGATCACCAATGAGAAATATATATACCGTATTTACCCAAATTCAAGACAACTTCAAATGTAAGTTGTCCTCTCAAATAATTAGATCCAGTACATGAAAAATAATAAATTTGTACAGAATCAACTAATAGGAGGGCTGTCTTAAATTCATTCCTCTCCCCCTCCCCCCACTACTGCTGTGGCAGGGGAACAAGAAGCAAGAAAAACAGCAGTGGAGGGGAGGCAGCCTGCCTCCAGACAACTTACTCCCCCTGGTGCCTGCCACTTGTTTCCCCTGTTGCTTGCCACACTTAGTGCCTGCCCCCTACCACTCAGCCCTCCTAGTGCCTGCTGCCAGCCCCCAGCTTGCCTTCCTTGATACACCTCTCCACTGCTGCTGCTTATTCTATGTAGTGGCTGTGGCCTCCGCCTGGGACACAGAGCATGTGGTGGCCCCAGTCCCACCTTGGGGCAAGCAATGGCGGTAGCTCCAGCCCTGGGTTTGGGTTGGCGCTGGAGCCAGAGCTGCAGCAGCTACCCTGCCACTGCACAGTCTCCCCCACTCTCTTCCCCCACAAAACCACAGACTCTTGTTTGTGTTCCCACCCACACTGCGTCCTCCCCACCCACTCTGTGTGATTTGCCCTGCATTCCTCCCCTCAATCCATGTAAACTCTCTCATGCTCCACCCACCATGCTGCATGATCTCCCCCACATTGCCTTTCCCCACTGCATGATGTCTCCTGTGATCTCCCCACCCTGCACTGTGCTGCCTCTCCCATTTTTCCTTTCCCTTCTGCACCACATGGTCTCCCCTGTGCTCTCCCACCACTGACTGCAGTCTTCACTGCATGGTCTTCCCTATGATCCCTTCCCCCCACACCGTGCAGTCTCCCCTTAGGTCAGGGCTGGAGCCACAGCAGCCGCCTGCCCAGGGGCAGTATTCCAATGCCAGAGGAGGCTTTTTTCTCCTATGTTGAATGAGGCAAAATGCCCTGTAGGATTTGAGTAAATGTGGTATATAGTTATATATAACATCAGCAAAATGAAAAAAGGGAAAATAGATACCAATTTAAAAAAAGAAGTAATTAAGTGTAGAATAGTGATAAGGGAAGCTTAAAGGTATGAAAAAATTGTCACAGGAAAATCTAAGAGCAACAATGAGGAATTTTCCAAAACATATTAGAAATAAAAGAAGTCCTTGGAATGGTGTAGAGCAGTGGTGCTCAAGATTTTTACATGGTGGGCCAGATGGGCAGTGCTTAGTCCATCTGCAGGCTGGATCTGGTTGGTGGTCCTGATCTGGCACTTGGGGTGGGTGCAGCAGGCCCTATCCAGCCATGTGGAGGGGAGCAGGGGGCAGCCTGGCCCCAACCTGGTTCCACAAAGGAAAGAGGCTTGACCTGGCCCCAATCCAGCCAGAGGGCATGGGGAGGGGATAGAGAGGGAAGAAGTGTGACCCGACACTGATACAGCCTCAGGGGGGAAGGGTCATGGCCCAGCCTTGATCCAGCTGCAAGGGGTGCAAGATAAGGGAGTCGATGTGGCCCAGCTCCAACTTGCCACATGGGGCTTAAGAATTTGACAGGGGGGAGGGTGGCCATATTAATTGCCACTGTTTCTCCATCTCCAAAATTCGTGACCCATGGGGAGTCCCATAGGTCAGATGCAATGGCCCCATTGGCCTGAGGTTGAGTACTCCTGGTATCGATCCATTACTAGATAGAGATGGTAAAACTGTGACTGATGCAGAAAACTGAAAAGTGTTTTTATAAATATTTCTACACATACTTGGAAGAAACAGGATGATGTACTTTCAAATTCATGAGTATAACTGGAAAGGACGTTAAAAGGATGTTAAAATGACATTTCAAATTAAGTTTGCAAGCCTTGATGAATTGCACCCAAAAGTCCTAAAAGATTTGGCTGAGCAGTTTTGTGGCCCGCTGATATTTATATTTAATAAATCTTGAAATGCTGGGGGAATTGCAGAAGACTTGAAGAACACTAACTTGAAAAAGGCAAAGGGGGTGACCTGTGCAACTATAGGTCAATTAGCTTTACATTTGTTCTGAATGAAATAGCAACAAACTGATATGGGATTCCTTTAATAAAGACTTGAAGAAAGAAATATAGGTAAAGCCAGTCAATCTGGTTTTATGAAAAATAGTCATTTTCAGAGATATCCAGTTCCATTCTTTGATGAATTGCAAAGGTAACTGGCTACATTTAGTATTCTTAGCTTTTTATTAAGCATTTGACTTCGTACAAGCTAGCCATACAGAGCAATCTAAATGGCTTGGTAAGCTGGGCTTATTCAGACAGAAAGCAATGTAATGCAGCCAAATGTAAGGACATGGAACAAAGAATACAAGCCGTACCTATGGAATGGGAAAGGGCTGTATCCTGGAAGGCAGTGAGTCTGAAAAGTGCTCTTAGGGTTCACAGTGGATAAACAGCTCAACACAAGGTCCAAATGTGATGATGTGGCAAAAAAGGCTAATTTGATACTTGGATGCTTAATCAGGGACATAGGGAGAAAGAAAAGGGAAGGGATTTTACCTTTATGTAAGGTACTGGGGAGAGTGATATTAGAATACAGCTAGAGTTCTGGTATTCACACTTCATAAAGTAGATGGAATAATTGGAAGGGGTGCAGAAGAGAGCCACAAACATGCTTGAATGGCTGGGGAAAATGTCATATTGTGGGAGAGTTAAGGAGCTCCACTGGGTTAGCCTCTCACAACTAAGGTTGGGAGCTGAAGTGATGGCAGTCCATATTGTCGCAGGGCACTGAGACATACTTGCTCTCTTAAGAGTGGCAGTGGGGAGCTAATGAGGGACTCACCTGACCGGAAGAGGGCTCAGGCTGGAGCTATATGCCTAGAGCCTGCACCGGTCAGGTAGTCTCTCCCCAGCAACCATGAAGTGGGGAGCTCCTGGTCGCAGGGCATCAGGGTTGAGGAACTCTGCAGGTCTGGGACCAGAGGCAAGTTCCCTAGGTTGAGAAAAACTGGGTTTACAGGCAAGTGGCCTTTGTTTCTGTTAAACTCCCACAGGGATTGGGGGGTCTGCCAGAGGGCAGTGGTGTTTCTTATTTAAGTTACACTGGTAGTTTAGCCTTGAGCCCTGCTGGGGCAACCTCAAGTCCTATTTCGAGAATCGGTAACACAGAAGCCCTCAGACTGATGGTGGTGCTCAGTGATGGGTCCCAGAGCCTAGAAAAAGGCTGAGGCCCAAACTGGAAGGTCCAAGAGCCCAGGGAAGGGTTGAGCTAGGCCAGAGGGTCCATGAGCCCAGAGTGGGCCAAGCCGGACCAGGGGCCCGAGAGTCCGGAGAGAGGCTGCATGCAGGACCTGAGGTCAGAGAGCCCAGAGGAGGGGCTGTGTGCGGGACCAGGGGTTGGAGGCCCAAGGGGGTCAAGTGCATAAATAGTCACATCAATGAGAGAAAACATCTGCAAGGCTTGGGGTGTGGTGTAGGGGAGGAAAAGGAGCCATGCAATTTGCCCTTAAGGGTACAGGGGCCCTACAGGGACCTAATCAGGCCAATGGGGACCTATCAGCTGGGAGGGCTGGATCGAGGCTAGTGGGGCCTCAGGAGAGACCCAGTGGGAACCTACTGGGATTAGGGCTCACTTTAAGGCTGTTGGCATCCTCCCTGAAACAACCTATAATATTAAGAACAAAGTGTGGTGGGTGAGCTATCTAGGGAGATAGCCATTAGAGTCTGAGCCTGGCAGGAGTGGCAAGGCCACTAGGGGGATCATGGCTGTCCCTGTGGCAACGAGCCTGTCCCACATATATCTATATATGGAGAAAATGCCAGGTAATGAAAGTCCAAACCAATGGCAAGAAACTGAAGCCTGGCAAATTTAAAGGAGAAATCAGGCACAATTTTTTAACCGCAAGGAGGATGAACCACTGGAACAAGCTAGTAACAGGGGAACGGTGGATTCTCCATCTCTTGATGCCTTTAAATCAAGGATTGGGCTCCTTTCTGGAAGAGATGCTTTAGTCAAGCACAAGTTATTGGGCTCAGTACAGGGCTCTAAGGGGTTGCAAGTGTATGGCTTTTGTCATGCAGAAGGTCAGATTGGATGATCTAATAGATTTAAGTATCTGAGACTATTTAATACCCAAATGTGAAGTTTGGATTTTGAAAATCAGTCTCTGGGGGGCTACATCCCCAGCTCTGTTGCTCTTCAAAGGGGGCATTAAACAGCCAGGAAGAACCAGTGGAACAGATCCTAGGGAACTGTTTTAACTATCATATGTAAGAGCATCCCTGGGACTGCCGCAGCCTACACTGGGGCAGCATAGGCCCCAGCCAGCCTTCAGAACAAGAGTTGCCAGACAGGCAGCTTTGTTTTAACTCCTCACCATCACCACCCAGTGTTGTCCGGAGCCAGGGCAGGACTGTGATCCAGACCACGCTGTCACCGCCACAAGGTCCCAGCCCTGACCCTGGAGCAGCTCCTTGCCAATGCTGCTGGGGCTGGTCTCCATGGAAACCCTGGCTCTGTCCCACCACTGCTGGGGTCTCCGTGGAAACCAGCTGCAGCAATGTGGGCAGGGGCTTCTGGGAAATGGAGTCAGGCTGCCAGCCAGATCCACTGTTTTCCCCACCCCTGCTCCAATCTCACATTCTGAACTCCTAAGTACTGAGCTCAATATTTGCAAAAAGTAGTGAGAAGTACATCAAAACAAAGTGTGCCTAATTATTGGGATTTTTTCCCCCAAAAATTGTTTACATGAGCTTCAATCTATCCCTTTTTGTTTCTAATGTTCCTTTAAGAATAAAGTCAAAAGGACTGCTTTGGGTGATATATTTGCATACCTAAGTGGCGGCACTGGCATTCAATACTATTACGCGTGCAGAATAACAGAGAAGTAAGTAGGCATGACACAGTTTAGAAACTATTAAGTGGATGTAATAATAGACTTAATTAAACCCAGAGGGAATGCTTCTGCAAATCATTCGAAAATCTTTAAAAAAATAAAAAATAAAAGAAGGTTTGTAGAATTTGAAGCACAGTTTCAGATTTGGCAGAAATGAACGAAGTAGGCATCTCTAATATTCTCTATTCCCCCACAGAACAGACACAGAACTAAAAGTGTCACTGTGCATTTCTTGCAAATATGCCACATCTGTGATTGCAGGTTGTAGCTTGTTCTCCATATCCATTCAGTCTTAGCTGCGTGCTGAGGATTGCCACCTGTGATATCAACACTTGCCCACAAGGAGCTAAAAAGACTTCCACTGCCTCTCCAGTCAGCACCAAGCAATCACTAGACATGAACTGCTGATACCTTACAGTAAAAGTGAAGGATTCAGTATTCATTACCAACTTCTTCATGACATGTAGTCACAGACAAGCTTCTTGGCGGGGTAAATTAGCCTGAGCTGAGCGATGTGCTGATGTGAGTAGGCTGCTACTGGTGACTGTTAGTACATTTAGAGTTCGCTAACTGCAATCTTTCCTGAGACATCCCAGGACATCCGGTTACCTTAAAATGGTGCTAATTCAAGTGGAAATGGCTTGGCTCAGTCAGTGGGAAGATGCTCTGAGTTCCATAGACATTGGATCCAGCCTTTAAGGAATTAATTTTGCATCTCTTTGACTGGATTATGGATGTATTGCTTTGGTGTGGAATTTGCCCTAAACAAGCAAATGGATTTTTTAAAAGGTAAACTTATTTCCAAAATGTAATAATAGTGGGATATCCATTGTATAACTATTATGCAAATGACCCCTTAAACCAATTCAAAACATTCCCACAGGAAATTAAATGCAGGTGTTTAATTATCATAATGAGTAAAATTAATAATACTTAAAACAACTATTACTTATTTAATTTTTTCTCCTTATGTCCGTTTTTTCACAGGACCAGCTGTCAGATACAGCGAGTTCAGTGTGTCAGATCCCAAACCTCCACCTCTTATTGGACAGCACACTGTAGAGGTACTGAAGGGTGCTCTGGGATATGAGGATGGCACCATAGAAGAATTGCTCAACACTGGAGCAGTGGTTCAGCATGAAGTCAAATGAAGAACTTTAGTTGTAGTGTTTCATGCTGAGTCTTCTGTATTTGCTCCTGTTTTGGATCCTTTCAGCTCCTTCCAAGGAAACTCAGAAGAGGAGGCTTAATTCAATTCTTAATTTTCTTCCTTGTGCATTTGGAATGAATCTAGCACTGTTGTATTGATTAAAGCAATTTGGTAAAGACTGTGTGAAGGAAATTTTTGAGGGGGTAAAAGTTGGAATCACAGAATCCTACATGGCTAATCATTTCCTATATTTTTTTTTCTGAGAAATATAATTCTTATCATAATGAGGATAATTGCCTAAATGTTTGTCCCTATAATGACACAAAGTTGGTGAAAAGAAGCAGATCCTTGAAACATTTGGACACTGCCATCTCCATTTGCACATAAGCTCCTTCTTAAAATATTTGAACATGAAATCAAAGAACTGAGCAAATTGACAGCCTCTGTGATTGATTTTAAACAGAATTTCTGAGCTCATGAGCTCTTTGTGGAGCTTTCATTTAAACAGTGGATGAAGTGACCATTGTAAAACTGCCTTCTATTCCCATGCCTAGTTGTGTAAATATTTGCTTTACATTGCCTTGCATTGCTATGACAATCACAGAGTGTGTAGCACAAATAAACTTCAACTGTTGCATTTATCCTGTTAAGCGAAGAGCCGTGTTCCAAGCCTCATTGAGAGTCAGAACATGATTGGAAGGTACTGGTCTACTGCAGTTTTATTCAGCCCGGCCCTTGATTGGATGTGGACCCAAACCAAGACCTCATATTTGAGCACCGCAGGCCAATGTTTAGAGGAAACTTGGGTCTGGCTCTATGAGCGGGGACTCATCCACATCTCTTTAATGGCCCTTACCCAAATCCCTTCACCTGACATCCATTTTACTATGAGGAAAATTCAGATTTGGATCCACATTTTTGGCTGAAGCCCATTTCTGTGATTTAAACAGGATCAGATTCTACTGGCCTTGCTCAAGTTTAATGACATCTTACTCTGAGGCTTCTCATGAAGTAAAGTATTACTCACTTTGAATAGGGGTGGAAGAATCTGGTCCATCATAAACAGCAAGCAACAGATTAAAGGAAACCCAGTTATTCTTCTACACAAACCAATCTGGCAGTCCCTCAGCCTCAATGTCTAAGCATATAATTAACATCTAAAGTAAACTCTGCATGGGAAGGCTCTAACCTTTGTTGTGTGTACCATTGGAGTGAGGCAGTGCCCTTCTACTCCTACAAGTAAATAATGCTAACTCAAACTGACATTCAACAAATAATGTCCATATTTCTCTCAAAGTATCGGAAACAGGCCTGGCATTATAACTAGCTTGTCACTGTGTTTCCACTTTAACAAACAACATCCTCTGTATTACATTTGAACTTCACAACTGTATATTACCTTCTGGGGAAAAAATGGTTATGATATAATGAAACTGAAATGGAAACACATTGCAGTTGTCATTTTTGAAGCTCTGTGTGTGTGTGTGTTTTGGTTCGTTTGTTTGTTTGTTTTGTGTGTCTTTCTGTGTTTTTTTCCAATGTTGTACTAGTCATTTTTTTTTTCTTACATTGTATTCCTGGCATAAAGCTCAACACTCTGTCCATGTGCTAAAGGCATCATGAGATTCTGGACTGGTGACTTCTTAAATATAGAAAGAAGTCTGCCTTGAGAGTCAAATGGAATAGGAAAACCCTAGAGGAAGAGTTAGTATTTGAGAATAGGATTGGAAGGGGTTATGATATAGTCCACCTTTAATCTAAGAGGAGCAACCCTTCTTAATGAGAAAAACAGTGATTTGCAGCAAGCGTCAAATAAAATGGGCAATGCGATACTAAATTCAGTTTTGTTTATTGCTAGAACTATTTCACACTATCAGGTCATGTTTACAAATAAACTTTGCTGTTTCTACTTATTGAGGGACACTTATTTCCCCATTTCTGAGAATTCAATGCATAAATAAGAGACAGCAAAATCATGCTCATTTTAGTTCAAGGCTTTCAAAGGATCTTTATTCAGGGCTTTGCCAAGTACTGGAAAGACCTAAGTGCCAGACCCTCAGAAAACGTGGCATAGCTCCATTAACTTTAACAGGACAGTCCTGATTTACACCACCTGAAACGCTGGATCTGACCCATGATTTATTTTTTCCAACATACCCACACAAATAGAGTTTCTCTTTTCCTTCCCTTTTTAGTGTTTCTCTCTCTATTATTTTGACATGCAGATACTAAGGACCTCATCACAAGGAACACTTAGTACATGTGAAATCTGCTCAGTATTAAAGTTAGAATATGATCTGAGCAGTTTGTAGTAAATAATACCACACATCTCTACCATGCACAGCTCACTGGTTGTTGGTCCCAGCCCTGCCACCAAACCTGAGTCTTGAACTGGGTTTGGTACAGTGCTGGTGCTGGGACTGATGATCAACTGGTTGTCAGTCCCAGCCCCAGCACTGGAGCCCCTTCAGTGAAGAGAAAAAGCAGGATCAGGCCCTCGGTGGGCTACAGTGCTATGGTCCCATCAGGACACGCTGATTGTAGAGCCCAGAAAGGAATTGTGGGGGGAGGGGTTTGCAAGAATCAGCCCCTCCACTTGCTATTTTCACTTACAACTTGAATGGATGCCTTGAGGGGAACCTACCATTACTTGTATTACCTCTGCGGGGCAGTCTGATGACAGCTGAACATCTGATGACAGATACTCTTCCTGCGAAAAGTTGTAACTTTTCTATGATACAGTTGCTCTTAGCACAGATTTTCTTGCTTGAACGCATGGGACACTTGGGTTGTAAATGCAGCTAACACATCTTAAGTGTAACGTGTAACATGGCCCTAAAGGAGATAATCAGTGGCGTTATTTTGGAAAACCCTGTAATTGCTATTCATTGCTAGGATAAGGACAAGAGATTCTGTAAATAAATGGGTGATGGCTAACTGTCTACAGGCTGGGGGAAAAAAAAGGGTATGCTTGCTGCTGCTAAAAAACTTTAAATAACTGGGTGACCCTATAGGTCTCTCAGGTCTAATCCTGCAACCTGTGTCATCTCACTCCCAGAATCTGGCCCCTTGAGTTTTAAATTGCTTTTTTTCAGACAATCTAAACAATTGCCTTAATATTACCCAAATTTTCAGTCACTACTGCAGTAACATTTTCCTTTAAAATAAACCCAAACCCACACAACGTTTATTTCTGAAAGCACACTGTGCACCCTTCTCAGCAATCCCCAAGTATACACATCTCTGATTATATATCAACTGATATATTTGACATGTTTAATTTTTAAACAGTTCTCTTGGTTGTCCTGCTAAAGGGGAAATTAGTCATCTTGTGAGATTTGGGGTTTAATAAAACTAGATCTTTGGAATTTTCAGGTTAAGTATGTAGCGAGCCACGATTGTGCATGGCTTCTTCTGGCAAAGCTGCTAATGCTTTATCCTGTCTGCTAAAATCTAGTTCATGCCATGATTTATATGTGTGTGCATGCATGTGCATGATATTGGCTTTATGATGATGCACTTATGCGTCATCATATTGCATAAAAGCAAACAGACATACCCATTTTCTTAGTTAAAGCTTAACCCAAAAAGAGTTATTTGCCTATATGGTATGTGACTCCTGTTAGTTCAAACAGTCAAGTCAGAAAGAGGATATAGTTGCTAATAGTTATTTTGTGGTGCTGCTGAAGACAAAACCCATGTATCTCTTTTAAAGGGCAACTTGCATCTTGGGGACTAGATTGACAGTTTGCCTCATGGATCCCTTGATAACATCTTTGTGATCATATCTCTTCCATCATTCTCTTCTCTTGACAGGGGAAACTAAAAATTCTCTTCCCATTCATCCTTTTCTAGCTAAACTTAAAATTCCAGATCTGTAGCTGGGGTAATTTGCATAGCTCTTTTGAAGTCAATGGAGCGATGCTGATTTACCCAGTTATAGATCCGGCCCCAAGGTTTTATACTTGGGGGGGGGGGGGGGGTGTTTCTTCCCTGGGTTTCAAAAGGAAACAAAAATTTAAATTAAAACTCAGCAATTTTTATCATTATTTAGTAATCTGGGAGTATAACATTAAGGAGTCTTGCCTGCGACACATCCTCTGCCAAACTCTATGCATTTGTACCCATGAATTCCTTGCTTGTTGACTGCAGTAGGAATTTCATGTAAATTTGGCCTTTAGAATTGGGTCCATTTTGAGCAGTGATCGGGGAAGAAAATAACCCACTTTGTGTAGGTTTGGGTCACTTAACAGCCTCACTGAATGCCTTGTCTTGTGTTCAGTTCCAGAGTGAGACAAAGTCACATGTAAATTTGTTAATGTGAGTGGGATCACCTTTCTGTGCTGGGACAAACATTTCTTTTTCACTAACAATGAATGAAATCAGCGATGTACACTCAGAAAGAGGTGGGAGGGTTGGTTGTTTTGAATTTTTCATGGAACTAAGTCGGGGGAAAAAACATCTCCTACTTTGGACTTATATACAAAACCTTGTGTTCACTTGTTCCTTATTGACATAGGGCCAGACCTGTTCTCCTGATATCAACAGGACTCTTGCCCTTGACGCTTAACAGAAGCAGAATCGGGCTAAAAAGACTTGGTGAGGCTCGGGCTAAAAAGACTTGGTGAGGCTTAACATTTCAGTTAAAGTAACATCTTTGCTTCTCACATGCTATCATCTCCTGCCCTCTAGGAAAATTAGCTAGGCAACCCGAAGCAAAATATACAGCGTGGGAGTAGATGGGTGTGGGCTTATGTGCCCAGGCCTTTTTGTGAGGGAATTTTCATTAAGTTTTCCAGACCCTCCCACTCTGGATATGCTGTAAATCCTCAGCATAGTCAGCCAGGAGAGGAAAGGAGGGCTGACAGCTTCAGGACTAAAATGGTCATGATTTTTTTTTTTAAATTATCTAAATGACAAGACACAGTTAATCCTTTGACCTGCATGACATTATACCAATGCATTAAAGTGTGTTTACTTGCCAAAAGTGTATTCAAATGTATTTATTTGCCAAAAATGGAGGAAGGGTAAAGTACTTTTAAAGTTCAGGAATGCTGGCACTGCTGCTCAGATTTCATGTGAGTGACATTAAACAGTGCCAGATATGGTTCTTTTCTTAACTGCATGTACCTTGAGTCTAATGTGGCCTGGTGAAATGTTAAATGCTATTAGCTGGCAAAAAAAATCCCAGAACAGTTCCTGGAGGATCAAGTAACATCCCCACGCAGAGGAGGGCTGCCTGTTTTTAACCAAGGTGATAAAAATGTGCTGTTAAATAGTGATGTAGTCACCTTTTTTAAAGTTGACAACCACTTAAATTCAGTTATTGCATGAGCCTGTTTTAACTGGATCAGTCAGAAGTATGAGGAAAATGCCTGGGATCACACATGTCCAAAGACCCATGAAACTTTGCTGAGTCTGCATTGTAGGAAGCAACAGGTGAGGTGGGGACAGCCTGTTAATTTTCTTTTTTTAAATTTTTTTTTTTTGCTTTATTCTCTAGGGTTGTAGATACAATGAAATTGGAAGGACAAATTAACCTCCCACTAACAAGAAACTCTTGAAAGCAGAGTATAAAATGTGCTCCATACTACTAGTCTTGACAGAGTATAAAATGCGCTCCATACTACTACTCTTGACAGGCCCTGTTGATGGTTTGACTTAAAGTGAGAAATGGGAGTTTGAGAATGAAAATTGAATATGATATTTGAAAAGTGGTGTGGCAGCATCCAGTTCATTATAGCTTCTGTATTGCTTCATTTAAAATGCAACTAATTTGTTTAATAGCTATCTCAGAGTTGCCCCTAGTATAGTTCATTTTAGGGTTCTGAAAAGGATCTGAGGATGTGTAACAGGCTGGTAGGAACTAGCACCTGGTATAGGGATATATCTGTGTTCTCCTGAGCTTCCAGGTTATAAGTTAAATCCCTACCTAAAACTGTTGAGTAGGTATATGTTCTTATTTAAAAGTGACAAACTAGAATTCTAACATAGTGATTTTGCACGGGTAAAAATTGTCTGTTTTCTTTGGAAAATATTGGCTTTTCTTCAGTACCCAAATCCCAAAAAGTTGTGACTAGAAATTGATAACTTCTTGCTAAAAATGGAACATTTCAATCTGGATTTGCCATCATGGTGTCTCCTGAGACCTGTGTATAGGTGCATGTAACAGGGGGCCTGCTTGGGTCCATTCTCAGAGTGGCCCACCCACCTGTTCCTGGGCTAACCGCCTGCGTTCTTGCCTGCCATGCCTTGATGTTAATTGATTAATAGATGTCAATTAAGCGGGAGGCTGCCTATTTACTGCCCTGATGCCAGGGGGCGCTATCTGCGGCTCCTTTCCTCCCCTACACCGCAGCCCAAGCCTTGCAGATGGCATCTAGATGTTCTCATAGTCACTGGCCCCCAGAACCCTCCTATTGAACCCCACCTGGATTCCTCCCTTCAGGCGATCTCATCCGCCTTCACACCGGGCAACATAACTCCCTGAAACTGGTTCCCCTTCAGGTGTGATCCCCCCACCAAGACCTTCAGCTCCTCTAGCCCTGGCCCACCTCCAGGCCATCTGGGACCCCAGGCCCTCAGCTCTTGGGCATCCCTCATGGTGGGCCCCTGGCCCTTCAACCATTCTGGTCCTGGCCCCAGCATGGGCCAGTCAGGGGAAACTCCGACAGGCCTGAGTCTATGGCCCTTTTCTCATTCGCCATGGGGTCCACCTTCCCGACCCTCCAACAAAGGGGTTAGCCACCTGGTTGTGGGGGCTAGGGGCTAAGGTGCCCTAACCCGCCTTTCACCAGGGTGGTAACTGGCCTAGCATTTCCTGGGGGCTCCCATGCCCCTGAGAGCCCCACCAGGCCACTCACTCCTGGCAGGGTGCATTTTTAGGTCGTACCCAGGACCAGGAGCCTCCTTACCATCCCCTACAGCTCCTCCCTTACCTTTAGATGATATCAATAGCTCTCCAGCCAGGCAGTGTTGTGACCTGGCCTCTAGCAGCCGAACTGCCCTGTTTATATGGGCAGCCCCTGATTCCAAAATGGCTGCCCTAATCAGGCACCTGGCAGCTGCCAGCTCCAGGCCCTTAAAGTGACAGGCACAAACAGTACCCTCCCACAGTGCATCATTTCTGCTTCCTGCACAATGAGCCTGGTTTGCTATGGGCAGAATTCTGTTTCATCTAGAAGAGACTAACTCAGAGTTACCCAAGTAAAGCATATGAGCAATTGTATCACCCATCTGAGCATGTAAGCATCTCCTTTATAAGAACAGGGAGACATCTGTGTTTATCTGGAGGGCTACTGTCCTATCTCCCTTCTTCTATTCATCACTAGACCCCCTTGAACAAGCCTTTAGAAAATTACTGCATTTCCTTTTTTTCCTCTTATTCTTTACTGGATCCCCTGCAGTCTGGCTTCTGTCCTTTCTATTCCAATGAAACTTCTGCTGCTTAGACTTCCAATGACCTCTTTCCAACTTTGTCCTAGGGCCTTTACTCCAGTATCAGCCTAAGCTTGTCTCTTTGACAGCTTGCCCTTTGCAAGATTTGGTGGTTGTGTCTTCTCCATACTCTCCTCCCATTTCCCTGACTTGTCTATTTCCCTTTGACCTCCAATTACCCTTGTATATTTTCAGAACAAATCTTTTTCAGATTTTAGAAATCCCCGCCCCCCTGTTTTCCTGGTCTACAGGTGATAAAGGCCTTTGGTCAGTCTTGAGTATGTAAGACATTAAAGAACACTACACATCCTTGCGTCCTTCCCATACTGCTCCATAAATGCTGCAGAATTAGAAGCCTGATACTTTGCCATTTAAAGGAAATAGAAGGACTCCCATTGACTTCAAAGAGAACTGAATGAGGCCCTAAGTCAACATTTTGCATTTTTCATATATTTGAATAAGCCAGACTTAGTAACGTGCTTGCAGACAAGCTATTAACATATTTTCTCTCCAGAAAAGTTTGTACAGTAATCAGAGACATTCCAGGTACACAAACCATCATTGCTTTAACTTCCCAGGGGAAGGACATTCATAATTTACAATATTATCATCCAGAAACTTTAAATATCTTTGTTTCTTTTTCTTTTATAGGTAAATATTCGATGACATTCTACACAATGTCGTGTTGAACGTATCGTTAAATTTCAGTAGAAATGATATACTTGTTCAGATATAACACTTATTTTATTTAATCAAGCACTAACACATACCATATACAATATTTGAGGACTATATGTTGTGAATAGTTATATAAGCCATCACTAGAAAAATGTGCAAACAAACATTTGCCAAAAAGAGGGAAAATCCATCCCTTTTTGTGGTTACCTTACCAAAATTCTGGAAAGCATGCAGTATTGTCAACCCCTAGCTTTCAATACCCCAGAGTCAGGCCTCAAAAAAATCAGGAGTGACTTAAACATTCTTATGTATTGGTAAAATTAATTATTTGGGCTAATTGTCCTCGCCTTTTGGTGTCTGAGGCGTTATAGTAAGTTCATATCACAATATCCAGCTTCATAAGCAGGATAGCTACAAAATTCATTATTTGGAGGGGGTGCATTTCTTAATAAAAAATTGAGACTCATGTAATGATTTGAGTCGTGGAACTAAGACTTTAAGAAAAACACTAAAATCATGAGATTTATGGTTCAATGCAAGAACTGACAGTACTAACGTGTGCGTGTGTATGTGTGTGCATGTGTGCGTGCATGTGCATGGCGCACACATTTCAGGCTGTTGTTTGCTTTTTTGCTGGCCTGAAATTTGTATGTCTTTACTGCCTGTCTTGTAGAGACTTGGGAGTTGCTGGAAGAGAATTCTGCCAGTGTCTAGACTCTGTTATTTCTGGAGTTGTGCTATCTCTTGTAGAAAGCTCAAGGCAATTTATTTTGAGGTAGACTTTTTAAGAGTTAATCAAGGATGCTCAAGACCTTGACTTTTTTGTGTTGTGTAATATACCCTTTAGTAAGCTAAGTATGAAAGGTGTATAGTTCATTACTTGCTGTCAGAAAAACCCATGAGTCATTTAAAGTGCTGATGTGAGTTGGATGGACCTAAAATATTATTATTACAATAAATTTTGAAATCTTGTCCCTCCAACTGCAGGATACAAGAAACTCCCAATTAAGTCAATGGCAGTTATTCAAATTCTCTGGGTGTAAAAGGGGACCGGAAAAGTGACCTTTCCCAATAAAATTAAATGAGTGCTTACTGGAAGAAACTTGGGGCCAGATCCTCCAGTAGTATATAAGATCATTATTCTATTGACTTTGGGGGTGCTCTACCAATATATAGCAGTTAAAGTCAAATGTTTGTAGTTTGCTTGGCATTCCCGAGACCTGGGTTCAGTTCCCTCCTTTGCCTCTGGTTTCCTGGTTCAGCCTTGGTTCAATTGTGCCTTAATCTCTAGTCCCCCATTTCTGGAGAGATCGTTTTCTTTCCATGCTGGTTAATATATTAAATATGGTGAGGTTTTCTGATACTTGGGGCTACATCCATTTAGACAAACTGAAGCCATTTTGTCTGTGTCATGAGGCTATTCTGGTGATTTTAAATGTGATCGGTTATAGCATAACCTTTTATTGCTAAATGGTTTTCCAACATGGAGACATCCTATTTTCTTTGTAAAAAAAAGTCAGAAACTACAGATTTCCCAGCCTTCCATTTACTGAGAAAAAGGGCTACAGTCACTGCATGGTGAAAGATTCCACAGCTCATTTGGGTATAAACAGATAATATCATTGTACCTAGTACTTATATTAGACATCAAGATTGCAAATATTTGGAGTTTGGCCTTTCTACCCTGACTGCAAAAAGTTCAAAAGGTTAAACTCATTTTCTAACTTGGATAATTACATCAGGACTAGGGCGAGAGCTGTTGCTTATACATTCCCAGGAAGAGCTGCTTATAGTGTGATGAAGTTGAGAGATGGGGTAGCCTTATGACTAAAGTTCAAACTAATGTGTTGGGGAACTGAAGGTGTGGAGAAAGCTCTTTCCTCTGTATTCTTCAGATTTACCAATCCAGCTGACAGTTGACCGAGTCACATAGTTAATAGTGGAAAAAAATAGCATATTTGAAAAGGAAGTTTGACTAAATTTATCCTTTTCATGAATAAAGCAGATGAAATTCAGTAAAGACAAGTGCAAAATACTACACTTAAGATTCCTCCTTCCTGTCTCTGCTTCCTGCCCAGCTCCCCTCTATACTTTGTCTCCCTTACTGGCTGGAAGCAGACACCAGAAGGAAGTATCTGCGCACCACTGCTGCTATCTGTAGCCAAACTGGTCCCCACAACTCCCAGCTGGAGTGATATGACTCCCACCTAATACAGGCACAGGAGGGAATTCATTCAGCCACACTAATTGCTCATGTAGATGCACCCAGTAAAAATGACATTGGGAATCAAGAGGAACTGCAGGAGTTCAGAGACTCCCACTTGCCTTGTCCAACTCATGCAGTGCAGCAAAGGCAGGACTAAAATTCACATGTTCCTCCTGGCAACTGAACACATACTCAGGCCACTAGCTCACTTAGAGTCCCATAAGAACAGCTAAGACAAATGGTAGTTCTTCTTGAGTTTAATCCAGGTTTTGATGAAGAGCACATCTGCAAGAGAGAAGTGACAAAATTGTTATTTGATAGCTTTGTTACGGTTCGAATTTAGGACTGTAAAATAAACAGTCTGCAGGGAAGCACACTAGTGGGTGTCATTGCAGAAACAGTTGCTTAGAAAGTAATGGGAAGGAATTTCCTCCATTAAACAGGGTCCAGACTAGAGGTCATAAAACCTGTTCTGTTGAAGGCAAGTCACTCCACCTCTTGTGTTTCTGCTTGGCCTCCTACCCTCTGTCTTGTCTATTTTGATTGCAGTTTCTTTTTAGTGTCTATTCCTACACAGTGCCTAACAGAAAGGGGTCTCTGTGCCAGTTGGACATTACAATAATGCAAATAATTAAGGCATAAATAATATATAATCAGGCATTCTAACAAAACTGGCAATCCTACTTATACATTCAGCCTTTCACACTTCTTAATTTGTGTTATGTTCCACACTGGAATTTTTTACTTTTCCTCATTATACCAAATTTGACATTCTCAAACCTGCTTCACATTTACCCCTTTGATTTGCAATGTTTATTCACCTTTTTTTTGTTGGTGTTGTCAAAACAAGATATGTGACAATTTGAGGGCTTACAGAATGCATATTTTGCAATTATTGTTTTTGCACTCTGTCCGACGTAAACCACTTCAGAAAAGCTCGGTTTTCAGCAGGGTATGTGATTTTTTGCAGAGTAGTGGATTTTCAGTTAGCTGAAGAGGAGGCACTTTTTTTTTTCCTCTAATGGGTACTCTGAGCAGAATGTGGTTTAGTCAGTCCATCACTGTACCATAAGTTAAGATCTTTCGAATGGAGCCCAGAGGAATGAGTAGCATCTACTCTATTTGGTCAACCTTGCAGCTCAGTTCCTCTCAGTAGATGTGTTATTGCTAAGGGACAAGTCTGTGTTCTCCCTTTCTCTTTATGACACAGTGGAACTGGGAGACTTTGATGAAGAAGCAAGAGGATGCAGACCTATATGGGACTTGTTGGCCATTTTCTTTCTTACTGCCATCTATGGGTTCCTGTAAAAGTGTGGGGACCCTGCTTCAATGCATTGTAATTACTGTACGTCAGAGCAGCCTTGATTAATCAAGTCTGCTGGAGTGTGCTAATTTGCGCGCTCCAGCAGCATTGGTGTCTTGTGTATTCAGTGTTCCCACACTTAAAAATGGTGGCAGGGGTGCTTTAATAGTCAAATGAGCTTCAGTTAAAGTGTGCCCATTTTGAAGCACGGGACACTGAATACATGAGACTATGTGGGCATTTTAAGTAGAGTGGCTGTCAGAGCTGCTTTAATTATAGCCCTGCCCTTCCCTCCCAATAATGTGTAAAGATGCCCTAAGTGTCCATGCATGAAAATGTGAACCTATTGTAGCCACACAAACAATCTGCCATCTAGTCAATAAATCCTGGAGAGCTTCTTGATACACCGCTTATTTGTTGCCCATCCAGAGCAGATTTAAGGACGTAATCACAAAAGGACCATTCTTGCCAGCCAGTGCACAAACTATATGAACTTCAGCCTTGAGCAAGTGACTTCCCAGGACTGACACAAAGGGCCTGTGAGCCAGATGGTCAGCTTGTGCAAACTGTTGTAGCACCATTGATGCAGCAGAGCTGCACCAACACACACCAACTGAGGTTCTCTTTCTGTTCCATATTATGGCTCACTGCATGGTCTGTCTACTGGGTGTTTACAAGGTATTTACCAATGCCTGCAATGACAGCTTTGTATTCCCACTGCTGGCTTTCTTCTAGAGAAATGCTGAATGACCTCTGTGCTATGTGACAGCTTGACTGTGCAAAGTTATCTTTATCCTCTCCCTTTTCATTTGCTATATTCCAGGAATTAACCTTTTGCACAAAAACAGACCATTTGTTTTCCATGGCCAAGCTGAAGCACAGGTAACTGGGAATTTAACCAGGCTTATCGATTCAAACCAGGAGTCTCTAAGAATGAAATTCTGCCCCTTCCTGTTGTTTGGGAGCTTAAGGCCTGAAATGAAGCATTTACTCTCTCTTTCCATGGTACAGGTGGTTGTGCCATGGGAAGCCAATGCAAGAGAGTTCAGATTATCCAACAGTGTGCAGAGAGATGTTCCCAAGCCACTAAGTGTATAAGACCACGTATGAAACTCCTAGCAAATAGTGCGATTGTGAGTGGATAGATACACTGGATGGAATTGCTGATCCAGAAGCTGGGGAGAAGGATTGCAGAAGTCCTGCATAGAGACAGAAGTAGAGGGTGATAATGAGTGATACCGTGGGTACCCTCTGATCCACTTTAGGGTTTGCAATAATAATTCCACTCTCCAGCATAGCTTTTCCATTTGCTCTTTGTGCAGGTGATGTATACTTTGCCCTTGGTGTATGGTGTCCACTGACTTGCTGTCTCACAGTATGTTTATGCTATTTCCTTGGTGCTCTGAAAAGTGTTGCCACTTTACTCCTACTCTCCATACACCAAACCCAGAAATAAGGCAGTGAAACTTCCCTGTGGTGTCCCCTGCTGCTGCTCTCAAGCTGTATGTCTCCAGCATGCTTGAGAACAGTGGCCAGGGGGGCACCCTGAACCAGCAGCCTAACTAGGAGTGAATGACCATGACACCAAACTCAAGCATGCACTTAAATGGAGTTGAAAAATGTCAGCCACCTTCCCTATTGTCCTGGCCTTTGTTACCCCTACCCCTAGAGTGCAGAGCCTGCTTGCAATGCCTCTTCTCTGAGCACTGCTTTACTGCCTCATATCCAGGTTTGGTGCATGTGGAGCAGGAGGGGTTGTGTTTCATAGTGGCACACTCCAGAGCTCTGGGAAGCATTATAGGGACACCCTAAGACTGCATCATGAGGGTTTCTCCTCTTTACCAAGTGCAATGCTGGTATCTCTTGGCCTCTTCCATAATCCTTGCTCCTCAGTCTGGGTGCATCTACATAAGACTCTATGTTGTTATAGCGACGAGCTGCAGTGATGTAGATCATTGCTATGGTGACGTAGTGTCAGCAGGCATGAACTGTGACACCAATGCTACTGTGCAGTAGGGTCAGAAACACCCTGTGCACCACCAGGACTATGCATTAATGGCGGTTATTGCACTGTCACCTAGTACTAAATGACTGCACAGTAACAACTGTGCAGCCAGGCACACATGTAGACGCTCTCAGTAGCTATAAAAACATCTTAATTGGAATTGCATGCATGCAACAGAAAAGTAGTAGTCTCTGTATCCTTTAAAACTACAAGAACCAATCTTTTTAATGAAAATTATTTTCTCTCTAGAAAATTAGAAGTTGTTCAGAGCTAGTGAAAAGCATGCAAGGTATCAATTCTGGGCCCTAAGAAGATATTTAAAGATATGCAGCCAAATCTCATAATCGGAGACAACTAAATCAAAATATTTCAATCTTCAAAGCACTATGGAGACAACAGAAGTTTTGCTTGGGAACTAATAGCAGACTGTCGGAGAGATCAGAACTATTAGATACCAAATTTGAAGTTCCAAACAGCTTTTCAGTTTCCATTTCAAATTTCTGACATCACTATTAATCTTGGGGAAACAACCAGAAGTTTAGCAGAACATGGTGGGCGCTATACCATAATCACAACCTGCTTAAAGTAAGAAATGGGTTTGGGCAAAAATGAGGAGGAAAAAATCCTGCATTTTGAAATAGGCAACAAATCCATATGTTTCCTGATTTTACTCATGTTGCACTGAACAGCAGGAAAAGAGCTGAGCTCATTAAAAGGGGATTTCTTAACGTGTTTGGAGCAGTTACTGCACTGACTCTTCATGATAAATTTCAGCATGAAGAAACTAAATACGTATTTGTGGATTGTAATGACGCAAAGAAATTCCTTGAAGCAAAATTTAATTCCTTATGGAAAAAGGATGAAGTCAATGATTTCTTAGATCCAATTCTGAATATGATCCATTGCTTTTCTTCTTCTTTTTTTTTTGTCTTTTTCAGTTGAATATTGAATCATGATTTGATTCCATCCTTCTTTTCCCTGCTTTTGTGTTGCCAAGTAATCTAATATGAATAAGCCTTAGATGTTAGAAGAGATTTTGACCTATGTAGTCAATCCTGTCCTTCATTTCACTATTCATGGTTGTTCCACCTTAAAACCCTATTGTCTGTAAGTGGGATTGGGGCTGTAAATTGTCTAGTTTGAAGGCGACATTTACAGTTTTGCTCATTTTTCAATAAACCCATGTCTTTTCTCTCTGTAATTCTGACTTCTTTCTCATTGTTTGCTAATGGTACTGAATAGTATATTTAATGCCTTTAAAATTAGCATTCACAGAATTTACTTCACAGATTAAAGCTCAGCTCTTCTTACTCAGCATAACAGGATACAGTGCTCTGTTTTATGTTTTCTGTTTAAGAAGATGCCCTAAACTGTATTTAACCAATGCAGAGGTAGGCAACCCCCGGCATGCATGCCAGAGTGTGGCACGCAAAGGCATTTTGGTTGGCACAGCGCCTCTGGGTGGATGGCAGGGGAGCCATGAGAGGTCTGATCCTTGTTGTGGCAGCACAGCCCCAACCCGTTTCCTGCCATCCACCCAAGGTACACATGCACCTGCTGCAGAAAAAAGCTGGGCCAGGGCTCCATGGACCTTGGTGCAGCTGCTTGCAGCCTCCCTGCCACCTGCTGCAAGTAGTCTGGGCTACGTGGTAGGTGGCAAGGGCCTGCTCAGAACCTGGGTCAGCTGTGGCAGGCAGCCAGGAGGCTGCAAATGGCTGAACCAGGGTCTGTGGAGAAGGGCCCAGCTAGTTGCTGGCAGCAGGCTCATACCTACCTTGTAACAGATGGCAGGGAAGGACAGCTAGGGCTGCACTGCCACAACAAGCATCAGGCCCCTCATGGCTCCCCAGCTGTACACTCCAGGCATGCCAACATCTTACAAGTCCAGGTTGCATGTTTTTAAGCACTCCTCTCAAAAACATTGCCAACTCCTGAAGTAATGTATCCATTTGCTTCACTGAAGTGATTAAAATAGCTTTAAATTTGTGGGTTTCTCTGCCATTTATATAAAGTAAAAGGCAGATCTGTCTTCAGAAGTACAGTGCAGGCATATAGATTTGCGTCAAGTAAGGCATCAGCTAGTTGAACATCTGCAAGTATGGCTGTAGAGCCTAATTTTTGAATGACGGTCCTTTCCACTCTTATCACATGTGATATCCCTGTCTAATGGTCCTGAATGTAGTGCAGGGTTCTTCCTGAGGTTTCTTCTTTCCCTTGCATGTTGGGCTTTTTTTTCTCAAAAGCCTTCATTCCATGCTTAAAAGAGCATTTTTAAGCACTTCAGTCTTCAACAATCTTCTCCCAGTTGTTTGGCTCAGTGTTCATTGCCTTCATATCTCTCTTGCAAACATGTTTGAAACAGAGACAACATTGCCATTTATATAAGGTCAAAGGTGGATCTTTCTTCAGCAGGATCTCCATTAAATATAACAGAATACATAAACCCCACTCCTTTGACAGGTCTGAACCTAACACTATAAGTAAGGACCTACCTAAATCGGGGCAAGACAAAGGGTTTTTTGTGGTCTGCACGCAGTGTGCAGAGCCACTTTTGTGGGCATTTCACACAGCCCCGCCTCTCTCTGCTGATTGGCGGAGATGGCTGCCCTTTGTATGGCCCCACCCCTCGCCACTGATTGGCAGAAAGGCCTTGGTAGGGGAGGAAGGACAGGGTGGTGGCCAGTATCTTGGCTGCTCCCGTTCATGCCGCTTCACTATATAGTACCGTTCCCCCTTTGTGGGCTGTGAGGCTATGCAGCATTTTATTTTTAGTAAGTTTTTATTTTGGGGGGGCGATTCCACAAAAAATAGTGACAAGCACCATTTTTCATGGCAATCATGGAAACTGCCATTTTTGACAGGTTCCACAAAAATCATGAAAACGCAGTGTAGGTCTATAATTATAATATGTTGAAGGTGACTCAACTCTGGGAGCTGGGGTGGGTCCAGCAGTCAGCTGGAGCTCCCAGTTCAGTTCCCCAGCTCTCTGATCATTCCCCCTCCTTTTCCCAGGGGGCATGGCCCCTGGCTCTGCATGCGGAGTTTCAGCAGGCTGCTGTTGCTGGCTGGAGAAATAGCCCAGAGCCACCACCATCACCTGACTGCTGGACCCACCCCAGCTCCCAGTAAGCATGCATTGTCTTGCCTCCATGTGGGTGCCAAGCGTGGGGGGGGTGATCCCCGCTGCCCCACACTGCGTGCGGGGGGCTCTGCCACCAGCAACCAGAGGCCCCAATCGCCACTGCTGCAGCTGGTGAGTGAGGGCCTCTTTTTTAAGGTCCTAGAGGCTGGGCTGGGTGGGGGATGGGGCCAGGCAAGACAGTCATGGGGGCTTCTCCCACGGCTCCTCTGGCTGTGCCTGCCTCTGCCCTGGTGTCACTTGCCCAGCTGGTGGGGGGGTGTGATGCAGGTACAGCTCGCTCTGGGCGGCGAGGCCCCTGCTTCCAGCACGGCAGCCTCCGCATCAGCACTGGGAGTGAGGGCTCTGCCCTGCCGCTGCTTTCCAGCCAGAGTGGGGGGCGCAGGATGCAGGTGCGGCAGTGCTGGGAGCAGGGGCGATACCCTGCTGCACTTGCCCCCTTCCGCCTGGAGCGAGCCGCACCTGCATCCTCCCCCTCCCCCCAACTCCAACAGACTTACAAGCTGGAGGCAACTGTCAGCTGCCTGTTTAGTCTATGGCCGAATATTGGCTGAATCTTTTTCTGAAGCTTTTCTGAATCGATTCGGATGCTTCGAATTGATTCAGAGCTTTTACTTGGTCTCCTGATTCAGTTCGGATTCCAAGATTCAGTCCCTAAATGGGGCTGAACCTCCTCCAAATCGAATCAGCTACCAAAGCTTTGCATAGTCCTAATGATAACATGATTTATTTTCCATTTCTGTCAACTATTAATTAGAGAATTCTGGTGTACCTTATGCCTTGACCCGAATTAGCAAGGGGCCACTGCTGATCTTAGGTTCCTTAGAATTTTGGCTGCTTAGGTTGCAGTCTATAAGCTGATGTATGCTTTTCAGAGCTGCACTTAAATCAGTGCTAACTCCTTTAGTATCACTGAGTATCAGGCTTGACCTGGTGCAAGTTGGGCATCCAAAATTATTGGGCACTTTTGAAGCTTTAGCTATTAATAAATAAAAAGGAGCCAGAGAACATCATATCACAGTTGCCTATGAACAGGCCCTACTTTCTCATTATAGGTCTATTTCAGCATGTGCCTCATTTTAAATATATGACTAGGCCCATTAGAAATCCTGTTAATTATAATAGGTCAAACTCCTATACCTCAAAGTTACACCAATGCTGAAAGGCCTCACTAGGCGAGGATAAGTGTTTGTCTGCTTCCCTTTCTCTGCTGGGCTTTTTCTTTTCTTTGCTTTGCTTTTCTTTGCTTCTCTTTTCTTGCACTATCACTTGCTTTGAGGTTTTGCTAAGTCAGAGACGAGCTGCCTGTGCACTTAATAGAAGTCCTAGAGGTTACAAGATTTGTGGACAGTAAACAACTTGTTTGTGATTTAGAGACAGGCTGAAGCAGTCATATGGATTCCAGCAAAGGTTTATCTCTTGTTGAGGGAGGTAAGTTTACATTTCACTTCTCAAAAAATTTTCAAGTAGCTCATATTTAATTTTTTCCTGGGATCAATGGTTCTCTCTCCACTTTTAAACAGTCCTGAAGATTACATTGTTGCTTAGTAGGAATAAAACATCACAGCAACAACAGCAAAAAAATCCAGGTTTGTGAGATTTATGATCTGTTTTGCTTACGTTTTGTGCTAATGCTTATATCAGTCCTGGGCCTAAACTCATCTTCATTAGTAAAATGTATAATGAGTTTTGTTAGCTCAAGAATTCTGGAGGTAAGAGTAATATGTACTTGAAAACATAATACTGTTAGCTTTCACCTTTGGGCTGGGGTGGTGTGGGTCCTAAAGTACATGGTTAACAGCCTTGAGGTTACAAACTCAAGGCCATAGCAAAAGTAATTATGGTATAGCTTTTCAGATTCCAACAAAATCTGCAAATTCTGTTAAATACCTTGTCACAAAAACATGAAAAATGCAAGGAAGCTTTCAGCTAGTCTAGTTCTAGAGAAGACTGATAAACCCATATTGTGCTAAACTTTTCCATTTACAGCGATCACAGCTAGAATCGTTGGGCCTAATTTGTAAAAGTGGACTTAATTATTGTGAATGTGATATTGGCTGTGCCTGCACGGAATGCCCTGATCCTGCAAACCACTTAAACACTCTCTTAAGCTCCACTGAATTAAATGTGCTGAATTGGGCCCATTATAAGTGCAGATTTCATAGATTTCATAGACATTAGGGCTGGAAGGGACCTCAGAAAAGTATCGAGTCCAGCCCCCTGCCCAAAGGGCAGGAAGTCAGCTGGGGTCGTAGGATCCCAGCAAGATAAGCATCCAATTTTCTCTTGAAGGTGTTTAAAGTAGGTGCTTGAACCACCTCCAGCGGCAGGCTATTCCAGATCTTGGGGGCTCGGACAGTAAAGAAATTCTTCCTTATGTCCAGCCTGAAACGGTTTTGCAGTAGTTTATAACTGTTTGACCTTGTCATCCCTTGGGGCGCTCTGGTGAACAAACATTCCCCCAGATACTGGTGGTCACCCCGATAAACTTATAGGTGGCCATCAGATCACCCCTGAGCCTGCGCTTTTCCAGGCTAAAGAGCCCCATAGCTCTTGGCCTGTCATCGTAAGGTCTGTTTTCCTGACCTCTGATCCTGTGCGTGGCTCTTCTCAGGACTCTCTCAAGCTTCTCCACATCATTGTTGAATTGTGGGGCCCAAAACTGGATGCAGTACTCCAGCTGCAGCCTCACTAAGGCCGAGTACAAGGGGAGAATGACGTCCCGGGATTTGGTTGAGAAACATCTATGGATGCAAGCCAGTGTTTTGGTCACTTTACTAGCTGCAGCATCGCACTGCAGGCTCATGTTCATCTTGTGGTCAATGATGACCCCCAAGTCTCTTTCTTCCGTAGTGCTAGCCAGCGTAACACTGCTGAACCTATAAGAATGCTGCAGGTTTTTCCTCCCAAGGTGGAGAATCTTGCATTTTTCAGTGTTAAACACCATTGTCCGCCCATTTGCTGAGCCTGTCCAGGTCAGCCTGGATCACCCTCCTGTCTTCAGGTGTGGATGCTTTGCCCCAAAGTTTGGTGTCATCTAGATGCTAGATGCTAGTGCTAAGGTATAAATATCTGACTAGGTATATCTAAATATATGCATTTATTGTGTATTAGCCCAATTTAAGGCACATTAAGGGCACATGTCTACACGTGCGTGCCCTTAATGAACCTTAAAAATGGTGAATTTAGGCTAACCCCACCTAAGTTTGATATCTGCATAAAGCAAGTATCAAATTTAGGTGAGATTAACTAAAGCTCATTAATGCACGTGTAGATGCATTAATGTGCATTAACACAGGGACTTCAGTTCTGGGTCTGCCCAGCTACTAGAAGCCCAGTCAGATCCCATCCCCAGGTCTCCTGGCTGGCCACTTCTCCACCTCCAGGGCTTGGCTGCTCTCTGGCAGCCCTAGCTGCAGGCTATAAAAGCCTCCAGACACTTTGTGCCTTGGGGCACACAGCACAGGGAGCCTGAAGGAGCCAGTGTTGTCAACGTGAGCTCACCAGGCCCATGTACCCTCCTGGACAGGACCTCTGCCTGTCCTGTCCCCTAGCCACAGCTGCTCCTTGGCCACAGGTGAGTATTGCTAAGGGCTGCAGCCTGCTGTGCCCCTTGCCCAGCCATGGGATTCTCCACCCCCCCTCCCCCCAGGGCTGCTGGCCCTGTTCTCTATGGCAGCAGGGCCAGTACCTGCTCCTGCTCATCCCCAGCTCTGTCTCTTTGCAGACACTGTGGTGAATCACCTGTACCATGCTGCTCCCCATCCCTGGCTGTGCCCCTGTCCAGGGTGCTGCTGGCAGCTGTCCAGAGCTGGCATCACAGAGACAGCCACATGGGGGCCCAGAGAGCTAGCATGGGAAGCATGTCCAGCATGTCATCCACATGCACTCTGCCCGTGTGCCCACACCTATACTGAGTGCCCAGGCCCCCAACCGGACCCTCAAGGAGGTATGCAACTTTATGGCAGTTTGGAGTGGGGCCATCCAGAGGCAGTTCGTGCTGGGCAGGCACTTGAATGCCCATATTTATGAGGCCATTTCAGCTGGGATGCATGCGTGAGGTCACTCCCTGGGCCCTCCTGCTCCAGCAGCTCTGTGTTGGTGGAGAACTGGGCAGCACAGGAGCAGGTGTGCCAGCATGCATGGGAGCTGGCTGGGTGGAAGGAAGAAATTGCCTGAGAGACCACCCAGGAGGAGGCATGGGACCAGGAGCAGCAGGAGCATTGGGCCCAGCTAGAGGCCCTGGAGCAGTGCCACATGGAGCTGCTCCAGCAGCAAATGGCCAGCCTGTGGAGCCTATGTCCAGCGCCCCGCCCACACCAGGCCCCTGGCCCTACAGGGCCCCTTGGTTCCACCCACTGCCCCACAGCAGGCAGGACCTGCAGGGGAAGTATCCGCAGTCAGGGTGCTGGCCACCTGTTGCCGGGCTCTGTGCCCTGAGTGCCCCCACAGCACAGCCCCCTACTCCAGGCCTCAGAGAAAGACTGAGACTGATGCATATAGTTTTCATTTTGGGAGGTGGATTTTTTTATTGGCAGTTGGGGAGGGTGCTGGAGGGGCTCTGTGTATTGGGGAGGGAGAAGGGAGGGGGCTCTGCTGGCTGAGGGGGAAGGTGGAGGGATGGGGGTGGGGGTTGTGAGGGGATTAAAGGTTTCATTACACACATGTACATGTCCTGGAATGGTACTGGGGCATGGGGGGTAGAGGGTGTATGGGCAGCAGGGCAGGTTGGTGTCGGCAGGGATGGCCTGACTCTTCCACGTTCTGGTGCTCATGGTGGGGCCTGGGCTCATGCAGCAGGTCTTCAAAGGTGGCCAGTGTCATCCAGAATGTGTTGACCCACTGGTCATTGTCCCATTCCTGCAGCATGACATGCTGCCACCAGTTCTGGCTGGTGCGGCAGGCCCAGAGGCAGTGGACTGGTGGGACAGGAGGGTGATGGTGAGCCCAGCGGTGGCATCCTGGAACCTGTGGTTATCAGGGCTGGCAGGAGTGGCTGTGTGTTGGCGGGGGCCCTGGAAAGCCCTATATCAGTCATCCAGCAGGAGGTTGGGGAGTTGGGTGGTGCTAGGCAGTTGAGCGGTAGGTGCATGGAATGGTTGCAGGTGAGCAGTACAGCTGCAGCAGCCCTGAGGAGCAGGGGAGCCTGTCCCTTGGTGCCAGGTCCAGGAGCTGGGGCAGCTAGGGCTGAGAAGAACAGCTGCGGCAGGAGCACAGCAGGTATATGCTGGAACTCCCCTTGGTGGCCACAGAAGCACGTGGCAGAGCTGGTGTGACTTGAGACTACAGGCAACCCCTGCTTACCGCTGCTTCGCTTAGCACTATTTTGCTAAAACGCTCATTTTAAATTGATACCTGATTCAACTTAGCACTCAGTGAGTGTCATTATAACACTCATGGTTGCCGTCTTGGGTCATTATAAACACTACCAGTCACCATCTTTCGGTTTTGCTTAGTACTCATTTCACTTAACACTCATTTTTTAGGAACCAATTCAGAGCACTAAGCAGGGGTTGCCTGTAAAGTTAGTCCCAAGTCTCACCACATGTAGACACCTGTCAAAAAATGCTTAATGCACATTAAATTTAAGCACGCTTAAATTCATATGTAGACACACCCTCAGAGTATACTTTAGGCTACCAGTTGCACTTGTCATGAATTTTGCATTTGCAAACTGCAGACTGAGATGCTTGTAAATGAACCCCTTTGTGTTAGACTGTAGTACAGTATTGAAAGAACGTTTAGAAAATTCTTTCCAAAACTGTAGGTCATCATGACCTGTGAAGGATGGTGTGACAGAAAGAAGTTCCTCGGAGAACTGCCAGAGCATAGAGCCAACCACAGTTGGTAATGGGACCTCCCAGGGTGCAGTGGTTACCATTAAAATATTTACAACCTTACCTTTTGCCTAATTAATGTTCATGTGGTGTTTGCGGTATTCCTTAAACCATGGAGCACTATTGTGATTTAGTAGTTCTGGGTCTGTTTAAAGTGTCTGCCTGTCTGCAGTACAGCCAGCCCTTCTAATGGGTGCTATTTTCCCCCCACTCCATACCACAGCACAGGAACTCATTTATGCAGACTTAGTGTTAACTACTTCTCTTCTCTTCTTACTGTTTATTATTTGGTCTGTTATTAAATGACCACATAGAGACATCCTTGAAAGAGGAAAAGGCTAACTTCAGACATCATGAGTGATATACAAATAAAACAAACATATTTAGGCAATTTAGTCTTTGAGAAATGTCTCAGATTTACAGCTTTGAAAACTGAAGCTCTTTATATACCAACAAGCTGCATCAGATGTGAAGTGGACAGTTGTCCTCAAGGAATGGGACAGAACTCAAAATCCACTAAGACTCAGAACTCTACGTAGCCATAAGCATGAGCTTCACTACAAGCTGGTCTGTCTCTGCACCAGAGCTGAAAGGTAGCATAAACTCCCTGTATCAAGGCTAAAATGTTTGCCATGAGATTCAGGGATTCTGTGATTTGGATATTAAGAAACAAACAAACAAAAACCCACCCTGCATACATAATGCTCTTGACATCTCTTATGCATTTTGGCAGCCTTCAGGCCCTCTAGCCTCTCCAACCTTTCAGACTCTGGATCCTGACCTTTCCTTTAACTGATCACTTGTCCAAATCAGAGTGACCCTCCTCACCTCTGTTTCCTGGGCAGGAGCTCTACTAGACTGTGATCGTCCTCACACAAGCTGTAGACTCGTAGCAAGCTGTTGCCTCATAACTGGCTCACCTCTCCTGTGCTTTAGCAGAATATCCTACAGCTCATCTTCCTTACCAGGGCTAACAGACCCCTTCTTAAGACTACCCTGTTACAACAACTTCAGATTTTTCTGTGTGAGTGGGCACCTGAATGGTCTTACTGTTGTACTTCTTGGTTGGGAGCATAGGCATGCCCAAATCTTGTAACCAGTATTAAACAAAACACACCAGAAATTTTCATCCATCAAATGTCTTCTGAATCTTTGGGACGTCCTTCTCTATTCTTGACTCTGATATGACTTGCTCTTTGATAACGTTTCTTTCTTATGGGAAAAGAAGCAACAATTTTATTTCATTAAACATTATCAGACCTGCAGTGTATCAGACCTAAGTATTTCACAGAAATGCATGGCTAGAATAGCAGATATGTTGCATGTGAATGTTTATAGATTCATAGATTCATAGATGCTAGGGTCGGAAGGGACCTCAATAGATCATCAAGTCCGACCCCCTGCATAGGCAGGAAAGAGTGCTGGGTCTAGATGACCCCAGCTAGATGCCTATCTAACCTCCTCTTGAAGACCCCCAGGGTAGGGGAGAGCACCACCTCCCTTGGGAGCCCATTCCAGACCTTGGCCACTCGAACTGTGAAGAAGTTCTTCCTAATGTCCAGTCTAAATCTGCTCTCTGCTAGCTTGTGGCCATTATTTCTTGTAACCCCTGGGAGCGCCTTGGTGAATAAAACCTCAACAATTCCCTTCTGTGCCCCCGTGATGAACTTATAGGCAGCCACAAGGTCACTTCTCAACCTTCTCTTGAGGAGGCTGAAAAGGTCCAGGTTCTCTAGTCTCTCCTCGTAGGGCTTGGTCTACAAGCCCTTAACCATACGAGTGGCCCTTCTCTGGACCCTCTCCAGGTTATCCACATCGCTCTTGAAGTGCGGCGCCCAAAACTGGATGTAGTATTCCAACTGCGGTCTGACCAGGGCCCGATAGAGGGGAAGTATCACCTCCTTGGATCTGTTCGTCATGCATCTACTGATGCACAATAAAGTGCCATTAGCTTTTCTGATGGCTTCGTCACACTGACGACTCATTCTCCACTAGGACTCCAAGATCCCTTTCCACTTCCATGCCACCAAGCAGGTCATTTCCTAGGCAGTAGGTATGCTGGACATTTCTCCTCCCTAGGTGCAGCACTTTGCATTTCTCCTTGTTGAACTGCATTCTGTTGTTTTCTGCCCACTTGTCCAACCTGTCCAGGTCTGCTTGTAGTTGTTCCCTGCCCTCCGGCGTGTCTACTTCTCCCCCCAGTTTTGTGTCATCCGCAAACTTGGACAGAGTACACTTCACTCCCTCGTTCAAGTCACTGAAGAAGACATTGAAGAGTATCGGTCCAAGGACTTAGCCCTGCGGGACCCTACTGTCCACACCCTTCCAGGTCGATACTGACCCATCCACTACGACTCTCTGGGTGCAACCCTCTAGCCAATTCGCCACCCACCGGACTGTGTAGTCATCCAAGTCACAGCCTCTTAACTTGTTCACAAGTATGGGGTGGGATACCGTATCGAAGGCCTTCCTGAAGTCTAAGTATATGATGTCAACCCCTACTCCTGCATCCAGGTGTTTTGTAACCTGGTCATAAAAAAAGACTAGATTAGTCAGGCGTGATCTACCTGCTATGAACCCGTGCTGGTTTCCCCTCAGCATAATTTTTCCTGCCGGGCTCTCGCAAATGTGAGCCTTGATAATTTTTTCAAAGACTTTGCCAAGGATGGAGGTGAGACTGACTGGCCTGTAGTTGCCCGGGTCCTCCTTCCTCCCTTTCTTGAAAATGGGGACCACATTGGCCCTTTTTCAGTCCTCTGGGACCTGGCCCGTGTGCCACGAGTGTTCAAATATTCCCGCCAGTGGCTGCGCAGTGACATCAGCCAGTGCCTTCAGTACCCTTGGATGGAGCTCATCCGGGCCTGCCGACTTAAACGCATCCAGTTCCTCCAAGTACCTCTGCACCATCTCAGGGTCTACGCTTGGTAGTCTGGCACCCTGCTGCTGCCTCTCTACAGCCCCAGTGAGAGCCTCGTCTTGAACACTGAGGCAAAGAACTCATTGAGGAGTTCAGCCTTGTCCCCCCTGTCTGTCACCAATTGCTTATGCCCATCTAGTAGGGGTCCTATTCCACCCTGGGCCTTCCTTTTACTCCCTATATAGCTGAAAAACAATTTCTTGTTATCCTTAACTTGGGATGCCATCCTCAGCTCCATGGTAGCTTTGGCCCATCTAACTGCATCCCTACAAGCATGAGCAGAGGAGGTATACTCCTCTTTACTAATCTCTCCCAGTTTCCACTTTTTATATTGCTCCCCTTTTAGCCCGTAGGCTGCTCTGGATTTCTCTGGTCAGCCAGGGAAGCTTTCTGGCCCCTTTCCCTCTTTTTCCTCGCATCGGGATCGTCTCCCTTTGTGCCCGAAGGATCATTTCCTTAAGGCACAGCCACCCTTCCTGGGCTCCCATCTCTTCAAAACTCTTACTCTGCAGTGCGTCCTTGACTAAACGCCGGAGTTCATTGAAATCAGTTTTCCTAAAGTCTAGCACTTTCACCCTACTAGTTACCTTATCCACTCGACGTCTTATGATGAATTCTATTATTTGGTGATCACTGTCCCCCAGATGGCTACCGATCTGTAGGTCTCCTACCATGTCATCCCCCGTTGTCAATACCAGGTCCAGTAAGGCATTTCCCCTAGTGGGACCATGTACCTTCTGTGTCAGATGGAGGTCCTGTACACAGGATAGGAACCTGCGTGAACGGTGGGACTTTGCTGTCTGCATCTCCCAGCAGATGTCTGGGTAGTTTAGGTCCCCCATGACTACCGCTTCCTTAGTTTTTATGGTCTCCGAGAGCTGCCTCAGGAGCCCCAAATCTAGCTCTTCCCCGTGGTGTGGGGGTCTGTAGCAGACCCCTACCACCAGATCCCTTTCTCCTTGACCCCCATGTAACCTAACCCACAATCCTTCTACTTTCTCCTCCTTTGATTCCGTCTTGATAAGGGTCGATGTATATTTCTTATTGACATAGGGCGCAACCCCTCCCCCTTTCTTCCCCACCCTGTCCTTTCTGTACAGTTTATAACCCTCAATGTGTACCACCCAGTCGTGGGAGGAATCCCACCAGGTTTCCGTTAGCCCTACTAAGTCGTAGGTGTTTTGTGCAAGCAGGAGTGCTAGTTCATCCTGTTTGCTCCCCATGCTCCTAGCATTAGTATATAGGCACTTGAACCCTGTGACTGGCACCTTTGATGCCCCCCAGCTCTGATGCCCAAAGGGCCCCTTATTGCTTACCTGCTTATTGCTTACCTGTGGTGTACTGCTGGCCGCCGTTTATGGGCTTTGTAAATGCAAAGTGGGAGGAACGTGCATATTATCAGTCCTAAAGTACCTGATTGTAGTCAGATTTGTTTGCTGGTGACAACTGATGTGCTGTGAAAGTGGCATGGCTTTAAATACTGTGTTGTGCTTTATTTCATATGTAGAAGATTGGAGGCAAGGCATTATTATAGAACAAACTTCCAAAGATTAGTCTGACTCAGAGGCTAACCATCCTCACAAAATCCTGTAAAACTGTTCGGTCTGATTAGTGCTTTTCCATTATAACAATAGCGATGTTAACATCAACTGGTTTCCACAACAACAAAAACTGTCTGTCAGTAAATATTTTCCATGTGTCAGGTATCCAGTTTGTAGCCGTATTGGTCCAGAGGAAAAGGCAATCAGGACTTGCAGTAGAGATGATATCTTTTATTAGACCAACCAGATTTTTGCATTAAACCCACCAGATTTTTGCAAAAAGAATTTTTTTTTTTGCAAAAATCTGGTTGGTCTAATAGAAGATATCATCTCTCCTACAAGTCGTGATTGTTAGTAATATGGCTTCTTTGAACCAGAAAAAAGAGCTCAGGACTCCATGAAGTCCACTGGGACCCTTGCTTATCCAGTTTAATTAATGGAGGAATCACTACAATGTAGCAACAGAAAAAACCCAAACTTGTAGAGATCTGCATGAATGCAGAGAAATAATATTTCTCTCAAGCATTTACATATGAAGGTAGGATAGTGACTGTTTAATAATCATTTGGTGAAAGCCATCAATTTTTTCACAATTTTATTTCAAACCTGATAATATTGGTTGTTATACCAACATCCAGGGCTTTAGAAAAAGAAAGAGACTGTAATAGCCTTCATTTCAAAAAAGAAAGTTGAAAATTTTTCATTAAAAACTTCTTAGTTTTCGTATTTTTCCTTGATCAAAATTCAATTTTCAATTAAAAGGAATGCCATTTTCTAACCAGCTGTTAAGGTTTTGAGTCTCTGGGTTAAGCACAAGTGTTTGAAAACAAACTAAGCATGCCTTTGAGGCTCAAGAAAGCAAGCAAACAGAAGTCCACATTTATTCCCACTTTTTTAAAGGAATCTCATGATTTTTAATCAAGTTTCATGATTCTGGGGCCTGAGTCATGATAACTGACTGCTTGAGGTTCTGCAAAATTTTTCTTTCAAAGCTTCCTTGACTAGGAACTGAGCATCCAGTTATCCAAGGCAGTTCTGAAAACCCCTTTCTTTAAGCCTTTAGATAATGCTTGAATGTTATATCTCAATAGTTGCTACACATTTAATAATCATTGTTATTATTCCATTGTTATTATTGCTTCCAGGGAGCCACCAGGAAGCAAATTCAAATACCTACAAGGAGTTGGAGGAAGAATATAGAATTGCTGATGGCTTCTATGACACTTAGTATTTTTAAGACTGGGGTGGGGGAAGCTTTGCTTTATCCCAGTGGGAATATTAAGGTGTAAAGATGAATCTAAGTTTGGTGTGTAGAAGGAACAAGGGACTTGTTTTTGTGCAAATTTTTATGGTGTTGATCATAACTCCAAAAATCTGAAGGTTGAGTTCCTTTTTCTACTTAAAACAGAGTTTCATTCTGTTTGTTTTGTATGAAAAATACAGCATATTCTCCCAGAAGTAATTTGATTTTCTCTATTGGTTCTGAGTGAACTTTTTGAGAATTTGCAAGTGAAATATTTAGTAGTTTGGGCTAAAAGGATGAAAAGTGGGTTCTTTCAGAAACTGAGTACCTAGCCACAGGTGCACTGAGTGTCTTCCAGGCTAATTTACCTTCATTATTTGCCTTGAACAGGGCAAATTAACCTATGCAGAGCTTTTGTGTCTAAAATGCTTCCAGTGACCAAGCTGGCTCATTTACCTGAGCTCTTTCTACATTTCACTGTGATACACAGTGCAGGTATATCTTATATCACTTCACATTTCTCATGTAGTTAAAATAAATGACAAATGTGTATAGGCTACGGAGCACAATGACAAAATGGTTCAAGCTTTTTGCTACAGCTCTGGAGGTGTGAGTTCACATCTTGCTCTAGGCTCAGGCCAAAGGTTGCCCTTAGTTGACAGAGCTGTACATGGATATGTGGTAATTCAGGTTGGGGAGTCTGATGTGTTGGTGGCTAATTGTGTTGCTGGTTATCTGCTTGCAACAGCTGTGCTGGTTATAATGATGGTATGAGGGAAACTGGACATCTGAGTTGTGTTTCTATTGATAGATTGCTTTCCCCATTGACCACCACCAGGTTTCGTGGCATTGCTGACTCTATTTTAGCATCTTTTATTACATTTTTGGGACTGGAGTAAGTTTATGGAAATCTACAATTGTGTGTCCACAACTTATTGTGACAATCTGGGAACACTTTCTGATTGGAAATGACAAAGAAGTAATTTGTGCTGTAGGAAGTGGATTGGAAGAAGGATGCATGTGTTACATTTGTGAGTAGGGAAGAAAGGGTTTGTAATTAGAAAGCCTCATCCAAGTCTAGCTGAAGTTAGAGTTTTCAGTTGACTAAAGTGAGGATTGGATCAAGCCATGAGAGAATGGTTAGAAATGGGGGAATATGTTTTTCTCCATGTGTATGAATTGCAAAGGGAGGTGGGGGGATAGTGTGTGAGTGCATCTGAAAATCAGGTTATGCTTGTGTGTATAAATTGCAAACAGGAGGCATAGTCGGGACTTTGTGTATGGATGTAGTAAAAAAAGTGTGAAGAAAAATGTGGCGCACAGACTGAAGTGGTATGTTATTAACATGGTAACTACTAACTTATACTGCCTCCCCTCTCTGCTGTTACCTTACCTTCCACCCTCTCTGGCTGCCTCCTGATCACCTAATCCATATTATCAGCAATCTAGATCTCTGGGCCTTGTGTCACTTGGTGATGAGGTGCTTGTTGCAAGACAGCCTGATCCTTGAGTGGGGTTGTTGGGGATTACTGCAGAAGAAATAACGGTAAGAGAAAATACTAAAATTAGCAGATACTCATTAGACCAGTGGTTCTCAAACTCAGCACACCCTTCCATAGGTTCAACTCAACTCAAAGCACCCCTTGGGAAATGCCCTTTCTTAATTTTCACTCGTTTTTTGACTACAAAAAAATAATAAAGCAATTTTTCTGTTGCCAAGATCTCGGAAAGCCCACAGCAGTTTTAACACTATGGATTCCTATTTGGAGTCTCTTGGTTTGTCTTATGAATCATGTTTGTGCACATGATTGTGGAAACATCACAGTGCTAACATTGCATAGCACCCACAGCACCCTCAGAAGGGTCCTAAGGCATCTCAGAGTGCTGTGGCACCCTGACTGAAAATCATTACATTAGGTATTCCAGTTCAGACATGTGCTTATCTGTAGAGGCTAATGTCTGTGAATGCTTAAAGGGGTGTTTGCCCAGGCTGAATGCTTATCAAATGCTGAAGAAAGGTATTATGTGGACAGCTGCTCTTCCTTGACACCACTAGAGTGTCTGCCTGAGCACTGGCTTCAGGGCAGCAGCTGGAGGCGATGAAGATACAATGAAGAAAGAGAGCATACATGAATAGATGTACAGGGTGTTGAGGAGCAGGGGAGAACATCCATAGGCCAGGCCCATAGACATCCAATTACTGTAGCCCAGTGTATGATTGTGTGTGCGTGTTATACACTGTTGCTGTTCTGTTCTTGTTGCGTGACTGTCACAGTTAGTTAGAGTAAGGCAAAAAGCCTGCTGTCCGCTGCTGTGCAATTTTATTATATGTGACTGATTTTATTCTGGCACACAGCAGGGAAGAGAAGAACTGAGACACTGTAGCTCAACTGTGGTTTGAGAGAAAAGCATGCTGAAAACCAGGGTAGCACTATTCCTGCCTTTGAAGTTGCAGTTTGGCACCAGAAATGATCAGGATTAATCAGCCCAGAGATGTGATGGTATAGTTCCCCCCTGGAGATGGCAATGGCAGTGGAAGAAGCAGCAAGGCAAAATAATCCATGGGCACTGCATAATCTGGTGTAATATTGGGAAGCAGCCCAGCACTCTTTAGCTTGCAAAACAGGCAGGTCACTGGACTGTGGACTGTTTCCTGTTAATCAAAAAGCTACTGGGAGTGGCCCTCCGTACACCCTCTAACTTACTGGTCTGTTGAGGGTCAACCATAGCCAGTTCTAGCTAGCTCCTTCAGTGCCTGGACTGGGGTCAGGGGGAAGGGAATTATGGTGGCTGTTAAAGAGCAGGTCAGAGAATGGGAGGGGGAATGGTGTTTTACTTAGCCCAGGTCTCTACACTTGGGTGGCTGCTGCTGGGGACAACTTCACTCTGCGGGCTCCCCAGGAGCCAGCCCTGGTGCCCTGTTTGCTTCCCACACCCCAGGTATTCTACTGGGTACAGGGCTACATCTGCCCCCAAGGGCTAGTGGGGCACCATTCCTCTCTCCCTTCTGCCTCCCAGAAAAGCACTACTGGGTGAAGGGCTGTGCCTGCCATGGCAAAGACTTACACACAGGGGAGTGGGCATTGTAGCACCACCCCCCAGACTGGTATCTGGTGTTCCTGCCCTTTCATCTCCCTCACCCCAACAGTTATGCTATTGCCTGCAGTCAGAGAGACTTTCCTACACAGAAAGCAAGCAAATCTATTTCTTGCCCACTGCAGTCAAGGGCTCAATCTTTTATTTAATATTTTCAGTAGTTACCCGGACACAAAAAGTAGGAGCATGCTAAGGCACACAGTTGGAAGGCATTTTCAGTAAAAAGATGGACCATAATATCTTGCAGGCAGAAGTGGATGACCTGTGGCATGGAATAATGAAAGTAGGCTGCAGTTTAATGGCACAAACTGCAAGGGCATGTATTAGGGCTTGGTAACAAGGCTGCTAATGGGACACAGAAAGATGAGGGTATATTAGTCAAAGGAGGGATGCGTGTTACCAATAGGATGCAGCTGTGAAAAAAGTCACCGTTGTTCTAGGTCTCAGACAAAGTATTAATGCATTTGTACAAAGCCCTGTTGAGACCTCAGCTCAAATACCGTGTCCAGTTTTAGTCACCCATATTCAAATATGAGGAATTCAGTGTGGAAGAGACATAGATGAATGATAATGGGTTGAGAATCTGTCTTATAAGAAGAGACTGAGAGGAGGCTGAGAGGAGATATGATTATTGTGTTCACAACAATGATAAACACAGGAGAGGGTAAAGAGGTCTTAAGCTAAAGGACAGTATTGGCCCAAGAACAAATGGGTAGAAACTGGGCAGCTATAAAATTTATGCTGCACACTGTGAAGAAGTTTCTAAACATCAGAGGAGTGAAGGTGTGGAACAGCCTTTCAGTAAGAGTAAAGAGGACAAAAAAGGTAACTTTTAAGACAGAGCTTGATAAGTTTATGGAAGTGATTGATTAGATGTTTGTCTGTAATACCAGGGTGCTGGACTTTGATCTAGGAGGTTCTTTCCAGTCCCGCGTTCATAATGAGGGTATCAGTGTAAAAGGGGTAGATAAAGTTCTTCATGATTCTCAGTGATGTCTTTCCCTTTTACATTGCCCGGGCCCACTCAAAGTGAAATTGCCAATGTTGAAGTGTAGGGATGTCAGTAATATACCTTACTAGTCCTATGGCTCTTATTCATATAAATAAGCCTTTGCTGAAGCCAGGAGACACACTGGAGTGTCCATATTGTTTGTTTGTTTCTTAGATGTCTATGCCACCCTTCCTGGGAAAGGCTCAGGGCAGCTTACAATAAATTATAAAAATAGATAAAATATTAAAATAAAATAATGCATAATAAACAACAAATGCTCCAAAACCTAACCCCTTCTGCTAAATGCCTGCCCAAATATAAAGATCTCACCGTGCTTCCTCATGATGTCCAGATTTGGGGTCTAATGGGCTGCAAGGGGGTGCAGGTACCAGAGCTGAGGTACAACTACTGAGAACAACCTCCCTCATGTTTTCACCAAGTCAATTTGGCATACAGACAAGACTTACAGGAGGTTTCTCTCAGCTGCATAATGGTTACTTCTGTGAAAAAGGATTATGGCATGTTCTTAAACATGTCATTTTAAAAAGCCTGGGAAATAAAGCAGCATCACCAAAAAGAAGGCACAGATCCAGACTTTTTCACTATTTTTCACATACTAACTATTTTGTGATTTTTGAGGTCTGCTCTTAATACCACTGTTGAATTTAGCTTTCCCACCCCCATTTTACAGATGGGAAAACTGAGGGTTTGTCTGTACTTCTCTGCTTGTGCTGAATAGCAGCTGTCATCACCCAGCTGTTGGACTGTGTGCACTCTGAGGAGATGCCAGCTGCTGAAGGGACTGCGGCAGTTAGCAAAAGGCACAGAGGAGTCTATAGACACCTCTCACTTGCCAGATGGTGGCAGGAGCCTTGCACTGATTGGCAGTAGTGATTTAATACTGAGAGATCTGGTGCTGCAGAGGACCTTTGAGTATGAATGCACTTAATGTTCTTCCACCAGAAAGTCAATTCTTCTGGCAAACTGTGGTAGTGTAGATGAGGCAGACCTGACTTGCTCTGATTCTCACTACAAATCAGTGGCAGAGCTGAAAATACAATTCAGGTCTCCTGTTTTTTAACCTAATGCCTTGTTCTCCACTCCAGGCTTGTGTAACAGCAGTCCTCCCTTTTAGCCCTCTGCCCCTCTTCTTGTTTCTTCCTTTCTGAGTTTTTCACCTTTTCAGATGGAATTTCCTAGGCTTGCTCCCTTGTCTACTGGTGATATTAAACAAGGTAGCAAGAATGGTCAGTTTTGGACTTTGTGAAGGGCAAGGGCAATAATATATTCTTTTCCTTGCCCTAGCTAAGAAAAAAATGCAGATTTGTTTTTTTAACAGATCTGATGCTGATATGGTTCAGGAAATGAGCTTGCAATCAGCATAAAATTACCCTGCCTGAAGGGAAAGTATCATGCAGTATCTAGGTAGAAATTTGCTTTGATTTGAGTAAGCTATACCGAATTGAAGATTACACTCTCTGACTGTACAGTACATGTTGGGCTAAGCTGGCAAAGTCCACAACTAAGAAAGGCTCTGGTGCACATGCATCTGTGGCTTGCTTAGTTGTGTATTGCTTGTGGTTGTACAATTCAAGATTATATCATAATTAGGATGAGAGAGGGTCCAAGATAAATCTTTGTCTACAATGGGTATAATTTCTTGACTTGTGATTACTCAACCCAACCACTTGGATACTCTCTTAATGCAGGCTAAGGTTGTGACTTCCTTCTGTGTAGGCTACTGTAGTTGCATGAGAGGTCATTACTGAGCCGCATAGATGGAAGGGAGCAAAGGTGGGACCCTGATCCCATGACTGTCCTTTTCCAAAATGCTGGCCAGCTTGAATCAGGCAGACTAGAGGGTCTGATACTGGAACAGCATAAGCTACTCTAGCTGGTTAACTGCTTACTTGCTCCTCCCACAAACGTAAGCGAGGAGGGTGACGGGAGCCAGGAGTCACCTTTGGTCTATTTCTAAATGGAGCCAAGTTAAATATTTTCAGTAATGGTAAATTTGTACAAAAAAAAAAGGGAATTTTGGGAAGGAGGAAGAATGTAGACTAATTGGGAATTTGGCAAACAGTCAAATAGTTTCAACTAAAAAAATATCAAAACATTTTGAAATTGCTGAAATGAAGTAAAATATTTTGTTTTGGAAATCCTGAAATGCTCCTATTTCAATATTTTCAAAGTCTTTTAGACTTTTCAAATTGAATTGGTTGGGGGGGGGGGGTTGTTTGAAAATTGGCCTGAATTAAAAAGGTAAGTGATATATAATATGTAAAAAAAATATTTGCTTTGAGCCAAACTAAATTTTTCCACACCGTTTTTCAGTTTTGCCACCAAACTTTCAATATTCAAGGCCAGTAACAGTCCACCCTACAATTGTTTTCATAGACTTCAGATTTTTTAAGAAAAAATAAATGTTTGTGTATTTCTAGTATACTTATCACCTTGGTATCTTGATACGAAAGTGTTCACCAGCTAGACTGTTTTTTTTTTTCTTTTTAAAGACTGACTGCTTTGAATTTTTTTTTCATTATAGAATTATAATGGCCTCTGTATATATTTTTTCAAGAAGCCCTTTGAGATATTTAAATACATTTAGGCACTTAAAGATGCAGATGGGGACACCCCTTAGGAGAATGCCTGGACTTCTGATTTTCTTTTTAAAAATTTCATGAGGTATCTACCTACATCTTTCAGCACTTCAGTACTTTAAAAAAAATCTGGCTCCTCATGCTTTTGCTGTATATTTAAATAAAATAAAATGAACTGAGATATTTTGCAGATAAGCAGATGGCTGCTACTTAGTGGCCTATGTGAAATGATATTTTGGTTTTGTTCCAGTTCTAGGCGGATTGTTGTCCTCTTCCCAAAACCTGCCATCATAATTTGCTCCAGGAAGGCTGAGTACTGAATGAGCAACATGATCTTATCTACCTCTGACTTTTTGGAGGTTGCTCCTTGAGGGCAGCAATAAGATGCATTGAGAGGGGACATAGGTGAATTAACTAGGGCCCCCCAGATGCCTGGGTTCCCTCAGGAAATGATGGGTTTCCTCTTGCAGGTGGGCAGCATTCCTGCCTGCATAGGGTCCTGCTTGGGGCTGCCAGGAGCGGGGCACAGGGGGCATTGCATGCATGTGCATGGCCAGGGATGCATCCAGGCAACGTGGAGAGCAGCTCCCTGCAGGTAAGTCAATGGGGTGGGGGGTGCACATTGAGGCTTCAAGGCCCCATGGTTATGGAAGGAGTGGGGCTGGGGGTGCTGCCCAGCCAGGTTGGTGAATGGGACCTGGGGCAGGAAGCACAACAGAGCCATGGGCAGCTTGTCTAGGGGGCATGGAGGGTGGGGCAGCTCACCACCACTGTCCACACTGTCTGAGGGAGGCATGGGAGGGCATGTGTCTCCCCAGATTTATGTGTAGGGCAGATGCATCCCCTGCCTACCCAGAAGTGGTGGGGTGGTGAGGTGTGCCTCCTGCTGCTGGCCCAGGGCCCCTGGAGCAAAGGCAATAGGGCAGAGAGCCTCAAGTCTACAGTGGGCAGCCTGCACCCACCCTTGCTGCACTCAGCTCTGCTCTACCCTGGCCATGGGGGAGGGCAGGGAGCAGGGAGGAGAGGTGGGCACATGCCCAGACCGGCTGGGTTCGCCCAGCCGCCCCCATGGGGCACGGAGGCCCGCCCTGCCTTTGGCAGTGGCAGCACCAGGAAGGGAAGGGGTCCCTCCCCCTGCTGGAGTCCCCACTGGAGGGGTCTCCAATTTTCTCTTTGCCCCAATAAGTCTTAATCCACCACTGAGAGGGGGTGATACCTATACTTTAGCTAGCTGTGCTGTTCCTTGAATAAACAGGAGACTTCAATCTGTAGGGCTGTCAGTGTAGCACCCTTCACAAGCACTGAAATTCCACCCCTACTCTCCTTCCTCAAGTCAGTTAAAAGTAGGCACAACAACAACATTTACTATAAATGTGTCTTAAGTACATAATTACATGATAGACCCAAATGGCTCCAAAAGAGTTGCTCCAGGCTATTGTGTAAGCAATACTCCTTTGAGAAATGTATAAATACATGTAATTCACTGCATAATACACATGTTAAAAAACTACCTAATTACGTATTTTCCCAGGAGAATGAAAAGGCTCCAGAAGAGCTGTTGCAGTCTCTCGAGTACACAATGTGTGTTTTATAACCTTCATGAATCTCTTCCATTCTTTTTCCTTTAGGAAAAAAATAGTAAGAAAATTAAATACAAAACACCTACTGTACATTTAATTTAAAGGACAAAATGCAATGCTGTAATAACACTGAGGGTGTGACGCAAACCAAGAAAAACCAGGAAATTGAGTGTGAAGGCTGTTACTCTGTCCTTAGTTCACATCACTTGTATAATGTTCTGTACCACGTTTCTATAATGGCATGTGTTAAATCTGATCATTTAAAATGGGGTTGTGTCCTGTCTACCTATACAGGCACTTTGGTGACCCAAAACACCAGAGTGTTTGAGCATCTCCCGTGTATTTGTGAGTAGAAATATTTTAAAAATATATTTTTCCTAGTTTCCAGTTGCTTAGTTAGTTGGGGTGTTTATGTTTATGTGCGATCAGAGGACCGTGTGTGGTGTGTGTGCATGTAAAAACTTACTGAGGAAAAGTTAAGCTAAAGAAACAAATCTTTATTTCATTCTGGAAATTGGTAAAATCCATGGTCATTCTTTTAATTCTCTTCATTCAGTTCCAAAGTCTAGATCCAGCTCCTATTAAAGTTGTGTGTATGCACCACCTCCCTCCTCCCCCATTGGTCAGCCATTTCATAGTTTTATAGCTATGATGGGAAGTCATGGTCTTGGAAGGAGGGCTTGTTTCTTAAGTAGCTAGTATCAACTCTACGGGGGGGCTTTGAGTATCAGGGAAAGACATTGAACTGGACTGTGTTCAATGAAGAACCAGTTTAGAGAGGGGGAGTACCTGTGCTGCTAAGCAGGGATACTTTTACATTTTGACTTTTACTTTTTGAGTCAAAATTTCATTTTCAGTCTCTTTTTTTGGCCCCATCCCTGAGTACAGACACAATATAAAATAGTGCACTCCCCATGGTCCCATCAATACACATATATGTTACACACATGCACACATTGCCAATAGGCAACTTCCCTTACTGGAGGTTACTTGTATTTCCCCCATACTGTGTGATAGTGTTAAAGTACGTATAAAATGAAGCCCCTTATCTCTGGAACTAGCAATATTTTCTAGTGGCTAATGGCAGCAGTTTTGAGGGGCACGTGCTTTTACTAACTCCATAGTGTAAAACAGCCCTGTTTGACTCAAATGTTAGCCTTGTTCCAAGGCTTTTACATCATGAACATTTTCAGGTTTTTAAGAATTGTTCTATTTTTTACTGGGATACAACCAAAACTTTTCAAAAGTTTTGTTTCCTATTAAAAAAAAAGAGTGCCAGAATAACCAATAGCCTAGGATTTAGCTAGTGTGGGACAGCCAGTTTTGAATCCCTTAAAGGAGAAAGGCTCTAGCAGCAAAGACTGAAAGTATCCACTTAAGAACAAGCAAGAGCCTGGTGGTCTAGTCACATAGTTGGACTGTATTATATGAGTAGGGACCTATCAAATACATGATTTCACAGAAATAATGCAATTGGCATTCTCCGGTGAAATAGCTGGTTCCCCATGAAAAAGTGCGGGGAACCGGCTATGTTCAAAAAGCCGGCAAAGAGTCAGCAAAAAGTTTTTTCCTAAAAGTGGGGATGGGGTGGGGGCAAAGAAAAAAGAAAGAGAAAAGAAAGGCAGATGGCCCATTTCCTGTTGGAGGCTGTGGGAGCAGAGCAGCACCCGGCTGGCTGCAGCCACCCTGGGAATAGCCCATTGGAAGCTGCTCCTGCTCCTGCCCCAGCACATGGGCCTCTGGCTCCAGCTCCCAAGAAAGTGGCCAGGAGCTGAAGCCAGAGTCCCAGCACTGGGGCAGGAGCCACCTGGATGAAGCTGCTCACCCACCCAGAACAGCGTGGTGTGGCACGGTGCAGTGCAGCAGGGGCAGGAACAGCTTCCAGTCGGCTGTTCCCGGTACAGCCGCAACCAGCTAGGCGCTGCTCTGTATCCCCCGCCTCCAGCAGCAACTTCTCCTCTCTCTTCTCCTGCACCATACCGCACCAATCCTGGCAGGCACATGGGGGGCCCAGCCCTAGATCCTGAAACTGGAGGTGGGGGGTGCAGAGCAGCACCCATCTGGGCTGCGGGCACTGGTGGGAGTGTTGCTCAGGCTGCTCGAATGCAAATGAGCGGTCCTTAGCCCTGTGCAGAGTGCTGGGGCTCTGGCTGCAGATCCGGCGGCCAGAAGCTGAAGCCAGGGCCTCACACACTAGGGTAGGAGCCACCTGGCTGAAACTGCTTGCCTGATGCAGCCTTCAAAATGGCCATGATACGGTTGTGAAATTGGGGGCCCCAGCCATGGTATAGCCATGTAATCGGCCATTGGGGCCCATGAATTTGGTAGGTCCCTATTTATGAGACTAGAGTTATATTGGTAGCCCACCACTACCCAGCTAAATGCTGAGACTTTAGAATTAGCTGCATACAATGAGGTTTCTCTCCCCGATTCTTACTTTTCCTGTTGAAGCTGGTATATACGTTCCCAGGAAAAAAATCTCTTCTAATGAATCAAATTGACATTTTTGTGATGAAAACATGTTTCACCAGAAAATTTCCAATTAGCTCTGTTACATACAAGTTCCTCTTTTCTGTTATTTTCTCTTATTCTATTTAATTATCATAGGGAACTAAAGTCAGAAGAAACCTTACACACACATGCATGCCAAGATAACCTACTGTGCATGCTTTCTGCATCTTATCTTCCTTTCTAATCTGACAATGAAGTCGTAATTCTGCTGGTCTCATGACATTGTGTTCCTCTTGATGATAACAGAGCATGACATCATAAGTACAGGGTTGTAAATTCAGGGAACATGGAGGTGAGGGGGATTCAACATGTTAGCAAGGGCAGCAGAGGAAATGACTGGCCAAGTACATTTAAAAATACAACGTGTTCCCTTTTAAACATTGCTCTGGTGTTAACATTTCCATTTGAAATTTAATTTTATGATGATGATTCTGGGTGGTTTGTGCTGTTGGTCATTATCAGGCTTTAGAGTTGTAGATGCCTCTTATGTTTAAACACAGCCAGAGCATTAACTAGTTTGGTATGCATCTAATAGCAGTGCAGCTGGCAAAAGAGACAGAGAGAATGAGAAAGAATGTCCTCTTTTTTTTCTCTCTCTCTTTCCCTAATGCATATCCACTATATTCATATTGCATGCTTTTTATTTGAATTGGCACACTGGAGACTTTCAGGTTAAAGGAATGCAGGCATCCTGTTAGCATAGGGAATGCTAATCTAGTACTAGGCTGTTTAGAAATGCTTGTATTTGAGACAGGAAGTTTGAACAGTATGATGGTATCTAATTAATGCACTGAAACTGCACCAGAGGTATGTATTAAACAGGGAATGTTCATACAGGTGTGAAATTCAGACAGGGGAATGTTCACACATGAAGCTACAACAACTCAGACAATCAATTTTATATTCCCCTTGATGCTCTCCTCTCACAGTTCTGTTTTGTTTCACTACTTGACTCCAAGTGAAGTCAGGAGGGGGTCAAATGCTAATTTCAGTTACCCATGCTATAAATGGGAGTCATTCTGTTGGTTTCAGTGAATGAGATCAGAATCTAATGAATCATTTGGACTATGCCATCAAAGCTGTTGCTAAGGAAATGAATGTTAAAGCCATCCATGCATCCATCTACAATTATGAAGTGCCTGCTTTCAACATATCTACATGCAAATTCAGCATTCTCTTATACGCAAATATATTATTATGATCAGAGCTAGGCAGGACCCAGAGATTTAGTTTCAGACATGTTTCTAGTAACCTACCTTCTGGTAGATTTCATACAGATGGTTGCAAGCCCTTTTAAATTTCAGGTTCGTGCTCACTAAAAACTTCTAAACCAAAACACTGAATGTGCACTCCCCCAAATCTTGCTGACGATTGGATGCAGATTTAAACTTACAAACACATCACTACTGTAAATCCAAAATAAAATTAAAAGCTTGCTTTGGAAATGTAACCAAAACCCTGAAGATCAAGCCGAAGTCTTTCATATCCAAATCATTACTTGATTTGGATAGGGATTTGGCTTGGATAGGGATGGTTTTGCCTCTGGCAGGAGTTGGACTAGATAATTGCTGGAAGTCCCTCCCAGCTCTATTGATTTCTATGATTTTATGTAGCACAAAAATTAGGCCCTCATAGGTAGGCAACTTCATTGCATTAAGTAGGGTTGCTCAAGGATTATTTAGGGATCCACATGACACAATGCAGTGCCATACATTGATACCTAAACTAGGTTGGCCACCAGAACCAATACAGCTGCATTACCTATCCCCTGCATATCTGTACCCTGAGAAGCAGGGTATATTAGTCCAGGCACAACACTGTGCTAATGTGGCTGTACCATTTCTAATACCCACGCTTCCTAATTCAGGATTAGCTTGGGTATATCCTGATGACCAGGAATCCTAGAAATCCATTTGCCATGGGAAAACATGGAATTTGCATTTTTACAGAGAATCCTTAGAATTGCTGGAAAAAAATCATAAAAACTCCCAGTGGGAGCCAGCAGTTCTCACGGCACTGTGACAGCCCACCAGGGGAGGAGAAGTCGTGGACACAAAGGGAAGCAGCCAAGATGGTGGCTGCCCCCTCTTCCCTTTGTTGCTAATTGGCTGAGAAGGCTTTCTGTTGGGGGGGCTCTGCCCCAATCAGCACCAAGGGTCAGGGCTGCATGAACAGCAGCCCTCTCAGCCAATCAGTAGCAAGGGGCAGGGCCACTGCCAGGTCCCCTCGGCCAGTTAGCTTTGGGGAGTGGGGAGGGCTCATCATGCAAAAACACATTTTATCGATTTTTTTTTATTGGAGAATGTTGCTGTTTTTTAATCACAGAAAACTAGGATCCCTGCTCATGACACTGCAGTGCGCCATACGGACATACTCTCAGTGATCCCATAATTAAACCTTAGTAAAAAATTCTGCTGATGCACATGTTGTATTCTCTTACCTGTTCTACTCTTCAGGGCCAACTCAAGTGAAAAATGGTAAGCATGTATTGTTTGTCATGAAAGTACGTAGACGTAACTATATGTACATACCAGGAACAGGTATATTACACAGAAAGCTACTGGTTTTACGCTGATATCAGAATGGAATCAAACTTTAAATGATCGTGGTCTTCTAATGGGCTGTGATTCAGGAAAGTTCCCCTACTTAGGACATCAGTTAAACCCATGCACTCAAGCAGAGGAAAAATGAGTCAGTGGGGAGGCATTGTTCTGCAGTAGTGTAACTAGGGGTGAGCTATATGAATTTGGCTACATTCATTTACATGCAGGTATGTTGACAGAAGGCATTTTCTAGTTGTCGATGGGTGCATGGGTGGCTTGAACATTCATTTCCCTGGTGGCAGCTTTTGATGGCATGGGCAAAACTAGAATGGCAGCTCCTAGAGGCATAGCACTGCAACTCCACACCTGGGAGCAGAAACGGTGCTGGCTCCTGCTATGGCAATTGTAACAGCATGATGAGCCATCACTGCAGCAGTGGCTGCTTTTGTGCCCCCCTTATGAAGTCCCTCTCAGTTATATTACTGGTAGCCCCCATGAAGCTTATGATGTCGGAGCCACCACTGCCATCATGGCTGCAGTAGCAGCCCATGTCTGGGGAACTCATGCTGTGCAGACATGGTAATTTCAAGGTGCCTGAGCTCCCCACCTGTAAACTGGAAATAATAGCCCTGTTTTTCCTCACAGGGTGGAGGGCTGTGAGGATTAAAAGATTGTGAGGTGCTCAGGTATTACTATGAAGGAAGCCATGGATAGATTGACTGGAGTGCTAAGGACTCAAGAATGTAAGTGCTTTCCTGGAAAGGGGCTATACTAAAAGCAGCAGGAGAATAAGGCCAAAAGCATGCTAAACAACAGTGTCTCCCTAAATGCTTGTTAAGCTCAAGTAATGACAAGCCAGATTCCAGTGCATAAAGATGTCATTATTCCAAGGAAGTAATTGAGGTGGATTACCTCAGAAAATATTATATACCATTTATACACCACCAACAGCATCTGCTTCTGCCTTTTGTCAGATGACTTATTTTATTTAAGTGCAAAAAAGCAGACTCATCCCTGGTGTAACTCGATTGATTTGAACTGAGTGATACCAAAGATGAATTTGGCCAAGATGTCTTTACATGGAAAGCATAGCTACAAAATGATTTTTCTCCCTTATTAAATCATAACATTTCTTTGAGGAATCCAGATGCGATGGAACATGCTTACCATAAATGTAAGCTGCCCACTACCTTTTTAGTTATCCAAACTGTGCTGCAATACGTTTTGCTTTTTTTCTCCTCCTAGAAACATTTTGGTTTATTCAGGAGCCTTCAGGAATTTTCTTGCTGATGCACTTTCATCCTACTTTGCTAATGAACAGGTCTGGAGTAGAATATTTCAGTATCCAAATCTGTTGCTGCTCCAATAAAAGTTTGCTGCTTCAAACTGTTAGTGCTGCTCCAATAAAAAAAACATTGATGGTGTCCCAGCTAGTGGGTATGCGGTTGTTCAGGAGAAGCCCCCTAAGAAATGAGGTGCTAGTAATATACATTTTAACAGCCTCGCTGATAAGGCAGCCGCTGTCTCTCCATCCGCATATACAGCTTTCTCTGGGCCATAACAAGCCTCTTGCTTTGACAGAATTTAAATGGTTAACAAAAAGAGCAAGTCTACTTCCAGTAACTTTGTACTTGATCTTCTATGTCATCAGGATGCCATTTGTCTAAGACTGGTGTAGGATAGTATATTATAGTAAACTCTTCCTTAACTGAAGTCAAGAATGGTCGGCACAGAAAACTGTAGTAAGCCAGATCCTCAGCTGAAGTAGATCAGACCAGCTGCTTTGACTTCGATAACTGCACTTGGGCTATACCAGTTTAGATCACTTGAAGATCTGACACTCTTTGTCCTGAACAGCTTTCTCTGTAATACAGCAAAACCGATCCATATCTTTAAACTCACACTCTACAAATTTGAAAGCATTATTTAAAAAAAAACAAACAGGCGAGAAGAAAAATCATGTGTCATAAAGGAAAAATTAAAACATACATTACACATACTCCACCGTGAATATAGTGATGCATAAGAGATTATACCAGGAGCTTAAAAGAGTTCACATCAAATGCTTATTGTGATTTAATTCTCCATTATTTCTAGTCATGCAATAGCTGTTTTGCATGGATATCCAGGCATGGATTGTCCCTTTAAAAACATTCTTCTTTCTGATTGCAGGCCAAGGTAGCTGTGAGATAGCTCACTAAATCACCATTTAATTGGTAACTTTCTCAGCCACTTAGTGAGTCACATCTTCATTATTAGAGAAATGCAACCCACAAACAGATTTTTCTTTGCTTAAAGCTTTGATTAATTTGATGCCACATTGCCCAACAGGCTTTGATGGTCCATGTTTCCCCCCCCAAGAACATTATTTATGAAGTGAGAGAAACAGCAGGCAATAACACCTCACTTTTTCCTTACTTTAGAAGTGTGTGTGTATGTGTGTGTGTGTGAGCGTGCGTGCATGCGTGTGTGTGTGTATGCATAGTCCAAGGAGATCATTGGAACGAAACATGCAAAATCTGCTCCGCAGCCAAGGCTTTATTTTCTACCTTGATTAGTCCATATTTGTTTGCATAGTAGTTACCACAAATAAATGCTCAATCCTTTTGTAACACCATTTTAGAAATCAGCCATTAAAAATCATTATCATCCTCCTTTCCTTCAGCTAAAAACAACAGTATTTGAAATCAGAGAAGGTCTTATGCAACACACAAATATTTCAGCAATGGTAAACAGTTCCCAACTGTTTCACTTGTTTTAGTAATGCCTGGGCCTCTACTTCTTTTGCAACACTATGATGTAAACATGGCAATTCTTTATTTATTTATATATAGTTAGCATATATATTTATTTAGATATAGTTAGCATCCAAATATTTATATATAGTTAGCTAGGTATTGCTCATACGCAAGTACATATTGTCTCTACTCTGAAGAGTCCAGTGAGATCATCCTATACAGAAAGGAGTAAAATTGGTTATGGCAAAACCTGAAAAGGTTCATATAAGCATTGCTAACTAGAGGACTGTCTCTGAACTCTCTAACCCTTTTCAGTCATTAAAACTAAGGGTGCTGACAGAAGTGACATTTGTCACATGATTGGCCCCCTAGAAGTGGTGTACAGCAGTGCCATGACAGAAATGTGTGGTTGCAGAGCACTTTAAAAGTGGCTGATTGCATGACAAATTAACAGTTAGGTAATGAAGAATCAGATAAAGGTGCACCAAAGCAGAGTGCCTTAGGACACTTCTTTCAGTCCCTGTATGCCCCTGGTGCTGTCTGCAGGATAGGAGGGTGGAGAAGGGAGGGAGAGGAAGCTGCAGGCTAGGGTTTGCCCAGCCTGATCTTGAGGGGGGTGGGTTGATTGGAGCCACCCTGCCGCACAGCCTCCCCTAACCCCCTTCCTCTCCAGCTCAGGCTGGGTAAACCGCCAGCCTGCAGTGTGTTCCCTTTAAGGGAGAGAGGCTGCAGGCATCCAGTGGATTGGCTCCAAAGTGGAGCTCCATTTTCCCCTCCCTCCCTCCCAAACAGCAAATGTCTGTTGGGTTGGGGGGTGACTCTAACTCATGTCGCTTTCTATGAAGTGCCAGGAATTAGAGCAGGGAGCTGCATATCTGTTAGCGCCCTCTGTGGGAAAGTTAGTGACAACAGGCTTTCTTCTGCGATTTTTGATTGATCCAGGAATACGAGAAGCATGTCTTCTCTTGCTCTGGCTGGAATTTCATAGTTCAAAAGAATGAGTCGCAATGTTGAAATGGCATTTTAAAAAGGTTAACTGAACTTCTAAATTTTTTGTCACCAGACAGGGTGATAAGACAGGAAATGTGTTAGATCTCTAGAATACTTTGTCTGTTGAAGTCTGAATCATATTAACCCAATGGTTTTGTAGTAATTTGATGCATATTATACCACATATGTGACTGTGAAAGCTAAGTGACGCATTGCAGAACCATATGATAAACTGTATTTATTTTGCTAGTTGTGGTTAACAGAATATTTGCATATGTAGTGCAAATGGGCCAATAAAACCTTTCTATTGTCCCACAACTCTGTGCATTATGCCTGTAACATTGGAAAGATGTTCCTTATTAAACAATTTTAATAGAATGTCATAGTTGGGAAGTACGGTATATCCATGGAACGGAAAGCTGGGCAAAAATAGCACCCTCTCCCCCTTGCCTGTGGCAAGTATATAGGATATTCTGATGTCTATAGCTGATACCTGTGGAATGACTGCAATAATAATGGATTAGGCCATTACTGGGATGGGGAAGGTAGGCCATTACTGGGATGGTGAATGGTCTAGGAGTAACAAAGTTTGCATTCTATGCATGGAAGTAAAGAGTGATTTAAATGGATTAGAAAACAAAATAAATAAATAAAAAATAACTGTGAATCTAACTACTACGAAGAATCATTTTGCAAGGGGCCAACCGTATTGCAAGAAAGTGTTATTACCTCAGATTGCTACAGGAACCCACGGATGGGAATATTCAAAACAAATATACCAGAGAGAGATAAACTAGGAAAAATTTTCTGGGCCCTTATTAATATGTTTTGCCTGAGAATATCTAATAATAATAACATCTTTATCTTGCAGCAGGTGAGTAAATGAAGTCATTATGAAGCCACAATACCCATGGCCGCTACAGCAGCATTATGTCCCTAAGCACCTTCCTAATATTGCATATTATGAAGGAAGAAAAGAAACCAAAGCTAAAAAACATGTACCAACACAGCATTTTCATTTTCTGAGCTGCTGTCATGAACAGCCAAAGTCCAGATTTCCAAAAGGCAAAAATCGTTTCTTTATTGGCAAAAAGTCATACGACAGAGATCAGAAATGAGATATTAAAAAATGACTAGAGATTTTGCTTGCCTTAAATTTGGGTGTCTCACTTGAAACGCCTTAAATGAGTCTGGTACCACCAAACAGTTCTGATCATTCCTTTTCTAAACTATAGGTGACTTTTAATACTTTGTGCTGCTCTTGTTGTATAAGAAATGAGAGGACTCTGGAATCAGTACACAACAGGATTTTGAAGGCGCTAACTCTTAAAAGTATTACAGAATATGAAATGGATGGGCTTGACTAACTGGGAAGGAAAGAGAGACATCTGCTGAGTTGTTGAAAAGACATATGCTCCTAGCACTTCCTTCATCATGCATTTTGGAAATCTCTTCTCTCAGAGTTTATTACTAATATTTAATTTAAAACCAGATTTGGACTGTTGACAAAATTAGAACTTGTAAACGGACACATTTTTTTCCTCCCCAGTCTAATCTAGGCAGTGTTCAGTCTTCCATTTCCTCCTCCTCCTGCTCCCCACACTCAAAAACTCTACATCTCTTACCAGTTGCTCTGGAGAAATAGAGACCTCACCCTCCCTTTAGCCTTATGTGAAAGGGCAATACCGATAGGTGGCCAGGGAAGTGATGGCTTGAAAGCTGGTAACTTTTCAATCTTTCTTTCACCGCCCCCTCCAAACACTAGCAGAGACATTCATACTGAATGGAAATTTTGACTTTATTTGCATGTGCATGTGTGTGTGTATTTGTCTATGAGCATTTAATGACATTTCAAGGCATCCGACAATTCCTAATTCCTTGGATTGGTTTCGTCAAATAATAAAACGACTTGACATAAACATAATTGAAAGCAGATGTGGAAATATGGAATTTTAGCAGTTACTCTAGCCTTTCTTTTACTCTTGGTTTATGCCAGAAATATTTTCATTTTTGTTTCTTACTTCCTCTCCATAGTGCAAAGCCTTCATGAATGGGGGAAGGGGATGTTATGCATGAAATTTTCCTTCATAATGGAACATGAACTTAAAGAAAAAAAGCTAGAACTATTAAGAGGACGGTTGGGACATGGGGGGAGGAAATGAATGATTTTGACTCTGTGCCCCCGATCAAATTTGCCTCTAGATGAACTTTGATAGTAATCATTTCTGTTTATGACTGTTTACAGCTATTGCTTGAATATAAATCTCTGGGTTGTATGCTGAGCTCTCTAAAAGCAAGAAATCTCTGTTGTGTTTTTGCCTTCCCCACTTGGCTGGATTGAGTAAGTGTTAGATGGAAGAAGTCGTAAAGATGCAGGTCCAAACACATATGCGAATACAACCGCAGACAAAAGGCTACATAGGCTTTCCCAGAATTTTACACTGTAAAATACATACAGCTATTATAGCAGCTGCTTAGTGAGGAATAGGATGGAAATGTTAATAATGGTAACAAATGTATTATCAGATCCTTAAATGGTAGCAGATGAGTTTGCTTGCAGAACAGTCTTTCCTAATATGTTAAACTAGAGTGACCGGCAATGTTAATGCTTGTGAGGATAAATAAAATTTCAGTAACACTAGAGTGATGTTTTTATAAATCTTGTTTCTTCAAACAGGTCCTTCCAAAGCAGTGTTAACAATGTATTATAAGCTCTTTCTATTTTAAGACATTCAAGACAAGTAGCACTGGTTTCAAAATGTCATCTGCTTTGATTTCATTTGTGTAGGGCTGGGATTTTCAAAATATTCCCCTGGGGGAAATTAGGGGCTCAGTTCCCATTTCAGTGGGATTCAAGCATGTAGTCCTTTACAAATCCAGCTTAAAGTTTCAACTGAAGTGTTTTTTCCTGCCACTTTTGTGATTAAAAAAAAAATTCTAATTGATGTGTCTTGAGCCTTGAGGTAGATGGGTTTATATGAATAAGGAAGAGATTAAGGTCCAGTTTTCAAGTTGCCACTGATCTGGGATGATTTCGCTGTTTTATAGGCCTGATTCTTAGAAACGTTGAATACTCACCACTCCAGTTGAAGATATGGGGAGCTCTTGATGCCTAGGCTAACACCTTTGAAAATCAGATTCAGAGTATTTCTACTGGAGTATTCCTAAATCAAAGCACTCAAAATCAGTGGATACTTTTGAGACTTATGTTAACTGTTGTTGCACATGGTGATTTAAATTGTCCATGGTTAGGTGTACATACTGGGTGTATGTTGTAGTGTCTTAAAATAAGTACATGTGTTGAAGTAATCCAAATTGAATTAATCTAGAATTTGCTTGTTGTGAGAAAGGAATTTAACTCCATAGAGAAAGCAAAAAATCAGAAGGATAGTGAGATAGTATTAGAAAGGGATGAGGCCAGCAAAAACCAGAAAATGCCAAGAGTGTGTCAGGGGAATAATATGGCTTAAGTAATTCAGCAGAGATACAAGCCATGTACAGGAATGTTAATCCAAAGGTGTAAGATACAACAACCCTTTCTTTTAATGTACACCCTAAGCATAACAGAGATAACCTGTCACTACCAGGGGAAGACTCTGGGCTTGCCATCACCATGGCAGGGACATGTCCTGGTTAGGGCAGGAATGCACACCTCCTGCCCATGCCCTGCCCACCAGGAAGGCTCCAATGTGAGAAGTCACTAAAAAATCATCCCCAAGGCCCACTCACTAGCTTCTGGGTTGGAAGCCTGCCTGCAGGTGCAGATGAGAGGTGGGGAGAGTGGGCATGCTCAAGCCTGTTCTAGGCAAGCTCCAAAACACTGTCACCATGGTGTAGATCAGGATTTGGTAACATATGGTCCATGAGCCAGATCCGGCCCATGGAGCCACTGGATCTGTTCAGAGGAGCTGGGAGCTTGGTAGTGTGTTGGTAGGCTTTGCCCATGCCCATGCTGGTCTGGGCAGTGAGCTGCTCCATTAGGGCGAGGTGGTTGGGAGCTGTTCTTGCATCGTTACTGCTTCTCCCTACCTCTCAGCTGGAGCATGGGGACTGTCTGGCACTGGTGTGGGAACAAACAAAGACCCCCACCTCTGGATTGCTCCTGAAGCCCCTCTCCATGGCCATGCTGCCAAAGGCCCCCAGCCTGTGTCAGACTGGAGCTGAGTCGTTCTAGCCCACAGCCATGAAATGTTGCTAGATGCTAGTGCAGACAAGGCCTCAGATGCTCTCTCCCGCCTTCAATGGGGGAAAGTCAAGTATCACTGAAAATACATTTTAAAGCATTTGTAGCTTCCTCATGAGCATTGGGATTGCTCTCTATTAGCTCTCTGTGGGTTGTTGGCCAATCTAAAAGTAGCATAGTGCAGAGGAGAAGGACCTTTTCTCTTTGCTCTAGTTATGATGTTCAAGGTTAATACAGGACAGTCATGCTACTTCCCTATATGGATAGCACAACCAACCCTTTGGAGTTTAAGGTCTCCCAAGAGTATTAAGGCATCCCCAGCAATCTGAATACAGGACAGGAACTTGTAGTTACAGTCTGGCACTGTTCATTGTAAAACTTCAAACCTTGGGCCACAGGCGGGTGTTACATATGTAGCAACAAATACACTCTTTTAGTGCTGCAAACAGTGAGTGTACAGCGGTGGAACTGGTTCATTGTGGAAAATACATAGCAGTTCCATGATGAAATGTGAGCCCTTTCTAAGAGCAGTTTTCCAGCACTGTGATGATTTCTAGCATTATGTGTGATGTCTGCAGTTACACGTAGCCCTATAGGGCATGGCTATGTCCTCCAGCCTCCCAGGAGGCTGTGCTCTTTGTCCCTCCCCCATCCTCTTGGCTCTAGAGACTCAGTTTGTGACTCATGAAGAACTCTACTGCCCCTGGGCGGGGGGAGCCAAGCTCCTAGGTCGCCATGCCTCCCTTGCTACTTGGGCATACCAAGCCCTCTTAAATACCCTGTGCACTGCTACATTGACAGCATGGCAGAGAGGAACCCCCAAGGCCGTGGGGTCACAAAGCGAGGTGTGTGCCTGTTGGGAGGGGGGCCAAAAAACTGCTAGGCTGGATGTCTGGGGGTTTAGATCCCCTGGGGATGCAATGGTGTGCTTCAACTTGGGTGCTGTAAGGTTGATGGTGCTGGCAGGTGGGCCACTGTCCACCATGACTGAATGTTGGGTGGTGGCATTATTGACCTTCTGAGTCCTCAGCTGTCTCTCCTATGGGTGTAGGGACTGATCCTACGTATCCCTGAAGCCTCCTTGCCCTTCCAAGACTGTTGAGATCAGTGCACACCAATCCCTGGATGCAAAGTGCCAGCAGTACATGTTCTTACCATGCTCCATGGCAATTCATCCAGCTGTGCATACATTTCATGCTGCATTTTCATGGTGCTCGACAGAAATTCTTAGCTCTTCAAATGAATGCTTGTCCATATTCTTAGTAAGCATGGGTACATAATTAGAAGACTGAAAATATAAATGACCTTGACCCACTGATTTTGTCCTGTTCTGTCCAAAAAACTATTTGTAGGGCTCTTTTATTACTGCCAAAGGTTCCAAAGTGGCTGCAATTTTTGTTTAAATCCCAGCTTAATATACCCAGACGCTGAAGTGTGTCATCACAGCCTAGCATTTGTACAAGAAAAAGAGATGGCTGTATATTACAATTAGCACACACACAATTTCATGCTTTGGGACACCAACATGGGCTGCAGAGGCTCTCAGACACATGCATATTTAGCACATGCTGGTTGAAAACCAGAAATATTTATGAACATTTCCTACATTTTATTTTCACAAAATCAAAATTTCAGAATTCTTTAAAACCATCTTTAGATGTACACTCTCTGCACAAGGCTTTGAAAATGGAGGAACACTGAACATTCAACCACAGCCACATGTAGTGTTATTTTGTTTTCATATAGGTTCCTATCTGTAGTTCATTAAATTTACTTTGCCTTCAGTGGAACTATTCACATGCTTAAAGTTAAGCGCATGCTTATGTGGTTTGGTTGGATTGGAGCCATGGCTCGTTCCATCAAACTAAACTCATTAAATTCAGCTAAATGCAATTCCCACCACAAGATAAAACTGAGTGGACCAAAATAAATCCTGGCCCATTTCTGTTAAAGGCAGCTGATTTACACCAAGGATGAAATTAACTCACTATTTAAATAAACTTGTCTGCACATGCAGGCCATAATGCTGAGCATATTTCAGAAGAAATGATTAAAGCAGAAAAGCTCCATATGCAAGCAGTACAAACAAAAATCTTATAATCCTTTTTGATATAATCTGAAAGTATAACAATGCTTTGTAAATATTAATACTGGCTGCTGACTCCTTTCCTTAGTTCTTCCTGGAACTGCCAAGCTTGAGCCACAGTTTGAAGGAAATTTTAGAGGTCCACAAGAACTGATCAGTGCCAGTTTACTTTCTGGGTAACATGACTGGAATCAACATGGTGATTTCCATACAGATGACAACATACACTTTGTAGCTTCTGGGCTTGGAAAACTGAACTCATTGCACATGTAAGAGGCTCCTTGCATTCCTCTGTCTCCCCCACCAGCTCCCTGTCTGCCATCTTCCCATCCCTCTCTGTCAGGGACTCCCTATAACTCCTAGCTTTCCCTAAACCAGAAGCAATTTGTGCACTACCTTACCCCTTTCCACTTCGGCACAGATTGTGTGTAAGCCCCATTCTTACCTTCTGTTCCACACCACGGGCTCGGGTTGCTCCCCTCACTCCATAGCAGGAAAGCTGTGTGCAGCCCTATTCCCTTTTCCCCCCTCCTCCTTCCAACCCCATTTCCATCTCACCAGGGTCACCCCTTTTGCCTCCAGCAGGAGTTCTGTGCTCCCCCTATCTCCTTTCCTCTTTATGAGGTCCTCCATCATTCCCCATGGCTGGGGCTATAATATTCTCTGATTTCTCCATTCTCCCATCCATACGTTTCTCTGGGAGTCTGGGAGATAAGTTATTCAAGGAGATCTACATGTTAAATTCTACTGGGAGGATGGGCAGCAATGAGGTAGCAACATTGCTATCCTGGAAGGTGTTATTAGGAGTCATCAGCCAGTTGTTTTTTCATGAAGTGTTTGAAGCTGTTGCTCTGCTAATCAGATGCAGATGCTCGCTTGGTGCATCTCCTGTTATCCCCCTTTCAGTTTCCAAGTTTTCCCCAAAATTAATGAGGTTCAGACATTGATGTTTAGAACATTCCTGATCAGCTATGGTGTCCAATAATTATCTTGTTACTGATGCACAGACAGGCTTGGAGTTAGAAATACGATGAAGTTGAACAGGGCCTCACCGCTCCTGCAAAATTCATAGCCAGGAAAGTTAAGGCACAAAAATTTCTAAGGTTGTTAAAAAGTGTCTCACTATTTTGGATGGCTCCTTTTTTATGTCCAGTAGGAGGCACCTTAAAAAGGGCCTGTTTTTCATAGCCTGTACATAAAGATCAGCATATACATATAAAAGTTTACATAATGAATTATGTAAAAAAAAACCCCTCAACCTGTCCTAGTCCTTTCTTTGATTTCCATTCTTTGAATGTCAACTTAACTCTTCTTCCACCTTGTTGCATCATCACCTGTCCCTTCCAGAGCAGTTTTTATCTTCCCATCATATCTTTGGTCTAACTCGAGGTCTGATAACCTTCTGCGTCAGTTTCCAAAATCTCCTCACATGCCTTCTGTCATTGATTCTCACAATATGACCTGTCCATTTCATTCTCTGTGCTCTTATTTTGCACAAGCCATTAGGTCTTTTGTAAAGGTCCACAAGCTTTTTTTCTCCATTTTTTCGTACTGCGCCAAATATTTTCCTTAGCACTTTGATTTCAGATACTTGCAGCCTTTTCCCATTTGCCTTGGTCAGTGTCCAGGATTCACACCCATATAAAAGGACAGGTTGAACAAGTATATAAAGCTGCATTTTAATGTTTCTTGAGATTTTCCTTGATGGCATTATTTTATCCAGGCTCAACAAGCATATATGAGCCTGTAAATTCTAGCCTTGATTTCTTCAGTAATTTGATTGTCCTCAATGATTATTGTTCCTAAATGTTTAAATGTTGGTGGCTATAGGCCCCCAAGGCCTGCAAGGCCAGAGAGAGAGAACTAACTCAATGCAAACTTTAGCATTTGATTTTTTTTTTAAATCTTGCCCTGAAATGAATAAGCAAGTGGCTTTGGTCAACTTTAGACTTTCTTTTCCTTCTTCACTCTATTAAAATGTAGTATAATCTACCCAATATTTTATGGTTTTACAATGTTAGGCAACAAATCTAAATCTTCTTCCAAGTTAGTTATTGCTAATAAATTATAACAATGAGTTGCTCATGGATAAGCTATTTAGCTGATAATATTTTGTTTGAAATTAATCATATTTAATTAATCATATCACTTGTTAACTGAAGAGAGTGTTATTAAAATAGAAATTTGACAAATTAAAAGTATTATAGAGTCCAAGGTGCTCCCTTCACTAGTGTGAGTCAGAATCTGCTACGTAGTTCCCATTGTCCATACCAAGCTCACTCTCATAATTTGGTCAAATATGAGAAATCACAGCATCATCCTTCAACATGATAAAATTTGGCATAATGAGTGGACATGTGTGGTTTGCAGCACTGCAGACCCATCCGTGGTGCTGCAAACTGCACATGCAGGCATTTGCCACACTGCTAATTTTCAGTGCAGTGGGTTTTCTGACACCAGGAGGTCCCTGTGTCAAAAACCCTGCACCAGAAAAAAGTGGGATGGCACACATGGAGGCAGTATGTGTCACCTGAAACCAGATCCTGGCTGGCTGGAGTCATACATTTGCTGCTGGCCAGGCTCTGCATGCCTGGATTGCCACTGCTGGAGCCCCAGAAGGCCCCAAGAACCCCAGGTAAGACTGCTGGGGCAGCCCAGGTGCTGGCCCCAGCTCCCTTACCCCACGTTGGGTAATTTGCCAAGCACCAGAGCGCATGTGCGTGGCTGTTCCCTGGGGACAAGTAGCAGCAGCACAACTATGTGTCACTACCATTTGTCCTTGGGGAAATGCACTTATGTCCCCATTTGGATGTGCCCATAGAGTGCTTCTGTAGTTCCTGAAGCAGTATTAAAGATACTCTGCACATTTATAATACATGAAAATAGTTTCTCCCATTTTGTTTAGTGTCTCCTAAAGTTTAAAGGAAGCTGCTCAAAGAATGACCAAGAAAAGAAAATATATTCAGTCAGTCCGTTTCACAGGTGGGAGTTAAGTACATGTTGCCTACAGTTTCCAGATACATACACAGTAGCTTGTTGTATAGCTTAAACCTGATCCTCACTGACAGCTATAATATTGAAAAATATCTTGGGGAAGGATTTAAATCTCTGGAAAATTTGAAACTATAGTAATGGAAGAAAAATCTTCTCCCAGCAGCAACACGGAGAAAATAAGTACTCAGAATTAAGATTTTTAAAAGGGTGCCCTTCTGGGCACTCTTGGAACCTGAATACTGACATTGTGCTGTCACAAATAAGTGTCACCACGCAATTAGTCAACATAATCACATGGTGATATATTAATTTTGAAGAGATGTCAGGGGCTGCCTGAAAGCCTAACCTGCAGATAGTACAAGAACTCTGTAAAAAAAAAAATTATGACTGTCAACTGTTTCAGAATGGATGGCACTGAGAACTTCATCCAAATTTCTCTTCAAGCAGGAGGCTCTACAGAGCAATTTTCCCAGTTATGAAGTAGGCCCTGCAGCTGAGAAGACACAGTGCAACCTGCAGTGTACAAAAAGATCTTAAACTGCCTTTTCCCCCTTGATGTTCAGCTGACTGTAGCTTTCATATTGCTGTACCTTGTTCTGATTGCCAGGGTTTTGAGAGGTTTTTTTTTTTTTATAGGAACAGCCCTAGATGTGGTTCTTCCATGGCTGTCTGCTCCACAGGCCTCAGGCGAGTAGGAATTGTGACATTATTTCTGTGACATTTGGAGATCATCTCATATTGGGCTCACCATGCCATGGAGAATGCTTTCTCTCCCCCTTAGGCCTGGTTTTCAGGCCACTTTGTCCTTGGGCTGTAGTGCAGCATCAGTATCTTGTTTTGTTTCTTTGTGTATGCATGTGGATTTGGAACATTAGAAATCACAACAGAGGGTGCATTTATACATGTACTTTACTGTGGAGTTGACTAATTAGCTCCTCAGTAAAATGTCACTGTCTGCATGAGCACTGGCATTAGGACTCAGTAAATGAATTAGCTCCACCATAAGATAATATTGTCAGGGACAGTACTATCTTATGATGGAGTCATTTACCGCACTGCGACACATGTGGATGGCAACTGGGACAGCAGTGCTTTGAGCTGGGACAGAGCTGTTGGCAGCAAGCTCAGCGGGTCAGCCACATGGCTCTGCAGGTTCAGCACTGTCCTGCCCCAGCTAGTCTCTGAGCTACCTGCCGCTGCCACTTGGAGCCCAGGGCTGACCATCCGAGTCTGCAGTGAGCTCCGACTCAGCTCTAAGTGCTGCTGTCCTGGGTGCATATGTTGCCACTGAGCCCAGGAGCAGTGTACTCTGACGCAAACTGCTCCAGAGTTTCTCACATTGCATTAATTGCACGTGTAGATGCATCGAGAGTGATGCAAGAATGGACAGATGATGCTCTCACCTTCATCCTCGTGTGTCTCATTGTTTACTGAGTTATCCCTTTCTGTCCTTTTGAAATGGTTACTCAAGAAGCCAGTACTGATGATGCTGGACAAAAGTAATCACTTTACCGGTCTTTGTTTTTGACATGCAAAGACAGAACATAGCTTCCTCAAGGATAAATAATACTAGATTCCCTATGACCATTTGTGTTTATATAAGCATAATTGAGATCAGAATCAGGCATAACATCTCTAGCATTTGATGCCAGTGTGTGGTGTCCTTTCACTCCTTATCTGAATACCACCAATGTTTTCCACTCTCGTTATAGGCCAGAGCATAAAGTCATCTCTCCTAGTGAAGTGTACAACTTGTCGTATTGGACTCTTCCATCAATAAAAAGAACACTAGAATTTGTTTAATCTGTCTTTCTTTCATTTTGCGCATCCTTTGTCTATTTTTGGTGGAATCCCTTTCCATCTCCCTGCCTCATTTGTGATTGGTGGTGGGATTGGCCTGAATATATCATAAGTAATTTTTGATGACATGTACATACAAACAGATGGGCTTCTCAAACAAGGAGTTTGAATAAAGCCAACAAGATTATTCATGTGAGCATGCTGAGGAGAATTTTGCCTGTCATAAGCATTTTGACCCCAGCCCATCATATCCCTGAAAGCAAAAATAACCCTTCTACTAATCTGATCTTACTCTCAGTTTGTTGTACATGATAGCCTAGGAACCTTTCTCAGGGTTGGGCAGTTTCTGTGCAGTAGGATAGCATTTGCTTGCTGTTAAAAGTACAGGGTTCAGGGATTAAGTAGGGGCCTGAGCTTGCAAAGTAATTTAGACTCGGAAGAATTCTGGGGAAATGCAACTGTGCTGTCCATGTGACAGAGCAGAGAGGGGCTTGCTTTGGCTCATAGATCTATGGAAATGATTTGAGCCAAGGCTTCTGTGCGAACTGGCATAACAGCTCCATTGACTTTAACAGAGATGCACTTATTTAGACCAGCTGAGGATTTGGTCTTTTGTGTACAAGTCCATCTCTGTATCATACTGTGTTTTCTGTCATGACTACTTTAGCTTTCTTCTACATTTTAGCTGCAGGTTACTGAAAAGCACTAGCATCCGTGTACTTAGGACTGTATGAAGGGTCTCAAGTGCTGGGTTGCTGTAACAAAAGTCAGGGAAAGATTCTTCTGCAGCTTGGTTTTTAGCTTAAGAACATTTTTCTGTAAGAAAAAATGTGGACTATAGTTTTCTGTAGGTTTGGGAAATAATGAAGGAAAATGTTACTTTCTTGCAAATGTTCACAAATAGTCCAGGTTACTTGTTGCAAATTAGTTGTATTACCAAACATAATAGAAAGGAATCTTCTGTTTTGAAAATGTTTCCTCCGTCATAAGCCCGTGTTCAGCTACTGAATTTGCCTACACTTAGTTACGGTTTTCATTCCAAGTATACAGTACAGTGTCAAGTAAGACATTATGCAGTGTACTACAGTTCTTCCTTTTAATTTCACATAAACAAAACTGATAAATATTGTCAATCAAAGCTTCTAGTTTTTAACTGCATATGGTAAAATTGCAGTCCTGAATACTGTAATCTCAGGCAGCTTCAGAATTCCCCTTTAGTGGCACTAAAGGTTTTGTAATTATCTTTTTCATTTACTTGAACTATAAATAGAACAATTTACTGAATGCTTATTCATGATGACAGAATATACAGTGCTTGAGTTCTGGCTCAATAGTGGCCAGATAGATGTTTATAATTTTGCATGTACTATTGATGATTCAAAGGTTAGATAAATTAACTATAGTGGGAGGTATTGGTGGAAGTAATACTGGTATAAACATGATCTCTTTCATTATAAAATAGAAACTACCACTGAATTACATTCCATTCAGTTCTACACATTTGGACATTTTTTATTTTGTGTGCTGGTTTCACTAGCTCACAAAGTCCATTCCAGTCCTGTGAGAGAGAGACTCAATTTGCAGACGATGTGTTACATACTGTTAGGTAACAGAATATAGCATTCATGGTTCTCAGTGTCAAGAAGCATAGAGGAAATGTTTGATCTCAAAATAGAGAATATTCTATTCACAAAAATGCAAGACAACATTAACATAGTAAATTCATCATGACTGCATGCAGAATTTTATAAAAATATGCAATATGTATAATGTATAAAAATAAAATAAATTTACTTATGCAGTAGCAGTACAAGTGCAGAATAATATTACAAAGATGATCCCATCTGAAGATTGATATTTTTGGTGTAACATCTTCCAGGAGCCTTATAGATTGCAGAGTTCTTGGGAAGGTTCATTAAGACTACTAAGGAGTTACCTGATACTTGGCGTCCTGTTTATTTCCCTCACCATGTCCAATATTTGCCTGTTCATGTACCATAAATATGTTTAATTTTAAGAGGGGTGAGATACCATTTATGTAGGATTTTAAAATAATTATCTTTTATTATCTAACAGCTGGATATGGAGGATCGTTTTTCCACTTGGCCTCCCATTCTTCAGCCCTAATTTCTGATCCAAAGTCAATAACCCATTTTATCATAATGAATGTTTTTTCTTCTATATTGCTATTTAAAATCGCATTATTGGTCACACTTATGAAACACACAGGCAACGAACCTCTCAAGGTATCTTTTCTCAAGACATAATATAGGTTGGTTGAATTATGTTTTGCCGTTGATGTTCTGGTGATTGGAATTCCTCTACCAGTAGCTGTAATAAATAATCAAATAAGTTGTATGGATTTTATTTTTATTTGTATTGTGTCTTATCCTTGGGGTTTTCTCTGGATGTATAAAAATAAAATATTAGGGTAGAAAACAAATAGAGATTACTTGGAATGTGGGCAGTTTAAATCTTATCATTTAGTATGTTACTAAGGACTTAGATAAAGTGTCCTAAGCGTAAGAGCCTGGTGTTAACTGTCCAGCATCGATCATTGTTTCTTTTAGAGGCATGGGGTACAATGCCTGATTTTTGGCCCTGCCTTCATCTGGATCTCTAAAAGGCAAAAGGCTAAACTCAGTTGTCAAGAAATATACTGAAATTGAACTTGGAGACCCAAGAAATACAAGACCCAAGAAAACAGTGACTGCTTTTGATTGAATGTGGGCCATATCTTTATGAATCCATGGTGATAATGTAATACTGTTGGTGGACATAGCGATAAGTTTTAATAACTCTGTGCACAAGGAACTTACTTCCTCTTTACTTAAAGAGACCTTAAAACAGGTATCCTATGATTCAGCAAAGTGGGAGTTTCTGGAGTCAAAGAGCAAAATGTGGATAGCAGGTTTAATGTCTTAAACCCAAAGGGTGCTGAGCACACTCATGTCCCAATGAAGGTAATGAAAGGTGAAGGGACCCACAGGAAGAACTTAATCTCATGCAGAATGAGGTTTTCTATTAGAACAGATACTTTGGGAGTTATTTGTGGAACATTTGAGTTGAGGGGGAATTACCATTCTATTGGATATCGTTTTGAAATTAAATTTATTATTTTTGTCTGATTCAGAAGCACTGCATTTCTAGCTATGAAATGTGGCATTATCTATGGTTCAGAAAGATGTCATTTGGCAGCCGTGTTTGGCAACACTGGATTGCAATTTTGACCTTGCTCTTTAAAAATTATGTTTTGTGCACATCTGGCATCATATTCATATTTACTTGTGTACATTTCAAACAGATCAGTTTCAGTGTCAGTTAAGGAAGAAGCTGAAATAAAGATTATTTGGAGAAGCAGTGGATGGCACTGTTGGATTATAATTATAAAGCAATAAAGGATGCAAATCTTAAATTACAATATTTCAAAATAATGCATGAGATTTATTGTACATTTCCCAAGAGGTACAAATTAGCCTGCTAAATTGATTTTGGGAATGTTCCAGGCAGATGGGGAATGTTTGAGGGATGCTTTATTATAAAGGGTTTGGGGGCAAATATACTGAAGAGAATCCATAGCCATTTTGATTACCCCCAAATTATTGGTGAGAAAGAACAGTTTTAGAGCAAAGGGATCTAGGTTGCAGGGGGCAGATATAGTTGACCAGTGGACTAATGGCAACAAAGAGTCACTGCTGCCTGGCTGAAGCAGAGTAAGTTTGCTTTTTCTAGATCACTTGCCATGAGAAGCTTGCATTGTGAATGAAGAACTGAGAAAGACTCGAGAGGGCATAAGGAACCTGTTATGGATGACTTATGTAGAAAAGATGAAATTCACTCGTCTACAATACATGATTATGCATCATTAAGTCCTACTTCAACCCCTTTGCCCTAAGAACTTAACCTTGGCATACAATTTTCCCAGATAGTATGTATAGAGCTTGACTTCACTCCAAATGAATGTTCTCCCTTAGAAATGCTTGTCATTCATTGCTTTATTTGGTAAGGGTTGTAACAGGACTTTTATGGATAGGGATTTTCCTGTGTTATAAAGGTTTTAATTTCCTTTTTTGCTGGTTAAGGGAAGTGGGATACATCACATTACTTAAATATGTAGACATCTGGGGCTGGGGGTTGTTATGAATAAATTTAACGTTACAGCCCTATGTCCTAAAGAACACCCTAAAAAGGGAATCACCATATCTTCTTTGCTGACAGACCCTTCCCAGTAGCTGATGCTACTCTCACATCCCACCCCAGCTCAGCTGCCCTGTTGGGCATGCTCAGGCAGCACTGCTTAAGTACTGTCTGTTCCCTGCTCATCTGAAGAGAGGTTCTGACCTCATAAGCTTTGTTTTCCATTCATTTTTGCCACTACAGGACATCAATAAGGCATACACATAGGGGACTGAAGAGAAGTGTGTCTCATGTCTCCTCTTGCCTCTCTGGAGGGTGAGGCCTCATCCCAGCCCTACATTTTTAAAGAAGACAAAGTGATCTGAGATGCACTATTGATGTCAGGATGTCAAGTAAAGAACAACCTAAATCATGATCTTGGGATAGCCAGGTCAAGCTGCCCCCATATTAGCTGTTTGAGGGAAGAGGAGCTGGCAGGTTGGCACCATCAGAAAGGAAAAGACACTAAAGGGGAAAAATAATCAGGGAAAATGATGTCATGGTGCAGAGGAAAATACCTACTGAACAAGCCTTGATAGGAAGCAGCTGCTTTCAGCAGAAGGCTCAAGGAGCAGAAGAAAGCCAGAGATCCAGAAGGGGTCTAGAGAGATGGGGAAGAGTGAGAAAGAGAGAGAGCAGACATAGAGAAGACAGGCCAGAGAGTCGCTGGAGCACTTACTCTAATTCCATTTAGCTCTTGTTCTTATCACAGCGATGTATTATCATTCTAGCATCTAGGAAATGGAATTCCATGCAGTATGTGGGGTGGGGGGGCATGATAAAAACAGATGTCAAATGGGAGTTGTGGGGGGAGAGGTTTGTTAGAAATATAAAATACTGTTTGTTTGTTAAAAAAATAGTAGGAAGTGCGATGAAGGAAACCAAATGTAGGTGGGAGTAGCACAGAAGGAAGAGGAAAGTAGAGAAGGGGGGAGTCTAAGGGGATTTTGGGGGGAGCTCTCTCCTTTAACTTCATATAGCATTTGAAATGGCTATATATAGTTAAGAAATGCTACCATATGGCACTCATAGAACATATGGCACTCAAAATAGTTAAGAAATACACTTGTCTTGAAGCCAAATGCTGCCCTCAGTTGCATGGGTGTAAGTGAGGATAGGATTTATTTAATACAAGAATGTTTTTCAGGCTGTTTCGAGTGGCAAAAGAAAACTGAAGGAAGGAGTTTCCCTCCTATCTTTTCTTAGACCTTTTCTTCTCTTCCTTACAAATGCCTAGGTCACTCATCTTGACACTCAAGTGACTAGGAGAGGGTGTGATTTTCTACCACAAGGTATTTTTGTACTCTCCATTTTGCCTACAGTTCAGCACAGTCCACTGAAGTCAATGGAAAGGCTCCCTCTCATTTACTCCCTTCTAAATAGGTCCAGTATAACCATTAAATTGTGGCTCTTTTACAGTTGTTTATCAGTTTAAATTGAATTTGATCCAATTTCTCTGTCTGAAGATTAAAAAGCTTCAAAAGTAACATGGCCGAAGTTCATGTCCCCAAAAAGGTACGTAGGCTTGTGAAATAAGTACAAGGATGGAAACCAGAAGATTCTGAGTTCTAGCTTTGGCATCACCACTGATAGACCTCAATAAATGTGTAAAACCTGTTATCAACCTATTGTTATTTATGTGCATTCACAATAGCACCTAAAAGCCCTTTTATGATTAAGAAGCATTTCCTCCTCCCAAGCTTTATAATAGACAAACCACACAAAGGGCAGGAGAAAGCAAGTACTCTTATTCCCGGGACTGAAAAAAAATCCACTCTGAGTACCTTTAGGAAGTGCAGCAAGGCTTTCTATTTGAGAAAGTTTTTCCTTTTCAACAGAATGACGTTTTTAACCATCATCCCCTAAATCCTTCATTTCATTTGGAGATGAGGATCACGAGGCTCAGAGAACAACCACGTTGCCAAGGTTATATGACAGTCACTATTAAACTAAACCTTACACCCCACATCTCCAAACTCCAGGGCCTGTTGAACCACAGTGGTTTCCAGCCATCACTTCTGGTTTTTTTCTTTTCTCACCTACATGTGCGAGTAGACATCTTAGGCCAGGTTCTTAGCCTTGCCTGTTACTCTACAGGCACAGTTTAGGAGTCTCTCAGATAAGGTCACCCTCTGCTGCTGTGCCTCTAGGTGAAGGGAGGCTGCAAGGGCAGAGAATGAGAGGTGGCAGAGGATGATGTTGAGACATTATATGTAGCTGTGATAAGTTGAGACTTGGCACAGATGAGAATTTAGCCTTTGTAATGATGACCATACTGAGGGACAGCATACTGATAAGGGTGCAGAGAAGATACATGGCAGGATGAGTTTCAGGTGGACTTTTGCCTTAGAATTTCTCCTGGGAAGGTGTGAAGTTTTGCTTCCCTTGCAACAAATACAGTTTATCTTTTCCTTGTCCAGTCTGTCTCTGCAGGCTGGTACAGAGGAAGGCCTCAGCACCCTCTCTTTGACCATTTCAGCACATGCAACAGGAGCACAAGTAGCCAGGAACAGATTTGGATCCTCCAGCTGCTTTGTACCTGTATGTGTTGGTTCTTTTCACCTTTCATCCACCCTTTGTAGTCTTGTGGGGGGGCCAGGAACATCTTGGTTTAAAGCTCAGCCTCCTTACGCTTTTAGATGTTGCTATGTGCAGTCCTGCAGCATAAAGCTCTCAGCATTGTTTTCCTGGATATGGTACATAAATCAACTAGTATCCAACACTGTTTTATTAGATCATTAGCCACAGGAAAATAACCTCTCTTTTCTAATGCACTCAATTGTGCAAAATTACACCAAAGAGAAATGCTTCTTTCACAACGGATATGCTTATGCCTATTTTTCATCCTTCATTAGCATTAGGTTTAAGAAAGACTAACTGATAAATAAGTAACAGTGTGAAATGTTTATCTGAGCCCAAAGTAGAACTTTTCAGTGAGGCACTGAAGCATGAAAAGATCCTGTTCAATCTACTTATACACTGAACCCTGAGCACACAGAAAACCCACGTGGCCACTTGCTTACTGCAAGAAGCCAACTCTGATTCTTAAACCCTGAGCACTTGCCCGGTGCAAAGCTCCCTTGCACACCAGCTTCCATAACTCTGCCATGATTAGTTTCTGAAACAATTCATTTCCTTGAAGTTTGTTACTCTTCCAAGCTTAGCAACTTCTTGGCTCAGTAGGGCAACAATTTCTCATGCAACTCCATTAAAAGTGATATCACTACCACTCCCTCGCATTCTAGCCCTACTAAACTTTTATTGCTTCCCTAACCCACACATCCTTCATTACTTTTGTAGTTTTCATAGAGCTTTTCAGTGTGTGAGCCTACACACAATAAGATGACCTGAAAATCCATGCCATGCAAAGTGCTTGGTGATGTGTATATTAGTCACTCGATGTTCTAAAAGTTACACTTGTGCCAGTTGTTTGCAGATGCACCAGGATGCTCTTCTGCTTATTATATTTTCTCCTTTATAACTCTTAGTCACATCTTAGTCAGACCACCCCCAAATGAAAAGCTCAGCCCCCAGACTTCTCATCTTTTTTTATGCAACCTCCAGAGTAAGCAGGTTTAGTTTATGCACCTTGCAGCTCCGCATTAGTCAGAATGTTCTCATAAATCACATCATTGCCCCTTTCTTTAAAGTTTTGGAGTGAGTGGGAAGGGCTTGCAGTATCCATCACCATTAGAGGGCCCAGGAATAAAAATGCAAATGATAGATTCCTTTTTGTTGTGAGGTCGGGAAACCAGAGGTATTTTTTTCCTCTGTTTATTATTAAGTGTTTAAAGTCAACTCCCATTGAAAACCAGTGGGAGTTGAGCACCTCGCTGCTCATTGTGCTGTTGAAAATCTTGCTCTTATTTAGAAGCCTCCTCCTCCTCCTCCTCCTCTCTTACACCAGTAGCTTCTGCCTCATACTCCAGGACTCTTTCCCTTTGCTCCAGGTTTCCATCTTTTCTTTTCTGTCCCTCACTGTGTTCCAGTTCCACATCCCAGAGCTGTCTCACTTTCTTCCTGTTTTTCAGTGGTCAAGCCCTTTACTTGTCTCCCTAGTCCAAACACCTCTTCTCCCTTTGTTTAAGTTGCCTGCTTTTCTAGGGGCTTTTCAACAACAGAAAAGCCCTTTCACTATACCATGCCATGTTTTCAACTCACAGATCTCATTGCAGAATCAACAACACATTTGTGGTGCTACCATTGGACCCATAAGTACTCTCTCTTCTTTTGATGGCCCAATGCCATTACTGCTGTTTTCCTTTCATAGCCATTCTCTTCCTCTGGCTCTACTGCATCAATTGCAATGACAAGTGGGAAGTAAATGTGAATTCCCTGCAGTCTTAAACCTTCAGTCACTGGCTGATTTTTTTCAGCTGAAGTAGATGAGGAAGTCATCTGAGTATTTCATTCCATTAATAATCAGCAGTCTTTGCATAACAATTTCTAAAATTAAGTTAATCCATTTATGTCTCTTCCTTTCTAATGTTTCCCTGATCATGGGATGAGATCCTTCTACTGGAGGCAACTGGTTTATATCCTGTTGCAACCAAAGTGGAAACTTGTTAATGAAAATGTCATCACAGTGAATGCTTTCAATTCTCTCATAACCACAGGCAGTAGTATGTACAAAATTAACTTATTGGTATGAGTTTCCTGTATACTTGTTCATTTCAGCTGAGGCTTTCTTTGCTAACTGCACAGTTCTCCCTTTAGAAGTAGCAAAATACTTCTAATTCTTTTTCACAAACAAATGTATTTAATTAATTGCCTACATTTTGGTCTACAGGATGCTTTAGTGCATGAGATTTTTCAATCAAAGCAGTGGGAGCCCTTAATATAAATCACAGTACCTTAGATGTGATAAAACACAAATCATTCCAATGAGGACTGAGGATGGAATAGAGGGCCAAGGCCCAGTGATGAAGTATCAGGTGAATCAGGAATGCATGTTATATAACAGTGTAGCTTATCAAACATACACACACACTATATTTTCTTGCATAGAATGCATAACTTTCCCCCCCCAAAATGGGTTATGTCTATTATGAGGGAACCTGATTTTCTGCCTAGGGTAGAAGCAACTTGCTTATATTCTTGCTCCACAGTGCAGCTGAGGAAGTCAATTGACTTAATGGCTCATTTTTTTCCAATCCACAGGTGTTAGGGATAGTCTCTCCTTCTTAAGGCTCTTGATGTTCTAATAATCAAGCTAACCTTTCAGAGGGCAATTTGCAGTCTGCTACATGCTCCTGGTCTCTCTCCTCCTATTTCATGGTACTAGAGACTCTCTAGCTCTTCAAAATGATCGATCCACCCATGGAAATCAGTGTTCAGCAGTCTCTAGGAAAGGGAGGGTGAGTCAGCTGACGATTAGGCCCTCTCCCTGCTGTGTGTGGCCATAATGTATTTCCTCATTCTCCCTTTCAAAAATAATGTCTGTATTATTATGGGGTATGTTGTATGTAAGAAATAATATATTCACACACATGACATACCCATCCATCTGACAGCTCTGAAACAGAGAGATTCTAGTGGCCTAGCAGGATGAAGACAACACGCTTGGACTGGAAAAGGAAAAACGGTGAATGTAGGGGGGAAGAGGCAATATTTAAATTTTAAATATCCAGAAAGGACCAGATATTGGAAGTGCAAATCCAATTATCTGCACCTCTGACTTCTTGATTTTCATCCTTGGGCAGGTCTTCAGCAACTCAGATTTGTACCCACCATTTAATATGCAGCACAAAAATACAGGCACAGATTTCTTTGTCAGAAAGGAGGCCACTTTTCTGAAACACTATCCCAAAGTATCTCCCTAGCTTTAACTCTGGATTAATATAGACACTGGCCTCCTGGTATTATATTGTGGTTTCTTCTGTCATGAACACCTTCAGAATTAACATTTGGCAATGTATTTCTCAATAGTTCACACCTCATTTTATACCCTGCGTCACATGTTACCCCTCCACTTGAGCTCCTATGTTTAGTGGAAGCTGTTTTCCTTCATAGACCCGAGGAAATGGGAAGCAACATTGTTTACAAAAAAAATCCATCTGTCCTTTTTCCCTCTGGAATTTTAGGAATGTTTTCATATGCGTTAATGCTAGCATCCTACACACTCTTCCCTCCCCCTTACCGTTCTTGCTGTAGCTTTTATATGCTACATTTTATGAGGCCTGGTAAAGGTGTAAACCAGCATCACGGGAGGAGGATCTGCAAAGGTGGGCTTTTAAAAAAAAACAAACACCCTGTATTAAAAATCCCTTGAGAAATGAGAGCTCTGGCATACTGAGAGCTGCGTGAGGTATACATAAAGCAAACCACTTACAGCGAGTTAACAAAAACAAATCTTTTTATTTTGCATTGCATGGGAATGGATCTGATAACTAAATACACAGGGATTATAGCCAGTTATTATGTTTCATTATTTGTTTTCATACAATGCTTTTTGCTAACAACAGCCCAGGATACAATTCTTTACTATGCCTCTTATTCCCTAAGGGTTTGTTCTGGCAAGGTGTTGACCACTCTGGTCCTGATCCAATACTGAACTTAAGCGTGAGCTCAACTTTAAGCATATATTTAGTTCTGTAGCCACCCACAGCTCTAGTCATGCTTAGAGTTAAGTATGTACCCAAGTACTTTACCCAGTCAGGACCAGTGTACTCACCAGCTTGTGGAATCCACCCCTAGCAGCAAATCCAATACCACGAGAAAGATGCTATTTCTGAACACTATGTTGTGCTAACCCTAGCTACTGCTTTACATGTAGTTATAATAACACAAGTTGCTCTGTTGCTATGAATGCTAAAAGGAATGGGGATGTAAAAACCTGTGTTTACAGATTCTCAAACTGCATGCATTTATGATTTGTAGAATACATGGATTAAGATCTAAAATAAATTCTTGTCATCCCAGCTCCTAGTGATGGCATGTGGAAGGTAGGAAAGAGTGGTTCTATGTCCAGATTTTACTTGTAACATACAGTGGTGCCTTTCATTTACGTTACTGTGCATGATTAAAGAGTGCAATTGGGAGAGAATAAAAATAACAAACAGGAGAATGAAACAGACTAAATATACAGGAAATATATACAAGAAGAAAAACAGCTCTCAATAGCTTGGGCCTTGTTAGTTTTCCTACATCTAAATCAAGCTGCTTCTCAGAGCCAGAACTGTGTACTGTGTCCTGGCTCCACCCTGTCTAATAGTTTTGATATGATCTTCATCTCTGGAATGTCTGGACCTGTCCCAAATATCGATGAGTTTATGTTCAGAACTCCTCTGTGGGATACGGAAATTATGTCATTGCCATTTTACAGCTGGGAAAGTGCGGTGCAGTCTGATATTCAGGGCTGATTTAAATTCTCACAGGTTCCATAAATATAAACAGGGTTGCAGCTATTCAGTACCTCTTAAAAGCAGGAATCAAGAGCTAGATCCATGAAATGACTTAAAGATGTACTGGCATTCACTCTCCCAGGAGAAATTCTCTTAGGAGTGATTTGACTCTGGTTGTTCCCAGGTTATTTTTTTCCTAGAGCAGCCATTTTTATCCTGGGAGAAAAGCTTGAATATCTGTACACTTGTGGGTTCTCCTGGGAGAGCAGCAATTCTCTGAGGAGATATTGAAGGTCTCTATGAGGCCTCAGATGTTGTAACACCTACGTCTTAGGCATCTAGGCCCCTAAACCAGTGAGGGACAATTATTTTGGTAGATGTACCATAAATTATCCCTGCATCTACTCTGAGTGCCACGCTGATCCCCTTCCCCTGCCTGATCTGCTTCTCTGCTTTCTTCTTACTGCCTTATCTACCACTGTGCAGCGTGTCCTATTCCTGATCTTCCATATGCCACACACAGAGGCTGCCCATGCTACTTGTGGCTTGTGTGCTATAGGTTGGTCTCTCCTGCCCTACACTATTCATGAAATGAGGTTAGGCATATCACAATGTGATTTATAACAGGCAACACGTCGAACTGGGAACTGCCTAAGTTAATCAATAGGAAGTGCCATGGACAATACTGTTTGGTATTCATAGCCTGGAGCCTCTTCTACAGTCATGTGCTTAATTTCCATCTTTGAAAAGTGGAGCAAGGATCACTGCTTTCTTTTAAAACATGGTCATGGTGGTGTTACCACTTTACTTCCCCTCTCTTAAAACAACAGCCAAGAGATTAGAGTGGTCAGCCAGGATTTGGGAAGTCATAGGTCAATTCTCTCTGCCTGAGAAGTTAGCATTCATAAACTGTGGATGCCAGGAGGGTGTACTATCACCGAACTGAAGATTATTATAGGTTCCATCTCTTAAAGGAAGACATTGGGCCCATCCTGAATAGGCAGTAAGTATTTGGCTATTGTATAAGTAAAGCAGCAGTAGTAGTGCTTTGAAACAAAGGAATGACACCACATTTTTCCAGTTTTAAAGGACTTGGGTACATAACAGTAAGAACTGCTATTTGCTGGGACAGGCCCAATATCCTGCCTCGCACTCGGAAGGAGAAGACGCAGAGGTGGAAGTGGAGGGTGAACAGGGCATGACTAGAATTTTCCACTCCCTGCTCCTCTCTCATTGCAGCTTCCAGCACTCAGAGATTTAAAAAGTTCTGATTCAAAGGTTGTTCCCCTATCTACCATATTTAAAAGCTATTGATGGACCTTTCCTTCAAGAATTGGTCCAACCCCCTTCTGAATTGGGTTAAGCTACCAGTCTCCACAATTTCTTGCAACAATCAGTTCCCTAAATTAATTGCTAAGCGTAAAAGAACTTCTTCTTTTTAGTCATAAACTACTACCCAAAAACCTGCTGCTGTGGTTCAGTGGTAAGCTTCTTGTTTGCTATACAGGAGACCTGGATTCTATTTTCTGGATGTGCATGTAACTACTATAGCCATTGAGATGCAAAACATCTGAACTTGGTCTGGCCTTTGGATTTTGTCTCAATGGTTTTAAGGGACAGGATAGAAGGTCTGGCCAACCTCCACTCCTCTATCCTCCTGCGTAGGTGTATGTATTGAAGGCCTTGGTGACTACTCATGCATACACTGTGATGCAGAAGCATCGATGGCTGCCTACATACTACCCAATAGTTTCATGTCCTTTCTTCTAATATTGTGAGAGATGGTTCATAATAAATCCCTATTTATTTTCTCTGTGTCATTTGATATTTTGTAAATATCTATCGTGCCCCCCCCAAGCATTTCTTTTCTAAGGTGAAAAGGGTACCTAACCCAAATGGAGATGGGAGTCCGTCTTCAACCTGGAGTTTAATACCTAAGCCCCAGAGCAGAGCAGGGTTTAAATCGGGGCGGACAATTATTTTGGGCAGAGGGCTGCTTACTGAGTTTTGGCAAGCTGTCAAGGGCCGCACGACAGGCAGCCCAGGGTAGATAAATATAAATTTTCTAAATTTTTTAGGGGCCCCACAAGCCGGATAGAATGGCCTGGTGGGCCGTATCCAGCCCCTGGGCCACATTTTGCCCACCCCTGGTTTAAATCCTACCCTGTCTTCGCTTTTCCGTTTTGGCTAGCACAGGTAGCTTTCCACTGAGCATGCTAGCCATGGCAACTTCCATTCTGAGCACTCTAACTCTCCCTGTGCATAACATAATTCTCTAGGTATAACTCTGGGCTGTATATTCTTAGCATTGCAACACCTAAGTCCTTTTGTACAGTAGCACAGGAAAGCAAGAGCACATCACCCCTTCTGGATCACAGGGCTGTGCATTATTCAGGTGTCTTTGTGGTGCTCTCTAATCAGTATTTGCATGGCAGGGGCTTATTCCAAAAATGGTCTGTCTTTCATTTCGAACTCATGTCTCAAGCAAACAGTACCTGTGGTGCAGAAAACAGCTAGAACCAGCTATGTTTTAAAATGAAACAGATTTAAAAGAAAAAGGGAGAAACGGCAGAAATAATAAATATTCATAGTAGACTTTGGGACTTGTGCATTTTCTGTTGGGTCAGTCTTTCTCAAATTAGACAGAAGAAAACTTTGGAGTTTCCTGAGTCAAGGAAGAGGTTGGATGATTGTTTGTCAGAATTTGATTAGAAGTTGTTTCTTTGATATTAAGGGAGAAATGAATCAATCTGAAGTCTGTCCTACTCCATGGTATTACACCATGCAGGATAGAAAGCTTTAAACTCTAGGGTTTTTGTTTGAAATGTTAAAATATAATAGTGATATCTGATAGGATGACAGCAAAAGAGGTTGTTGCAAAATAGTAAGTATTTTGCATGAAAAGAAACAAAAAATATTTGTTTTACTTAAATCTATAGTAAACTTGCCATTTTATTTTTTTTAACAAAATTAACTGAAAATGTGGTTTTCTTTTTGTTCATTTTTTCAACTGTAAAAAGGATGAATAAGAAAGAGAGAAGGTAAGAAAATCACTAAAAATAAACCAAATCCATTTGATTTATTTGAAAATTATTTAGCCATAAAGTGCCTAAAAAGTTTCTTGGTGAAAAAGTGATTCAAAATTTGGGGGCGGGGGGGGGGAAGGGGGGGAATGAATGAACATGTTTAGATCAGTTCTAGGCAGTTGCTCTCTTTGAATTGTTTTCCAACACATTTTCAATAGGCTGTAAGGAGACAGACATAGTTTTGGAAATACCAAGGAAGATTTCCTCCCCCTGCCCTTCCTTATTTTATCCTAGAATCATAGAAGTACGGTCGGAAGGGACCTTGTAGATATTCAAGTCTGACCCCCTGCCTGGGCAGGAGAGAAACTGGGCTCAAGTGACCCCAGCCACGTAGGCATCGAGTCGCTTCTTAAAGACCCCCAGGGTAGGAGCCTGCACCACTTCCCTTGGAAGTTGGTTCCAGATCCTAGCCGCCCTAACCGTGAAGTAGTTCCTACGGATGTCTAATCTGAACCTACTCTCCCACAACTTGTGGCCGTTATTTCTTGTTATCCCGGGGGGCGCTGGGGGAATCAAGGTCTCCCCCAAACCCTTCTGGTCCCCCCTAGTGAGTTTATAGATGGTCACAAGGTCCCCTCTCAGCCTTCTCTTGTGAAGGCTGAACAGGTTCAGGTCCCGTAGCCTCTCATTGTAGGGTCTGCCCTGCTGTCCCCAGATCATGCAGGTGGCCCTCCTCTGGACCCTCTCAATGTTGTCCACATCCCTCTTGAAGTGGGGCACCCAGAACTGGACATAGTATTCCAGCTGCGGCCTGACCAGTGTTGCGTAGAGGGGGAGGATCACCTCCTTGGCCCTACTTGGTATGCACCTGTGGATGCACAATAGGGTCCGATTAGCCCTGCCGACCGTGACCTCGCATTGTCGGCCATGTTCATCTTGGAGTCAATGATGACTCCAAGATCCCTTTCTGCCTCTGTGCTCTCAAGAAGGGAGTTTCCCATCTTATAAGTGCCGGTTACTACTGCCCAAGTGCAGCACCCTGCACTTGTCCGTATTGAAACGCATCCTGTTTTTGTCAGCCCACCCTTGCAACCTATCGAGGTCTTTCTGCAGTCTTTCCCACCCCAGATTTTGGTATCATCAGCAAATTTGAACAGGTTGCTTTTCACCCCATTGTCCAAATCGCTGATAAAGAAATTGAACAGCGCGGGCCCAAGGACTGAGCCCTGGGGGACTCTGCTGCCCACTTCCCCCCAGGTCGAATATGACCCATGCACCACCACCCTCTGAGTACGACCCTTCAGCCAATTAGCAATTCATCTGACTGTGTAGGCATCGATGCCACAGTCGCCTAATTTTTTAACGAGGATGGGGTGAGAGACAGTGTCAAAGGGCTTGCTAAAGGCCAGAAAGACTACATCCACGGCGACACCTGCATCCAATGCTTTTGTGACCTGATTGTAAAAGGCAATCAGGTTGGTCTGACATGACCTGCCCCTAATGAAACCCTGCTGGTTGCCCCTCAGCATCACCCCTGATGCCGGCCCATCACAGATGTGCTCCTTGATGATCTTCTCAAAGAGTTTCCCCAGGATTGAGGTAAGACTGACAGGCCTATAGTTGCCTGGGTCCTCCCTCCTCCCTTTCTTAAAGATGGGGACCACATTGGCTATCTTCCAATCATCTGGCACGTGGCCTGAGCACCACGAGCGCTCGTAAAGCCGTGCCAAGGGCCCTGCAATAATCCCTGCTAGCTCCCTCAACACCCTGGGGTGGAGAGCATCCGGACCTGCTGACTTGAACACGTCCAGCCCCTCCAGAAGCACTCTAACCCGGTCCTCCTCAACCTTAGGTCTTGGGGCGTTCCCCTCGAGTCCGTCTTGAATCACGGTGGGGGGTCCCGGTCCCCGCACAAGAAAACGGAGGTGAAGAATTTGTTAAAGATGTCTGCCTTCTCTTCTGGCATGACCACCAGATTGCCCAGTGTATCTTGGGCAATCTGGTGGTCGCGCCAGAAGAGAAGGCAGACATCTTTATGACTATCTATCCATAGATTCCTTTCACCCCATACTTCTGCCCAGTATCTCTTTGTTTTTTGTCTCCTAGGCTGAAAATGACTTGCCTTTACCATATGCTTGCATTTGGGTAAATCTGTTACTTCTGATGTTTATATTCTGGGAATTTTCTGTGCCTCTACTCAGTATTGGGGCCTGATTGTGCCTGAAATTGTTCAGCTGTTTCAGAGGCATAGGCCCTGTTCAGAAGAGCTCATATCTTCTGCCCTACTCTCTTTCTGTTTTCTTCTAGTCCCAGCTATTGCTTTTCAAGTTCAGAAACTATTCTCTTATCATGCACTTCTTTTTCTTCTATCCTCATACGTTTCTCCTTGCCATCACTAATTATCTGCCACTCTACCCTGCTGACCCAGCCATTTCACTCCATCGGCTACTACTCACAAATATATCCCTGTCCCTTCTCTTCCCTTTAGATTAAAACTGCTCTTTTGTACTCTCTGAGTGCAACTACATGAGACGCTTTACTCAAGATTGGAGCAAATTACTGTGTAGTAAGCATCACCATCTACATATGCAGATGCTTACTGCACCGTAATTTGCTCTAATCATGAGAAAATTTGCTACCTGTAATTACAAGTGGCAAATTTACTTGCAAATAATTACTGCGCGGTACAGCACATGTAGATGGCTGACCAGGAGCAACCGTACTCCCGGTCAGCCAGGCAACAGTGGGCGGGAGATTGCTCCCTGCCTCCAGGAGCTGCCTGCTGACAGGGCACGCTACACCACCGGAGCCCGGGTGAGGACAATGTCCTCCTGACCCAGCAGCAGGGAGCTCCCAGCCACCACTTTATGATCATGATCAGGGAGTGGGGGCTGGGAGATTCGCGGGGCCAGGCCTAGAAGATAAGCATCTCCCACTCCTGGCTCCATGATTGTGGGCCTGGGGGTGGGAGATAAGCATTGTCCAGCTCTGGCCTCATAACTGCATAGTTGGGGGTGGGAGATAAGAATATCCCAGCCTAGGTCCCATGACCGCAGATATGGGGGTAGGAGGTAAGAATCTCCCAGCACCTGTTCCCTGATGATGATTGCAAAGTAGAGGCTGGAAGCTCCCTGTTGCCAGGGCGTGGAGACATTGTCCTCTCCTGGGCTCTGGTGGCAGAGCCTGCCCCAGCAGCAGGCAACTCCCCATGGCAGGGAGCAATGTCCTAGCTTCTGCCAGAAGACCGCTGTCTCTTGGCTCTGTGCTCCCTGCCAACTCCTGGGCTAGCACCCAGGGGGAGCCTAGAGCTCCCCCTGGCTGCTGAAGGGGGCTGGTGGAGGGCTGGCAGGGGTGGGAGTAGACTGCTGCTCTGGACAGCAAATCTGCTCCTATTTCCCTACACATGTAGATGCCTGCCTGGGGTGGTAAATTACTTCAGAGTAAAGCCACCTCAGAGCATTTGTACATGTAGATGCAGCCACTACATCCTCCCAGTTTAGAAAGGAGGAACTGAAATGTAGGGCAGGTTAAAATGACGTGCCCAAATTCCCACAGGAAGTTTGGTTTTGAGACAGAATACAAACCAGGTTTCTTAGTTCCAGTCAAGTGCACTACTATTAGGCTATTTTTCTACCAGCTTTCTCTGGCATTTGTTATAGTTTCTCATATAGAAGAGTTTGCATATATTTTTAGTTATAACTATGTACCTATGTTTTTCTGAAATTATAACTACATAATTATAACTAGACAACTGATAGACAATAGCAACCATGGGAAGTTCAGTGCAGTTGTAATTAGATTATATTATGAACTAATTTCTTGACACATCTTGGATTATGAGACCCGGTTATCTGTAACAGCAGGGGAACGTACTTGACTCAAGATCTTCCTCCCAGTCCTGTATTCCAAAAACCTTTGCATTAAGGATGAGAGCCTGAAGACATACTGAGGTCATAAACTTCTATGCACACAAGGTAATCACAGTCCACTCCTTTTTCTGACTAGTTTTTCATCCTGTATTCCCAAGGAGGACCCAAAAGAAAACATTAGCAGCTGAGTTATAAGTTCTTGAAAAGTGACTTCTGTAACAGACACCCTGACACAACCTTAGTAATAGCGCTGGGGGGCTGGAGCAGCTCACAGCCTAAGAGAGTCTGAACTAATGACAGTTAATTGAACCTTCTGCTGCGCCAGTCTGTTGATATTGAATTCCTGAACACGGTGACCTTTTCATTTACTTACTGTTTAATATTCGTTCTTGGTGGCACTGAGTGGAGATGAATCACAGCAGCGTATTCAAAGTAGTAGCTATATTATTTGCCGTGTCCTTTAAAAAAATAAAATAAAATAAAAAGTAGTGCTGTCTGAGTGTCTCTCAGTTACTCTGGATAACCTGACACCTGAAGTATCTGCTTAACTATGGAGGTTCTGAAACCAGAGGTTATTTAAAACCCCTCATTTAACCTAGGTACTGGGACCATATGAATCCTGTATGGGTGACTTTGACCATCTTAAATTATGACAATTTTGGGAACAGTGGAATTATCACAGTAGATTAGATTGTATAGTCAGTATTCTGCATTTGTCAGTTCCACATGCTTTAGAAGACAGTATAAGAAGTTATTTGGGGCGACACTGAAGGAATGGTCTTCTGGTTAAGGATTCATTTTCTTAACCTCATTCATAAGTGATAAATTTATACCCTAAAGCATGGGGAGCTCTGTATGTGTACACACATAAACTATGTCAAACAAATATTAAAGTTGCAAAGTCAAGTACTCAGAGGTTAGATTCAAAGATTCATAGATGTTAGGGTCGGAAGGGACCTCAATAGATCATCAAGTCCGACCCCCTGCATAAGCAGGAAAGAGTGCTGGGTCTAGATGACCTCAGCTAGATACTCGTCTAACCTCCTCTTGAAGACCCCCAGGGTAGGGGAGAGCACCACCTCCCTTGGGAGCCCGTTCCAGACCTTGGCCACTCGAACTGTGAAGAAGTTCTTCCTAATGTCCAGTCTAAATCTGCTCTCTGCTAGCTTGTGGCCATTGTTTCTTGTAACCCCTGGGGGCGCCTTGGTGAATAAATCCTCACCAATTCCCTTCTGTGCCCCCGTGATGAACTTATAGGCAGCCACAAGGTCGCCTCTCAACCTTCTCTTGCGGAGGCTGAAAAGGTCCAGTTTCTCTAGTCTCTCCTCGTAGGGTTTGGTCTGCAGGCCCTTGACCATACGAGTTGCCCTTCTCTGTACCCTCTCCAGGTTATCCGCATCCTTCTTGAAGTGTGGCGCCCAGAATTGCACGCAGTACTCCAACTGCGGTCTGACCAACGCCCTATAGAGGGGAAGTATCACCTCCCTGGACCTATTTGTCATGCATCTGCTGATGCACGATAAAGTGCCATTGGCTTTTCTGATGGCTTCGTCACACTGCCGGCTCATGTTCATCTTGGAGTCCACTAGGACTCCAAGATCCCTTTCCACCTCTGTGCCACCCAGCAGGTCATTCCCTAGGCTGTAGGTGTGCTGGACATTTTTCCTCCCTAGGTGCAGCACTTTGCATTTCTCCTTGTTGAACTGCATCCTGTTGTTTTCTGCCCACTTGTGCAACCTATCCAGGTCTGCCTGCAGCTGTTCCCTGCCCTCCGGTGTGTCCACTTCTCCCCATAGCTTTGTGTCATCTGCAAACTTGGACAGAGTACATTTGACTCCCTCGTCCAAGTCGCTGATGAAGACATTAAAGAGTATCGGTCCAAGGACCGAACCCTGCGGGACCCCACTGCCCACACCCTTCCAGGTCGAGACCGACCCATCTACCACGACTCTTTGGGTGCGACCCTCTAGCCAATTCGCCACCCACCGGACTGTGCAGTCATCCACATCACAGCCTCTTAACTTGTTCACCAGTATGGGGTGGGATACCGTATCGAAGGCCTTCCTGAAGTCTAAGTATATGACATCCACCCCTCCTCCTGTGTCCAGGCGTTTCGTAACCTGGTCATAGAAAGAGACTAGGTTGGTTAGGCACAATCTGCCCGCCACAAACCCATGCTGGTTTCCCCTCAGCATAATTTGCCCTGCCGGGCTCTCACAAATGTGAGCCTTGATAATTTTTTCAAAGACTTTACCAAGGATGGAAGTGAGACTGACCGGCCTATAGTTGCCCGGGTCCTCCTTCCTCCCCTTTTTGAAAATGGGGACCACGTTAGCCCTTTTCCAGTCTTCTGGGACTTGGCCCGTGCGCCACGAGCGTTCGAATATTCCCGCCAGTGACTCTGCAATGATGTCGGCCAGTGCCTTCAGCACCCTCGGATGGAGCCCATCTGGGCCTGCCGACTTAAAGGCATCCAGTTCTTCCAAGTGACTCTGCACCACCTCAGGATCTACGCATGGAAGTCTGGCGCCTTGCTGCTGCCTCTCTACAACCCCAGTGAGAGACTTGTCGTGCCCCTCACTTAGGAACACTGAGGCAAAGAACTCGTTGAGGAGTTCAGCCTTGTCCCCCCTATCTGTCACCAATTGTTTCTTGTTAGGGAATTCTAGACCTTAATTCAGTCCTGCATACTTTACTATGTAGTCTTTAATTACCATTTCCACCACCACCCCTACTGCTCCTTGCCTCACTCAGTAACAACAGTTTATATTTGCAAAATCACAATCAACTAAAAGCAAGGTCTTATGACAGGAAGTAATACACAACCTTAAAATACATAGTACTATCAGCACTGTGTATAATTCCTTATTAACAGTTTTACAAATAATATTTAATAGAAAATGTGGTTCTTCAAATTATCCTTAAACATAACTAATCTATTTTGAATGCAACATTGTTTATTTTTAAAATTTTCATCTCTTCTTGCTTTCTATAGATTATAACCAATGAAACAAGCTAGTTTCTCCCTTTTTGCTTACAGATCTTCACAGATAGAGTAAACGGATCTTAAAGAACTTGCTACTGTATAGGAATAGAAAAAAAGATCAATAAGATGGTAACGCATCACGTTTATCTCAGAAGGACCATTCCAACCTCTCATATTATGTCAGTAGATGGAGTCTAGGCCAGTAGAGTGATGTAATGCATCTCACAGCATTGACCACTTTTTTTTTTTTTTTTGTAATCTGTTAATTTGGTATATCTCATCTCTATGTGTGTCATCTATGCCTAGTTTACTGCAATATTGAAAATCTTAGCGTCATTGAGATTATTCATAGATTCATAGATTGTAAGGGGCTGGAAGGGACCCCGCAAGATCATCGGGTCCAGCCCCCCTGCCCTAGGTAGGAAAGACAACTGGGGTCAGGTGACCCCAGCAAGGTGACCATCCAGTCTCCTCTTGAAGATTTCCAGGGCAGGTGACTGCACCACCTCTGGAGGGAGTTAATTCCTCAGTCTGAACACCCTAACTGCGAAGAAGTTACTCCTAGTGTTAAGCCTGAAACGGTCTTCCAGGAGTTTGTGGCTATTACTCCTGGTTTTTCCCCAAGGGTGCCTTCCTGAACAGTTGTTTGCTGAGCCCTTTATGTATTCCCCTGATGTAGTGGTAAGCTGCTACCAAATCCCCTCTCAGCCTTCTCTTTTTTAGGCTGTAGAGACCCAAGTCCCTCAGCCTTTCCTTGTATGGCTTGTTTTGCAAGTCTGTAATCATATGGGTGGCCCTTCTCTGGACTCTCTCAAGCTTTTCCATGTCCTTGTTGAAGTGCGGCACCCAGAACTGGACGCAGTACTCCAGCTGCAGTCTCCCAATGCTGAGTAAAGCAGAAGAATCACTTCCTTGGTTTTGCTTGAGATGCATCGGTTGATGCATGCCAGAGTATTGTTTGCCCTGCTGGCTACATCATTGCACTGACAGCTCATGTTCATACTATTGTCTGTTATTACCCCTAGATCCCTTTCAGTCATGGTACTAGTCAGTTGGGTGCCACCAAGCCTGTAAGTATATTGGGGATTGTTCGTCCCCAGATGGAGCGCTTTACACTTCTCAATGTTGAACTTCATCTGGATCTGTCCAATTTGCCAGCCTGTCTATGTCCACCTCTATCTGCAGCCTATTTTCAAGCATGACCACACTCTCCCATAACTTGGTGTCACCTGAAAACTTGGTCAGTGAGCTCTTCACCCCCACATCCAAATCATTGATAAATATGTTGAAAAGCACTGGACCAAGCATGGACCCCTGAGGGACACCACTGGCCACTTCTCGCCAGGATGACACAGACCTGTTCATTAGAACTCTCTGGGTCCTACCCTGCAGCCAGCTTCCCACCCACCTAACTGTTGATCAGTTAATCCCACAATCCTCCAATTTTCTCATGAGAACATCATGAGATACCAGATCAAAGGCCTTTTGTAAGTCTAGGTATACAGTGTTGACCTCTTCTTTTATCCAGGTGGTGAGTTACCTGGTTGTAGAAGGAGATGAGATTGGTAAGACAAGACCTGCCCACAATGAAGCCATGCTGGCTGTTGTTCAGAATCCTACCTTCTGCAAGCCTATCGCATATAGATTCCTTGATGAATTTTTTCCAGGATTTTCCCTGGGATAGAAGTTAAGCTAATTGGCCTATAGTTGCCTGGGTCCTCTCTCCTCCCTTTCTTGAAGATGGACACAACATCTTCCCTCTTCCAGTCCTCACTGGACCTCCCCTGAGCGCCACGAGTTTTTGCAGAAATTAGCACATTTGTACTGTGATTTAGCATGAAGGGTATATCTTTTCCACCAGGGGGCAAGAGGAACAAATAGTGTTGTCTACAGTGTCAGTTTCTCTATCAGAGATGAATTAATAATTCTTGGGGCCCTGGACCCAAAGAGCATAGGCCCAAGATTATTGCCCTGGCCTCTACTCATAATAGAAAATTGCCACGTTTAACTATTGGCAATCAAATATGAAAAAGACACAAACATAAGAATGCACTGCATTTATTATTTTTGAGTCATTGGTTTCTTTTGAGCTTTATGGGTGGAGAAAGCTTGTATGATGTCACTGAAGTCCAAGTTCTGATTCTGCTGCTTTAAGAGACAAGTCATTTGGATATTTCTGTTGCATTCTTGATCTAAGTTCATTTTTTTAATCCTAGTCATCAGTGAGAATATGTGCTCTTCACAGTTTGAGACAGGCAGTTTTATAAAAAAAAAAAAAAGCTTCAGAAAGCAATATCCACATTAGAGCACACTCACTGAAAACCACTCTCTCTCAAGGCCTTTGACCAGTTTGGTTGGAGATTTATTTGGCTCAGCTGTACAAAGAATTTGAATGGTTTAAGTTCATCAGGAAAGTTTTCATGATCCAAGTCTTGGGGGTAAAGTGTAAGTTCAGGAACACACTTGCAGAGATGTCTAGGGAACTAAGTTCATACAGGACTACAAAATGGTTAGTCAGCATCTTATAAACATCAATACAATGATGAAGGCAAGTTAGCAGATTGGCGATTAAAAGACTGAATGTTTCCATTAAACAATTTTGTCTTTTTTGAAATAACATCTCAGACTTTCCAAATTCATCTTCATTTTTTTTCCTCTTTCAAGTAAGGTACAGCTTAATTCCATATTTTTGTGAAACAACCTTGCATGTTGTTAACTGCATTTTCAAAATGCTCAAATTCTTCTCACAGGGCCACCAAAATTATTCCAAAGAATAATAGGTGAACTGCTGTACTAAGGTTGTGTAATTGTATGCTGGTCATTTTAAATTGCTGAAGCACTGTGCCCCAAAACTGTGTCATAAAGGCCATTTCTAATTTTTCCATTTGGCTCTGAAGGAAAGCTGCCTCTGCTTCGGTTTCAGATTATTGTTTTTCAGAATCTGATACAAAGTTGTCATAGAATCTGTTTGGCTTCTTCATCTGATGTTTGACAGTCTTTTGAGTGTCAGTGTCTAGTTGTAGAAATGTGCCAGAACCACATTTCTAGTGATAGGTTGATGCACAGAAGGAAGCATATAATAATGAAGAAAATAACAGCATTTAGGCAGCTGTTGTTAATACCGGTGACCACCACTAAATGACACTGAGGTGTGCAGCATAAGGAAAAAGTATGTAAGTAGGTTTACTCCAGTTCAATGGACCTACACAAGATTACGCTGTATATTGATAGAATTGTCATAAGATTGTCCATGCTGTTGGATGTGTCTACATCCAGGTTCTTTACTATGTCACATACAGTTAGCCAGACTTGCACCTATATGGCTCTCCATTGACTCAAATCCAGTAAACCAGTGGCACTCAATCCTTTGCCCAATGGGCCAGATGAGTGGCCAGTGTATGGGCTGGATTAGAACCTTCCTGCTAGGATTGGGACCTGGAGTCCTGCACCACACCTGCTTAGCCCCATGTGCTGAGATAGGTCCCATGCTGCCCTGTGCACCTGATCTAGAGCACAGAGCCATACCCCATGGTTCAGATGGTCAGGGACTGGATCTAACCTGCAGGCCAGGGGTTGAACACCCCTGCAATAGATCTTTACAAGTTTCAGTTCATTGGCTCTTGTTTTTTTACTTTGTCCTGTCAAGTCTATGAATTCATCCCAGATGCTTGAGGACAGATAATAAGACTTACCTTTGCCTTTCTGTCCAAATATGGCCATATGATTAGCCAAGGTAGATTAAATTGAGCCGTTAGTTGCAAATTTCCCAAATACTTCCATTAGTTTGGTGATGCTAACATCTCTTCATGACCATGGAATGGAAGTCCATGGTTACTTAAGAACAACTGCCTTCAATAAAGGAGTGTGTCTTTCATTGTTGAAAAATGTTTGAAGGGAAAACAATATGCACAAACTAAGTCTATTCCATCTCGGAGGAAAGGCAGCAAGAGGGCACAGCAGCCCCCCTGGCTCTCCAGGGACCTAGCAGACCTCCTGAGGCTAAAAAGAAAGGCCTACAAAGGATGGAGGATGGGAGTCACCTCCAAGGAGGATTATTCTGCACTGGTCCAGTCCTGTAGGGAGCAGACCAGGAAAGCCAAGGCTGCAACTGAACTCCAGCCAGCTTTGAGCATCAAGGACAATAAAAAGTCCTTTTTCAGATATGTGGGGAGCCGGAGGAAAAGCAGGGGCAACGTTGGACCCCTGCTGAACCAGATGGGGCAACTGACAACTGACGCCCAGGAAAAAGCCAACCTATTAAATAGGTACTTTGCGTCGGTCTTTCATCAGCCCCATGGGACGCCCATGCCTGCTACAGGGCCGGGAAGTCCGGGTGAGGGTGATCCCCTGCCCTCCATTAATGCTGACTTTGTGAAGGAACATCTTGAGAAGCTGGATACCTTCAAGTCAGCCGGCCCTGACAATCTTCACCCCAGGGTACTCAAGGAGCTGGCGAGCATCATAGCCCAGCCTCTAGCGCAGATCTTTGAAAACTCTTGGTGCTCTGGTGTAGTGCCCGAAGACTGGAAGAAGGCCAACGTGGTGCCTATCTTCAAGAAAGGGAGGAAAGTGGATCCGGCTAACTATAGGCCCATCAGCCTGACTTCTATCCCGGGGAAGATCTTAGAAAAGTTTATTAAGGAGGCCATCCTTAATGGACTGGCCGACGCCAACATCTTAAGGGATAGCCAGCACGGGTTTGTTGCGGGTAGGTCTTGCTTGACCAATCTAATTTCCTTCTACGACCAGGTGACCTATCACCTGGACAAGGGAGATGAGATTGATGTCATATATCTTGACTTCAAAAAAGCCTTCGATCTGGTGTCCCATGATCGTCTCTTGGAGAAACTGGCCAATTGTCGCCTTGGGTCCCCCACGATCCACTGGCTGGAAAATTGGCTCCGGGGTCGGACCCAGAGGGTAGTAATTGATGGAAGTCACTCATCGTGGTGTCTTGTGACCAGTGGGGTCCCCCAGGGCTCTGTCCTTGGACCCATACTGTTCAACATCTTCATTAACGATGTGGACACTGGAGTCAGAAGCGGACTGGCCAAGTTCGCCGATGACACCAAACTTTGGGGCAAAGCATCCACGCCAGAAGACAGGCGGGTGATCCAGGCTGACCTGGACAGGCTCAGCAAGTGGGCGGATGAGAATCTGATGGTGTTCAACGCTGATAAATGCAAGGTTCTCCACCTTGGGAAGAAAAACCCACAGCATCCTTATAGGCTCGGCAGTGCTATGTTGGTTAGCACTATGGAAGAAAGAGACTTGGGGGTCATCATTGACCACAAGATGAACATGAGCCTGCAATGCGATGCTGCGGCTAGTAAAGCGACCAAAACGCTGGCTTGCATCCATAGATGCTTCTCAAGCAAATCCCGGGACGTCATTCTCCCCCTGTACTCGGCCTTAGTGAGGCCGCAGCTGGAGTACTGCGTCCAGTTTTGGGCTCCACAATTCAAAAAGGATGTGGAGAAGCTTGAGAGAGTCCAGAGAAGAGCCACGCGCATGATCAGGGGTCAGGGAAGCAGACCCTACGATGACAGGCTGAGAGCCCTGGGGCTCTTTAGCCTGGAAAAGCGCAGGCTCAGGGGTGATCTGATGGCCACCTACAAGTTTATCAGGGGTGATCACCAGTATCTGGGGGAACGTTTGTTCACCAGAGCGCCCCAAGGGATGACGAGGTCGAATGGTCACAAACTACTACAAGATCGTTTCAGGCTGGACATAAGGAAGAATTTCTTTACTGTCCGAGCCCCCAAGGTCTGGAACAGCCTGCCGCCGGAGGTTGTTCAAGCGCCTTCATTGAACACCTTCAAGATGAAACTGGATGCTTATCTTGCTGGGATCCTATGACCCCAGCTGACGTCCTGCCCTTTGGGCGGGGGGCTGGACTCGATGATCTTCCGAGGTCCCTTCCAGCCCTAATGTCTAAAATGTCTATGAAATATACATTTCCAGATGATGGTGGGTAAAGCAGCCATTCCCACTTAACAAGTTCTTCATCATTGTATAACTACTGTGAAAACAGATCGTTAGATAACATTTGAGTTTCCCCCCCCAGTCACATGAGCAGAAGCAGCTTAATTTGGTAATTAAGCAGTAGGGCTGTGCAAAGCTTCGGATCACGATTTGGATTTGAATGATTCGGAGGTCGAATCTACAAATCCAAATTGAATCACTAGAAGCTTTAGGCTTTCTGAATCAATTTGGAGCTTCCAAATTGATTTGGAAAAGATTCGGCGATTCAGAGATTCGACCATAGAGTATAATGGGGAATCAATGAAATATTTATAACTTTGTTGCTTTTTGCCTGATTCAGATGAAGCTTGCAGGGATGGTAGCCACTACTGAGGGCATGAAGCCTGCCAAGTTTCAAGGTGATAGGTGCAGGGGTTTCTGGGAAACTGCACCTCAAGATGCTGACAAGCAAAACGTGCATCACATGTGTGTGTTAAGCCACAGTAGGGTGAAAACTGCAGGGATGGTAGCTCTTGCTGAGGCCAGAAATTCTGCCAAGTTTCAAGGAGATAGGTGCAGGGGTTTCTGGGAAACTGCACCTCAAACTGCTAACAAGCAAAACTCATGACATAGGTGACACTGTGTGTGTGTTAAGGCACACGGGGGTGAAAACTGCAGGGATGGTAGACCCTGCTGTGGCTACAAAGCCTGCCAAGTGTCAAAGAGATATGTGCAGGGGGAGTCTGGGTTCTGGGTCCCTGCACCTCTGGCCGCAGGCAGACAAAACTCGTGACATGGGTGCTTGTGGGACTCTGTGTGTGTTCAGGTGAGCCCTTTCTGGGCTTTTACTTCTTGCTGTCAATTCCTTTATAAAAAGAAAGGCTTTGTGACAGTTCCATCTGGATACGTTTGATGCTGCTGGTGCTATTGGTGTTGAGCCAGCTAAGTTATTTTGACCTGCCGTTGTTTACAGTGGTGGACCAGCTGAGGTTGTAGGGAAAGAGGAGGCCTCATGGGGGCACACTGCCATGTTGTGCAGAGGCCCCAGCACCAGGAAGGGGAAAGACATTCTCTCAAGACACTTTTCTGTGGCAAGACACTCTCTCCTGCAACCTTGTCTTGTACATTGTTAGAAGCATCTCTGCGCAGCAAGGTTCAGATTAATTTTCCTGACTACTGCTGGATACTGGCTTCTTTTCTTGCAAGTTATTTTTTCCTGGGGCCCTGTCTTGTACATGATCTTATTGGTTTTTTCTAAAGCCTTAAAGTACTGGTTAATTTGGGGTATCTATCCCAAAGGAGCCACTTCTATAATTTCCTGTTCTAGTTTCTATTTATCTTATCATTCCCATATACATATTATCTCTCTATATATCTATATCTATATATAGTTAATATGTATATGGAAATGATATATAGATAATATGTATATCTATATCCCACATAATATTATTTATCTATCTAAAATGTATGTGTATATATATATATATATATATATATATATATATATATATATATATATATTTGTACACAGATTTCTCTCTCGTGTGTCTGTATGGAGCGAGAGAGAGAGATGTATACAAAAAAAGAGAGAATGTCTACTAAATGGTCTTTCTTAAGTTATTTGTGCTATGAATAAATTACTAGTAGCAACTAGTACAAGGCACTAGGCCAGTGAGGTCCATCTTTTTGGAACACACACCATAAGTCCATTTTTGAGCAAAAATTTGACCTCCCCAAATGCCATTCCAATTCCCTTCCTGGGCCCAGTCTGCTGTCCTCCTTTTTGCTCTCTGCCTGTTCTGTTGCTGTGCTGCCTGTCTCCTCCACTATCTGCCATGTACCACACCAAGAGGCTGCCTCTGCCACTTGTGGCACATGCACTACAGGCTGGCCACCCCTGCCGTAGTCATGGAAAACTGTCAGTACCACAATCAAAATTTTCTTAAGTGAAGAGGGGGCATTGACTGCCCTCACTGTGACCTCCCACATCAGCTTTCTCCCCCACCCACCAATATGCTCATGCCTATTATTACAGTTGGCATTAGGATCCCTAATAGCCAAGGCCTTTGAGAATCTGGTTCATCCTGGTAGTTGGGGTTCCCTACTTTCCATGGCCAATGGTCTGGCCAGGCTAATTTCTGGAGAGATTGGTAATTTATGCATACAGATGTTACTTGAAATTATTATTTTGCTCCCTGTACTTTAACGTCTATTAAGAAAGAAAATTCCTATAGCTATGGGCTTCTGAGCTTAGGAGCTCAGTATAGTTGTAACACTATTGCCCTTCTGTGTCCAGTCCACAGCCACAGCCACTGGTGCATAAGAGATGAGCAGAGCCACTTTTAGGCTGCTGCTTCTCCTTTCCCTCTGGCTGTGGTGTCCCTTGCAGTTTAGGGCTTGTCCTGCACTTCCTCCATTCAACCCAAGAGTCACTCACTTGAGGGCAGCGGGAGGGAGAGGAGGCTTAGGTGCCAACACTATTGCTCTGAGTGCTTCTTATAGGACTGTGCTGGCATTGCTCCCATAGGTGCCAAGTACATGAGGGCCTGAGGGCTCTGGCCCCCCTTGGAAAGAGGTAGTCCCAAAATGGGAATATTAAGTCCCAGACCCAGGCTGCATGATTCTGGGACAGCATTTATTCTAGATTCCCAGTATTGTGCAGGGATCCGGGTTTTCTATTCACCACAGAAATGTGTGGCAAATGGCAGGTTTCCCCAGGCAGGCTGGCAGAGCCCTAGCAGGGCTGTGGGGAGCAGGACACAGGGGGCACCATGTGCATGTATGCACGCACACACATACATGTGGGCAGGAATACAGCTCCAGGCAGTGGTGAAGAGCAGCTCCTCCAGCAGCCTGCAGGTATGTCTATAGTGGGGCATATTGAAGCCCCCACGGTGAGGGAGGGAGTGGTGCAGGGGCTGGGCCTGGGGGCACTGCCTAGTCAGGGTGGTGCACGAGGCCCAGAGCTGGGGCAGGGAGTGGGACAGAGCCACAGGTGGCTTGTCCAGGGGACAGAGCCAGCTCTCTGTGTACACTCCTGGGGAGGGGAGCGTAGGGTGTCATGTGCTCCCCCTGATCTGTGCACAGGGCAGGGGTGGATATGGGCTGTCTACTGCGGACTTGGGGCTCTCTGCCCCGCTGCTCTACCCCTGGGAGCTCTATGCTGACCACACTGCCATGGCAAGGTGCCACCTGCCTGCCCAGCAGCAGTAGTTGTGGTGGTGTGGGGTTGTGCTCCCTGCTGCTACTGGGTAGGCAGGGGGTACCTTGATATGGTGGCATGGGGCTTCCAGGGGGAGGGCAGCAGGCGAGACACCCCAAGCCCACAGTGGGCAGCCTGCATCTGTCTTTGTTCTCCCACAGGATCCACTCAGCTCTGCTCTGGCTGTGCCATGAGGGAGGAGGGGGAGGGTTAGGGAAGGCATCATCATCTTAGCCCCCCCACCCAAAAAAAAATTAAATTTCAGTACCTATGATTGCTCCCCTCTTCATGACCATAATGGCAAAAGTTCTCCTGTAGCCAACAAGACTCTATGGGGGCTGTCTGTTCTGATTATTGTGCCTGCAGAACAGCAGAAGTGGTGATGCTTCCAAATTGGTGGGGCCCTCTGTCTCATGGGGGCAGAGGCGTAACAGGGCAGCTCTGTGCCCTCGGAAGTGGCAGTGCACAGACAGCAGCAGCAGCATTTTTTTTCCACTGCCCCCTAAATTAGTGCCTGGGGCTGCTGCTTGGTCACCCCCCCCTTAGATGCATTATTGCAAAAGACCTTGATCTTCAGTCCTCTGGGCTTCTGCATTCATCCATCTACTGCTGCACTATGTGTACCATTCCCCCTCTTCCCAAATAACTGGAAATATTTCCTGTCTTAGACATTTAAATTCTTCTAGAGCTATATGAGAGTGAGTTGGACTCTGTTCTGCACAGTAACTGACTAGTAAGGTTGAAATCTCTCGTGAGTAGTCTCTCTGTTTCAGGCCTCTGCAAAACGTTACACTTAAGACATGATGAACCAATTAATCATGTCTTAAGGTGTGACCCAGCAACACATTAAAACAATTAATGGTGTCATGAAACAAGGAATTAACCACAAAGTCACAAAAAATTGTAATAACTTCGTGGTTGCTTCCTATCACGCCATTAATCGAGCGTGTGGCTAAGTGCACCCCTGGAGCCCCATCAGCTAATGGATGGGAGCTAGACATTGCAACGTGTAGGGGGTGCACACGGGTGCACGTGCATCCCCTGAGATTGGTGATGCACCCCCTGAGACTAGATGCCGCCGAGGGTGCTGGCAGCACCTGCGGGCGGTTGCCACTTGCCATCCCCCCTTGCTGCCAACACCACCGGTGACATCTGCAGGTGGTTGCTGACCACTGATCAGTGCTTGCCTCTGAAATATGAATTTGCATTTCCACCTAGGAGACATTTTACAAACTTTGCATTTTCCTATGCCTGGAGAAGGGCTGGTGCCCGAAAGATTGCAAATAAAGCATTTTTTTTTCAAGTATCTAGTTGGTCTAATAAAAGATATCTCCTCTACCACAAGTTCTGATTCCTTTTGGAAGAATGTTCTCATTCTAAACCCTGTGAATTGAAAACAGCTTTTAAAAAAATTCACAAATCAATTTTTTTCACTTCCCAACTAGCTTTAAAGTATACACTTATGAAAAATGGAAGATGGATCACTTTCATTATTTTAGTATGCTGCACATAGGCAAATAATATTGGTATGCAAGTTCAACATTGTATTTCAAGCCATGTTGCATGAAACAAGTCTTTGATCCTGAATGAGAATCTGGTAATGATTGCAAACAATACTTTTAAGATATAGGATGACTTAGGGACCAGTGCCAAGCTCTCTTAAACAGAGGTCAGATTTCAGATCTAGGGCTAAATCCTAATGCAATAGATACCATGAATGAGGAGAGGGAACCCATTCAGGACCCAAAGTGAATGTTACCAATTGCAGTTCCTAAGCACAAAGAAAAGGGAGTCTGCTCCTTCCTGCTTATCTAGTCATACCTGGAGAAACATGCAGGAAAAAAGCAAGCGCACGCTGGCTGCATCTACATGGGACACTGACTGCACAGGCATTTAGTACTGGTTTATTGTACTAAATGACTGCGCAGTAACCAGAGTTACTGTGCAGTCATGCCAAGGAATGGCTTATTCATGATGCTGACTGTGCAGTAGCCTGGGACTACTGTGCAGTAGTGTTGCATCATGCTTTCTGCCATGTGACACTACTGCGCAGTAGTCATGGGTTACTGCGCAGTCAGCATCTTGTATAGACGTGGCTCTGTGCATCTAAGTCACCATGGCCCTGAATCACATGCAGTCATTTACACCAGGGCAAACTGCTACCATTTTAATTGGGTTACTACACTGGTATAAATGATAGCACAACAGGCAGTACTGCCTGGCATTCTGCCCCTGCATCTTATTGCAGCCTGTTTGAAGAGTACTGTTCAACCTGCCCTAGGCTCTCTGCTTCAGAGCACTATTGCTTACATCCTCTTACTGCTTCAACCCCCGACCACCATTGCTCCTTAGAGACAAGGCTCAATTTTGGTTTCTGATAGATAGATAGATAGATAGATAGATAGATAGATAGATAGATAGATAGATATGGTTGATGAGTGATTATAATGAACATTGACAAGTCACTAAGCTACCATGTCAGTAAGAATATTGGTAAATATCTGCTCTGGTGGAGAGGCCAGCTCTGGAATGGGATGGCTGGGAGTGAAATGCATTGGCATGGCCTCATGCAGAAAGCAGTACAGTCTCTGCTTTCACTATGCTGATGCTAGACAGTAATATAAGTCCCTATTGTGCGGACCAGATTCACTTAAAAGAATTTAAAGAAGGGATAAAAGATGGCAACGTTAAATCTGAGCCTAGCCAGTACTATTAATCCTTCAAGTTCATAAGCATCAACTTTAATCCTCTGCTTCCTCAAACCCAATAAAGAAACATTATGTAGAAGATTGTCAGCCTCTGGTTCAAGTAGGCCTTGAAATGAGTTAGCAACAATAGAAAGTCTTCCTCATTTCTCTGTGTTTCCAGAAGAGTTTTGTTATCAAGAATAATCATTTGGAAAGTACCAGGTGCCATATACGATATGCTTTCAAGAGACTCAATCAGACATTCTGTACATAGAATTTACTTTACATTCAGTATCTTTCAATATATTGGCAATTTGGCTGATAAGTAGTATAAAACTGTATGAAACTGGGAATGATTTAAAAACCTACCCAAAATACATCATCTGAAATAGAGACTTCAAAGATTGTAATATAGTCCATTACATGCAATAGATTCCAGGTAATTGAATGTCTTAATAACTTAGATTGAATTATTTACTAATCACATTTTCTGTTCACAAAATGTTCACGACTTAGAGAGTATGCACAAAAAGAAAAAAAAGGAAAGCAACTTATCAGTTATATAATGTGTTCCATGCTCAAAGCACTGGAAATTGTTAATTCTCACGGCTGTCGTTGTTTTGTCTTACGTTAGTGCCAACTGAGTTTCGGGGTTTCGTTGAGCCAAGAGCTATATGGTCTCATAGTAAAAGGCAGTCTATGTGAGGAAGAACTTATAATGCAAATAAGCAAGGTAGACCATGGTCGGATTGGTATCCTTGGGATCTAGGGACACCTATACACAAGCAGGGAGTGCATAAGTACTTTCATCTTTGATTTATAAATGGAGGAAATGAGGTAGGGAAATTAAGCAAGTTGCCAAAGGCTATATAGAGTATGTTTTTCATGTCATTGCTCTTTCCTCCAGGTCTCGTATTGAATCAGACAGATTTTAGCGACACATGCAAAATATTTGGCCATGTAATATAGGGTTGTTTACTGGATCAGACTACAATAAGGGGTTCTTCTTTATTGTGTTGTATTACTATTAAAGCAGTGTAAGTGCGTGGAAGCTCATGCTGCTGGGTTTTTGGTTGTAGCCGTGTTGGTCTAAGGTCATAGACAGGGAAGGTTCTTTGGGTAGATGTGGTATCTTTTATTAGACCAACTGAGTAGTTGGAAAAAAAGTTCTTTGCAAGCTTTCAGGTGCAATCACCCTTCTTCAGGCATAGGAAGTCTCTGCTGTTTTGATTCCAAAAAATGAAAGAAGTTAAAAGTGCTTATGCTGGGTGCTTGCCTTTATCCCTATCCTGACAACCTGATGATCTGATTTGGGTAGATGCCAAACAAATAATAAAGGGAAGAATTATATGGATGGGAAAATATCTCTAGTGTCTGATGTCTGGCAATAACCCATTCCCAATGCTCTGACGGATGTAACCTTTGCCTACACCACTCTCCTTGTATTTCACTTATTCATTTGAGCACATCATTGGATTCAGCAGTCTATTAAACATGTAGGATGATGTAGTCATAGACATAGTTTCTGCCTTAAGAAGTTCAGTCTGAGGGCCTGATCCAGCAACCATTAAAATGGGGTTGAATCAAGTTCTAAATTATGCAGACAATGCATTTTGGTTACATAATGCACCTGGAAGACATGACTAGTCTCAAAGCAGTTCAGATCTGTACCTTTACAGATATACATTTATAAAACCATTTCCTTGTATGTATGTGCTTCATGGCATGGTTTTAAATGAAAAGAGATTAGTCATTTGGTGAGCAAGTGGATGGGGGGCAGTTCCAAGTGTAAGGAGTACAGTGACCAGAATGGGTAAAAGACATTTCTGTCTATGTCTACACAGAAGTATGTCTAGACTATTCGAGGGATCCCACAGTGAAACATGGCACATGTATTTCATGTGTGCTATATCTACACTTGTCAAGAAAAAAGCTTATTTGCATGTGACCAGTGTTATTCTGAGAAAGCCACGTGGTATGTGTTTCTAAGTGTAGTGTACACAGAGCAGGTATACAGTGCTCCATTGAGCCAATCGAAAGCAAAAACCAGAGTCATGAGTTGGGAAATGCACATCTACATGTGCAGTTAATGTGGCTGACTAAACTCAACTCTGGTGCAGTTTGTGCTGGAAGTTATTGCTGCTGGGAGGAGTGTTTACACATGGGCCCAGGGCTGCAGCACATTGAGCCAGGGCAGCGCAGCGCAGCGCTGGCTGGCTGGCTGGCAGGGGACCTGGGAGGTGGGGGGAGGGAAGGAGGAGAGTCAGCCTGCCAGCTCACACCTGCTGTGCCCCAGCTCAACATGCTGCAGAGGGACTAGCTGGGGCAGAAGGGTGCTGTGGTGTGAGGCTAGCTGACATGCAGCCCCATACTACAGCACCCTCTTGCTGCAGCCAACCCCAGTCACTGTCTACATGCGCATTGTGGCTCACAAAATAACTCCACCATAGGATAATACTCATGTCGGGCAGTACTGTCTTACAGCAGAGTTAATTGGTTTACTGTGGCCTAATAATGCCACACATGTAGACAGTGATATTTTACTGCAGAGCTAATTAGTCAACTCTGCAGTAAAGCACAGATACAGATGCCCCCACTGAGTGTGAAGAGGAGGAAACTAAACTTGATAGGGAGGAGAGGTAGTTAGCTATGTTAATTTGAACTTAGGCAGAAGGCAGGGCACCTTGGGGTATGTGCACGTATTACGTGTAGGTCACTCGAACCAAAATCAGGGCAATCTAAATGGCTGGGTGTACAAATGTTTGCAGGGCTGACGTGGCCTTGAAAATGGCATGCCTGATCTAAAGTTAGTTCTGGTCAGAGGTAAACTAACTTTAGATTAGCATGGGGTTAACCTGCTCTACTGTGGGTTAACTTGGCCTAGCAAATACCTGTATGCATTCACACCACAACCCAGGAGCTGGGAAAGCCCACCCACGCTCCACAACTGTGCTGTTTTTTCCCCTTTGCCAACCCCGCCCCCACCCCACCCCCAGACCAAGCAGGGGGCACTGACCTGCCAGCCTTACTGCCAAAGACCCACCAGCCCTCCCTCAGTCCCCTGGACTTACTAGCCTCCAGCTACCTGCATCTCCTCCCAGCAAGCAGCAAATACTTGCATGCTCAGATCGTGACTCAGGTTTAGGTGGCTTAAGCTAAGCCGCCTAAACCTGAGCTAGGTCCCTTGAATCCTTGTTTGTATCCTTAGGGACTAACTTGTTCAGAGAGGCATGAGTTTTTGTAGGCTACAACCTACTTTGTTATAGCACAAACATCAGATGAAGTGGGCTATCGTGTACAAAAGCTCATGCCTCTCTGAAGCAGTTAGTCCCTAAGGTGCTGCCTGCTCTGCCTTCTTGATATGGAAAGTGCAAGGGGTCAAAGAAGGGCACCTAAAAACTGAAAGGACATTAGGCTGAGGAAAGAAGAATGTGATTTTTAGCAGAATTCTTGATGCCCTTGAGCTGAGTAAGAGAAGAAAAAGCAGTAAATACAGCAGGTGATGTAGGCATTGACAAATGTTTTGGTAGTAGAAATTTAGAGTAAGAAAGAGCTTTTAAAACTCTTGATGATTCTCAGGTCTTACTTCTGTAATTGTAGCAAGTGCTCTGATGCAAATGGAGTTATACTAATGTAAAGCTAGTATTAAGGAAGAAAAAGAGTCAGATCCTGTAAAATTTTGGCCATAAGTCTATATGTGAGGAACTAAGGGGATTTTCATACTCCTTAGATAAGGCATTAATTTATTTTGGCGTCAGGGATATGGATTTCAAACAAATACTTTTGTTGTCTCCCTTTCTAAAATATATCCTTTGCACTAATATAGCACCTTCTCTCTCAGGAGCTCAGGCTGCTTTACATTTGAAGTATTTAGCACCTGTCTGAGGTAAGTGATATTATTCTTGTTTTACAGAGTGGGCAAACTGGGGCAGAGGGAGTCCAAGTAACTTCCTCAGGGTTGTACAATCAAATCAGTGTAGGAGTTGGGGATATCTGCATGTAACTGGCTCCCATTCCTTGCCTGAGCCATTAGAGAACTCCTCCGCATAGATGAAGTAAAGTGCTTGGGGGAAAAGGGAGAAGGGAAGATATGGTATTTAAAGTGTGTAGGCAAAAACTTTTGGCAAAGTATATTGAGAATATCTGTGCTCTGTGCATGCTGCTGGACTGCTCCATCTGTATTCAACTGGCGGATGCTGCTGCATCCAAATGTGACACACTGGAACCTTATATCAACACACAAACAACCACAAAACTGTGATGTGGTGCGGCTTGTAAAGGGGATCCCTCAGCAGTCATCACCTGACAACTACTGCAGTTTGAGATTACCAGGGTCACCAAGGCGGGGCAGATTTGAATAAAACAACAGCCTTGCAACACATTTGTATAGTTAAAATAGCACCTCAATGACAGTGCACATAAATTTTAATCTGCTCACTTCATCTGTAGGATGGACAAAGATAATACGATGGAAAAAAAAGAGAGAGAGGGCAAGGGAGCAAGAACTCTGTTTTGCTGGAAGAGCTATTACATTTCAGGTCTCAGGAGGGAATTATGAAAACAAAAACAAAATATATATAATAAAAAGTCACCAAGATCATGCCCTGATAGTAAATCATTTCCACATGACAGATACACTTAGGGAGGTATTCTCTAATCACACCCTTTAGCAGGTTGGCATCCTTAATAATCCACTTAAGTGGAGGAACCCAACCCAGCCAACACACTCTGTCTGATCGCTGCACAGCTGCATTTTCTCAAGACCTGCATAGTTCTTGAGAACCGGAAAAAGTCCTTTTGAGCCCTGGGCTGATGCACTGTACCATCTTTTGTGCAGCTGTAATTTTGACAGGGGGAGCCAATTTGAACTTCTGTAATCCTCAGTGTCAGACACCTCCAACGCCTGAGACGTGTGTGTGTGTGCGCGTGTGTATGTGTGTTTCAAAGGTTTTTCAGCTGTGCTGTTGAGAAAGTCACTCCATGCAGAGGGGAGGGGAAGGGAAAAGAAAAAAAAACATCTGTCTGACTTTGTCCAAGGGATTGTTTCTATAGCTGTAACATTTAGAAACAGAAAAAATAATGTTATTTTTCCGAGGCTGTCTACTTACATTTTTTTCAATTGCTATGTCCTTTTCTGTGATGGACACTACTTCCTGCCCCTCCTTCTTTTTAACCACAATATAACTGTTGTGGATAAAAAGGAGAAGAAAAAAAATAACCTAGGAAATCGATTGAAACTAGACTCAGAATTGCACAATGATCTTAAATTTTCCCAAGACTTATATTTTGGGAGGGAGCTGTTTTATGAATGGATATAAGGCTGACACATGAAACGCGTGGGATCTGTCTGAGTGCCTTGTCTGGGTCAACTGTGACATCTGGCTCTTATGAATCTGGCATATTGTGACTCATTAATACACAAATAGTAATCCTTGATAGTATCCACTTGTGAGTCCTTGTGGGTGTTGTCACAAATAATGTCAAATGCCAGTGAACTGCCTTTATTCTGAACAGTGTGATGGTGCTGCTATTCCAGACACTGTGTTCCTCTCTGACAAAGAAATCTTATGTCATTGAGACTGTGTGGTTCAATGCCAGTCATACACACCAGACCACAGGAAATGACTGACTTGCCCAAATACTGTTATATGAAGGTGTGCTCCTTAGCTTTGTTATGCCTGTGGTCGGCAGACTACAAAGACTGTCTCTTTGTTTTCCAGTCATGTCTGCTTCTGAAAAAAAACAAAAATCTAAGTGGTACAGGGCAGGTGTGTGTAGTCCGAGTGAGTGTATTTCATTTGTTGCTCATTCTCCCTGAACTGGTTAATGATAATGACCCTTTCCTATCAGTAGCCCCCACTCCTGCCCCATCAATTATACATGGATGCATGTGTAGGCAAGATGATGCATGACCTGCACCTACTGTAAAGATTCACTGTGTGAGAGCTTTGTACAAGAGACTTAAGTCACATAGCTGTATTAGATGAAAGGTCACTGATTACCAAAACTTCCTCTGATGACTTTTGTGTTGCACTTAGCACTCTGCAGCTGAAATGTTGGGTGCCTTTCGGACTCAGCCCTCTGTAGGGAGGCCTGATTTAGCCACTGACTATCCAATGGAAAGCAGAAACTTTCTGTATCTCAGTTGGGCTTTAAAAAAGGAGAAAATTGAATTATGGAAAAAGGACTGACCCTAAGACGCTTTCATTCTTCCACATTTCTTTGTATGTAATCGTATAATCCAGCATTATGTATGACCTGTAACCATAAGGAGGACTGGTAATGAGATCACCAACATTAAGTCTTCTCCAAGTAAACATATTCCTATGAAGACATTACCAGTGTAGTCAATATGCTTCAAGCAGGTGACATGGTGGCATATATCAGTGATTCTTAACTAGAGTGCCACAGAACCTGGGGTGCCTTGAGATCTCTTCAGTATTAGCACGTCAAATTTAAAGCATGATTCACAGGATCAACTCAGACATTTCAAAGAGAAATCCATAGTTGTTGTCTTTCCAAGTTCTTTGCAACAGAAAAACTGTCCTGTTATCTTTCTGTAGGCAAATTAGAGCTAAAATGAAGAGATGGCATTTACCAAGAGGTGCCTCAAGTCTACAAAGGTTGAGAACCACTGGCATAAATAATGTTATAGCCTTTTTGGACTGGACAGAGTCTTGGAGATGGAATGGGTTCAGCCCCTATTTTTAATGCTTTGGCTGTATATTTGTGGAATGCTTGATCACTAGAAGTCAGACGTGCTGAAAAATTAGCAACTTGCAAAAATATTTAACACAGTTATTTTACAAGGGATGGCAGAGTATAAAAGTTGAACAGCTATGTAGGGAGCTTTGACTGTGTTTGAAATACACTTTTTCATTGTGGGTGCCAAAAAGTAATAGTAAGACATACAAAGCCGAGCATTTATGGTTTGCAAGAGAATTGAGTTTACACAGCTGAGCACAAAGCATTGAATCAACATACCTTTGAAGTGCTGATGTTGGTAAAAGATAGGTTAAAGATTAGTGCTTGGCATAATTTTGTTCCACTAATTTCTCAGCCACTTTCTGGGAACAGATATATGTTCTAGGAAAGATTGGCAGTTTTCAAAGATGACTGCCCTCTTCCTTCCTGAGGTGCTTTAATATTTTTGTTCATAGGGGCAATCGCCCTCCCATACACTGAGCTGAGCTCACGGTAGAGGGGGAATACCGTTTCCACTTTTGCTCATTAAACTGTAGTAGGGTCATTTCATGGTCACTACAACAATCTGGAGGTTGCAAGTAGTGTCCATTGCTGCTGTTATGTCAGGGGTGGGCAAAATGTGGCCTGGGGGCTGGATGTGGCCCGCCAGACCATTCTATCCGGCCCACAGGGCCCCTAAAAAATTTAGAAAATTAATATTAATCTGCCCCGGGCTGCCTGTCATGTGGCCCTCGATGGCTCGGTGAAACTCAGTAAGCGGCCCTCTGCCCAAAATAATTGCCCGCCTCTGTGTTATGTCATTCTCTCCATGGCACAGGCTTGGTGTGAACCAATAAAAACTCATTAGGTCATGAAAAGATTTCTAAGGATTCCAATAATAACAATAATGTTCAAGAAGTCCATTGAATTTGAGTGTCCATGTGTGCAAATGAATGCCTTGCATACTGTTTTCGTGTTTTTTAAGAGGCTAGTTATGTCGAGTCTGTACATAGCAGTACAGGTTGCGGCAAATACCTGTGGGCCCCAGTAATGGATTTTTGGGTGTGGAAGAGTGCAAACATGGAACAAAATCACAGTCCCTGTCCTGAAGCATTTAGAGTCTAAATATGGCAAGTGTCTTGCACTGGAAGGAAACAAATGATAAACTCTGAAACGGGAGAACAAATATATTCCAGAAGGTTTTTGGAGGTCTTGAGGGTGGGAGATGTTAATTTACACACAGAGAGGCACAACATCAGCGTGAAAGAGCCTTAAAACATGTAATGGATTCATGTTTTACACACATGTACTGAAAAACGTTGCTCTCTTAAGTCAAAAAGCAGCTTCTGAAGAACTTAATGCCATTGCTAAGTCACAGGTGCATGACCTCTTTGGCCATGTTAAATCACTGCTGCTTTTGCTTGGAGCTCTTTCACCAGACTCCCAAAACTACCATATGGGGAGAGCATATTCTATTAACTAGAAACTTCCAGAAATGCTCGAGCAACTTTATGCCAAAGAAGATTCGCTACATCTCATCCTTTCATCCTCACACAGGAGCATTAAAGAATTAAACATCTCTCATTTCAACTTCCTCCCAGCTTCATATTTTGGCTTGTGGATGATATCTTTTAGGAGCAGCTGTTTTTCAGCTGACATTTAAACTAAGTTCACATACTTAAGGTCAATTTCTAATGTTTCCTTGGAAAAAAAACTCCACCCCTACTATATAAGTTCTATTACAAATCTAAATATTTTTAGCATATGGTTTTTGGCTGATTTGGGGGTCTTCTGGCATTTGCTAATTCATACATGCAGCAGTTAGCATTTTTTTTAGGAAAATAGATGACTCAGATTGCCATATGATAGCTGTTTGGTGGTCTTAGTTCAGTGAATAGGTATCCAACCCATAGCAAGGAAGAAAAGAAAGACAGCTTTGTGCTCAGCTGTGTTTTGTGGTTGAACCACTGGAATGGAACTCAGGGTTGTTGTGTTCTGTTCTGTTCCCCAGCCATGCACTTGCATGACCTTAGACAGGTCATCTCTAAATGGTGATAACACTTCTGCACTACACAAAGGGCCAATGTAACCATACAGGCAGCACAGATGGCCACGTAGGGTGCAAATTGTAGGGGCTGGTACTCTGGGCAGGCTGCCAGTGTGTGTACTTGACCAGGCCCAGATTTGGCATGACATTGCCTAGGGTGGCAAAAATCTTTACATCAGTCCTACGTGAGGATACGTCTCTGAGGTGCTTGGGTCTCTGAGGTGCTTGGGTACCAGGAGTACGAGGTCCTAAAATTACCTTGATAGGCAAATGACTACCCTCATTGGTATTCTCATCAGAGAGGTTGTAGGTATAGTAAGAGAGAGGAAACAAAAGTCACATTATCCTGGTAGCTCCTTCGAGAACCATTGTGACTCATAGACACAACTGTACTGCTTCCTTCCTACTCTGATGGATAGTAATTGGTTTCTAGCTTATCTGAACATTAAACTATGACACCACTCCTCCTTAAGAGGCACACTAGCTCCATTATTCTGGTCTGGGAGGAGAGAGGATAAAACCAATCTCACCTACTCATGCTTCACTCACCTACTTTGCTTCCTTCTCTGTGTCACACGCAATTCCCACCAACACTTGGTCATGCAAACAACTTTAGCCAGACCAGTAGTCCCACTAAGGAGAGCTATATGTGAAGGTTTGCAAGGTCAGATCTTAAGACATTCTGTTACTTTTTAAATAGTTCTGTTTATGTTACCCTTCACCAAGGGATCCATATTAACCAACCTCCAGAAAGTGGGGCACCACGTTTTTTCACTTAAAGACCTTTTCTTCCATTTAAAAATAAGGTGCCTTTGTCCATTATACACTGAATCTTGGGAGTTTAGTCTTCTTAATTGCATAAAAATCAAGGGTATCTTTTCTTCCTTCCCCCCCCCTGGCAGAATTAGAAAAACAAATCTTGTGGTTTGCAATTAAAAATAAAAATAAAAAAGGAGATGGTCATTGTTACTCAGATTAGTTGTAGCCAGGACTAATCTGAAAATGTAGGGCCAGATTGTGAATCTTTTATGGTAGTGAGCAGTTATTCACAGAAATTGATCCACTGGATTGCATGAGTAACAGCCAACCAGTTCAAATAATGAGTATACAGTCCAGCTCTTAAAAATGAAACTTTTTGCTATATATGCATTTCATGCAGAACTATTTAACTGTGGCTGTGCTTTTTTAAGGAGGCATTTATATTACAAAGTTTTACGTGATACTATTAGAACATATTTTCAAGGCAGTGACAGTTCAGAAAAAAGTTGAGCCAAAATGAACATTCTTGAAGTTTTTGGCAGGGTTGGAAAGATGAAGAATTATTTTGTTTGACCCCAAATAACATTACAATTCAGTTAATTCAGAGCTTAAAAAAATATAGTAATTTGAAAAAAATTATGAAATTCTGACTTTTTTAGAAAAGGGACACAATTAAAAATGTTGAAACAATTTTTCATTTTTTTGAATTTTTGTTTCATTTTATACAGGATGAATAATTTGGCAAAACTAATAGGAATTTTAAAAATGTTTTGGAATGGCTAAATCTATATCTTTTTCTGAAATATATTTTGATTGAACAATATTTTTCAGCACTGTGAACAATTGCAATACTTCTGTTACAAGAATGGTTTGTTTTGCAGGGCTAAAAAATATGGGGTAGAAATAACACACTGTTTCATGCTTAATGGTTAGCACCAAAGCCAGCATTTTTGTTGATGTGTTTCTGAAGGGAATAGTTGCAGACTGGAGTGGAGTGGGAACTCAGCATTGTCTCTGACTTTCTCTTGATCTCTGAATAAAATATTGTCTCTTGAATGTCCCAAACTTTCAAAAAATGTGGACTCAGAATTTTGTGTGGAATATTGTGGCTTGGAATAATCTCTGGTACAAAATAGTAATGAAGACTGTGTTTGGGCTGCAAAGGTTGTCCATGCACTTAAATGTTTGCAGGACTGGGGCTTTAAGTTTCTTTTCTAGGGATCATAAGTGTCTTTCCAAAGATAAAAGAACTGAAAGAAACAAATAGTGAGAATTATTACTTAGGGATGGGTAAAGGGAAAGAAATTAACTGAGTCTGATCATTGTTTTTAAGAAAGATGTTATGAAGGAAACCATAACTTTGAATAGGTGTTCAAATGTTGACAAACTTTTCTCTATATTCCATTTGAAGCAGTGCATTTCATGCTGTGCAGAGTTGCCTTGTCCTTAGAAAGGTGTTTGATTTCATATCAACCTTTTCTGGTATTTCTAAGTTATTGAATGTATAATTTGTTGTTCAATGTTTCATTTTATAATAATCATAATTTGGGTCCAGCTCTGAGTTTTACAATGATGCCAGATTTTCGTTGGGCCTTTTTCAAGTGATGGCCTGGAGGTGGAATTCTGAGAGGGATCCAAACTTTGAACACCTGCAAAGTCTGAGATAGTTGGACAGCAGGATTTTTTCTTCAGTCTCATGTCTAAGTAAAAACATAATGTACCTGAGGGATTAAGAATTCTCCGATCCCTCCATGACCACTTGATAAAATGTGCTCATTATAGGGTGGGAGTGATGGAACAGGGGAAGAAAGAGGAGGATAAATGGATATCTATTGTTGATGGCTGTGGCCTTTTGTACAAGATTACACTTGTGGGGTTTCATTGATATTGTGTTCTTATTCCTGGTCAGTATTCTTTTTTGGAATAAATAGGTCTGTTACTCAATTGCTCATTACATAATGAAGTCCAAGAAATCCCCAAGCTATATCCTATCTTCATTATACTTATATCTTTCCTCTGTTCCTTTCTTCTTTTTCACTCTCCGGTCAGGTCAAGAAACCTCACCCATTGCCCCACCAATGACCTTGATATAGTCTCAGTTTGGTGAAGGGCTAATGCCACAGGCTGATCATAAAGTTATTTATTTTGATCTGTAAATGTAATGACTTTCCAGATTCCTTTCTCATCAAAAACATCTCACATGATATATGTCAAATATAGGAAATAGATGAGAGCCAAAAAGACATCCAAAAGGCACTGCTAGACACAACAAAAATCATATTGGTTCCCAGACTAGCCATAGTAAGCAGGAAATATCTGTGTCCCAAAAGTCCATTGTTTTCCAAAATGTAAAGGGGAAAAAATAAAGGTAGTCAGTTGTTCTGTGTTATCTTGTCCATGGGCAAATGTTATACAGTTAGAAGCCTTTTACTGTCAAAGGCAAACTGGTTTTGCTCTTCTGATATTGTGATACTTGGAGGGTTACCAGAAAACATAACTGTCCTAAATTAAGTTTGTTTTGGGACTGGTAACATAACTAATACTTTGAGATATGTTACCTTTCACTATATGTATTGTATTGTGCCATTGTGTAGTGTTGCTGATTCTCCTGCTTTTAATACAAGCCTTGTACCAATACAAACACTTGGTAGGTATATTCAAGTCCCAGTTCTTAGAGTCATGTGATTATGTGAAAACCTGTTTTAATTTTTTTTTTAATTAAATTTTTCCTCATTCAAATGCTCTGAAATCTTTGTCAGGCAATTGGTATAGTTTGTGAACCAGGTCTTAGACAGGAAGTCAAGAAACCCAGGATCAGTGTCACTGAGCTGGTGGGTAACAGCGGATACCTCTCTGTTTGCCTGTTTCCTCCCCTGCCCATCTCCTCTCCCTTTCTTGTTCTGCCTTGTTAATTTGGACTGTAAACTCTTTGGGACATAGACTCTCTCATGCTCATTTGTATTTGTATAATTTCTAGTAAAATGAAGCCTTGATCCTCACATTAATAGATTTAGAGATTTTTAAGGCCAGAAGGGATCATTGTGTCTCACCAATTATGACATAGTTCATCAAATTTTGGAACATCTACAGGTTATAAGTTCTTGAATGAAGAACAACTGACCCAAGGTGAACCCAGGTGAGACCAAAGTGTTGCTGACCAGTGAAGTGAAATCCTGCAAGGAGTGTGCCAAGACGTTGGTATTTACATTTCATTTATTGAAAACATATGGCCCCTATTCATTAAAATGGTGCAAATCCTCAGGGTCCTTTTTGGCTTCTTACTAAGCTCGGATGCAGTACTATCCATTTCCAAAAGTCTTCCTCTCATTTGGTAGGAAACTTGTCTCTTTCTTCCAGGTGAGGACCTGACCCAAGCAAGCCATGCATTTGTTACCTTGAACACTAATTTATTGTGACTCATTGAATCCAAAGCTGAATGTGAAAATGATTCACAGGAGCCAAATAATACAAAATGATGTACCTTTGGCTTAGTCAGGGTTATCCAACTAGCAGCCCATGGGCTGCATGAAGTTGCTGAGCAGTTAAATTGTGACCTCTGGGCTCCAAGTTAGGTATAACCCCCTTCCCCCTCCCCTTCTGCTCCTGCTGCCAAGGTGTCCAGCTTCCCTCTTCCTCCTCCAGCTTCTTGCTTGTCTGGGGCTGGGGTGTGCAGTGATGGCCTGGGGACTGAGAGATCCTGCAGCTGGGAAGCTTATGGAGACCCAGGGGCCCTTGTGCAATGCATTATGGGGACACCCACCATGTGGCACCCTGGGAGGAGGGGCATTCAGTGTGGTGCTCAGCCTGTGCAGCATATGGCCTTGGGGTGTACAGCATTTGGCTTATGGCCCCCAGGCACTCAGAAACTAGATAGCCCTTACTTAGGTCATCAGGCCCATGCTCAAGTCCCTCTATGGGCTTTTATCAATTTCTGGGACAAGCAGTATTATCCTTGGATAAAACTTTAAATGAAAATGAAACTTTTCTGTAATGCTATAATAATTTTATGACCCTGGGAACATTTTTGAGATTTTGAATTTTTTCCCCCATCTCAAATTGGGAAAAAAAAAAGTCAAAATGTGAAAACTGTTCTTAACAGACTATCTGAAAAAAAATAGTTCAGGTCAATTAAGGTGTTCAATTTTGACATATTTTAAATATTTCATTTTGAATTTGATTCTTTTAAAAAATTAACGACCATATAATTGGCTTAATTTTCTGAACAAGCCATGTGAAACAAGTCACATCAAAGAAATTCAGTGTTAAACTGTAAAAAGTAAGACATTTTCCACATTTCTGAAACATGCCTCCAAAAATGTTTTGAAACAAGAAATTTTCTGCAAGCAGTTTTGTTTCAATAAATTTGTCTGTTCAGATTTTATCAAAAAAAAAAAAAAATCCTAACTACTTCTAGTGACAATATATAGAAACCTTTAAAAATGAAGTTATGACAAATATTAGGTATGCAAACATAGAAAGTATAGAATGACAGTTGTAGATATGGCAAATAGAAGGGAGAGTCCAACAGGGAGGAAAAGAACAAATATTATTTCCTTTCCATTGAGGAATCATAGGCAAAAGGGCTTTTCTGAAGCATGAACAAGTAATGAATCTATTATGGATTCCATTAATTTATGGATTCCATTAATTTATTAGTCTGCTGCTAACTCCTTAATGATATAAAAGTGGCCTGCTTTCTGGCTGAGGTGCAGTAAAGGGCAGGATGTCTGTAAGACTATCTTGCTTTGGGAAACAGGATGGGGTTGTCATAGGCTACCCATGAGCAGGCTCCACTTTCAGTGACTTGTACTTGTCACACAGTTAATCATTATGGTCTGTATCCTAAGGTCTTTGAGCTTTTACTCAATCCTCATTTGCATTACCATGGGCCGAGTAAGAAGTGACTCAGGGTTTGGGTCGTTATTACTGATAGCTGAGTAACATTGGTATGATGTGGTGTGATTGTTCTGGCTAGAAAGGGAAGGGGTCTTGGAACATAATACTCAGTGAAGAGTGCAGCAAAATCAGATTCTATGTTTGGGAGCAAATTCTTCCCTGTCTCTGGTGGAAGGGAGACCTCTCAATTGGAAGGGAGAGTTGGTAGCAGGGTGGACTGGCCACCAAGTACATGTGCCATGCTTCCCCCATGACAGCTTGAAGGGAAGAGATGGAAAAGGGGTGGCACCATAATTTCTGCTGTCTGCTGTGCCAGTTTCCACAACCACTTTGCAGCCTAGGAGAAAGAACTCTCCCTTATGTTCCTACTCAGCCCCAGCTCTATTACTTAAGCTGGTGAGAGTCTGAGTGTGTTGCCCATATAGAGCTACATAACTCAAAAACCCTATGGCCATCTGTGCTATAAGCTGTAAACAACATGCTAGTCATATTTCTCAGGTCCAGCTGAAGTACAGTTGAGGCAGCATGCAAGGCCACAGAGCAGGTATGCCAGTTTTGTAATGCATAAACTATTTTATTTATAACTAGTAAATAATGTACATGCAGTGTTGTTGAGAGAGACTCAGAGGTCCAGGATCAATGAAATGTCATGGTGCTCTTCTTTGCTGTGCTGTTCCTTTGGCACAGTACCTCTGCTTGGCTAAGTATATACATTCAAAAAAGACTGAGCCTGAATTGATTCAATCTTTGCATATTAGTCTAATCTGCATAGATTGAACCTAATTGCAAGTGAATAGCTTTTCACCTTTGATCCCAGAAATGCAGCCACATGCCTGCAGTGGCTCAAGCTAGAAGCCAGGGGGCAATAGAGCAGCACTCCCTTCCCTTTGGCAGCAGCCACAAGGCTGGAGGGAAGCTGACCTGTGGGGAGGGGGAAGGGCTGTGACCAGGCTCTAGCAGGCCTCTGAGTATGATTGGGGAAGAGTTTAAACTCTCACCTAGGCCTGCAGGGACCCCAGCAGGGTTGTACCTGGAGGGGGAAGTGGGAAGCAGCCCTTGCCAGGTTTGTCCTTGGGGGGCCGGGGGGGGGGGAAGGAGGCATGCCCAGACACAAGCCATGCCAGTGCCTCAGGTGAAGGAGGGGAGGGTGGGTGATTAAACGCCCCTGTCTCCTCTCTCTCCCACTGGCACACGGACTCCAGCCTGAGTCTGCCTGGCTTTCCCCCCCTCTGGCCACTCGTGCAGTGGGGGGCATGCTTAGAGCAGGCCTGGGCTCCAAACACACCCCCTTCCATGTGAGCGGCCAGTGGGGCAGAAAGCTGGGCAGACCCCGGATGGGGTCCCCATGCCAGGGGAGAGGGGAGGAAGGGGGTTTAATCACCCTCCCTTCCCCCTTCACCGGAGGCTGCTGCCTGGGTGGGCTCTGGCCATGCCCCTTGCCACTAAAAGCCAGGCAGACCTGGGCTGCAGTCCCATGTGGATGGGAGATGGGAGGAATCCCTCCACCTGAGCCTGCTGGCCATTGTCCCCCGCCCCCTCCACTCCAGCAGCCTGCTACACCCCCAGCAGGCAGACCAGGCTATGCCAGTTGGGTTTTCCACCCCCATCCCCTTGTCAGCCAGCCATCACTGGTCCAGCTAGGGAGCAGAGGGGTGGGGCCAATCCTTCTCTGCTTGAGCAGATAGCACAGCTCAGCCCAGGGCAAAGCATGCTGGGATGCTGGGGGACTGTGATTTAACTTGAACCAGGAAGGGGTATGGACAAAAGTTCCATAAATCATTTTGACCTAAATCAGTTAAGTCTGATACTACATTAAACCAGGTTTATCTTAAACCAGTTTCAGCCATTTTGAAACCAGTTTATGTGCACCGAACTTCTGTTCTGTTATACGTTTAAACCAGTTTCTCATCACTTAAATTGGTTTATGTGTAATTTCTGTCCCTAGCCCTAGGGGCAGTGAGGGGATATGGGGTGGGTCTTTCTATGGTAGCCCTGAGCCAGCTTGAGGATTCCAGTACACCTCAAGCTGGCTCAGGGCTCGTGATGTAAGTGAGCCAGAAAATGATGCAGCTGGATAGGAGAAAATTCTCTCTGATTTCAGGCTGCTTTCCATACCTGGAGCAGCAGGCATTGGCCAAGAATCTAGCTATTAATCCTAGATAGAGTATTCAGTGCAGTGGTGGAAGAGTCTAATTTATGAGACTTGGGAGGAAACAGCAAGATGCAAGTTTAAGTGTCTAATGGCTGTGATGCAGGGGTTTAGGTTGCAGCCATGTTAGTCTAAGGACATAGGCAGACAAGGTTCCTTGGGTGAATTTGATATCTTTTATTAGACCAACCCAAATGGTTGGAGAATAGTTATTAAGCAAGCTTTTGGGTTCAAAAACCCTTCGTCAGGCTAAGGAAGCTTCAGCAGTTGGTGTGTGCTCTTCCTGGATGGAATGAAAATAATGGCTGTGATGTAACCTGACAAGCAGGAGGGAGATGGAAGCAAGAAACAGAGGAAGAAAGTTATTTAGTTACCTTTTGCCATGCATATCTTGGAGGCATTATTGGGCCTGTGAGTCCAAGATTTGGGTTGCAATGATTCCATCGATATGCTGAAGGATCAAGAACCTTATATTCTTGAAATAGCTATAAATATAAGTAGATGTGAGACAAAGCAAATTATTACTAACCCTCTTAAAAATACCTTATTGCTGACAAATTCCGCCATGATGGAAAATACTTGCAACATAGGACTCCAGTTTTGTTACAGGTCATTATTCTGAGTATCTCAAGTTGGCCCTGATCCAGTGTCTAGGGAAAAAGAAAACAAATCTGTAAAGTACCCTGGCCCTTTAAGTAAAATAATCTCATGGTGCATCTGAGGTCAGGAAGCAGTTGATTTTATCAGGAGTCTGGACCAATGCCTCTTGTCTAAGTCTACTTAGAGAGCAGAATGATAATGCCTCTAGACTGGAGTTACTGACATCTAAAGCAATAGGAAGATTTTTGTCTTATTCTCTGTGAAGAGAGGAAAATGAGCAGACCAAATGCCTTTGAAGAAAGGAATTCAGTAACTGCAAATTTATATTCTGGAAACCAATAACGTGTCAAGCTGCAAAGGCAGAAGTAGGGATTGTTTTGTTGAAGTATGAATCTTTGTTCCCTGTAATATTGTTTGACAGGTTCTTCTAATTAAAAAAATATATACAGAGAAAGAGGGAAAGCTCAGTAAATTTTAACAAATTTCCATTTTTAAAAGACTAAGGAGCCTGTGGCCTGGCAGTGTGCCATGGTATGACGCAGGGCTTTGTGGAAATCAAGTTCCAACAGTGAGCAACTTGAAATGGAGTGCTGAGCTGTCAGATAAGTCACAGTTGGTGAATGTTAACTTCTATTTGTTATGTTTTTAAGATAAATAACATACCCACGTACCAGACAGGGCAGGGTTAGACTGCGGGGGTGAAGAAGGGAGGAAGGGAAGTCAGAGGAAGGAAGACATCCTTTGTAAATAAATAGCTGTTTTAGCCTTTCTGGCTTGGTTAGGCTGCTTTGCTTATGACCCTGTTGTACCTGAAGCATACCAGGGCAGTGAGCAGAAGAGACTAATGGAAGCTCTTCTCTCATCCCCTTCGCCAAAGGATGTGTGGTGCTAAATGAGAATTGGATTGTATAGTATTTATTATGGGAACTCCGGGCCACAGCCTACCCTAATTTTTAAACCCTGTTAAATCCCAGTCTTGTCACATGTTCAGTGTAGATATTGTGGAAATGTTTAGGTCTATAGACTATAGCCTTTACACATTTCTTTTCATTATTGTTATTTAATAATCTAGTATTAAATAATGACATCAGTAAGAATTAGTGCCCCTTTGAGACGGGAACAGAGTCAAAGTGTAGTGTATCTATGTAAAGGTAAATCATAAACAAAGTGATGATCAGTATGATATAAATAAAAGGGATATTTGTACACTTAACATCTTTTTAATTAGTAAAACTTGTCCAATCACTTTTGCCTTTTTTTCCTTTGTGGGAAATATGAAGAAAAATTATTAGTATTGAAAACAATGTCTCCTGATTTATTTTTTTTTCCTCAGTCAGCTGTAGAACCGATTCATCAAATCATTTGAACTGAAGACTTGGAATATTTCTCCCTGAAAATGTTTATATTTTCCCATCCTCACTTTTTGACTAATTCTGCTAGTTTAAACTGAGTATCAATACAAATGCTACTTAATTTCTAGGAGCTCTTCAACAACAACAAAGCTTATATTCCAAATAGTTGCATGATTTGGGTAATGCATAAATGTGTTCTAGTACTACATTGTTATAGAAGTGATGCAGAAAGAAAAGGTTATTTCTAGTTTTGAACTAACATGATAGATTGCAAACTGTAGCATAAGGCCAGACCTCTGACATGATTTGAAAAGTCCTAGTATCTTGTATCAGGAGTAATGTATACAATTGTGTCATGTGTTATACTCCTTTGTCATATCTCTCACAAGTAACAGGATCTTAGAGTGTGCTCAACTTGAACCCATTCTAAGCTACCAGTTTTGGTTTGGACAACTGTCAGATGTGCTTTGTGATCAAGTTGATGACATCTGGCTTTGAAAATTGCTAGGAAAAATTAGATGAGTGTCACCTGTTACATGTTTGCCATAACGTATCACAAATATAAAAGTAGGGTCTTTTGGGATTGTCTCCTATTCAGGTGGTCTCAAACTCTGAAACTACTTCATTAACTGTTTTAAGCTGCTCAATAGTAGTATGGTGAGATGTTAACAATGCAGTCCCTTCAGTATCCTCTCCCCATAGACAGCAGTGCTGTGAGAGGGTCACCTGTGATTTGAGCTTGGGTCCCTCTTTCCTCTATAGAGTCAGCTCCATGCCAATGCTCCTATTTACATTTTATTAAATTATAATATACCTACTATTCTTATCCAATATATACAGGTAAGTATTTCCTGTATATAAAGGAAAACTTCTGGTAAATATTTCCAGTGATATCATTCAACAACACTAGGGGTATACAGATAAGTATTTATAATATGGTAAGCCAGGAACCACTTCCTGGGACTGCTTGTCTTAATGGGCAACCCACCTTGGGGATCGCCTTCTCAACCCTGCAGCCTTACAGAGGCCTGGCACAACTGGTGAGTCCTCAGGATGCCCGTGCAAGGAGGGGCGGATACCCAGATGGGTGAACCAGGTAAGTTAGGGTCAACAGGTAGTTTAGAGGGAACCCAGAGGAGCCATTGGCAGAGTACAACTGGGAAGAAAAAAGAAAGGGCAGGGAGAAGGTGTGAGCAGGCAATGAGGAATCAACTATACAAAACTAAACCAATTGTACAACATATCCATAATCATGGAAACAGTCTTACAAAATGTAAGGCACAGCTTTACATGATATAAGGTGCGTCTACCCATGGATTCCAGTTAGCAAGGGGTACCTCCCCTCCTACAGGTCTAGCTGGATGGGAACCTTTCACATGGGGCTTCCCTCTAAGGGGTGCCTTATTTCAGGAATGCCTCCCTGCGGGACCTGATTCCACTAGCAGCTCTTAGTCCTCTCCGAGGAGCTGTCGACCAGGCCTCAGGGTCCGTTCAGTCAGAGGTCCCCAGCACAGTCTGCCTCACGCCGAGACCTCCCTTGCTGGCCCTGTGCCCGCTTTGGGCACCGAGCATTCTTCCAGCTCTCGGGGGAGGGGGAATCCAGCCGCTGCTGTCTGGGTTTATCCAGCCTTACGCCTGGGCCTTCCCTTTCCTGGGCCCTTCTCTAGGCTCCGGGGATATTTTAGTTCCTCTGGGCCAGCCCACACTGTGGGGCTCTGGCTATCCAGCCTATGCCAGGGTTAACCTGAGCAGCCTCGAGCTGCTCCCATAGCCAGCTCTGTGTGTGTGCCAGTCTGCACACCGTGTGGAGCCCAAACAGCCTCGAGCTGCTCCCAGGGCTGGCTCTCTGTGTGCTGGTCTGCACACCACTCCGTCTGGCCCCCTGCTGTGGATGCAGGCTCGAGCCGCCTTGATGCAGCTCCCAGAAGCTGAGTCCCGTGCACCGATCTGCACACCTCTGGGGCAAAGAAGGAATCCTGGTGGAGGCCCTTTTCAGGCGCTTCTGTCTTCTATGTCCCTTGCCGCCTTTCCCATGTGGCTCACGCTGCTCCTTTTATACTCTCAGGGGGTTCCCCCCTTGAAGTCCAGCGGACCTGCAGCTTGCAGGTCTGAACTCAGTCCGGGAGCTCCTTGCTCCTTCCCTTTGGGAAAGGGGCGGTGCTGGCCCCTCCTTGCTTTCCCCTGATTGGTGGCTGGCTTCTACTAATTGGAATTGAGAATTCTCAAGCCTGGGATGTGCCGGGGCTTGAGCAGGTAAGTCTGCCACATACTGGCATATGTTCAACCCATTGATAAATATGTGCCTAAAGGTAAGCACAACATTTTTCAGTTACTCGAACAGAATGAAGGGCTTCATTTTAAACAACTCACTGTTTTTGTCCAGCCCTGTTAGTGTTTGTGATGTATGGATAGAGGTCCTTCCAAGTGGGTGAATATTGCTTCCAGTGCATACAACGAAGCATCTGAGTCTTTGTGATAAAAAGGTTGCTCCTTCCTTCCAGGTAAATCACGGCAACAGAATGGATCTATCTTTCCCTCCCTAGGGCCATCAGCAGAATTTCCTCTGACCTCAAAAGCAGTGGAACCAGTAACAGATTTTCTCTCCTCACCAACCCAGGACAGGATGGCACTAAAGGAATCTGCAGTATATGTCCTAGCAGCCATGCCGTGAATGGATGTGGGGAGCATATCATTCTTCTACACGTGCACAGTTCTCCACTGGGCTGATGTTGACATGACTCCCCAGAATATGTGCTCCACTGATATGCATGGAACAGTTCACACCTGTCAGCATTATTGCTTCCAGCTGTCTGAAAACTTCAGCAGACTTGCTGCATCTGTTCTTCATGGATTGACCATGTTTTTAAGTTGTTATTGAAATTGTTGGAGGCTAGAAACTTATGTATTTTTTAATGCAAACAGGTGTAGATGCAGATCTATAGTGCCTGTGCATTAGTCTGGCCCTATCTCCATGGGCGAGGTCATATAGGAATTGCCTGTAGTAGATGGTTTCATTATGTCAGATAGTTGGCAATATGCAATGCACAACGAAAGTTGAATTTGAAGTATTAGAGGGTGCTGAGATGGCACAGTGCTTTCTAGATGTATCAAATGTGCTCCATTTACCACCATCTTGTCTGCTACTCTTATGCCAGTTTAGAGATCACCCTGTTAATGAATTAGCTGCCTGGACATGGTCTTTAGCCCCCTGAGCAATTATTTAAGCCTCTGCTATTGCAGACTCAATTTGGCCAGCAGTAACTATAGCTTTCTGCAAAGTTAGTTCTGGTTCAAGCAGTAATTGCTCACATAAGCGTGGTATGGCTGTTTCCTCTACCAGCTGGTCACAAATCATCTCATCAGCTTTATCCCCATGTTGGCATGTAACAATTTTCCATAAAGTAGCAACAATATTGGTGAATTTATCCATTTTCTGTAACTACTGCAACACATTTTTAAAAGGAATGTGATAGAAACAAGTTAAGTGTACAGTAGACACTTGAACACTGAAAAAAATGCAGAACCATACTGATAATCCCCTCCACATTCTTCCTCCCTCCCCCAGCAAAAAAAGGGAATGTGGAAAGTACATGCTGGTTATCACTGCCTAGACAATATAGCAATTCTGACTTCCTGGTTTCTGACAGTTTATTTTCTCTAACAACGTAGATATAGGTCTTGAAAAAATGGGTTTGTAAAATTTATTAGTGTTCCTTTCTTTTTAGACTTAGAGGCCTATAAAAGGTCAGAATCCTGCTGTGACAGGCAGAGAACAAATACATGACATTCCCTGGGTGGAAGAGCTTACATTCTAGAAGACAAAGGCACAATATAAAAGTGAAAATGAGGAAAAAGGATGAGATATGTTTTAGTAGGCTAGCCATGTGCATAGTCTGTAGCCAGTCAGTAGTAGCAATCCCAAAAATAAAGTACTACAAGCTCACTTGGCCAGGGGAAAACTCCAGGAACAAGAGTGAAGTGGGAGATGCATTGTTTTAGCCAAATTGTATATTTAAGCCTGTAGTTGGCAAAAAGAAACAATATAATACATCTGGACAGGCTGTTTTACTCTAGGAACTTCTAACCAATAATGGATTTTTCCCAAAACATTCATATGGATAAAAGCCATGCGTAACTATCATTTAACAAATGTTCAACATTATACATTGCCATAATATGGTGAGGGGGAAATGGGGACTTGTTGGAAGAGTTGACTAGAAAAAGCAAGCTATGTAACAGGGAAAATCACAACTGTGAGGGAGTCTCCAAAAGCTGGGACATTTTGACTAAGTGTCCAAAAATTTGGGTGGCTATCTGAGCCAAGCTGAACCTTTTAAGGTTAACCCATCAGTAATGAGTTCATTCTCCAGATTAATGGTCGTTCAGTACAGTGTATGCGTGTTTAGCGAAGCCACAAATAAATTATGAAGGTTAATACAGTGCTTCTCTGAATAAGGAGAATTATTCCAGAGGGAACCACAAAATATGCTATTAAGGTCTTTAAAAAAGGCAGTCTTTACCATTTTGAAGTTATGGTTTGTTTTGTTAAATAAGGCAGTAATTGTTTTTGTTTTAATAGTGTGACTGGCCAGGTATCCCTGCTTGAGCACTCTCTCTGTTTCTCAGGGTGAGAAGGTCAGATCCAGGCCTTTAAAATTTGATTTGGAAAATGGAACGAAGAAAAAAAAGTCAAATAAATGTATTTATGTGTTGGAGTTTGAATGACTGCATGTTGTATTCCATGTATCGCAGAAAGATTTCTGATCATAGCCAGTGTAATTCAGTGAGATAACCTCAGAATCACCAGGATTCCCTGCTGGTCAAAAATAATCAAAAGCGCATATGAATTAGCAACTAACTTTGTTGGATTATATATACACAACACATAAAAGGACTATTGCACTTATACTAGATGGGCTGATACAGTAGTTCTTCCTGTTTGAACTAGAATCATAGGATCATAGGATAGTAGGGCTGGAAGGGACCTCATGGGATTCTCTGGTCCAGGTATCTGGTGTAACTAGCTTGCAATATCCTCCTTTTAGCAATATTCCTTTTTGCCCACTGTTATATAATTTGACCAGATGTATAGAAGGCATTTTTTGCTGTTTTCTGGTAGAAACCGAATTTTGCTTGATATGAGTGAAAAAGAGAAGTCACATGCACAGGTAACAGAAACAAATATTGTATTAAGAACAAAGATGTTAAAAAGGGGGACAGGGAGGGGAAAGGTGGTACCCAAATTAATTCTCAAAGTAATGGTCTAGCACAAGTAAACTGTTAGTTCCAATTTTATCCCAATTCTGCCACAATTTGGCTTCAAAATACTGTTGACTCCAACCTAAAATGTTTACAATTTATTAAAAAAAGAATGACTTCTGTTTAAATCCATTCTGAAGTAATGGAAAATGAAATGGCAAGGGATCAACAACTTTATATACACACCCCTTTGCTTTGGGCTGCAGTTACCTTTCAGCAGCATGAGAACTCAGAAACTCCCCTGACCAGTCTCAAACTGCCCTAGACCTGTATGATTTTCTGTGCAGACAATGTGTGCAAAAATATGTTTAGTCAAAAAATCCAGATTCTGGTAAAAGAATATTTCTCAAATGTTTTAGCTGGATATGGAATGACTGGTATTGTAGTCAGCATTTAAAAATAAACATTCACTAGGAGCTTCTGCATTCTCATATCCCACTATTTCCTAATGGTCAGATTAGCAAATTCATCTTAGATATCATTCTGTATTAGCTGTCAATGCATGTTTAGTGATATTAACAGTTCTCAATTTCAAATAGCTTCCTTTTTGAAACTAGGTCAAATGAGGTGACTTCAGCTTCATTTTGCTTTGAGTTTTAGGTTCTGAAAGTCATAGTAACCCTCAGGGAATGAAAATAAAGATAGATTGAATTCAACCGAACCAAAATCCTATATGTGAACAGCGTTTTTATGGGGAGGATCTGAAATTCATGCCTGGATCTGGATCCAAGTGTTGTGGCTAGAGCCTACCTCTTATCAAACCCACAGGAAAAGTTTTCATAAAACCCTTCCAACAAAAATTGCCAGTTTTTGTAGAGCTCTGCTGCCAACCAGCAATGTTCTCTAGGTTAATATCATCAGAGGAAGGCATTTAAACACAAAAATAAACAAAAAGAGCCACATGCATTTCAGCTCTGCTAGAAAACTGTCATTGGGAAAATTGGAGAGATGTACCTATGTTGGTCAAATGAAAATGGATGTTTGGTGAGCTATACAGAGTAAAAGTATAATCCTTATGATATGGAGGAGATTTTAGATGCAATGGAAAGTTTAAGAAAACAGACAAACACCACCATGCAACTGCAAGAGCACCAGCAATTAGAATGACAGAAGAAGCAATCCTACTTATAGAAGTGCTGTATTTTCTATTTCTTATGGATATCAAATGTAATTCTGACCACAATGAAGTCAGAGGACATTTTTTACTATTGATTTCAGTGGAACTAAGAATTTATGCATTGTGCTGCCTTCAAAATTGTTACTCACAAAAATGCAATTGAAAAATATTTGGGATGAATTCAAGTTTTATGGAAGTTAAGGACAAATGGCACTGGCTGGAGTATAATGGAAACAGTACAAATTTCCTTGAAAATCGTGACAATGCACACTCATTCTGATTGTTGTTCCAGAATTGGACTGCTCCTGAGCAAAGTATGCCAGTCACATCAAATCTCCACATTTCTTTTGTGATATAGGCATATAAAGTTCACTTCACTTGTTTTGTTGGAGAGGGAAGCAGGATTGAACCCTGATATATAGTGACAAAAGTTTTATTGTGCCAGTTTGGGCCCACATCCATAGTTGTGGTGGCAATGATTAAAGCCACCTGACTAGTAGTTGGGTGACCCTGATCCTCCTTTCTAGAGGATACAAAGTCCTGAGTGATTATAATTAGGCCTATGTGAAGCAGCTAGTATTTACTTTGGATTTGGACGATTCGGGGGGCAGTGATTCGATTCAGTGATTCAATCGCTGTCCTGAATTGATTTGGCCGAATCTGATTTGGGGATTCAGCTACTGCTGAATCGTTAGAATCTCCAAATCACACAGGCCCCATCCCCTGCCCTCTCTCCCAGCCCCGTCAATGGCTGTCCCCCTGCCCCAGCTCCCAGCACTTTGAAAAAAAGCCCCGACTCATCAGCTGCTGCCTGGCAGGGGACGATTCCTGCTGTCCCCCACTGCCCCACACTGCGTGGATGGCTCTGCCACAAGCCCCTGACCCCTGCTCTCCCAACCCCTCCATGGCTGGCCCACCAGCCCCAGGTTTGGCTTTTAAAAAAACAAACAACCCCCCCCGCACTCACCGGCTCCTGCCCGGTGGGAGGGGTGATCCCTGCTGCCCCCCACTGCCCTGCGCTGCATGGGGGGCTCTTCCATGAGAAGAGCCCCCAGAAACCCCGAGACTGCTGTAGAAGCCAGTGAGTATGGAGATTTTTTTTTCTTAAAGGGCTGGGAGCTGGGGCAGGTGGGGCAGCCATGGTGGGGCTGGGGGAGTGGGCAGAGGTTGGGGGGGCTGGGGGACCGGGCAGGGGATGGGGCCTGGCAGGGGTTCCCCCCATGGTCCCCTCCCCCCTCCTCCAGCCTCCCCTCCCCTGCCTGCTACTTACTAGCTTGGAGACTGGGTCTAGCTCTCTGCTGCAGCAGGCGGGGACTGCCCGAATCACCGAAGCTCTCTGAATCTTTTCCGAATCGATTCGGAGAGCTTCAAATTGATTTGGACCTTTTAACTGGTCCCCAGATTCAACTTGGATTTGGAGATTCTGCCACTGAACTGGGCCAAATCTCCTCCAAATCGAATCACCACCTGAAGCTTCACACAGCCCTAATTTAAATGGTGTGTTGCTGAGTTGTCTTGTGTTGGTGACCAAAGGATGGCTCATTGTGTCTGAAGGAATACAGTTGCTGTAGGTGGATTATATTCCTGGCGTTTTCTTGGTTTTTTTGCTTTTCCCTTTAATACCAAAGGCATTACTGATGTCAAGGGGGCTATTAATACTGATATCCCAACAGACAGTGCCTCCAAGGAAGAAGGCCTTAGGAATTGATATTTGTCAAAGAGTACGAAGCTAGCTAGCTAGACCAATAATAGACTTAGGTAAAGGCCTTGAAGGAGTGCTAATTCTTGGCTTATTTATGAAGGCAGACTGTCCAGCTCTTCAAAGAGAAAAGGGCTGGGAACCCAGAGAGGGTGGGTTTGAGTATCTCTCGTGAGATGATGTAGTGTCCCTGATACTAAGGGGAACAATAGAAAGACTGAGAAAAGGCCAGGAGGGCAAGAGTAGAGTCCAGAAGCAGGACAAGAAGGCTCAGTAGGCTTTGGTACTCTGGAAGGTGTTCATATTAGGGTCTTAGCTGGAGGGCTGAGTTACCTGACTATTCAGAGAATAAGAAAAAGCCTGAGAAACAGTTTGGTGAGCCATAATGGGCTGGTGAGAGTCCACCAATTGGTGCCATATTGTTGGGTCTGTGGTGCTCCCCCTGGGTCCAGGGGGAGCCCCATGGGCTGTGGCCATGCATGCTAGATTGGGTGCACAGGGCAGTGCAGGGCCCAATCCTGGTATGAATGGCTGGGTGAGGGCAGTCAAGGGCCTTGGACCCTGATTCCAGCATGCAGGGCCAGGCAAGGGTGGTATGGGGCCCTATCCAGCCCACAACTGCCCCCCCCCATTATAAATAGGGCCAAAATCTTGAGCACCACTGATTTAAGTATTCCTGGAAAGTAGTTTTACAATATGTGTCTGCTTCTTGTTAGCTCATTGTTTTGTTTGACTTCAGCAGCAGCCACCACTCTTTACCAGGAAAAGTGTGGTACTGAATATACAAACACATGGCCCAACAGTATAGATAATTATGAGCTAGTTGCTAAAGAATTACTCTGTCACTGTATACTATATTCTGGGTAGAGTAGAAAATCTACTTTTGGTTACAGAAATAAACAGTGATGACATTAAGGACAGAGAATGGTATAGTGGGAACTGCTGTACATGGCTTTATTTGACATGATAGACCAGTGACTGGATCCTGGAAAACTAATTGCTGTGAAATAACAAGATGTTTAGTATCAAATACTGAATATCCAGTAACTGTGTATACTAATGTACGCAGTAAGGTAAACAGATGTTGAAAGAAGTTACATTTTGTATTTTCTGTTTTGAGGATGTATCTGTCAAGACTGGACTCTGAATCATGAGAATAAATGTAGGAAATGCATGTTGGTAGAACCAGTCAGATGCAAACAATCAGTCTCATTTATGACTGTCTTCATGAAGTGCCCAGTTTAGGCCAGTCCTAAAAATAACTGTGCAGGCAGGGTCTTTTGGCCATTTAGTATGGCTGAAGCCCTCTGCTCTTGATGATTTGTAGGCTAAGATTGTTCATGATTAGGTAAATGTTCAGATATAATTCTGTTATGTTCAAAGGTGCACATTTTCAAGGGCACAAATGGGTATTAGACACCAAAATAGCTTGCATTTCAAGAATAATATGTCTTTCCAAATCTGAATATTTCTCTGATAGCCAAGAAATCTTAAGTGTTCTATGCTGTCAGTCCCATACCTTTTTGTAAGTACCATATGTGCTTGAAATACTTCAAAATAAATTATCTGACATTCAAGGCACATAGAAAAATGTATGTTCGAATCATTTAGATCACAATGCTTTTTATTTTATGGGAGTGATGCACAATGTGCATTACACTTGTTTTACCAAAGTAGAGAAAACTATGAACTATTCACATGAGCACAAAGATAAAGTGCAATGGGCTGTATTCTTTCACAGTGTGCAAACATTTGGGTTTTGGTAGTGCTTTAGGTAGTTGTAAATGACTACAGAAGATGCAGGAAGGTTCTGAAATATTTCAGATTTAAAATGAATTGTTTTTTAAATATATTCCTTTTCACAGACAGCTCATTACAGGATATGATTTGTAAAGTATTTTTAAAGAGAAGAATTAAGTGATGGAAGTAGTGCATAAGGAAATATAATTAAAATACAGTAATTTTCAATTTTGATGTACACAGAGAAATTCATGAATAATACTACTTTTGCCTTGGAAGCATAGGAGCTAAAACTTTTATATTCTTTGACAGGATGAATCAAAACCTGTGAGGTGCAAAGCATCTGCCTCTCCCAATCAGTACAACTGATAGTTGGTTTTTCCTTGATGATTTTTTTCTTTAGTCCGAAACTATCCGAGTATGGTTCTCGTGGAATAATGCATTATTGTTTGGTGGGAAGAGAGAAAGAGAATAATCTCTTTTATGGGAAGTCTAAATCATCTTGTCATCATATAATTCAAAGATGGCTTAGTATGTTTTTCCTCAAATTTGTTTAAACAAACAAACATAATTCTTAGGTTTGGGTCTTGGAAGCCGAGTTTCCGTCCAACATGAATTTAGGACATAAAGGTTTGTTTGTAATGGAAACAATGACAGACACTTCTGCATAGCAGTGTAAGTGAGTGCCACTAGAATGTAGCTTATTAAACTGGATTCAAGAAAATAGAGCTACTGTGTCCATTTGGCCTCTACCATGTGATTATAATAGCATAATTGTGCAGCTTGGAATCCTTCCCTCCTTCATCATTGAAACTGTGCAGTATTCATACACATGTGAAAGTCATCCCTATGCAGCAGAAGGGTAGTCCTAAGTCTGAACATCACTTAAAACCTTACTTTGAGTAGACAGTTCTTGTGCTGGCTCTGTGCACTGGGATGCCTCCCACCTTTGACAGTGTGTCAGGCATAGCTAAGACATTGATCTTAGATTCTTTACTTTATTTTGTTGCAAGCATTTCTAATGAAGCCCTTTTCGTCACTTAAGTGCATCGACTTTCTTATTCTCCTAAGTAACTTTAGTTATTGACACTGTTACAAGCAGTCATAGTCAAGGCATGGGAATCCAGGGGTACAGACTGAGAAGCTGTTGCAGACTCTAGTTTGTTAGGGCCTGATCCAAAATCCATGGGAAAAGGATTCCTGTGACTTGAGTGGGCTTTGCATCTGGCTCTGAACAGAAGTGTAATTATAAAAAATTCTGTTAACATTAATAAGATTATTCCAGATCTGCACTGGTGCTGGTAAAATGAGAAGCAAACACACACACACACACACACACACACACACACACACACAAAGGTTGGACAATGTGTTTCCTTAACAAAGGTGAGAATACTTACACTACTGTATTTACTCAAAGGCAGGGATGATGACATAAATCTTTTATAAGGGAGTGTTGTCTCATAGAATTTCATCCTGGCTTGTGTATAGATGACTGAAAAGTGGTGTCATATTGTACGTGTGCCTGTGGAGTAAAGTCTAGACAGATTACCAGGTTTGCAAAAAAGCAGGGGATTCCTTTAGCCACACCCTGCAGAAACAGGGAATTTTCAGCTGTCTAGGAATGAACTGACACATACCTTTTTTTTACCTACTCATTCAAAACAAAAACTAATCTTATATCGATCACTGTGGTGAAAGCTGTAGGAAAGGCGACAAAACAATTTCCATTATAATTCCATGTTTTCAGGTGCTTAACAAGTTTTAGAAACATTTCTTTTGTAGTGACTATTTCTTTGTGTTTGATCTCCCCCAAGGGTTTTTCTCCCCTTCTTTTTTGACTTTTAAAAAATAGAGGAAATGTCATGTTCTATTCAACAAGGATGAGGGGAATATATATGCCTCCCCATTTAAAAAATAAAACTAAATTCTTAGACATATGGGTACTAGGGCTGTGTGAAGCTTCGGCTGCTGATTCGATTTGGTAGAGATACGGTTCGATTTGGTGGCCATATCTCTGAATCTGAATTGAATCAGGGGACCAGTTAAAAGGTCCGAATCAATTCAAAGCTTTCCAAACTGATTTGGAAAAGATTCAGAGAGCTTTGGTGATTCGTTCAGTCCCCGCTGGCTGCAGCAGGGAGTCGGACCCAGACTCCATGCTGGTAAGTGGAGTGGGGAAGGGAGGCTGGAGGAGGGGGGAGTGGACATGGGGGGACCCCTGCCAGGCCCCATCCCCTGCTGGCTCCCCCAGCCCCCTGAGTGCCTGCCCACTCTCCCAGCAGCCCCCAAGGCTGCTCTGCCCAACCTCAGCTCCCTATTGTTTAAAAAAAAACAACCCTACTCACTGAGTGCTGCCAGGTGGGGGAGGCAATCCCCGCTGCCCCCCACTGTCCCATGCTGCATGGGGACCTCTGCCATGAGTCCCCCAACTCCTGCCTGCTCTCTCAGCCCCACCTCGCCATGGCTGCCCTGCCCATCCCAGCTCCTGGCCCTGTAAAAAAAAACAAACAAACAATCTGTGGACTCGCTGGCTCCTGCAGTGGCTTTGGGGCTTGTAGGGGCTCATGGAAGAGCCCCCCCCCATGCAGTTTGGGGCAGTGGGGATTGCCCCCTGCTGGGCAGGAGCCAGTGAGGTCAGGGGGTTTTTTTGTTTGTTTTTTAAAGGGCCGGGAGCTGGGGCAGGCAGGACAGCCAGGACAGGGGCTGGGACAGTGGGCAGGGGTTGGAGGACTCATGACAGAGCCCCCCCACATGGCATGGGGCAGTGGGCGGCAGCAGGGATCTCCCCCTGCCTGGCAGCAACCGGTGAGTTGAGGCTTTCTTTTTTTCAAAGAGCCGGGAGCTGGGGCTGGGCAGGGCTGGGAAAGCGGGTGGGGGGATGGGCCTGTGAGATTCAGAGATTCAGCTGATTCAGCAAAAGCCATATCTCTCAATCGGATTCGGCTGAACCGATTTGGGACAGTGATTTGAATCACCGAATCAAATCACTGCCCCCTGAATCGGCTGAATCCAAATCCGAAGTGAATACTAGTCACTTCACACAGGCCTAATGGGTACTGCTGTGTGGTTTTTTTATACTCCTAAAAATTAGGCCGCTCACCTAAGTATGAACTTTGATCTTTGAGTTTAGGTTTCTCTTTTTGAAAATCCTGTCCCACTTGAACTTAAAAATCATATTACCTGATCATCCAGACATATCTGCACAGGATTGTACAGAATGTTCTCTTTCCTTTGATACCCCAGTCTCCAAAATTCATGTAGTGCTTATATTAATTTTACCTTCTCCCTTATGTCTCACCTCAGTCTCTAAGGTCAGCTGAAAGCAAACTCCTGCAACAACCATTTGTGTGCCAAGTTTAGTTCACAAAAGCATGTGGGAGGTTTTTCTTGGCAATAGCTCCTCTGCTGTAGAGCGTCCTCCCCCTTATCCAGACTCAGAATCCTATGGGCCACATCTTCAGAAAGGGCTGCAGGACCTTTTTATTTGGGCAAGCAATTAGCTACCAGGTTTAATTTTGGGGTGTTGTTTGGGGAGTCTTTGTTATTCAAGTATATATCTTTTTTGATATTTTATCTGCTTTTATAAGTTAATTTGGTTTTTTTTCCTGTAAGCTGCCCTGAACCTTTTAATAAGTTCACTTTAGTGAATTCACTCATAAAAAGATAAACATTTTCTTTTCAGAAAAAGACCACTTTCTGAGAATTGTCCATTTTTAATGGAGAGTAAGGCTGGAAAACTTGGCTTTAGTTCTTGATATCCTCAAAGTCCTTGGTGCTCATATCAAGGGCCTGGCCTTGACTTATTCAGGATATGGAAATCTCATGTCCAGACTCTGAATATCCCCAAAATTCAGAGGCATCCCAAACTGGGGGGAATGCTTTCTGGCATTTCAAAGAGGGATTTTAAGTCAAACTCATTCCTCTAAGGCAGGGGCGAGCAATTATTTTGGGCAGAGGGCCGCTTACTGAGTTTTGGCAAGCCATTGAGGGCCAGATGACAGGTAGCCCAGGGCAGATAAATATTAATTTTCTAATTTTTTTAGGGGCCTTGCGGGCTGGATAGAATGGCCTGGTGGGCCATATCCAGGACCCCGTGCCACATTTTGCCAACCCCTGCTCTAAGGCTTTGAAAGGTTCTAATTTTTTTTTCTTTATCCCACCTCTAAAGAAACCTAGACATACAAAAAATATATAGCTTTTTTTTTCAATGTTTGTTGCAAGTGAGGAATTGCAAAAAGGAATGCAAAGTTTTGATAAGCATTAATAGCTGTGGGAAGTTTGTTAGAACTGAACCCATAATATTGAGGCTCACTCATTCAGAAAGGTATGAGACATTTCATTCCTGGGGTCCATATTTTTGGAACCAAATAAAATGTCTAAAATATGGACCTTGGGACCTTTTCTTACTGAAATAAATGGCATCTTGCCTTTGATTTTAGAGGAGGCAGGAATGAGCCTTAGGCTTCTATTTAATACCCTTCATTCATTCCTGAAGAAAATTTTCCATTGACATCAATGGAAGATTTTTCTGGCTCGGTACTGAGTAAGGACTGAAGACTGTCCTATTGAGATTCCTTCTTTCACTCCAAGAAGCTTCTAGAACTTTTTATTCTAGATTTTGTATTTTGCACATTTCTTTTGAAGGTAGTGAAACATCTCATATTGTCTGTGTATAGCACTGTGTCCAAGTCAAATCAAGTCAGGCTTGAGGCTGCTACAACCATTGGGGCACATTAGATGCTGTGCATCATTGGTGCTTCTTCAGGCAAAATGACCTGGTAGCACCCATCTCCTCTCCAGGTATGGATGGCCGTTGGCTCATAAAGCGCTCATCCGCCCTTTGACAGGTCTTGTTTTTAGTCCTGCTGGACGTACCTTCCTCACTCAGGCTAGCCTAGGTGGAGGTGCCAGTTTAGTCACCAACAACCTGACCATGGAATAGGCTGTACTGGTTTACATGGTACCAGTTAGCAGACTAAGAGGGGCCTGGTCCTGACATGATTGTATCCAGACGGAAAATTAATTTGCATTTTTTAAAGGCAGAAAAGACCATTATGAATATCTAGTCTGACCTTCTGAAAGCCACAGAATTTCACCTAATAAGTAGTGAGCACTGAGCCCATATCTTCTGACTGAACAATAGAGTAAGTTTTCAGAGGCATCTCAGCTTGACTTTAAAGACTGCAAGTGATGGGGTGATGGAGAGTCTATTACTATTTTAGTTGTTCCAATTCAGTTCTTTCTATTTATCATTAAACATTTGCATAGCGTGTCCAACCTGAATTTGTCTAATATTTGGCTTTCAACCTTGAGAGATGACTACTTTCTGGATGGAAAACGCTTAAACTGAAGTCTGTGTTATACATACTATGAAGATACTTGCTTGAGGGCAAATTCTTGTCCCACAGAAAGGGGGGGGAAATGAAAATAAATCTTGGGTATTCATTTTGTCAGAGCCAAATGGAAATTAAACCTCATCTTATGTTATGCTTTGAGGGCTCATTTCTGAAATGAGGCCTGCCTAGATGACTTTAGTGTGCTTGGCTTTAGTGTGCCTGTGCAAGAGTCATTACAGTTTCAGAACTAAAATTTGAAACCCGTAGTTTTCAAGTGTTTACTAAATATGCTAAAATGAGCATGGAAAGACTTCCTCTTTCCATATATATCATTACCATTTACAACCCTGTGACACAAAGCCTGCTATAAATTCCCAGAAGTTTCACTATTTCTTTCTTATTACCTGAAAGGGGAAAATAGCCAATACAGTAGTAGGCCTAGCTATTGTATGTGACTACTGCTTCTACTTGAGGTAAACAGGAAACTGCTTCTGATGCACTTAAAATAATCCCAATGATTTAAAGGGGGTGATTCTTCCGTAATTCCTGTCTGTGAGACGGAATGAGTTAATCACTCGTTGTAGTTAGCAGCATTTGTCTTATTATTATGGAGAAAACCCCTTTGTGTCATTTCAGAGAACCCACTTCAGTGACTCTGTCTTATTTGAATGATACAGGCAATGAAATATCCTTTTCTCATCAGTCTACTTACTGTGGGGTTTTCCTAGCCTCTGGGCAGGTTTGTTTCTAGCAAAAATGATTAGGTAATGAAGTCAAACAAGGAGATAAGCTGTAGGTTCCCAGGACGACACGCCTCTCTGGTAATGACTCACCTAGTGATTCAAGTCTCTATGCCTATATTTGTAGTGAGGACAATAATAAAAATAAACATTTCATGGAGAAAATCACTTTGTATGGTATGAAGCAACATCATGTTGAGCAGCTGATTTGTGTCCTGGAGCATCTGCTTCTTCAAGGACCCCGCCTTTTTTGTATTAGGAAACAGTAATGTAATGTTGCAGACAGCCTGTGCCAAAGAGTTTTTAGATATGGATTTAAGTCCACATCAAGCTTTCCCTAGTGTTTTGATTTAGTGTTCTAGTTTAGCCCAATATAGAGTCAGACATGTGCCACAAAGTTGGAATCCTGATCTGGATCCACTTCAAACATTCAAGAATCTCAGGAGACGTTGTGTCAGATATTCCAAGCCAGACTTATCTCTAAAAAATGAAATAGGAATGCTTTTACTACAAAAGTTTAGTTTTTGAAAGACTAGGGTCCTGATGTTTGCTTTCCCACTAATATGATGTCATTGATATATGTGAATATCTTCTAGGCTTCAGTATGGTGTAAAGGGTAGGGCTATAGCCTAAGGAAACTGTTTCTCAAATATTACAGATCAGATTGTAAATCAATCTTGCAAACCATGACAAAGTTTACATTCCTGTTCAGTGGCATATATGACCAGCCTCATTTGCCTTGGGCTGGGCCCTTGCAATTACCACTTTCTTTAATTTGAGTTGGGAGTGCTTTGCACTTTTGGAAATAAAGCCCAGTAAGTGGAAGAATATATAACTAGAACAATAGTTTTGTGGCATCTGGTGTTAAGAAAACTCTCAATTTTGAAAAATACGGTTTTAAATGAATTTTATGGGTGTTCTGATTTTTTTTATTTTATTTTTGCCTTTCTCTTCTCTTCTTCTGCTTAGTTTTCTCTCCCACCATGCAATAGATAGTGTGGTAGCCAGGCCTTGTTTTTCTTGGTTTTGTTTTCCCCTTTCCCAACTCTCTTTATTCTTATATAGGGAACCGTAAATTCTCTGGATCATGGTGTACATGTAAGAGGTCTGCTCAGATGCCTGATTAATCTGTTTGTGGCTGGCAAGCCCAATTCAAGAGCTACACCACTTGTTACAATTTTCACAGGTCCACATGCTATCATAGTTGGACTCCAACTCTTTCTTGCTTTGCTTCCATACTCTGGATCAAAACCATTTCATGTTGAGCCCCGTGTCAGATGTTCCCTTCAGATCAGACTGATTTTGTGTGCTCCTACCAGCTTTTCATGTTGATGTTGAACAACTTCGTATCCATTTTGCACACATTGTCGTACTGCCATAGAGGGTGAACCCACTTTCTCAAGACAACTTGAATCTTGTTATAGAAAATATTTTTGGGGATACAGTCTTTTCCCATTCTGCTGATGTGGTTGATCTATCCCTATGTCCTCTTTTTGATAGTGGTTTCTAAGTATGTCAGTCCTGTGTATTCTAGTACCTCCATGCATAGGTGACTGTGCAGTCAGCAATTGGTTGGGTTCCTCCTGTGGCAGATCTCACTGACCAGTAAGCCCGAGCAGGGCACCTGCAAGTGCCAGTGGCACTTCTCCTGGTGCCTCCACTCCCCAGTTGGCGCTTGCAGGGGGTGCACCAGAGCTCGCACCTGCCCCCCTGCCTGGTGCCTAAGCGGGGAGCACTGGCTGTCAGGAGATGCACCAGTGCTCTCAGGGGGTGCACATGCACCCCTGTGCACCCCCTATGCGTCACCACTGCCTCTGTGTTTGGTATTCTGTCTTCCTGCTTTATTTTCAGGATCTTATGCAGACATCTCATGTGGAAGCTGTTCAATCTCTTGATGTGTCTAGCATATGTAGTCCACATTTCTGAGCCATAAAGCAGGGATGACAGCATGCAAGTCTCATAGATTTGCATCTTTACCTTAACTTATAGTCTGCTGTTATTCCATGCACATTTCTGAAATAGCCAGAAATCTTTAGCTGCTTTTCCAATTTGTTAGTCAGTTCAGTCCATTGGCGACGTTTAGGGGGTGTGGGTGCACATGCACCCCCTGAGGTTGGCTGTGCACCCCCTGAAAGCACTCCCCCGTTGGCCATCTGGTACCCCCCCACAGACTCGGGAGGCACCAGTCGCCCATGGTTCAGCCTGAAGGTCAAGATCCCTACTGATCATAGGACTCAAGTAACAAAAACTGTCAATGACACCAAGACATTTATCCTCCAGAGTGATGTCACATATTGGTTATTCTACCCTTTGGTACATGATCACAGTCTTCTTGAGACAAATTGCCATCCCATAGCTCTTGCATGACTCAGAAAATCTGCCCAAGAGATAGGCAACCAGAGCTGAATCATCTGCAAACAGGAAATCTCTCAGAACCAGTTCTTTTACCTCGGTTTTTGCTGTAAACTTTGAGATGTTGAACAAACCTCCATCTAGTCTGGTTTGAAGATAAATGCCGTCATTGTTATCCTTGAATTTGTGAAGAAGCAGGAATGAAAAGTAGAAGTTAAAAAGTACAGGGTTTAAGACATACCCCAGTTTCACCCTTTTGTTGATGTCGAAAGCATTTGATTTTTTGTTTTCATACAATACAGTTGCCTTCATACCTTGATGTAGTGAATGAATGATGTTTAACAGTTTGAGGGGACAACCCAGTTTCTTCAGAACTGCAAAAAGGCCCTGTTTGCTGACTGTATCAAAGGACTTCGTCTCATTGATGAAAGCTATGTATAGTGCTATTCTTTTTTCTCTACACTTCTTTTGCAGTTGTTTGACCGAAAATACCATATCAATAGTGGAATGCTCTGAGTGAAAACTGCATTAGCTTTCAGAATAGGTTCTTTTACCTAGAGATTGCAACCTAGGGAGCATGATGTGAGTGACAATTTTTCTGATGATGTTCAACAGGGAGATACCACTTAAATTGTCACAGTCACTTCCATCCCCTTTGTTTTTGTATAATTTTTGGCTGTGTACAAACCAAGTATCTTTGAAATCTTGTAGTACCACTTCCTTTTTCCAATAGAGTAGTATCGCTTCTTGATGCTTTCAAAGTAATTCATTGTTGGCACATTTGTAGATTTCAGCAGGCAGGCAGTTATTGCCAGCTGCCTTGTTCCTAGGGATTGATTTAATGACTTTCTGCAGATCTAATGTAAGCTCATTGTCCAAATCCATCATAACTTTGAACTGTGTTAATCCTTTGAGTTCTTTACGTTTGATTTCAGTCTCCCTGAAATATAGAATTTAATAGTGTTCAGTCCAATACTTGAGTTGTTTTTGTTCATCGGTAATGACATTTCCATTTAAGTCTTTCAGGGGATCTGTTTTCTTCTTGACTGGAATGGCTGCTCATCTGATGCCTTCATATATTCCATGGCTATCACCTGCATCAGGTGCTGTCTGAATATCTTCACAGAGTTTCAGCAAAAATCTTGGGCACACCTCTTAGCCTCTTTTTGCATTTCTCTTTGAGCCTTTCTCAGTTTTTCCAGGGTTATGGTATTGGGAGATTTCTTATAGTTGGTTAGTTTGCTGTCTTTTTGCTCTCAATCAGTGATAGGATGGTCTCAGGGTGCTCTTCAAACCTGTCTGCATTTTTCTTGCATTTTTTTGCTAAAGGTTGTTACAGCAGCATTGCACATGTTAGTTTTTGAGCCTCAGTGGCTGAGTTGTTAGGTTAACTTGCTTTCACAACTTCCTCTTTGAATAGTCTGCATCTTTCTAGGTCTTTACCACTTCGTACGACTGGTAGTTTTGCTACAGTAGATCTTTTTTATGTTGATTCTGACTTTGCAGCAGACTAAGGCATGGTCAGTGTCATAGTCAGCACTGTGATAAGACCTCGTATGCAGGATTTCTTTCAGGTGGCTATGCCTGGTCAATACTAGATCTAATCAGTGTCAGTGCCCTGACCTTGGAAGTTTCCATGATGTATGTCTTGTGATTTTCCCAGCAAAGTAGGTGTTGGTAACACATAGATGTGAGTTGCACAAAGTTCTAACACTCACTGGTCATTTTTATTCATGTTTCCAATTCCATGTTTGCCTAGAATATGAGGTCAGTTCTTAAAACTACATCCAACTCTTGCATTGAAGTCTCTAAGTATTATAATGGTCCAGGTTCTGTGAGTTTTCTCAATCTCTTCTTCAGATTGTTGATAGAAAACATTCTTGTCTTTGTTGCTAGCTTGAAGTGTCAGCTTGTAGACACTAAACAATGTGGTGAAGCCGTTCTGCATGTGCACTCTTAGGGTCATGAGTCTAATAGATACAGCACTGGGGCTTTCACAGAAAGATAGTAAGCTGTTTCTAATAGCAAAGTCTACTCCCTGCTCTCTCCTTTATCCTGCTGGCTTCCCATGCCAGAATATGATGTAATCATTCCCTTGAATAGAACCTGTATTTGAGAGCCGAGTTTCTGGTAATGCATCAATGTCAATTCCAAGTCTAACCGATTCATAATTTAGTAGTGCCGTTTTTCATAAATTAAAACCAAATTGAACCCAGGGGTCAGAGTCTGAACATTCCAGCATACAAATCTCTCTCATTTTGGCCAGTACAGATCACCCCAAGACCTTCCATGCATACACCTAGGCAAGAGTATGGAGAAGTGGAGGCTGCCCTAGGCTTACCATCCCTCCTTTAGACCACTGAGACAGAGTCCAAAGGCTAGACCGAGTCCAGATGTTCAGTGCCTTGATGGTTGTAGCTTCTGTCAGAAAGCAACAGATTAAAGCTGTTGCTGACTGCCTAACACCTCAGCAAGGGCACGTTTCTGTCAGGGTGATACTTATTGCTATAGCTGAATGTGGGATTAGTGTCTTCACTGGGTCCAAGAAATATAAACTATAGATTCAGCTGCTAGCAAGCAGTAGACAAGATAGAGAATAGGGTTTTATCATGAAACTCAGACACAAAAAAACCATTGTGGCACATGCTAAGCATGATTTGATAAGGGCCAGATTCTTAATGGTTTAAATCTGCTTAACTCCACTGAAGTCACGTGCGCTTTGCTGATCAGCTGAGGATCTGATCTTAGAAACCCATTTACTTCCTTTACTAAAAGTATTAATGATCAGAGACATAGCTCCATACATACATTTTTATTTTCCAGTTCATAACATATAAAAGGAAAGGAGCCCTCTGCCCTGCACCTGTGAACTAAGTATTTCTTGATTTTTTTTTACCCTGTACATATTTAAGTGCACTGTAGGTTATTGAAGATCTATAGAGTTTTCCAGTGTCTTTTCACAATGAAAACATTGAGGTAATGTGGTCCAGGTCTCATGACAACCAGCCGAGAGCAGTGAGCGTTCATTGCGTTTTACTTATATCTCCACCCTAGGGTGGTTGAGGCTGGGTCGAGCAGCATTGGAATTATAAACATTTTAGAATTAAAAAAAAAAGCCACTGGGGACAGATTCTGATTGGTTGAGGGTAGCACCAATGTAGTAGTCTTATGACACTAGCAACCTGATGACATATTGTTATGGCCCTGTGATCTGAGCCGACACATTGAAATTATGATGCATAATAGAAATGTGACAGCACCAGTTCTGCATGTGGAGTTTCCTTCAGCACTTAGGACCATGATCTGTTTTTAGTTTGTGTGAAATGGTGCAAGATTTGACTCAGAACATTTTTTTCATTGTGAACTGGCCTGAGATTCAGAAATGAACCTTGCTAGAAACATGTCTTTTTACAGTTTGAAAAAAAAGTAGGTGATACATTAAAGTAAAAACTTGTTCTGGATTCTTGCATGTTTCTGGGGCATTTGTGAATTGTAGCATATATCTCAGGGCCCAATTCTCAGTTCTGTTATGTCCTAGTTTCACCAGTCTGCTGCAACAGAGGGTTATAAAATGGGAGGTTCTGATTTCTGCCTGGGAAGATGCTTGGGTGTTGTAGAGTTTATGTACAATCCTCTTGGTTATTGTCAATGTTGGGGGCATGGCTGTATTTATCTGTTTTCTATCTGGCCTCGAGACTGCCCTACTACCAATGGCTGAACTAACTGGTTTGACCCCAAAACCATACAGCTGTAAAGACATCATAAAGGGTTCTTGGTTGTAGCCGTGTTGCTCTAAGGACATAGGTAGGTGAGGTTCTTTGTGTAGATGCGATATCTTTTATTAGACCAACTGAGTAAGATGTTATAAAGTCATTCGACCCTCTCTCTCAACACCCAGACCTTGTGCCAAATGCATTTAAGTTGGATGCAAGAATCTAGCTCAGAAATATAAGCAAACCGTAAGGAAGGCTATTGTGCTATTTGTGGCCTTATTGTTTACAGGGAAGTAACAAAATGAAACAGCCTGAGTTTTCAATCATTTTTGCTGTCTCAAGATGATCTGTAACACATCCAGACATTGGAGTCCTTATTGAAGCTAAAACAAAGCACATTCTTGAGGTTCTCTGCATCTTATTAGTTGTAAAATCCATAAAGATCTTTCAGAAACAGATGTGCTGTTGGTAAGGAAAATAAAAAAGCAAAGGCAGGCAGAACAACAGTGAAATCTTCATGGGGGAGGGGTTGAATTCTTTCAGCTCCTAGTGTAGGTGGCTTTTCTTGAGATCCAACAACAAAAAGAATTAGGTGGAGGTTGTAGAAATAAGACATAAGAATAACAAATGAATCATTTAAAAAATCAATATTAGCCCAAGATTTTGGACTTCGCCCCATTGCTTGGGACTGGTCAGCTCCTGCAGGCAAAACTAATAACCAGTCCATTTTTTTCACTAGGACAAGGAGGCAGGAAATATAATATGGCCATTAATCTTAAGCAAACAATGGTTATCGAGAGTGGTTCTCAGTAATATTACTGATACTGGACAAGAATGCAGACATTACCCACAGTACCTTTTCCTACTCATTGGCTATTAGTCATGACTTGTTTAAAATTGAAACATCATTTTAAATATTACAGAAATGTGGCACTTTGCTCAAACAAGGCATCTGTTCCAGCAAAATGTTATGTTTTGAGCATTTAAAAAAAAATAGACTTTTCTGTTTTTAAAGAAAGCATGTGGACATGTAGATGACTCAGTGGGTTTGAGTGGTTACTGTATGTGAAGTTATTTTGAATCCTGTAAAAATTAAAAATACATTGAAAGAAATAATTTTCCTGAAATATTACTTTAATGCTTTTCTTTGCCTTTATTTATTTTTGTCATTCCATTTTGCCAAACACTCAGCTGGAGAGAAAATAGAAAACTTTTAGTACTCAAGATAACTGAGAGATTTAAAATGTAGTCTTATAGATGAAGGATTCTGAATGGAGAGTATATATAAAACATCAGCCATAACTGAATTCCTTCCAGAGCATTAAAACATGCCATTTAAATGTCCAGTTTCTCCAGATTTGCTGAAAATACTAGGATTTGTCTTTGATTTTGATACACTGGTAGTGTTAGAATGATGTTGTAGCTGGTTCAGGAATTATGCAAGAGGCAAGGATTTATTTGGGTAATATGTTTTTTGGGATAGAGTTAGACAAGCTTTTGAATGCAAAGTGTTCTTCTTCAGACCTGAAAAAAACACCTTGCATTTGAAAGCTTGTCTAACTCTATCTCAGCTATGCAGTTGGTCCAATAAAAAGATATCACCCAAAGAAATCCTTAATACATTGATCATTTTTTAAATTAGTGCAACTCAGGGGAAGAAGATTTGTAAAACAGAGTGTTCTGAGCATAGTTGTTCCCTAATTATGGAGAGCCATTTGGCTTCCGAAGAGTAGCTGGCTCACTAGAAGAGGCAACCAAACCACTGGGAGCATTCATTTCTGTAGATCTTAAGACTTAATCCCCTCTTTCCTGCTACCCACCCAAAAGTCCTGAGACCTGTGCTCTCAAAATTGCATTCATGGAAAAAGAAAACCACAGAGAGTAAATTACCCTATGGACAGGATATCAGCAAATGATTATGCAACTCTGAAAGCAATCACTTTGGACTGGCTGGAACTTGGTGAGGATGGATATTACTTCCAGTTTAGATGGGAATAATTAGCAGGAGACTATTGGCCTCAAGTGCTCAGTGACTACAGGATTTTTGCTCTGGCTGGTGAAAGCTGAGGATTCATTCTCAAGAAGAAATAATTAAAGAAGGGTGACACTGAAGAGGTTTTTCAGATTCTACTAGCATGACTAAAGAGTGGTTTAGCGGTAGAGGGGTAGCATATCTTATAGAGAGCTTCCTGGAGGCAGTATTGGATTGCAGGACTGTTGAAAGACATCTGAAATAAGTCTCCTCGTTGAGACCAAGGCCAGCAGTAGCTGTGGCTACCAGTGGGTGACCAGAGGCTTTGTGCTCAGCATAAGGAAAAATTCCAGAGGACCTGCATACAGTCCCCAAGGAGAAGTAGACAAGGGGCAGATGCTAGACTAGGATAGAAATAACGAAACTGGTGAGATTAGAGAGTCTATTTATTTGTTTCTTCTGTGGTCAGGAAATCCATGGATAAGAGGTCCCCATACAGGGTCTGACTAGTCACCTTATCTCTGAAATCCAGGAGCAGTCCCATTGTCCAAAAGCTTTTCATGTTCTAGTCTTTGTGAATGAAACAGAGGTAGATCTTTATGTAGGAACAGCTGATAACATTAGAAACTATGCACAAGAGAAATTGGCCCTTTGTAGGCTGCATCCATGAGGATGCCTGGTCCTATTCCATAATCATGATTGAGTTGTTCACGGGAGGCTACACTACAGAAATGACAGTAGCTGCATTTAAACATGTAGCTTACTTACTGGAGATGGGTGGGGACTCAAGGGCCTGTCAGCAGTCTTTTAGAAGAAGCAATCAAGAAGGACCTAGTGCCAAGCATCTTCATTTAGGTGGTGAAATGGCCTGAGGAGATCTTTCCCTTTTCTGATCTCAAACCCTTCAGTCTTCTCTCTTAATCTTGGTAGGAATATTTTCATGACAGGAAGGAGGGTTTTGTATCCTAAGACACCTCAAGGGAAAGCATAGCTGTGCAATGTAATTTGCCCTTACAAGGAGAGGATTCTTCAGGCCCTCCTTCCCCATTCCCAGAGTTGATGCTCAGACCTTAGCTAGAGCATCTGATTTCATTCAAAGTCAGAGGAAAGTATGGGCAGTCAGTTGTACAGACAGTTGGCTAGGGCAAAGGGGGTACTGGTTAACTTAGGAGTTTTAGTGCCTTCACTTTGAGCACTTTGTCTGCAAGATCCACAGTGGAGAAAGCCATACTCAGTTCCATGTTCCCAAGCTATACCAGAGGAAGGTATTGAATGTAGCTCATGATATGTAATGGTCAGGCCACAAAGGGATAAAGAGGACCCAGATGAAGAAGTCAGCTCAGTTCTTCTGCCTGGAGTCTCCCAGGCTAGGGACAGACACTGAAAAAGCTGGAGCCTGAATTGATTCAACCTTTGCAGGTTAGTCTATCCTGACTAGTCTGAAACAGTTTGTAACAGGACAAACATTCTTTATGGACTGATGCAATGCAGGCCCATGCCTGTGGTTACCCAGGCCATGCGCTGGGGGACACTAAAGTATGCCCTTAGCTGCAGGGAAGCTGTGCTGGTGAGGTGTGGCCAGTCCAGGCTGAACTGGCCAGGGAGCGGTTTAATTCCTCCCTCTTTATCCTACTGGCAGGGACTAGAGCCAGGTCTGCCAGGCGGTCCTCCCTCACAGCTGCATCAGCAAGGCACCATGGCCCCTGAGGCAGAGGGAGGCATGGAGGAGAGTTAGTCTTCCCTCTACCCCCACTGGCAGCTGGGTCTGCCCCCCATTGCCGATGCACTCCCTGCCTGTGAATAGCCCTCCTGCTGTCCCCTCCGCTGGACGAGGGAGGGAGGCGGAATAACCCCTGTCCCTACCCCTCTTCACTCAAAGGGACCATGCCAGCTGGCATCTGGGCATGCCCCCACCCCACCACTGCAGTGGGAGCGGACAGGGCCCTTGTTGGGGGCAGCAGCCCCTGTCATAATGTCAGGGAGCACGAGCCCCTTCCCAGCAGGGGCGCTGTTCTTCGGGGCTGGCAGAGCTGCAATGGGCTGCACACAACAGCAGCGGGGTCCAGAGCGGGCCAGAGCCCTGCAAGCCCTCCGCAGTGCTGCTGCAGTCTGCAGTAGCTCTGCCGGCCCCACAGATCAGTCCCCACCAGGAAGGGGCTTGCCCTCTGGGAAGCCACAATGGGCTACTGCACATCACGGTCACTCACTGCTCGTTGCTCCAGCTGCTAGGCAGGGATATGCCCTGGCCTCTGCTGCTCCGTTTGTGCTCGAGACAAGCCCCTTTCCAGGCAGAGGGCACTTATTTAGCCACTGGCCCAAGTTCAGAGTGGCCATGCAGGCCCTGCTGCAGTACCAGCAGCTAAACAAACCCCCTCCTGCTGGGAGGGGGCTTGCCCCGAGCACAGGAAGGCTGGTAGTACCGGAGCGGGGTCTGCCCGGCCTGACTGCAGCCACTGCTCAGCCTGTGCTCAGGGCCAGTGGCTCTTGCCGGGAGGGGTCTTGCCCTGAGCACAAACCCAGTGGCAGGGGCCAGAGGGGTAGCTAAATCTCCAAGCCTGCCTCTGCCTCTGCCTCAGGGGTCATGGTGCCCTGCTGCTGCAGCACCCAGCAGACCTGACTTGGGTCCCTGCCAGTGGGCTAGAGAGGGGGGAATTTAAACCCCTCCCTGGCCAGACACGTACCCCTGCCTGTCTCTGCTCTGGCTGGGGAGCAGAGGGGCGAGGCCAGCCTGTCTGGGCTGGAGCAGAGAGCCCAGCCCAGAGAGCATGCCAGGATGCTGGGGGTCTCTATTTTAACTTAAACCAGCAAGGGCTTGGGGACAGATATTGCATACCAGACAGACCAGTTTGAGCCAAATCAATACTACATTCAAACAGCTTTATCTCAAACTGGTTTCAACCATTTTCAAGCTGGCTTATGTTATGTGCATTGAATGTTCTGTTACAGGTTTAAATCAGTTTCTAATCACTTAAACTGGTTTATGTGTAATGTCTGTCCCTAACCCCAAAGATCAAAGGCTGGCCTGTAATGCCAGATCCTAATCTGAAATCCAAGATTTATGGAGTGTGCAGGTCATGGAATTTGCATTAGTCTGTAACAAAAATATGAGCCATGAGGAAATTTGGAGCTGAGTTAAACTGTCTTACACCTGAAATTTTGGAATAGCTGGGTCCAAAAACTGGCTGGAACCTATTACATGAAATACAATACAGATGGTTTTTCCCCTCTTATGTCTACCTTCCACAGGAGGGGCAGAACTGCAGTCTGTACTCCATTCTTATCAAAGAGATTCCTCCCTGATAGTGCTCCTCTAGAATCCCAAAGGAGGCCAAGCAGAGTGGGAAGTAGGTACAGCTATTGTCTTACCACTCTCTTTTCAAACTGCAGAGAGGAACACCCACAGCAGCTTCATAAGAAGCTCTCTCTGGTGCAATACTGATCTCCACAGCTGCCAATGCAGGCTTTTATGGCACAATCTGGCCCAAATGATTTTTCTGAAGTTCTTTGCACATAACCCACTTTCAAAATGGCCAAAACCAAAATGAATAAAGATAAACCTGGATGGATGTAATATGAGACTTAACCGATTTAGGTTAAATCAGTTTATTCAACTTCTGTCCAAGATCCCCTGCAGTTTCAAGTTAACACACAGTTCCCCAGCATCCCAGGATGCTTTGCACCTCCCATGCAGGCCCCCCTGCCTTGCAAGGTGGGCAGGTTAGCCTTGGCTCAAACTGCCTGCTCCAGAGGAACGGAAAGGTGTGCTCTAGCATCCCCTGGCTTCTGGCCTGGGCCACTGCAGGCATGTGGCTGCATGTCCAGAATCAAAATAAATGTCTATTCATTTGTGTATTGGTTCAATCTATGCAGTTTAGACTAACCTGTGAAGATTGAATTGATTCAGCTTCAGGCTTTCTGACTGTCTGTACTTAGCCCATAAAAGTTTAAATTTCAAAAAAGCAATTTTTAACATAGGCAGAAGTTGCACAGCAACACTAGCCTTTCATTGAGCAGGCAACAGGCAGCACCACTGACCACAAGAATGCTTTGCTTCAATTCCCAATATCTCAGCAGCACTCTTAAACTAACCTGACTTGTGAACCAACTGAAGAGAATGGGGAAGAGATACATTTTGCCACGTGTTAAATTTAAGCCTTACATATCTTTCAACAGTGGTGTTACCGGGCAGTTTAGCACCATGACTGGTGGCAGTGTGTGGAGGGCAGTAGCAGTAGCCTAGGTGCTGGTGATGTCATGATAGCTGGGAGAGCAATGACAGTGGCTGTTATTTTTGTGTCTCTCCACTTCAGTTACACTTTTGCTTTTCCAGAACCTAAGTATATGTACAATTTGGCCTGAAAATGACATGAGAAGATGTTTAAGTTCCACTTGTGCCCAGGACGTGAGTGCCATAAGAATAGAACCAGTTGGGAAATGGTGACACTTTGACAATTTGTTTCATTGCACAAAAGAACAAAAAGCCAAAATTCCTCATGAAAAGAAAATTCTTAACCCCCCTCCCCCATTGATTCAGGACAATGAAAACATTTTGATAGTCTTTTTATACATTTATATTCAAAATTTAAAACACTATTTGTGTGCATAAATAAATATTTAAGTCAAAATAAACTGTTGTGACATTTTCACGCTTTTTAAAATAACTGACCATTCTCTCAAAATGTTTCTTTTCTGATAAAACTGCATTTTTAAATAGAAAATTATGCTGCCAATTTTTTTTCAGTGGGAGCTACATAAAAATGTGTTTCCTTATGCTCTTCTGATACCTACTGTTTGATCTTGGCTTGAATCTGGGGAACCCAGTGGAATGGAAACATGACAAGTAATGGCTTTTAGGGGTAATTTAAGTGAAATCCTTGCATCTGAAAAGTTCTAGTTTGAGGTGAAGGATGAGGGGTTTTATTTTATTTAAATCTCTTTGAATATCACATATGTAGGCTGTCTTCAACATTCATAAAGCAATACTTCTCTAGCGTATGAGTTATGGAAAAACAGGTAATGATTCATGAAAAAAAAATCTTATTTCTACACAGCTGATGCTGATCATCACACTGATGCTTTCTTTTTTCTAAGCACGAGTTTAGGTGTGGGTGCACCCTGGCATGTGGCTAAGGAGAGGGGTGGCTGTGTATGTGCGCGTGTGGGTTTATATATGGAGTTGATACATGGATTGGGATATTCTTTTTAATCTTGTAAAGTGTGCGTGCTGCTTTTATTCATTAGCACCTACAAAGGACTAATTGCCATCAGGCTTGTAGGTGGAATTTCTGGCAGGGAGCAAGAAACGCAATAGGTTTGATGACAACCAATGATATGCCAAAGCCTTGTCAGAAGAAGAACTGAGTCTTGCTGTCACTCACCCACCCCTTTAAATTCAAATGCAGATGCTTCCAGGGAGTGTATGGCACTTATCCAAGTCAGCATTTGAAATACAGCACACTTAATACTGTGGTATACACAGTGTTGCTGTGGCTGCTGCTAGATGTCTAAGATGAAAGTGAAAGAAAAGTGTGAAGTCTCAAAAAGGTAGAATTATATAGGCTGCTATGACCTTTCTAAACTATTGACAACATGGCAAAAAGGCTTCATTTGGAGTATATGGTGTGTTGCCACAACCTGACCAGCAGTATTCTCTTTTGTTTAAGTGGGTGACAGGCATTAGCTTTAGCACTAGCCTGAAACACAAGTAATGTGTCTCGTATAACTATAGTTCTCAGCTGCTTTATCATGGCATACTGGGGCATATCCAGAGAGGGTGCAGTGGCAGAGCTGCACCCCACTTTCAGACTGACGTATACCATGGAAACTTCTAGGGATTTTTTTAAGTGCCCAAAGCATGTGAGAATCCCCTCCTTTACCCTCCATGCTTAGAGACACATCCTCTTCCCTTCTTTTCTTCCTGCTGCCGCCGCTTTCCATGCTGTCTCGGGGATGGGGAAATCTTTAGAGAAGCCCCTGCTTGCTCCAGCTGGAACAGTGACAGTAGCAGCAGCTGTAATGGGGGAATGGGTTTCCCCCTTCCTGTGTCTGCTCCAGGAGGGAACAAGCAGGGCAGGCAGAACCCACTGGCCCACACATCATTGCTGCTGCTGTCCTGTTGCAGTCCCAACTGAGCCCGGCTCTCAGGTAGCCCCGCTGGAGTGGACAGAAGTAACTCTGAAACTTCTCCCACCCCCAGGACAGAGGGCAAAGCAGCAGGGGCAGGTGAAGGAGAGGTGACTGGATGATTCAGACCAGGGAGAGGAAGGGAGGTGGGACTCGTATGTTGTTTTGGGACCTTAAAAATTCTCAGAGGTTTCCCCTGCTCGGTCTGCCCATACCGGTGTGTGTGGGAGAGGAGGAGTAGGAGGAGGAGGTTGGGAAGCAGGTACAGCCACCCCTACAGCCCAGGTTGCTACTCCTGCATCCCCCTTTGCCAAATCTGGGATTCATCCCTGATGGCTTGATATATTGTATTACTTTAGCATATGTAGTAGTCATTCTCCTCCACATCAAAATAAGGTGGGCTGAAGCCCATACCCAGTGCTTATATTACAACTACAGAACTAAAAGAGTTGGATATGCCAATAGACTTCAAGGTCAGAAGGGTTCATTAGAAGTAAACTGACCTTTGCAGAGCACAGGCAACACACACCACTTTTGTCTGACACTTTCTGTAGTACATTTGTATATTCTGAAGCAATTTCTGTCCATTTCTTGCATCTCCTCAGCTGGGAAATAAAGATCCTGCAGGACCCTTGAAACTAGATGGGGATAACATAAACTTCCGAGCCCAACACTCTCAGTCAGTAGAACAGCTGTACAGTGTAAGATGGTAGGTGAGTTTCTCTGACATTTGCCCATGTTCTCTGTATTACCAGCATCTAACACATATTTGCAGTATATATTAGCAAGAGCAATTGTTTCTAGTCATCCAAAAAAACCCTCCAGGTTAAGCAATTTGAAATAATGCAAAAATAAATGTCAGACTAGATCATTTGCTAATCCCTTCAGGCCTTAATCAGCACAATACTTAAACTCTGTGAATTTCTTTTTTTGTGGGGAAAATGTGACTATATACTTTTCAATTAATCCATGTTGCTTTTAGAAACAAAGGGCCAAACATGGGCCCATTTAGACTTCTCTTGACTGGCTTGTACTTGCTCAACTCATAAGGAAGTTAAATTGGCCTGGCTTTGGGGCAAGCAAGAGATAAAAAGTATGTGTTGAAAGAAAACTGTCCCTTTAAAGCTTGCACCTACCTTAACTTTCACTTCATATGTAGACAGAGCAAGTATAAGCTGAGCACTGAAGAGTTTAAATTGATGTAAAGGAGTCTGAAAGTAACGCCTTAGATATAACTTCTGATTTTAGTCCAAGAGCTTCACATCCCTCCACTGGGATTCCTAATTGCATACTTCTCGTGTAACCTCATGTCACCTCTTTTTTTTTCTCTGCCGCTTTGGTGTGGCTAAGCAGGGAAGGAGAGAGAGGTGATAATTCCACTGGAACGCGGCATTTATCACCTGCTGCGTTCCAAGGGAATTAGCACTGTTACCACTTTATAGACTGTATCAAAACAAATCGTGCATATAATTTTTGTTTCATATCTAGAAGCATTTGTGTGGTTTGGGGTTAGGTCTTGGAGATTTATGTTTGGGGCAGTTGGAGGGCAGACCCTACAAAATCAAGCGATAGGTTACTCATAAAAATATGCTCTGTATGTTTTATATGAAAAATTAAGAATTGTACTAGTTGATGTAGTATGTTATTCTTTCTGTAAAATAATACAGCATCTAAAGTGCCTCACAGGGCTGTTGTGAGACTTCTCTAATTAATGCTTGTTCATTGCTTTGACAGACTCAGATGAAAGGTTCTATGTAAGTGCAAAGTAGTAGTTATTTTTTTCTGTATTTTTTCCATAATACAATTGAGATCATGGATAGACACTTCTACTGTTATCAGTAGAGGTGGGTGATTTCCACTTCATTCCTCACATATTTCTCAAATCTACATTTAAATAGCAAATAAGAAAGGAATGTAAGTGCATGCTCCTATGTCTCATTTGCCACTGTGTAGGGAGAAGGAGCAATTCATATTATCCTAAGGACATTTATATTCGTATTCTTCAGCACTAGATTCTACAGAGCAATGAAGCTGGTAGCCAGATTCTGCCTCCCTTCTCATATTTAATGAGTTTACTCACAGAGTAATATACAGTACAAAGTACTATTACTAATTACTACAAACTACTGGAAAGTAAATTGTTACTCACTATAGTAAAATCTGCCCCTTAAGTTTACATAATGGCTGGGCCAACTGTGATTGGTGGACCATGGGCAGTCTGTGGTATACCTCCTGGTAGTATGCAGAGATCTGGCTTGATGCATGGTGTTGGCTCTTCTTTCTCATTTTCCAGCTACTGAATTCATGGTATACACATAGTATAAAAATAAGTAAATACTCTTTGGTAATATATTATCCATGTTAAGGCAGTAATGGCAGATGCCACTAGGATGTTATGGGATCAGAAAAGGGGAGGTTAGGTGGTCTGTGCAATGCTGAATGGGAGAGGAGGTGGCCTATAATTTGTCTGTATTAAGATGCGGTTCACATTTATAAAAAAAATTGAGAATCTTTGATTTATAGGATATGAATAAGAACAGCATCTGCATTTACATTAGCTAGGGCTAAAGTTACAAGGACTATCAATCTTCATGCCTCAGGGCATAAGTTGATCACCAGCTGGGGTCAGGAAGAACTTTCTCCCTATGGTAAAGTATATCACAATTAGGTAAATTATGAGAGGTTTATGTCTTCCTCTGAAGAATCCAGTGCTTCCTCTGAAATATCCAGTGAAGCCACTGGCTGAGAGAGGATGCCAAACTAGCTGGACCATTGGTGTGCTCTGGTATTGCAATTCTTCTACTCCTACTGGTATATCTAATTTCTCAGCATAAATACTGTCAGAATATTTATCTTAACCAAGTTGTTATTTATTGCACAAGTGTTGTATTTTGTTTTTCAAGTATGGGGTGACTACATCATCTTGTGATGCTGGTGAGCATTATGCTTCTGACGCTTGTAGGTGGAATCAAAATTACATTAGTTGCACTATAATGACTTCAGTTTGAGAAACAGAGCTAATATGTCTTTTCTAGTCTCTTGGGGAAAGGTGCCTCCCCTGGTGGGTTCCTGTCTCCGAAGTTGTGATCTCAGGAAGTCAGAGCCCTTCATGCAAATGTTTTGTGCTTCCCAACCAGCTCCCTAGCTGCCTCCTTCCCATGACCTGTAAGAGTGGCCATGGTTTCTGTCTTGCTTTCATCTTTCCACATTCTGGTTTTGGCTACTGGATCTACATGAATGAAAACCATTTGAAGATTCCTCCCTTTTCCTGGCTGGCTACCTCAGCCACATTTTTTTCTCCAAAGACAATTACCTTTGTAGAACACTGTAGAGCTGGAACAGATATCACCTTTTATAACCATAAAAATCTTTATGGTGGCACGAGGGCAAACAAACAGACATCCCCCTTTGTTGCACCACAAATGCCCAAAATTATGGCTGTGACAATAGCTGATATGAATTTATGCCACTGTTTTGTGGCAGGCGTCTATTTGCTCTATGGCAGGAGAGTACAAACAGCTCAGAGCTGCCCATGCTCTCAGCCATCCTGGGCAGGCATTCCCAGGACACCAATTCTTCGCACCCCTGCAATTTCCCTGCAAAGGATTCCCCAGGTGCACATATCACACTGCCATGTGCCCACTCAAGGCACACAGTGTGCAAATGGGGAGCAGGAACCCCCCATGGAAGTTCACTCTCTGTGCTTGCTGATGAATACCCTGGAAATCCCCTTCCAGGGGGATTGTTGGGGCATGCATTTCATTGTCTTGGGTCAGGGTGTGGTCTGCAAGTGCAGAGGAAGGGAAGCCCCTCTCTGTGCTTGCACATGTTCTATGGGTCAGGGCACGGCAACATGACACAAGTGCCTTAAGATTAATGTGACCATCCGTCCCAGTTTGGCTAGGACGCTCCAGGGATTCTGTAGCCCGGTCCCAGCTGGTTGGTCAAAAGTCCCGGCTGGAGTCCGCTAGGGAGGTGGAGTGGCATGGTGCATCAGGCAGGTGGCCAAGCAGGCACTGCTGCTTTTGTATGGGCGCAAGGCAAGTGGACTGGAGCAGGCAACATCCCCCCTGCACATGGCACATCTTTGATCCCTCACAGGAGCAGTGGAGCCTGCTTGGCACACCATGCTGCTCCGTCTCCCCACTTGGCCATGGCCCAGGACCTTTGACCAAATGGCCAGGACCAGGCTACAGAATCATGGAGCTGCCCAGCCAAGCTGGGACATATGGTCACCCTACTTAAGATCCCTTCAAAGGTACTGCAGGGTGGCATGCAGGGGATTCCTGGGACACACTTTCAAACTATCATAGCCTTAGTCAGGGAGTGGCAACCAGGGCTGTTGTCCCACTGAATTGGATGCATCCTGGCACAGCTGATGGCACAACAAAAACAGTGTCCGTTTTTAGCCTAGGAGCTCTCTTCTGAGGCTTCTCACAACCTGTTATTCACCCCCCTGCACTGGAAGTGTAGCAATTTAGCTTCAGTTAGTATCCTCTGCTTTCACAGAGGGTAGGGTTCGGCAGGCTTTGTCCAATATCAGGACATTCTTAGCAACTAACATGCTGAGTCCTTATATCTGAACTGTCACAGGTTCTTCATATCATCCTCTTCAGGTATCTGAATAAAAAAATGTAGAGCTGCAAGGGAACCAAGAGGCCATTTAAACCAACCCATCCCCTGAGGCAGGATCAAATATTTCTAGACCAGTGTTTCTGAACCAGGATGTCATGGTACCCTGGGGTGGCTTAACATCCATTCCAGGGTACCACAGGGTTGCATGCAGTGTTAGCACTGTTAAGTGTGCAAACATTATTCAAAAGATAAACCCTGAGATTTCAAAGAGTACTCCATGGTATTGAAAATATTCTGACCTGCTGTAGTCTTTTTGAATGTTTGGCTACATAAGAATTATTCCAGTATTTTTCTGAAGTCAAAAAAGAGTGAAAATTCAGAGCTGGCATTTTGAGGGGTGCCTTGAGACTATAAAGGGGTGCCTCAAATCCAGAAAGATTGAGAACCACTATTCTAGACCATTGCAAACAGATGTTTATATACTCTGCTTTTAACCTCCGGTGAAGGAAATTCTACAACCTCCAAAGTTTGCCTGTTCAGTGTTTAACTATCTTTATATAGTTAGAAAGTTTTTCTTAATCTCTAGCCTAAGTCTTTCTCCTATTCTCACTGGACACAGAAAAACAACTGAATTGTCCTTTTATAACAACCTTTTACATATTTGAAGGCTGTTATGTGTCTCCTTAGTGTTTTCTAGACTAAACAAATTCAATTCTGTAACCTTTCCCTCATAGGTTATGTTTTTTAAACCTCTTGTTTCAGCCTCTCCTCTGGAATCTACCCAACTTGCGTACATCCTTCCTAAAATGTGATACCCAGAGGAGGACTCATTATTCTAGCTGAGACTTCCATAACACAGCACCAAGAAGAAAGGATTGATTACCTTCTGTGCTTTAGATATGAAACTTTTGTTAATAAATCCTGAGTAAGATTTGCCTTTTTTGCTGTTTAAAGTGTGCTCCATTATAGCCTCCATATTCTTTTCTTTTAGCCTGTTAGTTTCCAAAGTGTACCTGTGCATGAATTTTCCTCAATGTAGTGTTTTCTCTAGTCACTACCTGGATTTCAGACCACTTCTCCAAATTAGCGGTATCCCTCTGTATTTCATTTTGTCTTCCAAAGCACTTGCAACGCTTTCCAACTTAAAGTTATCCATAAATTTTAGATGTGTACTCTATTCTGTCACCCTAACTCACAGAATCAAATACAGAATAGAATTAGGCCCAGGACACTTGGAAAGTACTCCCACTGATGCTTGTTGAGTACCATTTTTCAACCAGTATCTAGACCATATTTCCCCAGTTTCCTTATGAGACCACAATGCAAAACTTTCAAAAAGCATTCTATGAGATCCCTCACCAAAGGCTTTTAAAAAAACTGTGTTGCCATGATATTGGAAGGAAGGTTCTTTTGTGGACTGAGAGCTGGTTGAAAGATGAGAAGAAAAGAGTAGGGCTAAATTATCACTTTTCAGTATGGAAGGAGGTCTAGAAAAAGGAGAATCCAGGGAACTACAGACCAGTCAGTCAGCCTTACCTCAGTCCCTGGAAAAATCATGGAGCGGATCCTCAAGGAATCCATTTCTAAGCACTTGGAGGAGAAAAGGGTGATTAGGAACAGTCAGCATGGATTCACCAAGGGCAAGTCATGCCTGACCAACCTGATTGCCTTCTAGGATAAGATGACTGGCTCTGTGGATGCAGGGAGACTGGTGGATGTGGTATACCTTTGTTTTAGCAAGGTTTTTGATACAATCTCCCACAACATCCTCCTAGGCAAGCTAAGGAAGTACGGGCTAGATGAATGGACTGTAAGGTGGATAGAAAACTGGCTGGAGCATTGCGCTCAGAGAGTAGTAATCAATGGCTCGATGTCTACTTGGCAGCTGGTATCAAGTGATGTGTCCCAGGTGCTGGGGCCAGTTTTGTTTAGTATCTTCATCAGTGACCTGGAAGATGGCATAGAGTGCACCCTCAGCAAGTTTGCAGATGACACTAAGCTGTGGGGGGAGGGGAGGGAGAGGTAGTAGATATGCTGGAGGATAGGGCTAGGATTCAGAGTGACCTAGACAAATTGGAGGATTGGGCCAAAAGGAATCTCCTGAGGTTCAACAAGGACAAGTGCAAAGTCCTGCTCTTAGGACGGAACAAACCTATACATTGGTACAGGCTGGGGGCTGACTGGCTGGGCAGCAGCTCTGCAGAAAAGGACCTGGGGGTTATAGTGGACAATAAGCTGAATATGAGCCAGCAGTGTGTCCTTGTTGCTAAGAAGGCTAACGGCATACTGGGCTGCATTGGTAGATGTGTTGTCAGTAGGTCAAGAGAAGTGATTATTCCAGAGATTATTCAGTAGTGGTGAGGCCACAACTGGAGTATTGTGTTCAGTTTTGGGGCCCCCAGTAAAGAAAGGATGTGGATAAATTAGAGAGAGTCCAGCAGAGGGCAACAAAAATGGTGAGGGGGTTGGGGAACATGAATTATGAGGAAAGACTGAGGGAACTGGGCTTATTTGGTCTAGAGAAGAGGAGACTGAGACGGGATTTAATAGCAGCCTTCAACTACCTGAAGGGGGGTTCGAAAGAGGATGGAGCAAGACTGTTCTCAGTGGTGGCAGATGACAGAACAAGGCACAATGGTTTCAAGTTGCAGCAGGGGAAGTTTAGGTTACATATTAGGAAGAATTTTGTCGCTAGGAGAGCAGTAAAACACTGGAAAAGGTTACCCAGAGAGGTGGTGGAATCTCCATCCTTGAAGGTTTTCAAAACCTAGCTTGATAAAGCTTTGGCTGGATGATGTAGTTGGGGATGGTCCTGCTTTGAGCAGGTGGTTGGACTAGATGACCTCCTGAGGTTCCTTCCAACCCTAACTTTCTATGATTTAATGATTCTAAGTAGGATCCTGCAGGGATCTGTGCTAGGCCCAATTTTGTTCAACATTTTAGTTAATAATCTAGAACAGTGAAATCTCCAAGTTTGCAGATGATACCAAATTATTCCAGGTAGTCAAGTCCCAAGCTGATGGACTGGCTGGAGCAGGCACTGCATGCAGCATGCCAGGGATCACCTAGGGTAGGCACTGTGTGCAGCATATTTGCTGGGGCCATATATTTGACACTCCCAGTTTAGATTAAAGCATTCTGGCTACATTTTGCACTGCTGTTCATTATCCACCAATGTGGTTGCATTGTAATAATATGTGGTGGTTAACATGTCTTAAGAAAATGGGACAGAATACAAGCATATATATCAATGTTCAGACCTGATAGATGATGATCTCATATCTAAATGGGTCTCTCTGAGTTTAAATTGTTCAGGAAGTGAAAAAGATGAACATGGGGTTAGCATGGAGAAAAAATGCTCCAGGTGGAGTAAGGGAGGTTAGGACTGGTGGCCTCCTGGAGCTCCAGCATCAGCGATCCAAGTGCATGGAGCCTGGGTGGCAGCTGGAGCATGGCTGGGATCTCTTGGTGTCAAAAAAACCCTTGCACTGCAAATTAGCAGCGCAGTGAACACCTGCATGTGCAGTGTGTGTGGTTTGTAGTGTGGCAGAGAGGTCTGTGCCACTGCAAACCTCCTGTGCATGCTCTTCTGGACGCACCCTAAGTGTTGCCATATTTTCTGTTTTGCTGTTTGTTATAAGCATCCATTACAACTTGCAGACATTAAGCATATCGGAATGTCCATGCAAGCTTATTTCATGTCTCAAACATCTACATGCATATATGTGTATAACAATCCTTGGAAGAAATGTGCATAAAGGATAAGACTGAAGGAACTCGCTACACTAACAAGTTCATTTTTCTCTTTAAAGTGACAACATTTTAAAGTATTTTGGGAGGGGATTGTAAAAAGTGGAACAGAAAGTGAAAGTAGTACATATTTAGTAAGATCATTTAAAAAAGTGTTAGGTTTTCCAGCTACTTTTACCCCCACTTCCTGGAGTCTGGCTATTGAGAACCAGATTAATGTTTGAAGAGAAATGGTATTATTTTACCTTTTTATTTAGAAGAAAACATGTTGGAATATTATGTCAACTTTCTGTTTTTCTTTTAAAAGGCTTAGGCAAAATTTTCAAACCTGAATACCTAATATTAGGCATCTAAAATTAAATTTAGATACCAATGAATGACCTGTTTTTTTTAATGTCCTTAGGCACCCCACACTTCCCATTAACTTCAGTGGAAATTAAGATGTTGGATGAAGGTGTGGATTTTTAGCACTTGTTTAAACCAGGACACTTTTTTTAGTTCCTAAACATAAATTTTGATCCCAAAATGTTGGTAACTGAGTTTTAAAAGGTTAGCACTATTTTTTAACTGAGATGTTTAGAACAGTTACAAAGTGACATTAAACCTTGCCTTAAGCAATTGAAGTATTTGCAGTTGTGCTGGTGAACTTATAATCGGGACAGTGCTAAAGTAGATGCTTAATTGTCCCCAATTAATAGGGACATGTTCCTGAATTTGGGCTTAATAGTGAGCACTACAGACACAGCTAAGGTAAATGGGTAGAACATATGGGAATAGACCTTTATAGTCCATGTTCTGCCTTCTTCACATCGAATGATTCTTTACTATGTAAGAAGTGCATCCATTTAAAGGGGAATGCTTGGGTAACTTATGGTTCTGCTCACTTTGAGAAAGGGTATCATTATGTAGCTGTACAAGAAAAGAGCCAGATTTATGCATTTTCATGTGAAGTGCATTTTTATGAATTATCTAAGTGGAAGTAGGAGCTTCACTAAGGTACCTGGGCTCTGGGCTTATTTGCCTTCCACAACAGATGTGCTATTCACATCTGCCCCATTCTGTTTAAGCCAACTACTGTCTATTAGCATTAGCTTAGTACTCATGGAACATACAGAAAGAAGTGTGCCATGTCCCACTCAAGCAGTTGTGGAGGATAACAATCTACTACTGCAGTCAGTTAGTGATACTACTCCCTTTGCTGCAGCAGTGGAGGTGCATTGGAACTGGTGGCTCTGTGATCAGAGCCTGGTGGCAAGCTTTGCAGGGTTCATTGTACTTATCTTTTTATGATAAAGAGCTTCAAGCTGAGCTTTTGACTTTCTATAGTCACACCACAGACAATGAGCATTTATTTTCCATGGGAGCGTCACAAAGAAAGAGGGTCTGTTGTGGCATCGTTTTGGAATTGTATGTGCCATTATAGGTAGAAATAGCCATTTCTTTGTGTTCCCGTTGATCCAGTCCAGTTTAAGACTGGTGTTGTAGAGGGAAAAAGTTTGAGTTGTATGAGGAAAGAAATTCTAAAAAGGGAAAAGGGAAGAGTATGCTTTAAAGTCTCATTTATTTCATATCAGAAGTACGTGTCCATTAGAAAGCATCCAATCTGCAGTTGCTTTTCAGTTTTCTGTAGAAGTTATCACTCCGTGTTTCTCTATTAATGACTCAACAACATAAAACAGTTTGCAAAGAGAGAAAAAATACTATTCACCTCATTTTCTGATGCAGGTGGTTGCGTGGGTGAGCAAGTGGAAATAGGTATGCAGCAGACCCTCGCCATTCGCGGGGAATACATTCCAGAGATCCCTATGAATGGCAAAATTCATGACCTTGTACTGTACTGCGTCATGAACAGCACATGCCCCTGGCAGCTGTGGGGGCATGGCTGTGCTGGCAGCAGCAGCAGCCCAGCGGCGGCAAGCATGGAGTTCCCGCAGATGCCGCCGGCACTGTAACGGTGTCATCATGCTGCCAGGGGGGAGAGAGCATGGGTTGGCACGGCACCGTGATTATTTGAAACCACGAATGCCAAATCCATAAATAGCGAGGGTTTTCTGTACTATAGGTTTTGTTGCATTTTCAATATATCTTTTTAGCTGAATAGAGCTTTCTTTCTGATCCCAAGAGCAGATCTACAACATACAGGCTGGACTAGAATCATTATTCATACTTTTACCACAGGACGCAAACAACATCCCAACCACAGTAGACAACTGGCTTCCTATGGGATAGTAGACATTCCTGATGGATGGCATCACACAGGTATAAGCTGTTATTCCCACCACCCCCTGCAGGAGGGTAAAACCAGGAATTGCTGACATAAGAAAGTGAAATGGAACTTTCTTTCCCTGCCAAAATTAAGTGCATGCCTTAACAAGTACGAGTAAAGTCATACCATTGCCTCAAGTGTTAAGAACCAAAATAGAAAATGTGTTGTCTTTCAATAAGAAGCAACTCAGACAATGCATTATTGTTCAGTGCTGATACAGGTATCCTGAAACTCTGGTGTTCTGTTAATACTCTTACATATATATTGTCTCTGTTTTTAATTGCCATTCCTGGGGAAATTTATTTTTAACTAGAGAAACCTGTGGAATGATGCTTGGTTGGCTGGTCTGATTTTTGACACATTGTTTTCCCCTACTTAAACTCCACTTTGTATTATTTTTTGGCACTGCTACATGATGTTGCTCTGTGGTCCTGTTTTACTGCTGAGGCAGCTGTTTCTTAGTTGGATTCAGATTAAAGATGAAAGAGCCATTTCAATAGAAAATTCAAGAACTTCCAGGATTAGCATGAGTTGAATCTCTGTGTTAGTGCAGATAATAAAATAGTGCTTTCTAATAATTAGTCATTGGCAGGATTCAGGTATGGGTTTGCATTGTGGTCCCAGTGACATTCGACATTCACAGTTGGGGTTGGTGGGTTGTTTAGATAGAAAATTAAAGCTGGGGTCCATCTGACCTTGGAGCCAATTAAATTATTTTTTGTGAACAGTCTGATAAAGTAGTTCTGTTAACTGCCAAATAAAGTTATTCACAAATAAATGCTTTTATTATCCATCCAGTTCTACTAGTTTGTAAAGAGATTTTAGAGGCCTTTGGATGGGCTGTGCAATATAAAAGTAAACTATTATTTATTAGCTTGTCTAGTCATCAAGACATAGTTTAAAAAGCCGTTTGGAGGCCAGATGGCATGGTGGAAATGTGAAGTGGTTCTGGAGGAGTGAGCCACATTCAGGCTTCAGACATCATTCTTTAAGCTCCCCAAATAGGAGCTTTACCAGGCAGTTGCAGCCTGAGGTCTACGTTGCTTTAAGATGTGATTACATTTTAAATTGTATTTTCCAACTTCAAATGTGTCTGTCAAGAATCTAGTGCAGTATAAACAATAGAATGAATAAACCTTGTTTCTTGCAGTGCTTGAACCATTGTTTCATGTAGTATATTTGTTTGAGGTTGATTATAAATTGTAACTTCTTAAGGACCATAATCAGCTGAAGATAACCAGACTCCCATCTCTTCTGAGGAAGCTTAAAATCTCCTATGACCACAATCCTGCTGAGTAACTGATACTCACTGTGTGTAAAAATTCTAAAACTGGATGTCTGACAATCAGTATTGCATAACTGGACACTATCACTAGCCATCTGTAGTAGTCTATCAAAGCAACATTAATGACCCCAAAAGTTTACATCTTCTGGGAAGAGGGCAACATTCCTTCTTCCCAGATGCACAGACAGTCCCCACATGTAACTATTCTAATTAGGTTAAATTAATCAGAGAGCCAATATTTTGATTTATGATTCATGGGAAAGAAGGTTGGAAAGTAGAAGAAATGACCCTTGTAACTTTGCTTTCGTATGTATAGCAACTACGCCCTGATGAAGTGAATGGATTTAGCTAAGTGAAACCTCCATTACTTTATACACATTCTAACTGCACACATCATGCAAACTAACATGGGGGGAAATGACCACTTAACCATCTAGTGGCTAGGTTTGCTGTTAAATGCAACAACATCACTACAGCCACAACTTTTTTCTATTTAATTGCATCATTTCTGGGATTAACTGTTAATTTAGTTTATACAATAGAAACCTTGTAAAGTCATTTGAGCATGATGCTGCTTTGACTATTTCCTGAGGTTTAACATGGATGGTGAATTATTTTAAGAAGTTTTAACATTTTATTAAATGCAGGCATTTATAAATGCCTGCTGTTTTAGGGTGGAACAGTGTTTTTTGGCTCATACTAGGTTTGAGGCTAAATTAGCCTGGCTATTCCTAGTTAACAAAGCAAATTTCATATCTAGGGTAATGTGTCTCTTTAAGCCCTCACCACCTGGTGGCAGGGAAAATGTTCTTTCACTGTCTTTAATGCACAGAGTTGCCAACTATAGCCCACTTCTTCCTGGATAGTCATGAAATGAGCTGTTGTAGCATGAAAGTTCAGCTTTTTCACTCCCTTCTGAAGAAATTTCCCTATGAGCTGTTCTACTCCAGTCACTCTAACTGGCACGTCTGACTCTGTACTACTGTCTGTGTCTGCATGCCTCATAAAGAAGCCAGATGGGCATGCTTTTAACTTTGGCTATTAGCCCTATGGAGAGCAGAAGAGAAATCTGCGGCCCTCATAGTAGTTCTTTATTCTATATTGTTCTTTTTTTTATATGTGCGAAAGAAGTCAATGGCAATTTTGTCTGAGAAAGCATCTAGTCTTATGTCCATTGGCTGAAGAAGAGGTGCAAATAGTGACATTCTGTAGGGGGAATTCAGATAAGTGAGGAAAGACTTGTCATTAACAGAAGGTAATTGTAATCTCAGGTGAAAGCTCTGTATCAAGTATACTGTGCTGGTGGAGGTCGTTTAATAAGATGCAGTGAATCAATGACATGTTTCCTCTATCCACAACAAATATATACTCTTCTTGGACAGAGCAGCTGACTTTTGAACTTTCATAGGAAAGTAGTGCTGGAAGAGACCTCATAAAGTCATCTAGTCCAGCCCCCTATTCAAGGCAGGATTATCCTTAACTAAAACATCACAGCCAAGTGTCTAACCTGTTTTTGAAAGTTCCCAGGGCTGGAGATTCTGCAATTTATCTAGGTAACCTATTCCAATTCTTTACCACCCTTGTAGTCAGAAAGGCCCTCCAACTTAAATTTCCCTTGCTGAAGCTTGAGGGTATTGCTCCTAATTTTGTCCCCTATGGACACAGAGAAAAAAGCCCATCTCCATTCTCTGTGTAATTACCCTTCAGATATTTGAAGGCTGTTATCAAATCCCTCTCTATCTTCTTCTCTCCAAACTAAATAACCCTAGTTCTTTCATATGTCTTGCCTTCCAGACCCTTAATCATCTTTGTTGCTCTCTGCTGTTAGTCTTTCCAAACTGTTCACATTGTTCTTGAAGTGTGGGGCTCAAAACAGGACACAATACTCTAGGTGAGACCTCAGGAGCATCAAATAGAATGGAAGAGTCCCTTCACTTGATTTACAAGTGGTATTCTTGTTAATATAGCCCATTATGTTGTGGCTTATTTTGCAACAGGAATGCACAGTTGACTTAGATTCAGTTTATGGTCCACTGTAACCTCCCAGATTCTTCTCTGCAGTAGTTCAGCCTAGTCATTTTTGCCTTAGTTGTTTGCATTTGTGCATGCAATTACTCTGTCCGAAGTGAAGGATTTCTCACTTGTCCCCATTGAAACTCATCCTATTGATTGAGGACCATTTTTTGGTCCATCCAAGTCATTCTAGCTCCTAAATCAGACTCTCTGAAGATGAGGGGAGGGTGCAGCACCCCAGGAACAGGATGCAGTGTGTACTGATATTTGTGCTATTGGAATTTAATTTGGTTACCTTGATAATAGTCAAGGTCCACAAGGGCAGCCTAATGTTTGAACACTCCTGAAAAATTGTAAAGCCCAATGTAAGTGCAATGGATTATTACTCCATGGGCAAGCAGACAAGTACTAGTTGTATGTTGACATGTCCATGAACTTCTTTGTGATAAAGAAGTTCATGGACATGGGGGCTGGACTCGATGATCTTCTGAGGTCCCTTCCAGCCCTAATTCTACGAAATCTATATATATATTAACCAACCTTCTATTTTAGCGCTTCTTCATTGTGTAATCGCTGACAGAGCTACACTGGTTTTAGCACCAGCACATAGCCATAAAGAATTAAATGAGTATCAATGTTGTTGTTGGCGTGAGTGCTGCCGTTTGTATGAGAGAAGGTACTCTGTCCCCCTCTCTGCTTGTTGGCTGAGGAGAAGGTAATGATCTCAACACATTTTAAGAGAAATGAAGTTAAAAATGAGCTAAAGGACCATGTCTATATGTGAACTATTTCTGAGTACATAATGGTTACTCCATTTGCTGACACAATGACTTCATAACAATTAAGAGAACTCATTACTTGGTAATGCACTTAAAGGAGTATCTTGAACATGAAAAACAATTTGTAAAAATAAATTGTGGGCTATTAACTTACTGTGTACAAGAAAAAAAAAAGCTAGCTCATTTAAACTCTTTTCACTAGTTGATAGATGATATCTGCCTGATTAAGAGGTTGGGAAAAGACATGTGAGGAAAGACCTCCATGATTGATTGGAGTTTTTATTGAAAAGGCAGAGAAAATGCTCTTTTTCCCCTTAAATTTTATTTAACGTTTCCTGACTGTATTGAGGTCTTGCCATGTTTTGGGTCAGGGAAACAAAAACCACAACCACTTTATTATTATTTTTCCTTTTTAATGAAGTTGGTCCACTGATTTGGACTGCAAAAATCTGTCCTTGTTAAGAGAAATTCTGGATAATACAAAGTTGTTACAATATTTTTGATATGTGCTGTGTGTTTGTTTTGGGTTCTGTTGGAAATGCTACATTAACTTTGCCTCAGGACACTAATTAATAAAACTGGCCATTAATTGCTGGAAATAGTGAACTTGTCAAGGGTCATTGTTTTGTTAAACTAGATTCGAGGGGACAAGTCTGGAAAAGAGTGCCTCTCTGTAAGATCCTTGTCTTTACTATCAAAGAAGAAAAAAAAATGACATAAATGAATGAAAAGGAGCCCAGGACTATTTATTGTCTTGTATTGTTAGGTTCTGAGACACCAAAGGCCTTTCTGCATCAAGAAGTGACCAATGATGCATTGCTAGAATGAACTCTTTTTTTGGACAACATTCTTTGCCTTTGACTGGAAAGGAATCCACTAAAAATAGCTGTGAGAAAGAATGACTTCATTCTTGAAGTCTGGAGTGAGTTGTGGCTCTGTATTGATGTCTTGCTTGTCTTCACCTATCTTGTTCATGTAATAAATGGAATAAGGACAGATATGTGCAATCCAATTGCAGCCAATAATAACAACGCTCTCAGTAAAATGCATGGGGAAAAAGTGGAGTCCAAATCAAAATTGGTATCCCAGGCCCTACAGCTCATGGAGGTTGAAGTACTCCCATTTAGGAGCTAGGAGGTCTTATGGTAAACAGACATGACAGATTAATATATAAGGAACCCATGGAAAATGTCTGTTGCTGTTTCTAGAAGGATTTAGTGTTTCTTTTGTTGTTGCATACTTTTGTTAATTGGTAAGAGACAAGTATATACGAAAAGAAGAGTAAAGTTGAAGTGGCAATGACAGAACCCTTATTCCTAATCATTTAACGATTGGACTGTAATGAACCCTAGAAATGTAGAGGTTTATAAATGTACTTCAGGAATGTAAATGCTTATAAAATTTAAATGCAAAAGAGAGCACTACCCTTGACCCAGCGAATAGGAAGTATGTATTTTTCCAGTGATGAACTGAAGTGCCCATTCTCTGGCTTTGAGCCCAAATGAAAACTTTCCAATCCAACTAACCCTGAACAATTAGGTGTGTACTTACTTCACCACTGAGCTCTCTTTTTATATTGATTTGAATTAAAATGCATGGCCAAACATCAGGCACTTTAGATGTGACAACTGCTGGGACCCTGTAATAGAGTCCCATCCTTAGCAACCTTTAGGGGCACCTTTGGGCACTCCTGAGCCTCTTTACGTTTGCCCTTCCTGCTGGGAACAGACTCCTCTTGACTCTTCTGCCACATCTTGATGTTTCTTTGGGTTCTGAAGAGGAGGCTGCTCCAGAGTTTCCCAAAGTTGGGTCTATGCTCAAGAACACCTTGACGTGATGAGCTTCAGCTTTAAGGGCTCTTTGCATGCTCCTACCTCCCTTCAACATGCCCCAAGCCTTGCAGGTAGTGCCTGAATAATGTCCTTTTGTGGGGCTTTAGCCTCCTGAGCTTCTGCCCTCTTTTCTCTGGCTAGGCCTATCAACCAATGTCCATGATCTAGGACTTGACTTTGAGGACCTAGCTCCACAAACCACTCTGGGCTCCTAGCCCTTTACACCATGGCACTGGGCTCCCTGGTCTCTTTAAGGCTGCACCCCTGTGGTGCTGAGTTGTTGGGGCCCTAACCTTCTCTGGCTTTGCCCCTTATTCTATAGCTAGGCCTCCTAGCCCAGGCCCACTAGGTAGGACCCAGCATTGGGCCACTAGCACATCCCTCCACTCTGCGCTGTGTGTCCTGTATGGTTGTGCCTGCTATAGCACGGGCTCTCTAGCCCTCCAGCTAAGCTCTGTGGATGCTAATGAGGCCTCCACCTCCCCTACAGCCTCAGCCACAAACCACCTGTTTAAAATAAAACATAAACAATAAGCCCCTGGGCTATAACAAAAATAAAGGTAAAGAAGGCAGTTTGCCTGCTTACATTTCCATCTCTCTCTTTTTCTCTTTCTCTCTTTCTCTCTCTTGTGGAGCTGCTACAGCTTCTCTGTGAGTCCTCAGGAGTCCACCCTCTCTGCAGCTTGAGGCTCCCCTGGCCAGCTCATGCCCAGCTTATATAGTTCTGGCCTGAGCCCTCTTTTGGTCACCTGATGCCCCATCAACTGACCATCCAGTCAGGCTCAGCTTTCAATCCCTGCTCTGCCAGCAGACTGTGCCTGGAAGGTTCTGATCTTAAAGGGGCCACCCTGCTCTCCAGTAACAAGGGTAGGCTACGTTCCCTGTTACAGACCCATTTTCGGTTTTGGATTATAGAGTGTTGTCAGTTAGCTTTTGGTACTGCAAAATGAATGAGTGGACTATTTAATCAGACCAGACAGTTGGATTAGGAACAGACATTCAAAAAGCCTGAGCCTGAATTGATACAATCTTTACAGGTTAGTTTAACCTGGCTAGGCTAAACCAGTTTGTAACTGCATATACATTGCTTCTGGACTGAAAAAATTCAGACACATGCCTGTAGTGGCTCAGGCAAGAAGCCAGGGGGCACTAAAGCAGCCATCCCTTCTGCACCATAGTGCTGAGCTGAGGGGGGCATCACCAGGCTCCAGCAAGACGCTCTGATTAGGGAGGGTCCCTCAGAAGCCCTCCTGGCCAGCCCAGCAGAGAATTGATTCACAATGTTTATTACTCCTAACTCAGTGTTTATCACCCCATTAAAAAAACAACAGAGAGACATTAACCGCTACCTGTTGATTTTGTCTTTGTCCTGTCTGCCACAGCATGGACCATAGCCAGTAGGTGCTAGCTAATGTTGTGTGTCTGTATAAGGTAGAGGAGACAGCGGAATCCTTGCTTAGAGGGGAAGGGGGCGCAGGGGGGAGCTGCAGCCAGGGAGCAGAGCGGAGGGGCCAGCCCTGCTTTGGAGCAGAAAGCCCCTCCCAGCCCAGAGAGCATGCCAGGATGCGGTGGGGGGGAAAGGAGTCTGATTTAACTTAAAACAGTAAGGGGTCTGGGACAGACATTGCATAAACTGGTTTGACCCAAATCAGTTAAGTATGATACTACATTCAACCAGGTTTATCTCAAACCGGTTACAGCCACTTTCAAACTGGTTTATGTGCACTGAACATCTTTTCTTTTACAGGTTTAAACCAGTTTCTGATCACTTAAACTGATTTACATGTAATGCCTATCCCTAGCCTCGGGGAACAAATCAAAAGGTAAGGTAGGGTATGCAGTTTTCAAGTGCTCCATGTCCCTGAGCTTGAGCTGAGCTGCACTTGACAGTAAGGGGGGGGAGGAGGGGCTAAGGGGGCAAGAGGGCAAGTGACCCAGGCTCAGGGCCAGAGTCAGAGCTACAGCAACCTCCTGCCCACTCCCTTGTATGTGAATCTAAGACTAGGGGTTTCCCCTTTCATGCTGACTGGGGGGTGGGGAGGCTTCATCTTAGATTTGAGTAAATGCTGAATTTGTTTGCTTATGTATATATTGTAGGGTGCAGTAGACCATTATATTTGTCATCAATATAGCGGCCAGTTTTAATCTGTGACAGTGCCATAAAAAATGAGGTATCCATTTTTTGGTGTATTTAAGAAGACTATTCCACTGCATTCCTTGCATATTGTATAATGGATTGAGTTACAGGGTAGAAAACTCTGAATATCAAACCAGGCAATTTCTGACTAAGCCTAACCATCATTAATTCTGCTTCACTTTTCCCATCTTTTAAAATTAGGTTAAATTATTTACCTATCTCCTAAGGGTATTGAGGACTTAATAGGCTAACGATAGTGTTTTGAAAGTGAGTGGTAGGTATTATTAATAGAGATTGCTGAATAATTTGAAAATAGAATTCTAAGAAGTGTACATAAGGGAGAGAGTTATCAATATGGGATTGGTGAAATATTTTAAGAGTGTGCCTGAAGCCTAGTATTTTTCTTTCTGCTTTTAGTATTTATCTTTATTTGCATTTGGCTTTACTTTTGTTTTTCTTTGGTTTATTTTAAAATCCTGGGGAGTTAAAGATTACAGGGTATATGTGAAGACAGAAATGCATTAAAGTATGATTGCCACACTTTTCCCATGCCTTTAATGTATGTGTTCTTGCTTATATAAGAAAATATCTCAACATAAAAAGGAATAATTTGGAATCAGATTGTTCAGGATGAATCATGAGGCAAAATCTCATCAGAGATGAAAAATAAATTCTGGTTTTCCTGCCAGTGTTTTTATACAACATTTCTTTTCCAAAAGGAATCACTCAAAATGGAATTTAAAAAAACAAAAAACCCTATTTTCTCACTCTGAATGCTAGTTTATATTTTACTGTATGGAAGAAATTTTAAATAAAAAGAAATCTCTTTTTTTTTCCACCTGTGTTGTTTGGATTGATGTCTCAAAGTCTCTTTGTGATACAGTTTAATAATAGCTTTCTCTCCTAAGACCCACTTCCCTCTTCTTTTTCTGGTAATAAAGTTCTTGGGATCATGGGCAATAGGAGTATGCACTATCCATATGATCCTGAAATGGATTGATAGGAAAGGTGAATTTAGCCGCTTTTCTCTCACAGGAACTAAAAAAGGAATTGCCGTAGAAATGTGAGAAGGGATAGCGGCAGGATTTAAATAAAATGCTTTGTATGCCTTAGGGTGGGGCACATAGACATAGTAGTAATGATGTTTCAGTATGACTCCAAGTTTGAGTTCAAGCCCTCCTTTAGATTCATGTCAAAGGCAGCCCCCAGTTGACCTAGCTGTCAACAAGCATCTGATCATTCAGACTGGGCAGTCAAAAGCACATAGACATGGTGGTAAACCCTAGGGTCGTATGAAACAGCATTGTTTCATTTCAATTTATGTTCCACTGTTTTGACGGGACAGTGTTTCATTTCAAATTTCATTTTGTTTTGAACACACTGTTCTGGCATTTCCAATCCCCAAAGCACTGGGATTGGAAGGGACCTCAGGGAAGGATCACAGTCACTGGCCGGCTACACATGTCAATATGAGAGCAGTCCGTCCCCGTTCTTTCCTCTCACTCTCCTTAGTTTCTCTTTTGCTACAAGCAAGCCCAGCTTTGAAACTTGAAACATTTTGAAACTTTCAAAACATTTCAGTTGCCCTTGTTTCATTTTGAGGGTGTTTCGAAACCTTTTGTTTTCTTTTGATTTTGCTGTTTCGAGCTCGAAACGAAACAGCCAGCGAAATTTTGCACAGCCCTAGTAAACACATCATTCTTTTGAGTCCCATTGGTTGCAGAAATTGGTGTGCCTTAACCACAGTAACTCTATAGGCTTGAGTAGACTCTTGACTTGATACAGTGGTGTATACAAATACTGTTGACACTTCAGAAACCTTACAACACAGTAATACTTTTGTAACAAATACTTGACTATCTCCATGTAGTACTACATGACAACTTCAGAACTTCATGGGGTTGAATTTTCATTTTCTCCTTGGCACTGGAATTAAAATTAGAATCGCCACGAGTTGACAGTACTATAGGTGTAGAGCAACGTAACTGAACATTTAAAATTCTTTTGGTATTGGACATTTGGTTTCTGTACCAGCATCTACGATTGGTCTCTGACCAGTGTAACTAAGGGAGCATCAGCCTCAGGCACTGATTTTAGAGTGGTCTTAAGAATGGCAGCTGCTGTCACTGTCCGGGGTGCAAAAAATTCTTGTTATAGAGAATGTACATTTTTTACGTTCTGTAGATTTTAACAAGTCTACCAATTTGAAGAAGATAAAATGTTAAACATTTTGAACTTGCTGAAACACCTTGTTTCAATTTTTCTAAGCAAATTTTTTTTTTAGTTCAAAATGACTCGTGCATGTTTAGTTAATTTGTACTACAATGTAAAAAACTACAAATTTCAAAACTGAAATGAAACATGTTGAAATAATTGAGGCAAAATGTTTTGATTGGCCGCATCAGAATATGTTTACAATTATTTGTGGATTTTTTTCAAGTCTTGGAACAGGAAAAAATGTTTGCATTCTCAAAAATATGGGTCAGGAAAAAATATGCCTTTTCCTAAATGTGGATAGACTTATTATCTTATAAAATGCAGCTACTTATTCTCAAAATGTACAGTTGACAGTACCCAAAAATAAGATAGTACTCATAACCTTCAATATTTTAAATAAATATCACCAATATAGTATAGACTGAGGCTAGCTGTTCAGATAGCAAGGTGGTTTACCTTCTCAGTGTGGTACTGCCTAGGATGCAAGTCCAAGCAGAATATGGCCCATAAATGTGCTAACTATCCTTCTTAACTCCTCTCATGCTATTTTTCCCTGGGAAATTAGCATATTATACTATAGCACTTTTGTTGTTGTTTTAAATACAGTTATAGGTTTCCTTTAAGAGTTATGGAAGTGTACTTGCAAGCAAAAGGATTCTAAAGTGACATTTCCAGTAGGGACCAAATGAGGGGAGTGCCAGGGGATGAGGGAATATACTGTAAATACTGTGGTACAGTTAGGTGGCCATATGGGGAGGGAAGGCAGCTGGTGTGAGTGAACAGTTAAGTGGCTGACTTGTATCCAGCACTGAAAACTGCCACAGGAACCTGAGCTGATTTCCAAGGGTCCTTGTGCCAGCAGGCAGTGTAAAGTTGAGTAAGTGAGCAGGGATCTGCTGTATCCGTTTTTAGGTAAGTTTTCTTAGTTTGTAAGATTGTATTATGAAGCCAGAGGGACTGCCTCAGGCTGGATATTTAAGTTAACAAGTTATATGAAGGGAAGTGTTGGAAAGAAGCTTTCAATAAACTCAGTTTCTGTATGATGTACAAAGACATTAGAATTGGCTGGGTTAAACAAAGGTCGAAATTCACATGATTTCCAGTAGACTAAGGTGGACTAGAACTGATCTGGATGTTGAACTGCTGAAAATAGAAATCTGTTTAGTACAGTTGTGTCTCAATGTATATACTAACGTGTGATTTTCAGTGACGATGGGCTGAAGGTGCACTATATGGATCCAGAAAAATATTCAAACTCTCCCAGAACGTGGATCTATGGTTTGGCTGCAGGTCCATTATGAAAGACATGTGCACAGAATTCCAATCCAATTAAAGATGTTGAATGTCTTCCAAAATTCAGGGGTATTTGGATCAAACATGTTGGTTAACGTTCATCTCTAATTTTCACCAAACGTTTCTAACCTATAAATCCCTTTTCACTCCTCCTTTCTTTTCCTGGCTCTATTATCTTTTGTAGTCTCATCTATTTAAAAAAGGTCAGTCACAGTTTTACCAGTAGGTTTTTAGTTACTTTGGAATTCTGTGAGTCCTATCATCTGCTGTTAATTCTTTCTTTCCCTTTTTCTTTCTTTTCTTTTCTTTTTTTTTTTTTGTGCATGTGATCTCAATTTCAGAAATTGTTCTGTTCTGTTATTCCAGAGAATAAACAAGATAATTCATATTTTACACTAGAGTAGCTGCTAACAGCCAAACATAATAAAAAATGTTGCTGTGTCTCAGGTTACCAAGACTTTTTATTTATTTTGATTTATCTGACATACTCCAATAGAGAACTGGAGACTTTGTTGGCTACCTCTGTTCTGGTGATTTGATTCTCTGTGCTGGTCAGGAACATGGAAGAAGTCTTCCCCAGGATTTGACAAGTGCAGAGAAGGTCTCAGATCTGAAAACAGGAAGACTAAAAATTATATAACAGGAAAATAACAGGGATGCTAATGCACAGGGGAGCATTCCTGCTATATAAAAAAATTACATTTCATTAATTGATCCATATAGTGGTGTTGATTGGTAGTAGGAAAGGAAGTTAGGGTATGGTGAAATATAGGGTCATTGTTCCCCTTGTTTAACTTAACTACTCAACATCAGGAACCCCCTGATTTTGTTTCAGGTGCCCAGATCAGGATCTGGCACAGCCTGCAAGAGTATATCTTCCAGAATTCATTAACATGAGCAATATATCATTACCCCTCTGCCCCGCTCAGTTTTGATCTCAGAAGTGGTGGCTGGGCCACTTTTTTTTCTTAAAGAAAATAAAACCCAAGGTAGATGACTGGAATGGAAAAATTAAAAATTCAGTTTGAACAGTTTACTATTTGTCAAAGTTAGAGGCACCTGGGAATTGAGTCTTCTAATGGTAAATGTTGGGCAATATTAATAAAAGGAGCAATGCCACCCTTTGTAATAATAATAATTGTCATTAACAATAATAATTGTCATTAAACCTATGCAGCCCAATACCTGCTTGATTCAGAACAGCAAAGTGAAATAATGAGGTTATAATGAAAATATAAAGAGGTTCCCAAAGAGCACCACAGTCCTGTCCCCTCCTTGGGGAATATGTGGGTTGATAGCTGAGCTTCCTTTTGCATTTTTCAGCAGGCCTACAAAACATTTTTGCCCAATACAAATTTGACCTAGGATTCTTTGGGGTGAGCCAGTGAGTCGATTCTTTGAGGGGTGTCCAAATGAAACGTTTGGTCTATTTTTCCAGAGGACTTCACATTGTTGTCTCCCAGTCACTTATCCATCAACTGTTCCTGGTGCCCACATGCAGCTGTTTCTTTCAAATAGCCAGTCCTTCAAACTTAGCCACGTTTCTAAGAGTTGAATTCTTTCCCTCTCACACAGCACTATCAGTATAAAAGTTTAATGGGTTGTACTGGGCCCATACTCATACCTGTGCATCGCCAGTGCTGTTGGTGGGGTTGGACAGGTGTAACGGACTGGAACCATAGGAAGGATTGTAATGCACCAGACTAAACCAAATGCAGCTCATTTTCTCTTGGGTGCTTTGGCTGTGCAGAGTTTACAGGAGTAAAAGTCAATGCGTAGAGGTTTGTCAAGCATGTCAGCAGAGCCAGCATACACACATGGAGCGGTCCTGATGAGTAAGGTGTCATTTTAACAATTATTTTTCAGCCTTTTAACTGAATAAGGCAGGGGATAGGAAAAAGGAAGGTGTTTGTATTGCTTAGATATCCAGCTGCTGAAGTAGGTCTGTATGTGCTAGGGGCCCTGCTTGCTTACTTACTATGTTCCCTTACTCTGGGTTAGCTGGCAAATAAGCTAGGCCTTCAGTCACTTCATACATTTGTCTGTTTCTAAAGTTTTTTGTGCTGCTGAATTTTAATTATTAGAATGATTTAATTATTATTAGAGATAATAGAAAATATGTCATCAGAAATAGCTTTCAATGGAAATGGGGACAATTTTTGTGAAACGGAAAACTTCTATGGAAAACTTTTTGCCCCGGATAAAGTAGAGGGCAAAAGGTTAGTTTAATGTTGTTCCAGAGGTTCCAGTTGCCCATGGTAATTAAATTTATGATAATATTTTGTCTGAACACAGCAGGGTCTTGCAAAAAAAGTCTGTATAACCACTGGTCTATATAGTGGAAGCTAATTATGCTACTAGTTTAAATAGACTAGGAAGACAATACACAGTCCCCCCTCTGTACCCCCTACCTCCTGTCCAAAAAACATCCCAATGGTATTATGTCGAATGAGGGTGTAAAAATCCTAAAAGTGTTGTTTTAGGGGTGGTGGTTGGAGATTAGAGGACTACTTCACTACTGCTAAACTAAACCCCAATTATGAAAACAGTTGTTTATATATATAATGTTAAACATGTACAGGCTTGCATGTAGTATCAGAGCCCTTATTTCCCTCAACAAATAATCTAAAACCAATGTAGGACAGAACTGGTAAAAAAAGGAGCTTTTCCAAACATATCCCACCTCCATTTAATTTAAAGATTTGAGAAATTGAAACAAATAGGCAGTTTCCTATGTTATCAGAAACAAATAGGACATTTCTTATGTTATCATGGCACAGGAAGTGTAGGTAAAATTTCCTGACTAAACTGAATATAGCAAAAGCAATATAATTTGTCTGGGGAAGACTTCTGAGGAATGTCCCTTGAATATTTTCAGCCCCTTTCACATTTGGATCATTTTAAACATGTATTTTTAAGTAACCAGAAGCATCCAAGGACTATCCTGTTCCAAGTACTGTTGGCTGACAAGGGCCTGGATGGCAGACATGGCAACTCCAAGCAATCTTTATTTTAAAAGCAAAACAAAACAAAAAACTATACTGTTTTGCAGCAGTAGTTGAGAACAATTCAGCTAATAGTTCTGTTGCTGTAATAGGTTTTTCCTGGGGTGCCCACTCCAGTTTGTTTTTTCTTTTAGTTCAGTGGTCTCTCAAGTCTTAGCTAAGTTTTCCGAGTTTAGCCTTACTGTCCCAGTTGTAGCTTGGCTTTCCTAGTAGTTTCTTTTAGAAAGAAACTGGCTTCCTGAGGGACTGATGATATGGTCTACTGTTGTCTTTTCCTGTAGATAGGGTAAACTAAACGTGATGCTACTTTGTGGGCATGTCTACGTGCGCATATTAATGCAACACAATAAACTCCAAGGCTTATTCTGCTGGAGTTTATTGCTCTTGGGTGCCACATTTGCACATACATCCAGGACCACAGCACGTTGAGCTGGATCAGAACATCCCAGCTGGTAGGGGATCCAGGGGGTCAGCCTGCCAACCTAGGGCTGCTCTGACCTGGCTGCACATGCTGCAGAGGGGCTGGCTGGGTCACAAGGGTGCTCCAGGGGGGGATAGCTGGCAGGCAGCCCCTGCACTGAAACACCCGTGTGCCCCAGCCAGCTGCATCAGCATCTGCACTTGCACTGCTGAGGAGTAAAAGATTTTGCTGCAGGATAATACTTGTATTTACAAGTACTGCCCTGCTGCGGTGTTTATTAGTTTACTCCAGCCTAATAGTCTTGCAGGTGTGTAGATGCCGAGACGTTCACTGTGGAGCTAATCAGTCTGCTCTACAGCAAACGCCTCATGCAGATGCACCCTGTTTCTCCTATAGCTTCAGTGCAGATATAACTGAGGCCTCTTTATTCTTCAGTAATTTCTCAGCAGCAGCTAAAGGCATCTTCTGAAAGCAGACTTTTACTAGTTTGAGCTCCTCATGGTGGGTGGGGTTTGGTTTCATTAAACACTGGATGCTCTTGCTGCATGGCGGGCAGAAACTCCATGGTATTTCAAGGCCAGTACTGTGAAGTTCATCTACACATAGAGCTAGGAATAGGCCTTCAAGGGTGTCTCGCTGCAATTTGGAAGTGACCCTGACATAATACTTTTTAAAAATTAAATGTATATTTTCTTCTTACAAAAAAAATAGAAGAGACTGTAACTAATGGCAGCTTTTTGTAGGGTTTAATACTGTTTGTATACTCTAACTATTAAGTATAATCTTTAAGGAATGTTTTAAAATAAATAAGAAAACACTTCCTTGTACTTCATTGTATTTGAAAAATGTAGAGTAAAAAATGACTGCCTGTGCAAATTTGTGATGGCTTTTGGCAGGTGTAATATTACCTGCGGTCATGATTTAAAAGTTTGTTTAAGCTTTTCATAAAAGAAATAAAACTAGGGCACATGACTATAGGAATTAGTACCCAGTTGGGATGTCACTTTCATTTTAATAGTAAATAAAGGGTTTATCAGGAAGTGTTAGTGGCAGCTGGTCATTGTTTGTGTTGTCAGACACCAGAAGGACCAAATCAAGACTGAGGCAGGGTCTGGTGGAAAAAATAGATTGTGATTCTGTAATTTTAAGCTTTATCATAATGCATACTTAGAAGAAGCTGAATTAAGGCTACACCCTTAATTCTAACTATTGCAGATTTGTTCCAAAACTAAGTTCCAGGTATGTATTATAGTAATTGATATGAAGGTAATTATATCAAATTATATATGTAATTTGATATAAATATATGTATATTATAGCCAAGGTTGTTTGTGAGGTAGTGATGAACTTAAATGGGCATCACCTCTTGACACTTATAAGAGACAGTGGCTGACAATTATCATTTGATTAGAGTTATTTATTCTTGAAAAGTCCCTGCCAGGTGAATTTACACTTTAAAGAGGCTGCAGGAGTTAACATCTAGAAATGGGGAGACCATTTCCTAGTGAAGGGAAATTACGAATATTGGATTAACAAATCTATGTTTGAAAAGATACATGTATGTTCTTGGTCTTAATGTCTGATTTTGTAAACATGTACCTTAGAGGGGCAGAGGGCAAGAAGTTGTGAGCTTGTCTAGAAATGAAGGGGTGATATATGCTACTGGCAAAATAATCAACTTACTTAAGTCTGCCTTAAGGGCTTGGCTTTGTGTTCGGTACTTCCCAGGTAGCGGGATGGGCTGCAGTCCCTCACTCAAAGGAGGTCAAAAAAAGCAAACTGACAGGGGGCACATCTACACGAGACATTTACTGTGGAGTACACTAATTAGCTCCCCAGTAAATGTCAAGCATTTACACGTACAGGGCTATTAGGCTGGAGTAAATTAATAAATTCTGCAGCAGAATAGTACTTGTTTTTTACTACAGCACTGCACCTGTAGATACTGATGTGGTTGGCAGAGGCATGAGGGTACTTCAGTGCATGGGCCACCTGCCAGCTTGTGCCCCAGCCAGCCCATCTGCACCACATTAAGCTGTTGGCTACAAATGTCCAACTCGGGATCCTTAAAATTCTAGTTTATTAGGCAGATTGAAACACTGTAATCATAAACCTTGGGGCTGGTCCCCGCACACACATACACACACACACACAGTAGCAGGCTACAGAGTCAGGTATACCTATCCTACAAGCACTGGAGTCTGCCGTCGATGGCCAGTCGAGGCTTCTTTCAGCGTGGTGTTATCCTCCAGAAGGGGGTTGCCGGCTGGTCCTTCTGGCTGGACAGGTCTGGTTGAGTTGGAGATCGAGATCAAGAGGGCGCCCCTGAGGGTCACTTTTCACTGCCTTTTATCTGTCCCTGGCAGACTTTGGTGACTCCCCAGTTTTCAGGTTTGCCCAATCCAGGGGTCATTGACCCTCGTGGGACTTCCCCCCCCCTCAGTGGCTACTGGACAGCATCTGTCAGCCCCAGGGGTTGTCCGCATGTACGTGCAGGTTTGGGAGTTCGTTGATGAATTTAGAATAGGGCTCTGGGAGTGGTCAATCTGGAGATATTCAGCCCAAAAGTTGGTCTCTGGCGTTGATTAACTCAGGCCAGGGCTTCTAGCCCTTGATCAGTGACGTTTAGAGATTCCCGGTTGTTACATTGTCTTCTATTGAGTTCTTCCATTGGTTGACCTGCAGCTTCCAGGTGATAATTGCTGCCTGCTACTATGTTACACATTCAATCACTGATTCACTCACTCTTTGAGAGGCCAGCCTGATACAGGGAAGGGCAGTTTGATTCCTGTCCTTGTTAACATTGTTACAATGTATAATTTACTTATGAAACTAAACATATTCAGTTGAAAGTTGAAAGGTGAGGAGTATAAAATATAAGCTACAAATGCCATGGCACACAAATAGATAAAAATACCAAACTACAAGGGGAGATACAAAATGCGCGCACACAAATTTAAAAACACAATTCCTTATCTTAAAGTGAAAGAGAGAGGAAGGAAGAAAAGGTAGAAAAAGAGAAACATATCCAAAGAGGGGAGAGCAAATGCAGGCAAGAGGAAAAGGGAGCTTTCTGCTACAAAGCCAGGTTGGAGCAGCCCTGGGCTGGTAGGCTGACTCCCTGAGTCCTCTGCTGGCCAGGACTGCTCTGACCTGGCTCAATGTCTTGTGGTCCTGGGTGTGTGTAAACATGGCTCCCGGGAGCAATAAACTCCATCACAATAAGTGCTAGAATTTATTGCTTCACCTTAGTATCACATGTCGACATGCCCAGGGAGATGCAGAAGGCTCTGGTATGAGGTAAGGGGCAGGGTTTGCTTTTTAACCTGGAAATCTAGCTAAGGAAAACAACTTTGGATTTAAGATACAGTGTAAGAACAGGTTATTGTTTGGTATTTTCTTTTGTTTGTTTATTCAAGCCCGGGAAATGGCAACCATGGAACCAGCAGGTCAGGCAACATAAGGGAACATACTCCAAAGCCAGCCCAAGGATTTTCCTCAGCACACTGGGTAACCTAGGGCCTCCAATGGCAGGCTTAGTTGACTGTACACACATGCCAGGAACATGGGGAACAAGCAGGAGGAACTGTTCCTCCTAGTAAGCAATAAGGAATATGATCTTATAGGGATAACAGAGACCTGGTGGGACTCCACCTATGATTGGACCACACTCATAGAGGGCTACACCTTGCACAGAAGGGATCAAGTTGGGATGAAGGGTGGGGCTGTGGCTCTCTATGTTAAGGAGCAGTACACATCCTTTAGAAGCGGAGATTGGCTCTAAAGAAGTGTAGCAGGTTTACCAATTCAGCCAGGCTAAAATGGGCATGGAAGATCTTCGTTTTGATTGGTGGAACCCGTCCACCAATCAAGTAAGGGCTGGGCAGGGGCAGCCCTGCCCCTTGTATGAAGGGGTTGTGGGAGAAATAGCCTCCTGGTCCTGATTGAAGCCTGTGTTCTGCAGGTCTGACAAGACTTTGGGGGTGGAGGCTCCAAAGCAAATAAAAGGAGCTGCATGCCCAGCACATGGGGAGACATGTGAGAGGGTGGAGAAGAAGGAAGAAGGGGCATAGAAGAGCAGGGGAGAGCTGCCCAGTGGGCATTTCCAGTTGCCCTAAAGAGCCCTGAAGAATCATTCACTGGGACCCATGCCTCATCCCCATTCGGTGCACAGCGCAGTGGATGGAGCTCAGACCCTTGGAGCCACCTGAGGTGGCTCGTGTCTGCAACCCCTGGAGTGCAGCCAGGCTTCTTGGTGCACAGAGACTCAGACCCTGGGAACCATGTGAGGTTTCCTAAGGTTTGCAACCTCTGGGAAGCAGCCAGGCTTCTCGGTGCATGGGACAGTGCATGGTGGGACGAAGACCCTTGGAGCTGACAGCAGCAGCTCAGGTCTCTGACCCCTGGCCTGGGGCCAGGGTGTGGGTGCAGGCAACGTTGCACTGAAAGTCTGGGAGTGGACTGAGCCCCGGTGCCGCACAAAGTGGCCCAGGCCTCCAACCCCTAGCACAAGGCAAAGCTCCCGCTACACGCAGTGGTGAAAGTGGCCCTAAGCTGGGCCAGCAGCAGCAGAGCCAGGCATCAGGGAAGCCCAGTGGGGAGCATAGCTCGACCCGGAGGCTGGGAGGCAGCCCTCCAGGGCTGTGGATAGTAAGTTACCCTGGGAGAGAGGGTCCCCACAGGGCAGGGCTCCCAGGGTTGTGAAGGGGCACCACATGGGCTGCTCCCTGGTGATAGAGGAGGGCTTAGGAGTCTTTGGGGTCTCCCTCTCCTTTTCTTTCTCCCACCTCCTTTCCTGTAGTGGTACCTTGGGAGTGGGGCCTCTGTCCTAGAGGGCACCCAGGTAGTCTAAAGATTGATTATTATATTTGTGGACTGCACCTTATATTTTATGTGAATAAGTTGAAGTAATAGTTTGTATATTAATAGAGTTTAAGGTTGCCTGATCAATATCCTTTGTTCTGGGTTATTCTATTTTCATTTTTTGAATAATAATTGAGTGCCTATATATATTGTAAAGGATGTATTGTTTTGTAAATGTGTACATATTTATATATATAGTACATATTTATATATATAGTACATATGTGTGTATAATATATGTATTCATTCTTCCCCTTTAATGGTCTTGTTGTAATAATAAACTTGTATATAGTTAAGTAATTGATTGGCTGGGCCTGACTCTATAGGGGACAGAGACGGCTGCTGTGTCCCTCCATAGCATACTGCCCTGTCAATAATTCCCTCAGTTGGAGAGGGGAGTACAAACCCGTGTACACCCAGGCTACAGAAAGGTGACTTGAGACCCTCTGTTTTAAAATGTGGGGAGAACACAGTGAAGGGGATTGTCGCAGGGCACCTTAGTGCCTGCTCCTAAGAGAGGAGAAACTGCCAGGGAGAGAGCCCTGGCAGAACCAAGTGAGCACAGCTGTGGGTTGCCGGAGCAACTAAGCGGAGCCAGCTGCCTGTAGGGGGCAGGGCCTGGCCCTTATAAAGCCCAGGGCCGAAGCCAGGCTGGCGGTTCTCTGCCAGCAGCCGGAGAGGCAGGAGCTCCCTCGGCCGAGATATGGGAAGGAGCCTAAGTTGCAAGTACAGCTCATGATAGCCCTGGAGGCTTGAGCTATGATGAGGAGTTATGGCCAGGCAGCTTGCATTTGTGTTACAGCCTAGGGGCTTGTGGTTTTGCTTTGTGTTTGTATTATTACACCCGGAGGCTTGGGTGAGGCTGTAGGGGTTGGAGGAGGCCTCTACTATAGGGACCCCAGAGATTGTGGGGTGCCCTAGCGCCAAGAGGGCGCATTATCTACATAGCGCCAGGGAAGGCGCAGCTCGCATGCCAGTGCATGAGCGACTGGCGGCGAGGAGCGTGGCCAGTAGGTCGCGGGCGCAACCCATAGGTTGCAGACGGGGACCTAGACCCCGGATTGCACGTGGGGGAACATAGACCCCGAAGGCGCAGCTCGCACGCCACTGCACGAGCAGCTGGCGGCAAGGAGCGCGGCCAGTGGGTCGCGGGCGCAACCTGTAGGTTGCGGACGGGGACCGAGACCCCCGATTGCGTGTGGGGGGAACATAGCCCCCGGCCCCAGGAAAGGGGCAGTATTACTGAGTAGCCCAGTGTGGGCACAGCGAGCCCCAGAGAAGGGGGGAGCGCCATACTGAGCAGCCCTAGAGAGCGGGGCCATACTGAGTAGCCCAGCGTGGGCGCGGCGAGCCCCGGAGAGGGGGAACGCCCTTGTACGTTATTGAGTAGCCCAGTGTGGGCGCGGCGAGCCCCGGAGAGGGGGAACGCCATTGTGTTTTATTGAGTAGCCCAGTGTGGGCGCGGCGAGCCCCCAGAGAGGGGGAACGCCCTTGTACGTTATTGAGTAGCCCAGTGTGGGCGTGGCGAGCCCCAGAGAGGGGGAACGCCATTGTGTTTTATTGAGTAGCCCAGCGTGGGCGCGGCGAGCCCCCAGAGAGGGGGAACGCCCTTGTACGTTATTGAGTAGCCCAGTGTGGGCGCGGCGAGCCCCAGAAAGGGGGAACGCCATTGTGTTTTATTGAGTAGCCCAGTGTGGGCACACGGGCATAGCGAGCCCGGCCGCAGGCTAGTGCGGCAATCCCCCTCAGACCAAGGCAGGGCGCTGCGGTTGCCCCTGAGAAGACAGGGAGTAGCAGCGCGGGGAGCCAGAGTCAGGGAGGGTATCCGTGCGGTTGGCCCATAGGACCGGAGGCCCGCTAGAGAGTCCCGAAGTGGAACCACACCGGCAGGGGAGGCCCAGAGTGGGCCAGACGAGAGTCCCAGCAAGAGGTTGGACATGAGAGAGGGAGCCTGGGGTGGGCCACAGTAGAGAGACAGACCGGACAACGTCCTTTACATCTGCGAGGCTTGGGGCGTGGTATTAGGGGCTGGTAGGAGCCACGCATAGCCCATAAGGCTAGGGCGCTTGGGTAGCACCCATTGTACAGGGAGACCCACGAGGGGTCCAGGAGCTGACAGGCCTGAGGAAACACAAGGCAGCCTCCCTATTACATATTACACCAAGACGTGGCGGGCGAGAATGGAGGGTGCCCTCGGGCCGGAGTAGCGCGGTGAGAGGGCCTCAAGGAGATCACGGCCCTCCGCGAGGACCCCGCCGTGACAGGGATATAAATGTAGGAGTATATTACAAACCACTGAACCAAGAGGAAGAACTTGATCAGGAGTTCTCTAGAGAACTGGCAGAGGCTGCATGCTCTTGAAGCATGGTTGTCATGGGTGACTTCAACTACCCAGACATCTCATGGGAAGAGCACTCAGCAAGATCTGATTGGCCACGAAGCTTCCTCACTTGCACTGATTAGTTTTACCTGACTCAAGAAGTCTATGGGCTGAAAAGGGGTAAGGCACTACTGGATTTGGTCCTGGCCAAAGGATACAAACTAGTGAGCAACCAACCTGAGGCTCAAAGGGAATGTAGGTGACAGTGATCATGTGATGATCATTTTTTCCATCCATTTCAAGGCAGGCAAATCAATCCGCAGAGCTGAAATCCTTGATTTTAGGAAAGCTTACTTCCACAAGCTTAGGAGTTTGGTTAGTGAGGCCCTGAGGGACCACGGTCCAGTAAGGAGGGAGTCCAAGATGAGTGGTCCTTCCTCATGGACACAATCCTCAGAGCACAAAGGAAGTCCATTCCAGCTCACAGGAAAGGTAGCGAAAGGGCTGAGACACCCCCTTGGCTCAAAAGGAAAGTCATGGACCTCCTAAAATTGAAAAGAGAAACTTACAAGGGATGAAAGTCAGGAAATACCACCAAGGAAAAGTACACAGCAATAGCTTGCACCTGTAGGGAGAGGATTAGAAAAGCCAACATGGAAACCGAATTCAAATTGGCAATGGAAATCAAGAACAATAAAAGTCCTTCTTCAGATACACAGGAAGTCAGAGAAAAAATAAGGGAAATGTTGGACCCCTGCTGAACAAAATCGGACAGCTGGCAACCAACACCCAAGAGAAATTTGAACTCCTACATGATTACTTTGCATCAGTAGTCCACATATCCAAGGGTGTTACCCTGCCTGACAGGATACAGGATGATCAAGGTGGAGGCCATTACCCACTAACAGTTGGCAAAGATCTTGTAAGGAAACATCTAGAGAGGCTGGATATCTGCAAGTCAGCGGGACTGGATGAACTCTACCTGAGAGTGCTGAAAGTACTGTCCAACATCATTGCATGACCCATGGCAAAACTATTTGAGAACTTGTGGCACTTGGGAGAGGTTCCAGAAGACTGGAAGAGGGTCAGTGTGGTGCCTATCTGCAAGAGAGGAAGGAAGGAGGATCCAAGGAATTACAAGCCAATCAGTTTGACCTCAGTCCCTGGAAAAATCCTAGAAAAAATTATCAAAGAATCCATTAGCAATAGGCTGACAGAAGGCAACATTCTAATAGATAGCCAACATGGCTTCATTGTGGGCAGGTCATGCCTGACTAACCTCATTTCCTTCTATGATCAGGTAACACACCTCCTGGAAAAGGGAGATGAGGTTGATGTTATACTTGGATTTCAAAAAAGTCTTTGACTTGCTCTCCCATGATGTGCTCATGGTAAAATTGGGGAGCTGCAGCCTTGATAACCCAATGGTTCAGTGGCTAGGAAACTGGCTCCAAGGCAAGACCCAGAGAGTAATAATAGATGGAACTGAGTCAACATGGCGCTTGGTGACCAGTGGCATCTCTCAGGGTTCCATACTCGGACCGGTGCTTTTTAACATATTCATTAATGATTTGGATTTGGGTGTTAAAAGCAGACTGGCAAAGTTTGCAGATGACACCAAATTACTGGGGACTGTGGTCACACTGGAGAATAGGCTAGGGATACAGGCTGACCTGGGCAGGCTCACAAGGTGAGCAGATCAAAACCTGGTGATGTTCAACACCAAGAAGTGTAAGGTGCTCCACCTGGGGAGAAACAACCTGCAATATGCTTACAGGCTTGGCAATGCTACATTTGCTGGCACCACAACTCTACCAATGCATCTCAAACAAGACTAAGAATGTCATCCTCCTGCTTTACTTGGCCTTCATGAGTGCACAGCTGGAGTACTGCATCCATTTCTGGGTGCCACACTTCAGGAAGGTTGTGGGGAGGCTTGCGAGAGTTCAAAGGAGGGCTATGCGTATGGTTAGAGGTATGGAGAGCAGGCCATATGATAAGAGGCTGAGAGACATGGGTCTGTTCAGCCTGGAGAAGAGAAGAGTCAGAGGGTACTTGGTAGCAGCCTATAAGTATAGAAGGGGTGCATATCAGGGACTAGGAGAATGTCTGTTCACCAGGGCTCCCCAGGGAAAGACTAGGATTAATGGTCATAAATTGTTAGAAGACTGCTTTAGATTAGACAAGGAAAATCTTCCTTACAACTCAAGTGTCTAGGGTCTGGAATAGACTTCCCCAGAGGTGGTACAGCCACCTACTCTGGATATCTTCAGCAGTCTTTCCTGCCCAAGTGCAGGGGAGCTGGACCTGATGATCTTATGAGGTCCCTTTCAGCCTCTAACTTCTATGAATATATTATTATATCTCTGTCAGTATTTCAACATATGGTTACTGATTTTGTACATTTGTTCTTGTTTTTTTCATAATAAATACTTTTGTTTATCTTTTACAAACCACTTGATGTCAGGGGTGGTTAAGATTTCAGAGTATTTTGACCATTCAGACTTACTCATTTCCAGTAAAATTCATGAGAAGTTCTCATGATAGTAAGCAGGAAGTTGATCCTTTTAAGTCAATGGGCATTTTGCTTGTAAAGTAGCAACCTAATTGGGCCCTGACTTTCTTGGCAGTTTGGATAAAGATACAACTATTCTTTCTTCAGTCTTTGTTATCAGAATTGTTAGCAATTTATCAATTCAAAAAACAAAAAATATGGTGAATAACAAGATTTTCCTTTAACTATGGTACTCATAATATCAAATGTTACTGTACTTAAATTGGAAATTCTTTTATTTCAGCTTGTATAAAGCTTAAGTAGGTTCAGTCTTCACATTATTTTCAACTTCGTTGGGTTTTTTTTCCTCTTTCTCTTTTTTCCCCATGATGGATCCAAGAAGGAACAATTATTTTTATTTATAGGACACGCTTTTAGAGTATTTCACACATGGTATGCTTTCATGGCTGAGTTATCCCTAGTGATCTGCACCTGGGTTAACATAGCCCAGATATGAGCAACCACTACAAAGCCTAGCTGAGTGCCACCCTCAGCTATATGCGTTGTTCATGCTGCTGACGGTATTAAGCTATAGTTCCCTGTGTTACATAACAACACTCTATGGCCGCATCCACACAAGCAGGGGCGTACATTTGCAGCAGCACAAATAGTAGCTGTAGAAATTTGTGCCGCTACTTTGTGCTGCAGTGCATGCCCCTGCTCATATACTTTGAAGTGGAACACATTGTCCCACTGCTCCATGTGCTGCAGGGGTGGGAACTGGTTGAGGCACAGGATTCCTCAGTTTGGGGCTAGCCAGCAGGCAATACCCATGCTGAAGCACCCTGTGCCCCAGGCAGCCATGGAGTGGCACGTAGAGACAGGGGAGCAGGCAGCGCAGACTGCCTGCTCCCTCATCTTTGTGTGTTGCGGTGCCCCCATGTTGAGGCACGCTGCACCCCAGCCAGCTGCTTCCTGGTTGGCTGGGGTGTAGTGTGCTTTGAGATGGGTGAGCAGGCAGCCCTGGGTTGGCTGTTCCCCTGTCTCCATGTGCCTCAGTGTGGGAACTCTGCTGTGGAGCCCCTTTCCTGAGGCACGTGGAGCATCCACACTGAGGCACCCTGTGCCCCAGCCAGCTGGAAGCAGGGCTGCCTGCTCCCATGTCTCAAGGCACACTGTGCCCTAGCCAGCTGGGGAGTGGCCGGCTGGGGCACAGGGTGCCTCAGCATGGGGGCTCTGTAGGGCATGGAGACAGAGAAGCAGCCCTAAGTTTTCCTGCTCCCCATCTCCATGTTTGTCCCAGTGCATACCACTTTGGTGTGCTTTACACTGCTTTTTTCTTCCAATTTTTTTTGCTACTGGGAAATCCCAGTAGCAATTTTTGCCCCAGGACTGCAAATTATCAGCTTTGTTTTAACATGTAGCACGTCATGGGTGACTGGTGCCTCCTGAGTTGGTTGGGGGTGGGGTGGAGCACTCACAGAAGCTGGCAGCAGCGGTGGCAAGGGTGCCAGGCCTGGCAAGCACCTGCAGAAGCTGCTGGCGGTGGGGGAGGGGCTAGAAAGCACCCGCAGAAACCTCCAGTGGTGTCGGTGGTGGGGATGGCCCTGTCGGGGGGGAAAATGCCCTCTCGTGCCCTTCCACCAGTTGCCTATGCAGTGTGTGCAGTTTGCAGTGCCACAAAGAGGTTTGCAGTGCCACAAAATGCACATGATTGGACATCCAGATCTGGCTTATGATTCTTTCCCAGTAAACTATGGGCCAACTGTCTGTCCTGGTTACCGGAGGTAATTATGGAAAAGTACAGGGAGACGCGTGATTTAGCCTATATCCTCACTGTAAGGGAGTATAGGGTTACCAGTCCAACTGAAAATGGTACCTAAATTTTAATCCCTCCATCCAGACAGGCCAGTTGGCCTGAGTTCATTACACTAAGTTGAGAAGGTTTTGTGCGTATGGTAGGGGAAGGGCCAAGGAGAAGCAACATTCAAGGAAAAGTGCAAGTTAATGCTATAGGGAAGACCTACCCTAAATATAGCCAGCACTTTGACAGATTGTTCTTTCTTTGAAGAAAAAAAAAAAAAGTATAATTGGCAACAGTCCTTTCCTGAAGCAAAACAGGCCACTAAATGAAAGCTATTATCTTCCTTTTTAATAGCATGCTAACTTTACAAGGGTGCATGTAAAAATATGAGAATGAATCCAATGGCAGGGGGAGGGGAGAAATTTTAAAACATAATATTTATAAGACTGATGATATGAACCAATCTTGAAAACTTTCTTGGTTTAGTGTTTTATTGGAAGTTTACAATGCTGTATCCAAGACTCATTGGTTAAAAAATCTGTAATAGAAATCTGTATGAAATCCATTTGCTTCAGTTATATTTCCTGTGCTTTCTAGTTCTAATGAACACCACTCCTTAAAAAATTAGGTATTTGTTATAGTGTGGCTCACTGGTCTTTTCAGGCCATCCTACATTTTGAAGGATGGCAGTCAGCTTAGATATTTAACTTATCAGGCACACTTTGTGATCCATCACTTTTGTATTGGTTAAAATAAGTAATCGGCGAACTGAGTATACAGAAAGTGTGTGTTCTGAACCACTTTTCAATTCTCGCAAGAATAATATTTTGCATTCTTCATGATTCATTTCACTTACACATTGCATCCTACCTTTGGGGCTTGAAGGTTTTGGTGGTATGCCTCAGGTCCCTGTGAGGGACAGATGTTCCAAATGCCAGGATTCCAGTTATCAGTGTCAGGTTGTAGGTTGTCTGCAGTCTTATATAAGTAGGGCCTACTTAGTTCGTGGTTTTGTGGATTTCATGGAAACCACAAAATTAACTAAAAAAAAGAAGCTTAATAAAAATAAAATGCTGGCTCCCGCTCACTGCCAGGAGGGGAAGATGCCAGCTGGCAGCGCAGCATGAAGGGTGGCAGACAAGACAGCAGCTGCCCCCTTGTCCCTCCTCCCCATTCTGGGGTCTCTCTGACAATCAGTGCTGAGGGGTGAGGCCACACAAAGGGCAGCCAGCAATCAAGATGGCAGCTGCCCCATTGCCCTTCCTCCCTGCTGGGCCTCTCTACCAATCAGTGCTGAGGTGTGGGGCCACCGCAAAATGACCTCAGACTTAAAACTTTATGCTGCAGTCAACCCTTGAGTATTAGTAAGATTATTTTATTTAATTTTAATTTTTCTATGCATCTGGTCTTTTCTTCTTCTTTTTAAATGAAACAGAAAGTGGTAAAGCGTGGTGTGCTTATATACTTAGAAGGAGGTTTGTAAAGTGGAAGGAATATACCATAATTTGGGCAAGCCACAGGAATTAGTTAGATGTCATCTGTTAATTCGGTATACCAAGACCAATAGCACAACTAGGGTGGAGAAAAGGAGGGATCCACCCTGGATATTGACAATGGGATCCGCACCTCCTCTCCCTCCCCCCACCAGGAGGCTGCCATGGTAGCTTTGTGCATGGTTTTGGTGAAATTAGCAGCTTTGTGTATGGTTTAACATGCAGCACGTCATGGGTGACTGGTGCCTCTTGAGTCTGGAGGGGCACCCACAGAAGCTGGCAACATCAGCAGTGGCAGGGCCGGGGTGGGGCTGGCAAGCGCCCGCAGAAGCCGCCAGCAGCATTGGCGGCAGGGCTGAGGTTGGCAAGCACCAACATGTGTTCGCCAGTGGCACCAGCGGCAGGGACAGGGCTGGTAATCACCTGCAGAAGCTGCCAGTGGAGTCGGTGGTGGGGATGACCCTGTCAGAGGGGGCCCCCGGTGCCCCCCCAAGTGTGTAGGAGGCAGGGGGTAATTTGAATGAGCGGGATGGTGCTGGTATAGACAAGACATACCCTTATATGTCCTTTTACAATACCAAGTGCCATGTGCATACAGTAAAACCTTAGAAAAACTGATCTGTCCAATAAAACAAGAACTTAAAACCATTCTGTTGTCTGACAATTGCTTCATGGGTTTGACTCATTCTTAAAGCGATGCCACTAGGTGGTGGGGTGGTGTCATTTCATCAACAGAAACCTTGGTGTTTGCCATCTGCAATATTTACATTGACTGTGGTATCTTCAGTAGTCTGATATCAATACTACAATACTGGTAAATATAAAAGAGCCTAAATTATACATTTGAAAGTCAGGCTCATTGTGCATTTAAATGCCTGATATCCACTACATATATGACTGTAAGGAAGTATCTGGCTATTTATGATCTAAAGAGTGTTGTAGGCTTCAAAGAGTGGGACTCCATATGAGCCAGGTATTTGCTCATGTAATTCAGCTTGCAAGTATTGGAGCCCTAGCTGGTAGGTTTGGACTTGTCCATTACCAGTTTGTTCTAAACATAAATGTCTGGAATCAAATTTTTATTAGCTTCTACTTTTAAAGGAGTATTTCCCTGTAGAGAAAACTGTACAGTAGCTGAAAATCACTTAAAACAGACTCCCCCTCTTGCCCCCCTTTCAACACTAATCAAAGACTTCTTGTAAAGCAGACTCATGCTCTGAATCACTGTGCAGTAGGGGGTCACAGTGTGAATCACACTTCTTCAGACCTCCTCTGGTCATCCCAAAAAAGACTGTGAGGGAGACTGTGTGGCTAGAGTAGAGAACAAAAGCCAAGGGTTCCCTCTGATCTAATAATGGTTGAGCAGGCAACTTGCTGTGTGACCTTCTGCAAGGGACATGACTTTCTTGAGCCAATGAACTTGGTGAAGGTATTGGGTAAAAAGCTAGCAAAAAAACAAGTGCCGAATCTGAGCTAAGCAGTTCTGAATAAAGGTATTATACAAAAGGAAAGGAATTAAGCTATCTTCTCATGGGAAAGGTTTTACACTTTGAATAGTTAGATTGTTGTGCTTTTAGGTATGGTTTTAGAGGCAGCTAAGAACACAGGTTCACAGGTACCCAATGCTGTTTAAACAATGCATTGCTTGTAAAGTGTGACTAACTTCTATGTGTGTGAAGGCAGCTATAAAGTGAGACTTCAGAAATTATAATAGACAGAAGGGCCCGGATCTACAAAGGTATTTAGGTACCTAACTCTTGCTCAGGCTCCTAACTCCAACTGTTTTCTATGTAGTCTGATAGTAAGACAAGACAGCTCTACCTTGCCCATCATAGTGATACATCTAAGATTTCCAAACATTTTGGAGGAGGTGCAGGGCAAATAAGAGACTGCACATAATAAAGATGAAGGGGAGCTGGGGCAAAACTAAATCCTCTTATCCAAGCTCTTCCTTTTGAATTTCTAGTAACTCAGTTAAAGTGGGACCTAGAGTTGACTTCCTCTGCTTTGGGGTTTACAAAAAAACCTGCATCTCTCTGGCTCATTTCTAGACTGTTTCACCACTGAGTCTGTGTGATATTTTTTTTCCGGTTTTCATTCATCTTCTGTCATAATTCATGTTAATATATTTTTTAAATGCTGTCCTACCCAAGTACAAATTGCTAACTATTATGTAATGCTTCACTGACATCACATAGAGATTTCCCCGCATTAATGAATAGATCATTGTTGACATTTCAAGAAGAGGTATCACTTCTGAGAATTTTGAATGACTAATTTATAGTGGTATAGCATTACAGATATGTCCTCCTGACACTTCATGGTTTAACCTGTTTAAATATCAGTTACTAAGCCATATCACAAGTGTTTTGTTCAAAAGTTTAATTTCACGTATCACTGTTAGGCTAACCCCAACTCGGAGCAAAAGATCATCTTCTCAATTCCTGCTTCCCCTTCTGCCTGGTGAAGGCATAAGGCATCAGCAGGTCTTTTTCTGCAGTCTTGTTGCTCAGTTTAGCCAGAACATTTCACCACATTTCACTGGAGCAGCTGCCAAGGGTGTAACATTTATTAGCCAAGTCTTCCTTACTTTACCAGTAAGAAGGGGCCAGTTTCATCCTAACTGTAGTCATTCTTTGTGTTGCCAGTTATGATGATCTTGGTTTTCAGACTTTCCACTGTTTGCTTTTTGAAAAATTGGGATTTCTTAACTTTCATATGCACTTTTAATAACTTCTAGGGCCAAGTAAACTTTATTCTCTCTAATATAACTGATCTCTCTTTTTACAACTTTAACTTAAAAAATCTAGGAATTTTTAAAAATTTCTCACCTCTTCCTTTTTGGCTTAAATCTCACTTGAGGGTGTGTTTCCAAATGAAATGCTAAAGTCAGATTTCTCACTTCCCAGTGCTTTGGTTCCAAACCAACTTTCCTTCGAATGGGATTACCACCTACAGATGCTGTCAAAACAAGACAAAATGCAAAATAAGTGCAAGGTCCTATAAATTAATGACAGAAAAAAAAATCTCAGCAGCCCAAATCAGACCAAATAGTTATATTTATTACTAGCCTAGTCTATGGACTCTGTCCTTGACCTTAAAACAACGTAGCTCAACATTCATAAAGTCACTGGATTGCCATAACAGTTGGTCACAAAATCCGGAGTATGTGTAGTATACCATTGTTTAGTCCAGTGGTTTTCAAACTGTGTTCCTTGGAACCCTGGTGTTCTGCAATCGGTCAACAGGGCTTCTGCAAAGAGATTGATGGGGAGCAGACCCAGAAACAATGCACTGTCATTGCGAGGCTGAGTCACCTGTCCCCATGTTAGTCTTTCTGGTAGGAGTTCCACGGTAGAAGTTATATGAAAGGGTACTGTGACTTTAGAAAATTTGAAAACCATTGGTTTAAACCAATAGGGAGTGGCTATAGATTTGTTCATGTCAAGGGTTTGTGATATCTTCCCTGTACCCTTCTGGCTTAGGAGGAACATATCTATAGATGTCTCTGTTCTCTGTAGCTACAATCCATGCTGTGTAATACAGGCTTTGTACAAAAGCTAACAGCAAAGGTTGGTCCAATAAAAGGTATCACGAAGAAACCCTTGCTTCTCATGCATTTTCTGCACCATCTTAGCATCAACCACATTCCAACACTACTAGAAAAGCTCACACTTTAATATGTACTAACATATTTTTACACCCTAATGTGAACTGGGCAAGCTGTATTTTAAAGAGTTGGCTGGCTAGATTCCATTCTAAGGGCATTGATAAAATTCACCTTTACCAACTAAATATAACTTTTCCAACCCACACTAGGTTTTTAAAACATGGTAATTTAAGGCTGTTAACTAATTCATTAAAATGATCCTTCTTCAAACAAGCCTTGGGAGCGTCTAAAGCATGATTTTTGCAGAGCAATGATGATCCAACTTGCATCATACAGACCTATAATGACATGTGAACATGTAGAGTTGATTCCCTGATAAATATAAATTATAAAGTCAAATTCAATATAGCTTGTCATTTAGGCTTGTATTTCAGTGGATTGTTTCAATACAGTACTAACACTAAAACTCTGTGTAAAAATAATTTTGGCAAATGGTAAGTAGTACTGCATTAATACTCTATAATTCTGGCTAGGTTTTTCCAAACATAACACAATGCAAGTTACACTTGCATGCTACTCTTAGGTTATTAATAAGGTCTAATAATTTATTTAATATATTTAAAGCAGCCAGACAATTCTGGTTCTTTTGTTGTTTAGACTCGGGGTAGGGAGGGAAATAAATTATTTAAGTGTGTAGACAGGAATTTAAACATACTTGTTAACCAATTACAAAATGGTCCTGCACCATTGACTATTCCTTTGGCATCACAGGATGTTACAGGAAAGAAGCCTGGATTCTGCAGAACACTATATAGTGGCATAAGTTTAGATATTAATTTCTTTTTAAATCTTGTATCCTTGGTTTTAAAATATCATTTATCACAGTATCACAGCATGATCTCTTGCAAAATCACCATCTCTCTTACACTATCATTTTCAGAAATTATGTCACGTTATCTGTTAGGAGAGGGTATTTTGGGTCCTGGATGGCATCATCATGCTGGGGCATCTCTTAACTGTCATACATTGGTATAGTTTCAAACTGCATGGGGTTGTATCTTCCAGCCTAGCTTTGAGATGCATCAACAAAGCAATGTGGAAAGCCTGTATCGCTCATGTCTGCAGTGTACTTGGCACATGGGTTAAGCAGAGGGCAGCTGCCTCCAGTCTCTTTACTCCCTTTGTAATGAAATACTGAATCCAATAAAAAAATAAACAAAAGACATAAAACACCCAGCTAACTTGAGAGAGCTGTGTGAAGCTGCAGTCTCCAGAACTCAATTCTGTTTTTTATCATGTTTTCTTTTAATGAAAGGGCTGCAGTTTGTCTGTTTCGTTTGCATTCAAGGAGGATATTTAACAAAAGGGCCTTTCCTTCTGTGTTATTGACATCCATGACAATTTAAAGCTCAACTATGGAACTGCACTTCTCTTCACAAAAACAGATTAAAAACAATGAGCAGCTTAGTCAGCAAACCACAGTTGCCTGTTCCACAAAGAGAAGTCGGGTATAATTCAAGCAAGCTAACCGCAGTCTTGGACACCTGATCATATGAGTCCGGGAAATGTAAAAATCAATGTTCCAAAACAGAAGAATTGCTGTGATCAATGGGGCACTGTTCAAACCTTGGCTCTTACATCCCTGAAAATCCTATCTGAAAAACTCTCTTATGCTTTGAAATGAAGAAACTGAAGATACCCTGTAGCAAAGAGGGCCAAGTGCAGTTTCATGTGTTGTACAGTTTCCTGCATTATGTAGGAGAAATATACCTGCAAATTCTATGGCAACCTTGGTCTGCAGGGCTCCCATAATGTTAATATGTGCTCTAACTAGCATTTATAAGTAACATCCCATCTCTTTTCTGTATGTCAGAGGATTTATGGACCTGTATTTCCTTTGGCAGGATCCTTACATACTACCTATGCTTGTGGGTTTCATGAAGCATGACATTTCTGTTATGTAATACTAAGTTAAGCAATTGGGGTCGTTTATTAGGATGAAGTCATGACACTTTTAACCTGGTCCAGCAGAGTCTAAAGCAGCCCAAGCTTCACTATGGACACACTCTGAGGCTCATTCCTGGTTTTAGCAAACCCACTCAACTGCTAAGTACTTTTGTACCTATTCTTATACTTGCACAGGAGTGGGGGTGGGAAGGGGAAAATTATTTGACATGAAAGATGCAGTTAGCTGCGTTAGTCAAGTAGAAGGCAGGGTAGGTTTGCATCTTAGAGACATTGACATGTCAATGGAAGGTCTGTCTGTCCTTAGTTTTCACAATAAAGGGAATGTCAAACATGAGTAAGTCTCCTTTTTTGTGGCAAGGGACTATCTTTTTTGGGACCTTACATATGTTTATATTCGAGTGGGTAGTCAATGTGGCTTGAACATGTTCCACATTGTTTGGATGCAGGCAACAGAGCACTTTTCTTTGGTACAGAAGGTATTATGGCAGGGCTTTTGTTTGCCAAAGCATTAAAAGAAACTTGCAAGATTACCACATATGTTTTCTGGCCAAACAGGAAAGTGTGGGGAGTGTAAGGGTTAATTATTTCTTCATCATCTAATAGTCTCTTGGGGGCAGGAGGCGGGGAAGGCTGATTCAGAGTGGTTGTTAGGTCTCCATGGAGCACCTAAAAGATGCCGAGCAAGGTAACAGAGAGACACTAACTCAGGCCCAGCTAAGCCCAGCAGTTCTTGTTTCCTTCCACAGTGTTTCCTTTTTCTTTTCTTCCCCCTGTCCCCCCACTTGAAATGAACGAAAATGACTTTGCAAGTTAGGTGCCAAAGGCCATTTGTTTTACATTCTGTTGTGTACTCTATAATGAGTTCAGGCTATTTACTACTGTCACACTGCTGTTTTTCCTGACTTTTACTTGGGTTATTAGAGGTTAATTGGCTAAACCCTTTTTAAGGGTTGACTTTTATGAACTGTAAACCGGTTGATAAAATGAACAAACAGGATTGGGGTCAAAAACATCACAAGCCAAATATATACTTAATGATTAAAAATAGAGCCTGATCCAGGGCTTATTGAAGTCAGAGAGAGAATTTCCACTGACCTTACTGTGTTCAGAATCAGACCCCTCAAGGATAGCAGCAGACTGCTTTTGATTTTTAAGAGCAGAGACTGCTGTTTATTTGGAGAAAATATATGTGCATTGTACTAGATTCTCTATTGAGACAGGTTCTCTACTGTGCTCCCATTTGCAGCTCTCAGGAGGGAGCAAAGGATCTGGAAAATGGCCACAAATGGCCAGTCTCTTGTCACAAGAGAACTCCCTGCTGGCACCAGTGTACTGGCTTTGAGCCCAACACCTGCTGCATGCTTTTCCTCTCTATCAGCATAGGGGGCATGTTTGAGTGCATGTCAATGAGCGGGGGTGGAAGAAGGTTAGGGAGTTGCTGAGCTCCACTCCACTAATCCAGACAACTCTTAAGTCAGCAGCATAACTTGGACTTCTAAGTGGCATCATGCAGGTGCTGACCTTCGGTATTAGGGCACCATGACCACCTCCTTGCTCTGCTCTCAGTTCTTCTGCATACAGCACCTAGCCCTGTCTGGTTGTCCTCTGTGGTGATGGTCTTTTGCCCTATACAAGAGTTTAATAGTGAGGGTAGTGTAAAAAAGGTGCAGTCATCTTTAAAAGGCTAATGCCCCCCTCCAACCTCCAGCACTTCTAGTCCTGCTGAGGGGTCTATAGGAAGCAAGCCCATATATTGGAGACAAATCTCTTGTTCTTAGACGGGTGAGAAGGAAGGAGTTCCAGAGGGTTGGTGCTGGACAGCTCACTGTGGGAAGCCGGAGACCAGGGAGATGGCAAAGCAATGAGTTCAGATTGTGGAGGGATGAAGACTAAAGCACTAAAAGCAAAGTGACAACAGCTGGGAAACAAACAGCGGGTGGCAAAGGCTGAGGGACTGGAGGACCTAGTGGAGAAAAGCAGAGTACTGGAAAGAGACATCTCCACAATACTAATGGCACTGGAGAAGCCAGGAGAGAGATTGACATGGTAGGAAGAGACAGAGATGGAAGTGGCCCAGGTAGTCAATAAAAGCTGAGCAGTAGCACAGTGACTCATAGGGTGAAAATGAATGGGCATCCAGGGCTTTCTCCACATACTTCCCTCCCTCACAATACTTTTTTTCTAGCCCTGTACAACAGGGGAAGATTGCCTGTCCAAAAGGTGAGTTTTAGATAGATGGTAGATGGGTAGTGAGAACTCAATGCAGGGCGGTTAATTTTTGGTTCGAGTCTGGATGGTTTATGGGAAACAATCTGAAATATAATCCATGAGTCCAAGAGGACTGTGTTGTGGTAGAATATGGTCTGCACATTTATGAGAATGATCACAGGGTAAGCTCTGTGATACTTGAAGGAAGACTGAGAGGACATTATGATTGCAGAAGTTATTGTGGGGTAGGAACTAGAAAAGGACTATTATGAGACAAGGGCCAAAAATATGAAGTAGGGCTGGGTCATATAGGGAGGCCTGAGTGTTTTAGGTAGTACTCTTAGTTCATGGGAAAGACTCTAAGATGCGAATGCAAGACAGGGACCCTAGAACATTAGCCATGAGGCATGAGACAGGTAGAAGGGACACTGGAAGGCTGTTGATAACCTAGCCAAAAAGAATTAAGAGTTGAGATGGATAGGGAGCATACAATACTCATCCCAACCTATAGTGAGGTGTCACCAGGAATGGCAAACCTGAGAAACATGGCTGACAAGAATCCCCTCCCCCAAAACACCAAATGCATGGCTAGTCCCCCCATCCCAACCTCATGAACCAATTCTACACCTATAGAACTTCAGTAATATCACAGAAGTCCTTGTGATTTACATCTGGGAAATCTGGGTTTATCATTATAGTACCTATCTGGCATTTCTTGTATTTTTTTGAGAGTTGTACTTAGGGGAGAAACTCCAGAAACTTTATGGCATCAGGGTACCTTCTCCATATTCTGACTTCCTTCTCAGAAGTTGTTGGGTTCTGTACTCTCTGAATTTGGTCCCAGAACTGTAAGTTCTGTACAATTTGTCAGGTACATTGGAATATTCTAGCTCTGGCACCAAAGGGGCACTTCATGCTGCTGGTTGCAGATACTTTTGCTATGGCTAAGCAAGGTGGATCTGACTCTTCTTTCATTTAAACTGTTTTTAATAATAAGTGTATCTGCAAAAAGAAATGACATATCATTACTGTAAAATTGACCTGTTGGAAGAATAATCTGAATATTAAAACTCAAGTCATTTTGTTTCAGCTGTACTTTTATGAAATCAAGCCTTTGCATGTTATGATGTTATGAGGGAGTTGCACTTACCTTGGCAGAAGCAAGTAATCTCTCTTACCTGTGTTGATGTAATGTGTTATGTAGTTAGAGACTCTGAGTCTTCAGAAAGGGCGCAGTGTAGAATGGTGTCTCTCTCTTAATTAAATGAGCCATTTTAATTGCTAAACCAACCACAGGTAGATATCTAGAAATGAAATGAGAGAAAATGTTTTTGTCAACATACATGACCCTTAGATATGAATCACGACCCCAGAATGTGCTAGGTGCAGTAGAGACACTGGACATAGACAATTCCTTACAAGATAACTGCAAAGCAACAGATTAAAATAGCAAATAGTCCAAGCAGCAACTTAACTATTAAACTTGTAAAACAAATTTTGACTATGATAAAAGAAAAATCCCCTGCCCAAACAAACCTAAACCTTACAACAAATTCTATAGGCTGTTAGTAGGCAACAGCAATGCATGGTGCCTACACAATGATGAGTCCTGTGAACTTGCCTCCAATATGGACCTTCTACATCACCTATGCCAGGAGTTGGGAAGATATCCTGAGAGGTTCATTTTATGGCTTTCAGAGTGCCTGGCCCAGAGGAATATTAACCCTTCCAGAACTGGGAATTTTAGGGTCCCTTTATGACATTCTAGCCATGAATATTTTTCACTTTCTCACATTGGCAAATCATGTGGTAAATGGGAAAGAATTAAAGCCTTCTCAGATGAGCTGTTCTCATATTCAGTCAAAAGAAAGCTTCAAATAGTGGAGTAGAGGAGAACCTATTATCATAGGAGATCCAGTCTGTAGACCCAGAAGATTTGGAGGATCTAGATAAGATTCAGATTTGCAGCATGGCGAAAATAGGATATAAGATTACTTACTACTGGAAATTTCAGCAACTGTATTGGCATCATTCTATTAAGAATAGATTTTAGCATTAAATCTAGCTTTCCCAGCTTTATTGGTTTCAAACACACACATGAGGTGTATTTCAGTTGCTGATAGAATTCCCATTGACTTAAATTGAAGGGCCTAGAGAGGCTAATTTCCAGAGGAGAGAACAGAATTTTATTATATAGATACTGCCCATGTTTTGAACGTGTGGGTGTTAAATGTTGTTCCCATTTAGGATTTTCTATGTGAATATAAATACCAAATTTCCCTAAATCCTTCCTGCAATCCTCCTGGAGCCACAAGACATTGATGGAATGAATGCTAACGTATTATTTAGGATGCAATCTTGTAAAAATATATTTAAAAGAACCTGTTCCAAGATTCAAACTGAAATACTAGCATTAAATTGAACACCTGCTGGGTGTGTGAGATGTACTGTGTTGCTTTCAGATCTCCATCAATATAGAAACAAATGCCAGTGTCTCTGAACCATTTTGCCCTGGCTTGGCCAAATGGAAGCTTCCTGTGAACAAAGAGTGCCAGTAGTAAGCAGTGTAGAAACTTTTCTTCTTTGGTCTACTGTCCATTAACAATCTACAAGAGTGGATACTGTCTAACTCAATTATTTGTGACCTGAGGCTGATTTAATTTAATTCCACAATGGCAGAGAACCAAGTAGTAGAGACCAATGAAGCATTTATTCCCACTGAGAAAATACCCTTGTGTGGTTATTATTTGAGGAGGGACAGGGCCTGATTTTTGTGCTGCTTGGCAAACGTTCTTGCATGAATTTGGTCTGGGTTCATTCGATCATTGATATTGGCAAACTAAGGAAGCCCATGGACTTTCATAAGATGAACTGGAAATGGCAATTATTTTATATTCAGGGTTTAAAATCTGGTATGCGCACTTTTAAGGATTGCTGTGGGTCGGTCATCTCAGGGCAAAAAAGTATTTTTTCCTAAGATTGGCATATACATAATACGCTGAATGTGGAAAAGCACTAACAGCTGTAAAAACTGAATGGATTTTAAACATCATATGACCTAACTGTGGGAGAAATTTTCTACCAAATGTGAATGGAATTACATTAGGGAAAAAAAACACTGAACATGTTAACAGTAATAAGACTGCCATTGATTATTACATTACGTTTCATTTTAAATAGGCAATGGCATGGGAGAAGTGAAATGAACGAGCCCAGTAGAAATGCATCTAAGCTATTAATCACTTTTTAGACTTGTCAAATGCAAACAAATTGCTCTAGGATTAAAAAATATCAGGTGGTTTTGTCTAGTTAAATTAAAAAAGAAAAGCATGCTCCTGTATATTTTTGTATTTTATTATTAAAGCAATGAAAGCAAATAGAAGACATCTCTTTTTTTCTAAATGATTTGCTGTTGTTTTTATGCGGTCTTGTAATGGGGTTTGAACAATTCTTTGCTGTAGTTCATCTTAAAATTCAAAGCAAGCGAGTATTTGAAAGGCAGAGGCTGTTAATCTGAGGAACTTCTCATAATTGTGGAAAACGGCAAATGTGTATATGCTCATACATCCACAAGGCAGGTCTCCTTTTGGGGACCCCCAACTCAACAGTGTATTTAAGCACAAGCTCAAGCCACTCTCTCCAGAGCCAGGCATTTTAGCATGTAATAAAGTCCCATTGACTTCACTGCTGGAGGTTTGCTGAATAGAAACAGACCATTGAATTTGGGGCCCAACAGCTTGATTCTACATATGCTGAAGTCAAAGCCCGAATTCTTATTGACTTCCATAGTACAGGCTCAGGTCCTTATACCACACATTCACAGAATCCAGTACGGTTGTAAGATCATCCATCTTTTATTATCCTTATTTAGGTGAAAATAAATTAGAATAGAGTTTATCTGTGTAACAGGAAAAATAAGATGATTACAATTTTTACTCCAGGATTTTTTTTTCCATATCAGAGTTTAAACCCGTAGTTATTAGCCATTTCTCTCAGTTCCTAATTGTGCAAAACAAGGTTTGGTTGCCAGTAGTTCTGAACTTCCTCATTAGCTGCTTTCTGCTTTTTTGCTGTGCAGTGTTTTTTGAGGTCATTTTGAACTATGAAGTATCTCTTGGGTGGTCATCTTCACCCATAACACTTCTACTGAATGGTGGCCTCCAGCAGGGTTTAGTGGAACTTGTTGTGCACCAGTGGAAAGTAAATTAAATTCCAGTGGCAGCCCCTCAAGAGACAATGCATTTAATCTGTGAAACATTCCCACCATCACAATCAAATAATAATAAAAAAGGCTTGAAAATCATAGATACCTGAGTAGCCCAATTCTACTGAATTGGACAGTGAGTGAGTTAGTGATTTTGTGGTTTGACCTTCATATGGTACATCAATCATGGCAAAGTTCTTTCTCTCTGCGTCCAAGTAAAACCACCACTTCCCACGCAACATGTCATTACCATCACAATAGAATCTGCTCAGTAATAGCATTTGGAATGGATCCTTAACTTTAAAGCACTGTTTGAAATCAAAGCTTCCTTCCTGTTTCAACTTAACTTTAAAACAGACTTCTAGTGATCTTGGAAAATATATTTCTCTTCTTTTACCCACTTCAGTTCCATCTCCTCCTGAGTTACTTTTTACCCCTTTCCCCTTTTACTAGGAAAACAGGTTTTCCACTTTTGTGTTTATACTTTTAAATTCTAAATGCAAGAAAAAGGAATTTTCCAACTAACAAGAGCCTGGATGGTTCTGAAGCCCCCTGTTAATTGGAACCATCCAACAAACTGTACTGGTATCCAAGCTTCATTTAAATGATTAAAATAAGAATTAGACCATGAACTGCTACTTTGAAATGGCATTAAGGTTTGATAAAAAGGACAGTTCAGGGAATTAATGCTGAAACTTAACCTATAAGAAAATGGCATATGCTCATATGCCTTTCTAGACATGCTAGACAAGGATTCCCTCTTTCCTTTCTTATTCAGATTGAACTATCTAATATTTGTTCCTTCTCAGACATCTAGAACTTATGCTGAAGCAGGGCAGTGTTTTATCATTTATGTTTTAATCTTTTATTATCTATTCTTGCAGTTTTCTGGCTATTACCTAAAGCTTTTATGACTTGAGAGCAGGAGCTCTGGGGAATATGCAGTAACAAGCATCGTGGTGGTATGTGTGGGGTCTGCTACATAATGGAAATAGTTCTATGTCAATTAAAAAAGATAAAAATTTCCTCCCTTTCTGCTGTGACAGCTGTGTTCCTAAGAGGGATCAAATCTCCTTTGGGCTTCTGGGAGAACCTAGTTGGAAGGAATGAATCCATCAGATACAAGGGAGCAAACCTACTCTAAGGCCTAAATCTTGTACTGCATCCTAAGGGTAGTTTAGCCTGGCTTCCAGCTTGAGTGAATTCCACAGGTGTAGATCCTATCTTGAGACTAACCAGCCCCTGTGAGTTCAAATAAAGCTTCCCCCCACAAATTCAGCTCATGTGGTGAGAAAGGGGGAGGTGGGTGGAGGGGAAGAGAAAGAAGAGAGCTAATCTGAAAGCCATGGTACATATTTTGCTTAACACATGCTAATTTTAACTGGTGTTGATCCACCCACTGCTGTGGATCGGGAGGGGGCTGTGGACACCAGCATGACCTGGGGGGAGGGAGGGCTGAGTATTGATCAGGCACCGGCAGGGACAGGGGGTGTGTGGGTCATGACAGGTCATGAATCTTTGCAAATGGGTCCCGGTATGAAAAAGGTTGGTTATCACTGATCTAGTCCTACCTCCTGCTCAATGCAGGACTCTCTTAAACTATATCATCCCAGCCAAGGCTTTGTCTAGCTGGGTCTTGAAAATCTCCAAGGATGGAGATTCTGCAATCTCTCCTGATAACTTGTTCCAGTGCTTCACTATCTACCTCGTGAGTGAGTTTTTCCAAATATCTAACCAAAACTTCTCTGGCTGCAACTTGAAACCACTGCTCCTTGTTCTGTCATCTGCCACTACTGAGAACAGTTTAGCTCCATCTTCATTGGAACCACTCTTCAGGTAGTTGAAATCTGCTATTAAATCCCCCCTCAATTTTCTCTTCTCTAGACTAAATAATCTCAGTTCCCTCAGCCTCTTCTCATAAATTATGTGCCCCAGCTCCCTAACCATTCTTGTTTCCCTCTGCTTGACTCTCCAATTTGTCCATGTCCTTTCTATAGTGGGGGACCCAAAACTAGACACATTGCTCTAGATGTGGCCTCCCCAGTACTGAATAGAGGTGAATAATCACTTCCCTTGATCTGCTGCCAACTCTTGTACCGATGCAGGCCATTAGGCTGTTAGCCTTCTTGGCAATGTGGGTACGCTGTTGGCTCATATTCAGCTTCTTGTCCACTGTAACCCCCAGGTCCTTTTCTGCAGAGCTGCTCCCCAGCCTGTACTAGTGCATGGGATCATTCTATCCTGAGTACTTGTCCTTATTGAACTTCAGGAGATTTGTTTTGGTCCAGTACTCCAATTTATCTAGGTCTACCCTCTAGCTTATCTACTACTCCCCCCAGCTTGGTTTCATCTGCAAACTTGCTGAGGATGCACTCTGTGCTGTTTTCCTGGTCATTGATGAAAACATTGAACAAAACCAGCCCCAGGATCAAGCCCCGGGGCACTCCACTTAATACCAGCTGCCAACTAGACATCGAGCTGTTCGCTATAACTCTCTGAGCCCGATGATCCAACCAGTTTCCTTACATCTTACAGTCCATTCATCCAGCCCATACTTCCTTAGCTTGCCTGCAAGAATGTTGTGGGAAACCATATCAAAAGCCTTGCTAAAGTCAAGGAATACCACATCCACTGGTCTCCCCACATCCACAGAGGCAGTCACTTCATCACAAAAGGAATCAGGTTGGTCAGACATGACTTGCCCTTGGTGAATCCATACTGACTATTCCTAATCACCTTCTTCTCCTCAAAGTGTTTAGAAATGGATTCAGTAAGGACCAACTCTATGATTTTTCCAGGAACTGAGGTGCGGTTGACTGTTTTTTTGTTCTCTGGATCCTCTTTTTCCCCTTTCTTAAAGATGGGCACTATATTCAACATTTTCTAATTATCCAGGACATCTCCTGATCACCATGATTTTTCAAAGATGATGGCCAATGGCTCTGCAATCACATTGGCCAACTCCCTCAACACCCTCAGGTGCATCCCATCTGACCCCATGGATTTGCATATGTGCAGCTTTTCTAAGTAGTCCCTAACCTGTTTTTTTCCCCACAGTTGGCTGCTTACCTCCTCCCCAAACTGTGCTGCCCGGTGCAGTAGTCTGAGAGCTGACCTTGCCTGTGAAGACCAAGGTAAAAAAGGCATTGAGTACTTCAGCTTTTTCTGCATCCTCTGTCACTAGGTTGCCTTCTCTATTCAGTAAGGGACCCACACTTCCAGTAAAGTACTCCCAGTAGCCTGCATCAGGTCCTCACAACCCTGGATTAGGTCTGCCACCCCCTGCATCCCAGATCCCTGCTCACTGCCCCATCTTAGCTGCAGCTCCTGGTGCTGTACTGGGGGAGCAGGCAGGGAAGGGGACCCACCTGCCATGCCTTGTTGGCAGCAGCAGGCAAGTTCCCCTTCCTTGCTTGCTCCCCATGCGCAGAAGGTCCTTAGCACATGTTTTCCTATCCTAATAAGTGGACACTCCTGGTTTAATTACCATTAACCTGTATTTAAGTTAACATGTCACAACACCCTGAAGTAGCCAGAGCTAAACTCTGTGTTTTGGGAGATAAGAATTCAGGACCTTGCCATTAGAATGACAACCCGTGTTGATTACAGACTCTCCAGATGATGGTTCTCTCACTACTTTGTTCTAACCAGAGAATGCATAGCTAGTTTTAAAACCAGTTTTCATTTTTGGTGACTTTATCAGTCATGCCTGCATAAGTGTGTGCTGTGGTGGTCTGGGTTGGAACCGATGAAAAAGTAGATTACTATAGCTAGGTACACACTTAAGAGGAATGTGCACTGTCTCAGTGCTCAAATGACGTTCCAATTTATTATAGCATTGGTATTCCAGGAAAAATCTGTGATTGAATATCCTGCAATCATGACAGTTAGAGGGCAGATAACCCCTAGCAAGGGAGAAATAACATTGCCACAAGTGTGCAAGTGCAGCCTTCGGACACCTGAGGAAATGTGTGTTTGAAGATTGCAGCATCAGTTCTGAAACCAAGTTCATGGTTTATCAGGCACTCGTGATCCCCACCTTATTGCATAGAGCGGAGATGTGAACAACATACAGGAGACACCTCAAGTCATTGGAGAAGTACCATCAATGCGGCCTGTGGAAGATTCTTTGAATCCAGTGAGTAGACAGACACACTAACATTAGTGTCCTCTCACAAGTAAACACCATGAGCATCAAGGCTATGATCATCCAACATTGACTTTGCTGGCTAGCCACATCATCCTTATGTCTGCCTCCAGACTGCTGTAGTAAGTTTTATTCTCCCAGCTCAGTCAAGGTGTACGCTCAAGGGAGGGGGTGGGGAAGGGGATGGGGGCAGAGAAAGCACTTCAAGGACATCTTCAAGGCCAACTTGAAAAAAATGCAACATTGATATCAACTCATGGGAGACTATCACCCAGGACCATCCCAAATGGAGGAAGAGTCTGATGCAAGGATCCCAATACTTTGAAACTTTATGACAAGAACAGGCGAAGGAAAAATGGGAGTGGCAGAAACAGAGTCGTGGACTGAACCAAGAACCCAAAACCACCTACCCTGCACAGAAACATGCTTGAGCTGCAACAGTCTGTCAATCCTGGATAGGCCTCATCAGCCATCTTTGGACCCACAGATAAAACAGTCCTGGAAGACAATAATCATTGACTGCAAGGGATTGTTGCTGATGGTGATGACTAACAACTATTGTTCATTGGAAACATGACTGGAAACAGGACTGGAAAAGGGCCAACGTGGTCCCCATTTTCAAAAAGGGGAGGAAGGAGGACCCAGGCAACTACAGGCCAGTCAGTCTCACCTCCATCCTTGGCAAAGTCTTTGAAAAAATTATCAAGGCTCACATTTGTGAGAGCCCGGCAGGACAAATTATGCTGAGGGGAAATCAGCACGGGTTCGTGGCAGGCAGATCGTGCCTGACCAATCTAGTCTCTTTCTATGACCAGGTTATGAAATGCCTGGACACAGGAGGAGGGGTGGATGTCGTATACTTAGACTTCAGGAAGGCCTTCAATACGGTATCCCACCCCATACTGGTGAACAAGTTAAGAGGCTGTGACTTGGATGACTACACAGTCTGGTGGGTGGCGAATTGGCTGGAGGGTCGCACCCAGAGAGTCGTGGTGGATGGGTCGGTTTCAACCTGGAAGAGTGTGGGCAGTGGGGTCTCGCAGGGTTCGGTCCTTGGACCGATACTCTTTAATGTCTTCATCAGTGACTTGGACGAGGGAGTGAAATGTACTCTGTCCAAGTTTGCAGATGACACAAAGCTATGGGGAGATGTGGACACGCCGGAGGGCAGGGAACAGCTGCAAGCAGATCTGGACAGGTTAGACAAGTGGGCAGAAAACAACAGAATGCAGTTCAACAAGGAGAAATGCAAAGTGCTGCACCTAGGGAGGAAAAATGTCCAGCACACCTACAGCCTAGGGAATGACCTGCTGGGTGGCACGGAAGTGGAAAGGGATCTTGGAGTCCTAGTGGACTCCAAGATGAACATGAGTCGGCAGTGTGACGAAGCCATCAGAAAAGCCAATGGCACTTTATCATGCATCAGCAGATGCATGATGAATAGGTCCAAAGAGGTGATACTTCCCCTCTATCGGGCGCTGGTAAGACCACAGTTGGAGTACTGCGTGCAGTTCTGGGCGCCGCAATTCAAGAGGGATGCGGATAACCTGGAGAGGGTCCAGAGAAGGGCCACTCGTATGGTTAAGGGCCTACAGACCAAGCCCTACGAGGAGAGACTAGAGAAACTGGATCTTTTCAGCCTCCGCAAGAGAAGGTTGAGAGGCGACCTGGTGGCTGCCTATAAGTTCATCACGGGGGCACAGAAGGGAATTGGTGAGTATTTATTCACCAAGGCGCCCCCAGGGATTACAAGAAATAATGGCCACAAGCTAGCAGAGAGCAGATTTAGATTGGACATTAGGAAGAACTTCTTCACAGTTAGAGTGGCCAGGGTCTGGAACGGGCTCCCAAGGGAGGTGGTGCTCTCCCCTACCCTGGGGGTCTTCAAGAGGAGGTTAGATGAATATCTAGCTGGGGTCATCTAGACCCAGCACTCTTTCCTGCTTATGCAGGGGGTTGGACTCGATGATCTATTGAGGTTCCTTCCAACCCTAACATCTATGAATCTATGAATTGTTCAGAATGTTTTCCCTTTTGCTCACCACTTCTACTTGGGTTGCAATTCCCATTAGTTATGGTGAGTTAATTTTCCTCCATAGTAGGATAGTAGTTATTTAGGAGACTTTGGGGGAGATGAATTGATGGCTATCCCAGATTTTGTCATTTAACTTTGGATGCAAATTGGAAATTTTGATGTGGGGTCTAATAACCATCACTAACAGATATACAGGAATCCACCTCATGTTTATAAGCACCTCGGACTTTCCCCCAGTTTCGTTCCAAGGATGAAAACTGACCTACACCCACTGAGAAAAGTATTTGTTTCTCCAATGCAGAAAATAAATAGATCTTTCCTTAATAATTACTTGTTAGCTGTGAGTGTATTTTCCATATCTGAATATATTTCTAAAAAGTAGGGTTGGGATTAATGGAGTGGGGGTAGTTCGCATGTTTTTAATTGTTTTTTTTTGACTGGGAGTGGCTTGCACAACTAGATTTAGAGAGCAGGAGCTCATCTGTTTCTAGCACTCCTGGGATGGCTATCGCTTTTAATAGAAGAAGGAAACAATTCAGATTAGACCTGGGCAAAGAAATTAGTGCATGAGTGCAGACCCTGTGCAGAATATCATTGGCTTCAGTGAAACTTTGTAAAGGTTGCAGAGATTGATGCAAAACCATTTATTCAGTTAGGGCTTACATTAGGTTTTGTTGAGTGCATTTTTTGTGCATGTTCTCAGCAGCTGCCTGGGAGCATTAGTTTTTGTCTCTAGGGGGGTATGCAGTTGTTCACCATCCGCCATTCAAAGGAAGTTAAGGGCATGTCTAGAATACAAACCTACTGTATCCAGCAGCTGCCCCTTCCAATACACCGTGCAGTTTTGTGCAGCATGGCAGAGTCTGCGTAGTACTCTGAGGGTAGGCCAACTGGCACTGACTCTCGGCAACTCTAATTAGCCTGCCTTTGGTATTGCATAGAGTCAGCCAGGCTGCTTCCTGTCTAGGTAGTAGCTTGCACAGAACCATGCAGCATCATGAACAACATTGTGGCTAGGCGTGGTTTGTGATCCAGATGCGGCCCAAGACAGTTAGCTGTCCAATCCCTAATTAATTTCAATATAATTAAGGCACCTAAGACCTTTATGATTAGGCTGACCATAAGGAAATCCAGGACATCTGGGACACTGCCCCCTGCTCCACAGTTTCCCAAGTCAGCGGTGCTGCTGCAGGCAGAAGTGGGGGTGGGGCAGTGTGGTGCACTGGCCAGGTGGGCAGGCAGATGTGTTTGCCTGGCACGCCATGCCACTCTGCATTTTTCTGCACCTGTGCTAGACTCTGCCCCACACCCCTGCATTTCTGGGATGCTTGTTTTAATTTGCACCAGTCGGCTGGGATCAGCCTTTGAAATCCAGGACTGACCCAGGTAGACCAGGAGGTATGGTCACCCTATTTATGATCCTTTGAAAATCTTAGTGTTAGCCACAGAAATATAAATTTAGAAGCCTAATTTTAGATTAGCTGATTTTCTGAGCTTTCACTTTTCCCTGGAATGTTTTAAATATGCAAACTGAAGTGGCATTTTTTTTTCTAGAGGTCATTCCTTACCAGAGTGAAATTTAGTGGAAGCATCTGTGTGGCAGGCCACAGAGGTTGAGATCAAGCCATATTTGGTAAAGAGCATATACAGTTTTTAAGAACAGTAATAATTTTAAAAGGCAGAGCACTCTGTGCAATCAGGAAGTGATACATAACTCAATATATGACAGGATTTCCCACTGACTTTGTTAAAGTTTTAGCCAAAATCTTATAGCCGTTGGCAGGATACAGGAGCTTTGCCTTGCAACACCACTGCATAGCAGTGATCAGTTTTTATGGGTTTTTTTCTTCGAAGTTAGGCCAGTTCTTATTTTATGGTGGGGAAAAATTGGAACATGAGATGAATTCAATTGAATTTGATGTTTATTGAAAATAAATAACAGTTGCTTTATAGCATAAGCTTTCATTAATGCCTTAATCACAGATAGCTGATTCATATTGGACATAGACACAAGGAAATTGATGACAGTAGAAGCATGTTTTGAATTATAGCAGAAGTTTGAGTTGGCTTTGAGTTCTAATATGTATGCAATATAAATGATTAGAGATGTTAAATCATGCCAGTAGCTGAACTCTGAGTTAGAGGTTGAAAAGTTAGATACTGTTTATATAAAATATAGACAGATGAATGTAGTCCACACTAACATAGAAAGAGCTTCTCACGTGACTGAAGTCCAGTCCTGCAAACACTGAGTGAGAATGTTAACAGGCATAAATACATCCATTCATGTTAATGAGAGAATCCATGTGTCTGTGTGCTGTGTATGGAGAAAGCCATTTCCAGTGTGTTAGTTTCTCACAATCATTAACAAATGTATTCCTTTGAACGCCCCAACATTTTTTTATTAGGCATAAAAAATGCATCCTTACACGTGGTCGAGAATTCTTACTATCTTTCTTTATCAGAGGAGAGACTAAGGCATAGAAGGAATAAATGACTTCCCCAACATCACACAAGAAATTTATTGCAGAGTTCATTTCTCTTGAGTCACTGTACCCCAAGGAAATCCTCATCGTAACCACCAAACATCGTAGTATTTTTGGTGGTGAGCCTGTAAAAAGTGATCTGTCTCTGGCTCTTAAATTAATTTTTAACCGTATAGTTAGTCTAAGACCCTATATAGAATTATAATAGAAAGAAAGATGATTTTGTAGTGAAAGCAAGGTCTGGGAGTTATGTGGTCTCTATTTTATGGATATTTGGGATACCTCCTGTTTGACCTTGAGTAAGGTAATCAATTTTCCTTGGTTTCTTACCTGAAAAATGAGGATGGTAGTGTTTTTCTGACAACAGTGTCATAAGGCTTAATTAGTTTATCTGTAAAGTCTGTTGATATCTTCAAGTGGAAGATACTATAAAATGAAATTAATTTTTTTAATATGCAGTGATTGCTAAAAATACTAGCTTCCAAAGTCCTCTGGTTGCTTGAAATCTGGATCTGAATGCCATAATAGAGGAAATGAAGTTTTTTTTTTTCAAAGGATTCATGAATAATTAATTTGGAAAAAAGTTCTGCAGGTAGTAGATTTCTGAATGTCTGTTGGAAGTGTCTTGTTTCAATTCTTTTCTCAATAGCATATAAGGATAATTTCTGGGTTGTATGCATCATTATGCATCATTGTCTATTTTAGGACTTGCAGTCTCAGTTTCTCCTTTAGATACATGCTTGATGCTTCTGAACCCTTTCCCTACATCACAGATAATACCTAAAAAATAATCTTTGACTCCGAATAGCATAGGAATAAAGGCAACTAATGCTAAGTCCTAATGGGTATCCAGTAATAATAGGAACCTAAATCATGAACCTAATGTTCATTCTTTATTACCTTGTTTTTATGAGAAGCCTAAGTTCTGTGAAGTTTTAAATTTAGATACAAACACAGTTATCATAACTGAGGTAAATCTGTTGTCTTACTGTTTATATAAGAGATCAACTTTAAAGAACAAGAGGTTGTTCTAAGCACTTTAATACTATATCCCACACTCATGATACAAAACATTTTTATGATATGAAGCACTTGGAGCGTTTTGTTATGAAGTTGAACAAATCCCATGAATAAGATGTAGAGAGGTGTACATATAAAATAAATAAATTGATTTCAGAGGTATGCAATTAAAATGTCAAAAATAAAAATTAAAAAGAATGGCTACTGAAGGAAATTGGTAATGTTAGAAATGTAATGTAGAAATGTACTCATCCACGAATTATGCAAGAGGCAGACCTGAAGAAGACTGTCTTGTATTTGAGAGCTTGCCTAACTCTTCCTAATGATGTAGGTGGTTCAATAAAAGATATCACTCAAAAAATCCTTGCCTCTAATGCAGGGTTACCAAATTGTGGTATGTGTACCCCCTGAGGGTATGCAAGACATCTCTCGGGGGGTACACAGGAGAAAGTGTGTAATGGCAGATTTAATCTTCATTATAATCATAATTGGCCTTTAAGGGGTTTAAATATAAAACATATGCTGGTAGGGGCAGCTGATAAATCTGGAAGGGGGTACACAATAAGAAAATGTTTGGGAACCTCTGCTCTCGTGAATTGAGTAGTTTTGGGCAAATCACCTAATCTGTTTGTGGCTAAGGTTCTTCTTTGTAAAATGAAGATGATCAAACTTGCTTACTTCCCATCTTCATTAGTCTTGTAATCTCCCTAGGCAAGATCTATCTTCTGTTAGATGAATGCACAATACCTATAGAAGGGAACCTTGAAGAGCATAGAGATTCCCGAGTATTTTTATTTGTATTTCTTATAGTAATAATAAATATTAATTGGTTAGGGCTAGATTCTCCTTACTCATTTTGAGTAATACTTTATTACTTTAGCAGGCTTTGCTTAATGGGGTTTTTGTTGTTTCTCAACCTGACTGCATGTGACAGACTTAAACTCTTAAAAACTGGTTCAGTTTTATCTGGTGCATTTTCTTGATTCTAGGAAATGGGAGGAGGAAGCTGTTATATACTTGGGTGGGGGGATTTTCTCAGGATACTTGGGGTAAAATCCTGGCTTCACTGAAATCAATGGCTAAACTACCATTAATCTCAGTTGGGCCAGAAATTTATCTTCTTTGTTCATACTCTTACTTGTCTCACAAAGAACTCTTTGGATCTAAGAGCAGAGCTTCCCCTTGGTTAAATATTTCAAGGGTTTTACTGCCATAATCTGTCAATTTGGTAGCAGCCTAAGAAAATGGTCAGAGCAGTAACAAACTTTTGACCTTCCGGTTCAGCTATGACAGCGAAAGACTTTTAAAGTACCATTAAGTTTAAAAAAATAAAAAATCTCAAATGTATTTTTTTAATTTATAGCAATGAAAGGGCCACAATCATTTTACATATTAAAAATTTTCTTCTTGTTCCAAAGAACATTTAGTAAGAACATGTGCAGTTTTGGCTGCATGCTGGAAGATAATTCACTGAGATGAATTATTGTTGGGTTTTGTAGTGAGATCACTACTCACAAGCTATGGGATTAATATGCATTACCTAGCCAAATCAAGCTAACTTTTAAGTGTGGTATTTCCTTGTTCTTATAGGGGAGGAAACCCCTGCCTGCAGTATTTCCAGGGTAGTGTGTCTTTGTGCTACAGAATAAAAGCAGCAGCAAGGGTATAAGAGCTATGGGTCTTGTTTAAGCCAAAAGCTTAACTCCTATTCATGTTCACCATGACCACTACAAAAAGTCACTGCTGGAGCAGAGCTCAAGAGGACATGGACTCATCCTGACATGACTCCCATTGTCTTGCTCAGTTATGCAGGAAATCCTTTCACACCATTCTTTGTTTGTCTGCAAACTACCAGCCTAATACTACTATGGAGCTAAACAATTAGTAGAGTCCATCATCTTCTGTTCATAGTTGCTAAAGCCTAGATCACCAGATCATTACATGCAGGATTCAGGATTCAAAGCAGGGGGTGAGCTTCTCCAGAGCTTCAGACCTGCAGGAATGAGAAGCATGCATGTCAGTTTTATGACAGAAGGTCTCCTTCATGTGTATTATTTGAATAGCAGAAGGCAGGGTAGAGATGTACCTTATAGGGTACCTAAATCAGAGATGCATAAACTTTCTAGGCTAACTGAATCAGAAATGCATAAGAAAGCTTATGCAGAAAGAAAACATATGTATCCCTGATTTGGTTAGTCTATAAAGTACATTTTTATCCTGATTTCAGACTAACATGGCTAACTACCTCTCTCAGAATATCATATGATTGTTTTTTCTGTAAACTAAAAAGGTTTATGTGATGGCAGAAAGTTATTATTGGGGCGACTAGAGTGTGGACACAGAGAATGCTAGCAGGGGCACAGTTAGTGGGTATCTTGTTGAATTACTTGGGCTTTTAAGTGAACTTCAAGTAAGTTAGGAAGAAACAGGGATCAGAAACAGGACACTTGCTACCATATTTCCATCTTGGTGGCTATTTAATTTTTTTTTACTACCTTCTTTTCCTCTAGGTTATAAAGTATTTTTATTTTACAGCTGAGTGTAAAATTTTACCACTGTGAATATCCAGATATTGAGAATGATATAAACTAGCCACAGGTAGTCAGAAAAAAAGATATTTAAATTTTGGGCCCATTATCACTTTACTTGGTCAGACATTCAGTACCGAAACAGTTAATAGCAAAATGCAAAGTCTGTAATACTCTTTCTTGAGAGAAGCTATGACATGAGGGTATGTTTAAAACATGTCTTCAGTATGTCCTAGCAGAGGCATCCCTAAGCATGTCCAGTCAGCCTGTTTCAGATATCCCCCTTGTTTGCTTTTGAGGCTTAATGGTACGCTCTTGAGTGCCTACTGGAGAGGTCTCTTGAAATGTACATCAGGTCATTTACTGCTGCATTTTCAGGTTTAGAGCATGTAAGTTGCAGTGGGGAGATGGTCCATGCTTCGGAACACCCCTGCCCCAAGACATTGGGGTTGACACAGCCAGAGTAAAAAATGTTGATCCCACTAACTTCACTTGGGTCAAAATTACAACTCATAGTATCCACAGTGAGTGTACCCTCTCCAGGCTCTTACCGCAACGCGTAGATCATCATGTAGCCTTCAAGACTAAAGCATTTACCAAATGTTCGTATGGGAAAAGTTAGAGACCCCACAGGAATGTACTTGTAAACAAGCCATTCTTCCCTTGTTTCCATACCCCCCTCAGCCCCTCCCAAAGGTCAGACTTAGCCAGATGAAATAGAGTGCTGTGGCTTGAGAGGCCTGTGGGTTGGAAAAGCTCCAGCTAACTTGGGATCTTGTGAAGGCTGTGGAGATAGTAAAACATTAATGTGCTCGCCTTCAAAATGTATCCATTGTCGGAGTATCCACTGTCCATTGGTGGTGAGAATAGAAAAGTCTTTGCTTCTCTCACCCACCTAATCTTTTTTTTCTTTTCTAGTTTCTGTTTAGAGCTATGCAAATGATTGCTAGTTTGTTTTCTGGCCAAACCAAGAAATCTTTCAGAATCCAAAGCTTTTTCTTTGTTTTCTTGGTGAACTAGAGAGAGAGAGAAAAGAGGATTTCGTTTTGGAGCATGATGATGTTTTCTTTTGTTTTGGAGTTTTTAACCCTTTTCATAGACAAATCTTCCATATAAAACGTGTTCCAAAATGAAAATAGAACTTTTCTTTAAAGAAAAAAATACCTAATGAAATGTTTGGACTGTTTTGATTTTTTTTTCCTTTCCTTTTAATTTTATTTTGCTGGATTTGTGAATTTTTTTGGCAGTCCTCAACACTGCATTTTAGGGAAATAAACATTAAAAAAAATCTGCTCAACTCTTCTTCTGTTTCCTCTGCTCTCACTTCCCTTTTATCATTGCTTCTTTTTCTTTTGTCCTTGCTTTCTGTAAAATTGAGGAATGATGCAGCGTGGCATGCTTGAAGAACTGACTAGACTTGTGTTTCAGGACATCTAGAGTCCACACATAACATTGAACCAGTTCACAGTGAACTTTTTCAAAACAAGTATTTTTCAGGGTAAAGTTCTGAACCATTCCACACAACTTTAAACCAGTTTAACTGACTTATATGTCTGTCTGCTTTAGTTTTATGACCCATTTAAACCATTCTGACAGTTACTTGCATCTGTGCCCTAAGTGATACCTCCGTGTGTACATGCAGATTGAGCTAACTAGGGCTAGGTCAATCTAAATGTTGGTCTGTGCAGACATTCAAGGAGATTAAATTGAGCAAAAAGTGGCAGGCCTGATCTAAATTAGCTCAAGTGAGGAGGTGAACTACCTTAGATGAGGAACAGGTTAGTCCAGTCTAGTAAATGTCTGCACACATTCAGACCATAGCTCTGGGACTGGGAATGCCCAGCCACTTGCCCCAGCCCTGGGGTTGTGCTCTTCCCCACCCCACAACCAAGCTGTTTTTAGGTCCTTGATCCTCCCACCTCTGGATGGACAATCTCCCCATTAGACCCAACTCCACACCTCACCCCCCACTGATTCTGTATACCACTCCCCCAATCCCGAGTTCCTTAAAATGGGTTCCCAGTGTGGTTCCTGGCACTCACAAACATCTGCATGCACCACTCCCAATCTACAATCATGCAGTTTAAAGTAAGTTGCAAGATTGTAGACCAGTAGATTGTGGATCGTAGACCGTAGAACATAGAAGGTCTGCACATACCCTATGAGTCTCATTTCAGCACAATATTATCTAGTTTTATTTCAGCACAATATTAGGATGTAGTATGTCTGGCTTCCTTGTATTTTCACATTGCCTTTTCCCCTCATATCAAGTTTATGCACTCTTCCAACCAGTGCAGACCTGATGTACATGTTCTTTCCTTGCAAACAAAAAAGAGTGGACATAGAAGTACAGCTTTGTGTTTCTACTTCATAACCTCTGTTTGGTGGAAAAAAACCCTCACTCAGTCTGTATAGATTCAGAGAAGTGACACTTCACACTCTTACTTAATCCTTTATCTGTTTGTTACCTGCAGTAGTCAACAACCTAGAGCAGTAGAGGGCATTCTTTTTGGCAGGCATGAGACAGATTAAACCAACACCTTCTCTGAGTGCCACACCACCCCTTCCCCTGCCTGATTAGCTGCTCTGCTTTCTGCTCTCTACCCTGTTCTCACTGCCTGATTTGCTATTCTGCTTCCTGCCTCTGTATCACTGTATCCTGCCTCCCACATGCCATATACAGAGGCAGTCCATGCCACTTGTGGCACACATGCCACAGGTTGGCTACCCCTGCCGTAGACCACCCCTGCCCTAGAGCAGGGGTCAGTGACTTTTTAGCAGTGAAGGGCTGAATTAACACAGGCAGTCCAAAGGCAGAATGCCACTGAATGCTGTGGGCCAGATACAACCATTTGTTGGGCTGGATCCAGCCCGCAGGCAATAGGTTTCAAACCTTTAGCATAGACTCTGACTCTACTTACCTAGCTTTATTTGCTTTCATCATCATCATCATCATTGGCAAGCCCTTGCAGTTGAGGATGATTTTCTTCCATGACTCCCTTATCTGTGGGTCCAAAGATGTCTGACTAGGCCTATATGGGATCAACAGACTGTGTTGCAGCTTGGGCACATGTTCCTGTTTGGGGTGGGTGGCTCCATATTCTTGATTCAGTCTGCAACATGCTGTTTCTGCCAATCCCATTTTTCCATCTCCTGTTCTTGTAAGGTTTAAAAGTACTGAAACAGACTCTTGCAACAGACTCTTCCTCTATTTGGAGTAGTCTTGGGTGGTAGTCTCCCATGGGTTGATATTGAGGTTGCATTTTTTTCAAGTTGGTTTTGAGGATGTCCTTGAAGCACTTTCTCTGCCTTCCTCTTGAACGTATGCCTTGACTGAGCTGGGAGAATAAAACTTGTTTCAGCAGTCTGGAGTCAGACATATGCATGACATGGCTGGCCCAGCAAAGTTGATGTCAGATGATTATAGCCTCGATGCTCATGGTGTTTGCCTGAGAGAGGACTCTAATGTTGGTGAATCTGTTTACCCACTGGATTTGAAGGATTTTCCACAGGCAGCATTGATGGTACTTCTCCAGTGACTTGAGCTGTCTCCTGCACATAGTCCATGTCTCAGCTCCATACAGTAAGGTGTGGATTGTAACTGCTTAATAAACTGCAAGCTTGGTTTCAGTTCTAATGTCATGGTCTTCAAATGGTTTTCTCAGATGTTTGAAGGCTGCACTTACATATTTGACATGATGTTGGATTTCTTCATAGATGTTAGCCTTCTGGGAGAGATGGTTTCTGAAGTACAGAAAATACTCAACATTTTCCAGTCTCACAGTGAATCTGAATTATTGGAGCTGGGTATTGCTCATTAAGAGCTTGTTGATGATGGAACTTAGTCTTCTGAATGTTAAGCATTGGTGCCATTTTCTTTTATGCCTTGGTAAAGATGTCAGTGATTGCCTGAAGTTTTGCTTCTGAGTAAGCACACACTACAGCATCATCAGCATACTGGAGTCCAATGATTGAAGTTGGGGGAGGGAGGGAGGGGTCTTGGTTTTGGCTCAAATTTGGCTGAGATTAAATAACTTGCCATCCATTTGGTAATTTAGCTCCACTTCAACTGGAAGCTTGTTGATGGCCCGATGCAGCATTGTAGTAGGGAATATTGAGAAGATCATTGGAGTGATATCACAACCTTGCTTAACTCCTGTCTTAACCTCAAAGGGATCTGTGACAGAGAACCACCACTAGCATACCATCATGAAGCAGGCAAAGAATGGGTATGAATTTTGGTGGGCATCCATACTTCAGAAGCACCCTCAACAGCGCTCCTTGGTTGACAGAGTCAACTTTTATTTGTTCTACAGTATCCAGAGTATAATTTATGTCAAGTCTGATGCATATAGGCTAGTTTCCCATGACACTAACCTGAGGGGTAGGATATCTGGAGTTAGGAAAGGCTTGAACAACACGTAGAAGGAGCATATAGTATAGCACAGTGGATTTGACTTAGGCGAATCTTCAATGAAGAATGCACATTTGGTCCCTGACCCAAGCCTACTGAATTTAATGGAGATTTTCCCAGTGCCTTCTACATATTTTATACAATAGCTCAATGTTGATATTATAGACTTTTTAGGGAAGCTGTGTGGCTCATAAACTTCAGTAGTTGCAGTCCTGGCTTTCATTCTGTGTTCCAGATTGTGGAAAGTATCTCTGTGTAAAATGTTCTCACATCAGTTATAGAAACATAAATAAACAAACTTTCTCAAAACACTAAGGAAAACCCAAGTTAAATATGTTTGAGAATCTTAACTGACACCAAAATTGTGCAGAAAGAAATGAACCCTTAACACTAGACTCCTAAGTTTTTTTTAGGTGCCTAAGGGCGCGTCTACACGTGCAATTAATGCACATCAATAAACTCTGGAGTTTATTGCCCTGGAGTTTTTTTGCAGCAGTGTACGTATATTCACTGTCCTGGCTGGCTGGGGCACAGGGTACCTCAGCATGGAGCTAGCAGCCCCTGAACTGAGAAATCCTGCACCCCAAGCAGCTGCTCGGCAGCACGTGGAGATGGGGGGTAGGCGGATGCTGGCTGGGGCACAGTGGTTCTCAGCTCAGGGGCTGCTTACTGGCTAGCCCCACACTGAGAAACCCTGTGTCCCAGGCAGTATACCTCAGTGCAGGCAGCACACAGAGAGTGGAGCAGCCAGCCCAGGACTGGTACTTCCCTGTCTGGAGGCATGCTATGTCCCAGCCATCTGCTCCACTCCACAGCTGGCTGCTTTGTGCCTCAGTATGGGGGCTGCCTGCCACCTAGTCACACACTGAAGTACCCTGGGCAGTGTCTACGCATGCACTACGTTACATGAAAAAATTCTGCAGCAGTGTAGTACTTGTTTTTTTACAAGACTACCCTGCTGTGGAGTTAATTAGTTTTGTGCATGCTAAAAGGAGTGCACATGTAGACACAGAGACATTTACTGCACAGTTAATTAGTCAACTGTGCAGCAAACGTTTTGTGTAGACATGCCCTAAGAAGCCTAATTTTCAAAAGTGCTGAGTACCCAACGACATCTTTTGAAGTCAGTAGGAGCTGTTAGAAACTTAACACTTATGAAAAATCACTCCTCTGGGCCTTCTGAATTAGACAGTTAATACTAAAAATGTTGGTCTTAATTTACAACAGCATTGGATTGTTATAAGTTTCTACAAATGCAAGTGTTTGAGAGCCAGGAACATTTGGTGAACGGTTAGAATGATCCTAGACATGGAGACCTTTCCTTATGTGAGAATAGTTTGCTTAATCCAGAAAAACAAAAGCTGAGAAGGGAATATGGTTGCTCTTGATAAATATATCAGGAAGGGGAAAGAGTCATTTAAGCAAAGGGGTGATACGGAAACAAGACAAATCTGCCATGATTAAATTTTGGTTGGAAATTGGAAGATGGTTTATAGACATCAGAGAAGTGAGGTTCTGAAAAAGTCTCCTAGTAGCAGGAGTCAGAGAAAAAAACCCAAGCTAGCTGGAAGATAGAGCATAATACTTTTGTGAAAGATTATATGATGTGGCTGTCTGATAAAATGGACCTAGACTCTGTGACCAAGGGTGATCCTTCCAGGCCCAAGTTCCTACATTTAAAAAAATACAACTTTCAGAAAAATAGTATGGTTTTGTTTAGGGAACTGGTTTCATTTAGGGAACAATGTAAGGATTATATTAATGAACAATCTTTTTAAAAGACTGCATTATTCAGTTTGTTCCTGGTATGAACTCATGCAGAAAATGTATTAAGTGTTGTATGATGTGAATAAGACCATTGCATTCTTTTCTAAGATACCTGAAGGTGTCTGGTAAGCCATCAAATGATGACACTAGCTTTCTAAATATAAAGGATAATTATGTCCCTTTCAATACTCTTGCATACTTTTTACAAGAATAGACTCCTGTTCTAATGCAATCTCTGAGATGTGTTGTAATCATAGGTTTGTGGTCATAGTTTAGTAACTTTGGATTGCTGCCTTAGGAGCAAGAAAGCAAAGTTAATTTTAGGTATCACAAATGCTACACTGTTTTTGAAACAATGATTGGCTTTCTGTGCCTCCCACCTTGAAACGTTTGGAAATATTGACCTTTTTGAATGTGTTTTGTTTCAGGAGGTGTCATACTCCAGTATACCACATCATTAGTATAGTGTAGTTAATGTTCAGAAATTAAAGTGTATTATGTCATTTCCTGTATGTTGTAATATGAAACTTTCCCTCCCTTCTACCTTTGGCTTTAGGTATTTACATTTCTCTGGACTTTGCAGTACATTTATGCTGACCTCTAACAATGAACTGTTTACATGCATTTCTAGTAGGTGTTTGGTATAAGTCAGTATTGCATGTAGTAATCCAGATCCTCTCCTGGTGTAAGCTAGTGTAGCTACACTGACTTCCCTGGAGTTCCATTGCTTTACAGAAGCTGATGATCTGGCATGCAGTAACCCTTTGAAGATTTGATAATATTTTTGGCCCTTGGAGTATCACAGACTCTAACACTGCTTCATTTGCTTCGACAGTACAAAGCTACTTAAACAAGAGATACCATGGTAATAGGGATTTTTTTCCCCTTGGGACAGAGGAGAGTTTAAATAGTGACCAGATGGTAGCTATGGAAACAGTATCCAAGTTTGCCTACATGGTCTTGAGGAAGGTAAATAATAAACAAAATATAGCAAATCATGTGCAAACTGTACCAAGGTTCAAGTAAACAAATATAGTCAGAAAAAGACTGGACCAGAGGTTTAACTTGGCGCTGGGGCATTTGTTTCTGTTCAATGTGTATGCAATGCATACAGTCTTAGCCAAAGGTTGCCTGTTGTACATCTGCCTTGACCTTAAGGGTACAAGTTCTGTCTTCCAATATAAACTTAAAAAATTTGTGTCATGCCTTCCAGCGTAGCACACAAAGTCCATTGCTGTTTGTAGATGGTTGGCCTTGCTTACTACATTTGTGTACAAAAATTACTATCCCAATAGCCTGGGCTCAGCTCTGACAGGGTGAGCTCTTTGAGATCTGATGTACAGGTTGTTTAAAAGATTGCAGACCAGATCCTTTGTTTTATGCTACCCTGGCACAATTGAAGGAGATTGAAGATGGAGAGATTTCTCCAGTGGTATGGAGCTTGGCAACACCAGCTGTATGCTCTCTCTCTCTTCACAGCCTCAAATCCAGGGGCCTGACAGGAAGAAGGGCTATGTCAAGAATATTATGCTGGAATGGAGACTCAACTTGTAGCATTAAGCTCAACCATGATATACAGATTGCCTGTATAGCATCCTATCAGCCCAGGCCTCTAAATACAAGGCCGGACACAGGCATGGGCAAACCAGGTGGCTGCCTGGACAGAAAGGAGGCCTGAAAAATGGCAATTTTAAAATTATTATTACCATTATCTCTGGCAAAGGGAGGCCTGATACTAAAATTTGCCTGGGGCCGCCAGGAGTCTAGGTACGGTGCTGTCTACGTACCGAACAACCAGCCCTAGGCATCCTCTTTCCTTTTGAAGACTTGGATACCATGGCAATGTTCTGCCTGAAAGAACTTCCAGTGTATAAGTCCCAATCCTGCAACGACTTACACATATGGTTACCTTATTCACTGCGAATAATTTCATGGAAATGAATAGGACAAAATGGAAATTAAGCAGATACATATTTAAGTCTCTGTGGCTTTGAAGTGTAAGTGTCCAGCAGTGCAAATGAGTACCCAAGTTTTCTCAGGGTTGGCTTGCAAAATTTGCCTGATTCATTTTAGAAAAGGTTTTCTTGTGAGATTTCGCGTATGCTTGACATCTGGGCAGGCTAAAACCCAAAAGGGCAAAGGCGAGCAAAACTAAAAAATAAGAAGGAAAAACCATTAACCGAACATTTCAGCAGTTTCAACCGAGCTTCGTTCGACTGCAGAAAAGAGACAAGGTTCAGTGTTGAGATTTTTTTTTCTTTTTGAAGTGCTTTGTTCTTCATTATTGTGCATCAAGACATATGGGGAAAAATTAGTAGAACTGTGCAAGCTGAACCAAACAATCAGGACAGTATATTAGATTAGCTCAAGCCACAGTTAAATGTGTTTCAGTTTTTCTCTTCAAAATGAGAAACCTAGTGAATTTCATTTTATTCAACACAAAATATTGTGTGACCTACGACAAACATTTTATTTGAGGCTGTTGTGCTTTTATGCTGTATAGGAAAATCTGTACTGAAATAGTCATTGAGAATTAATTCTTACTCTTTTTTTTTTTAATGTTGTTGCTTCTTTAGCTTGGTGTTTGGGACACTTACCTGTAATGTAAACCCACGTAGACTCCAGCAGTTCTTCCAGCAAATGTTTATTATTTTATACACAGCAGAACAGTGCTAACAGAAGAGACTGAAAATTCTCACCTTCCCTGGAATACCTTATTGCCTGGTAGTTAGCACACCACCCCCTACGACATTGGAGATGTTGGGTTCATACTTCTTCAAGCAGAAGAGGGAATTGAGTGTGGGCCTCACATCCTGGGTAATTGATCTAACTCCCTGAGCTATTGGATAAAAAGGCAGACTCTACTATCCTGACCATCTTTTGTTCTAGTTTTGTGGCTGTAACCTCACAAAACATTTTTGAGGCAAAACTACTTGGCTAATTCAGGTTGAATTTGTGATCAGCTTTGTGTAACAACTGTGTTTGTCAGCAAACGTACAACTGGCCAATAAAATTCTCCCAGCTCTAACCATTGCACAAACTGAATCAAGTACTTCAGTCTTTAATAGTCCCTCCTTCTTAATCCTAGACTGGTAGAGAGAGAGAGGAATCACTTGTTTTGTGCACCTCCAAATGGAGCTATTTAGTTCATTGAATATATTCACAAAAGGGGAGATTTTGTTTTCTTGTTTCCAGAACAAGAATCTAACTACCTTTTCAAATTCCAAAAAACGTCAGTCTGGCTACCTGGCTACAGTATTTCTTTCTTCTTCTTCTTTTTTTGCAATATCATATGTGCCAAAGTTATTTTAAGATAATGAGCAATTTTAATCTTGCTTAATAAAAGCTTTTCATGGAGCACTCTAGGGGTATTACTAAACCACATTTTTTTGGCATTTATTCAAGGGTATGTAAATCTTACCAACTGGCAGCTAAATATAGATGTCAGAAGTTCATAGCCATAGACTTAATTTAGCAGTAACTTTTCTTTTAAAATATCTGATTAAAAGGAAATAAATGTGAATTCTATGAATTTTCTTTGCACTAATTTGAAACAGGGATAAAAGGAAGTGTATTGAATTCATCATTTATTTAACACCCCTGGGTTAAAGCTTACTTTCATCCATCTCCAACATTTAGATCCATTTGAATTTTTGCACTCAATATAAAAAAAAAATATTTCAAAACATCTTTAATTTTTTTCTTGATTTTCCTCGTGAAAGAAAGACCCCTGGGAGTTGGCAACTATTAGCATGGTACACTGTAGATTAAATTAAAACAAAACAGGAAAAAATTGCAATAAAAACATTAATCTCCATGACAAATTTTATTGCCTGTAAAGCCTCAGAAAGAGCTATGCAAATTAGGGACCCGAATCTGGTCCCATTTCATTTGAGGATAGGTTAGCAATTAATTGAATGGATAAAGGAACATGTCCAAGTTAATAAAGGCAGAAGTGAGTCTTGCTAACTGTTGTACACCTTGGTGTTCTTTCCAGATATGAAGCCAATTGAAACAGATACAGTACAGTCTCATTACAATGAGCCCTATGAAACAGGGAAAAAAGTTCGCTACAAAAGGGTGTTCATTATAATAGTGTTAGTCAATGTGCTAGAGCATCAGAATTAAAAAAAAAACTGGTTCCTGTTGAAATTTTTGAAGTGGGACTGTATTATTAAAAGTTTGTTTATAAGGTGGTACAGTACTACACTATGGGTGAGATTACTCGTTGTAATTAGCATATGTTAACTCTAAGGTACATTAGACTTTGTTAAAACCAGCATGTGCTGCAAGCAGTCACAGGGTAAGGGTTAATATCGTCTCTAACATGCAGTACTCAGGCCTGCTGCTAGAGGACTGGCAAGCAGGGATGTGGCTAGGAGCTGTGAGTCTGCTCTGTGCCTGCCCTACTTGCTAGCCCTCTAGCTGCAGTGTAAGCTGGAGAGATAGGGCAAGGGCTTCCTCTGTGCTTCTTAGATCCTCCCCACCTACTTCCCATCAGTCTCTGAATCTCCCCTATGCCCAGGAGCAAGGGGGTGGTGTTCCCTTTCCCTGCCTGCTCCCAGGCTTCTTGCAGCCCATGCTGTGCCAATGTACCTTGTACCTGATCCAGCCCCTATTGGGCCCTGTGGCTACCTGACAGCTTTCCATGGGGGAAAGCAGGCAGGGGAGCCTGACAGTGACAATACAGACCCAATCTAGGCATGTGGGGAGCTACCAGGAAAACTTACAGCTGCCCAACAGCTCCCTGCCCACCCCCTCCCCACTGTCCCCTGTGGAGAGTTGCTAAGCATTTGTGGGGCTCAATGATGGTGCTGTGGGCTCAGTTTAGGGCATAGAGACCTGATGGGACCACCCACCCTGCTCCCATGATAGCCCAGCAGCTCCCCAACCAACTCATTCCCCTGTCCCCCACTCCCTTTTCCTCCTTCCTCTCCTGCCCCTACTCCTCCTTTCCTCTTACCACCTGGGGCACCCCTACTCCTTTACCCCCTTCCCCTCCCTCCCCACTCACCTGCTGCCCAGATGTCAGTCCAGGGCCATAGAGTCCTGGATGATAGCTAGTCCACTTGGGACCAGTGCCTCTTGGGATACTGGAGGACAGCAAATAGGTGGTTTTCTCTTAGACACATAAAGGACACTTAGCACTTGTTAATGAGCCTTAGTGAGTGAGTGAGTGGAGGTTCTATTGATATGCTAAGCAGCCTGTGTTATATCAATACTTGCTTTCAATTCTCATCAATCTAGAGAGGAGTCGAAGGCTTGCAAAGCATTACTGGAGGCACTTTAGGATTAGTCATTGGAGCAACGCTCAGAATGGCCCAACATATGTGGAAATCGGGCTTTGTACCATTTAGTTCTGGATCCCTAGCTACCATTGGGTTGTACAAAGCAGGTAAGTTTTGCCAGTTGACCAGACTTCTTAAGTGGCAAGTTGTCCAAAGATTCTGACTGTATTTCCACTGACTATATGCAATGAGTGTATATTATTTAAAAAATGCAATTGCCTATGTACTTTTTAATATTACTGTTACATTTAGTTTATTTTACTAGAAATACAAGTGCAAAATAATTCAAGGCCAAGGCTAGTCAAAGAAGTATTACTTCATTTTATGTAATAAAGAAACTCACAAGCTACTCTTTGGAGAAATACTTTTACATTTACCTGTTCCTTTTTATAATTAATTTGGGGTTTAAATTAACAGTTAGCTTTATTGGGATGTATTATGGGCCTAGTCTGTTCTCATTTTACCTAGAATAGGTGATGTACATGTTTCAGCCTGTCATAGATGTGATGCCTGTAAGTTCACTTAAGAGCATTGTGACACATTACATTTAGCACATGCTAATTTTAATTGGTGTTAAACTTAGCACATGCTTTGAGCAGTCACGCATGAAGGGTTAATACCCACCCACAGTAAACTGCACTGCTTTGACCTGCCCTTAAAGAGCTAGCAAGCAGGGGTATGGCTAGGAGCCAAGGTGGTTCTGTGCCTACCCAGCCTGCCAGCTTGCAGGAGCAGGGTAGGTGGTCCAGATTATGGGCAGCCAGGGGCTGGCAGGGTCCCATTTGCATGCTTCTTGATCTGGAACTCTTTCTCAGGTAGCTCTGGTTTCTCACACATTTGGGGTATACCCTTTGTTTTGCTGCTGATCTAGACAAATCAGGGGGCTTAGTGATGGATAGCAGGGACAAGGCAGAGCTCTTCAATGAGTTTTTTGCCTTTCTCTTCTTAAATAGGAACCTAGACAAACCCTCAATATGCATCATGGACACCAACAATGGGAACATCAGCCGACCAATGGTCAGTGCTAACATGGTAAAAAGACACTTGGAGGGACTAAACATGTTCAGATCACCAGGATTGGAGGGACTCCACTCATGAGTAGTGAAGGAATTAGCAAGTGTCATAGCTGAACCACTGGCAAGGATATATGAGCACTCATGGACCTCGGGTCAGGTCCTGGAGGATTGGAAGAGGGCCAATGTCACCCCAATCTTTAAGAAGGGGAGGAAGAAGGATCCAGGGAACTATAGACCAATCACCTTTACACATCTATCCCTGGGAAAATCCTAGAAAAAATTATCAAGGAACACATCTGTGAGAGCCCGCTGGCTAATGTGATGTGGAGGGGTAACCAATCTGGGTTTATAGCAGGCAGGTCTTGCCTGACTAACCTAGTTTCTTTTTATGACAAGGCCACCAAATGTTTAGATGCAGGAGTCGAGGTGGATGTTATCTATCTGGTCTTCAAGAAGGCCTTTGACATGGTATCCCATACAATCCTTATAAATTAACTGAGGAGATTTTCCTTGTATGATTATACGGTAGACTGGGTAGCAAACTGGCCCAAGAGTCACACTCAGAGACTGGTGGTGGATGGGTCGGTGTCAACCTGGAAAGATGTGTGTAGTGCAGTCCCTTAGGGCTCAATTCTGGGGCTGGGGCTGTTCAACATCTTCGTCAGTGATCTGGATGAGGGGGTGGGAAGCACCTTGTCCAAATTCGTGGATGACACAAAAATATAGGGTGAAGCTAACACCCTGGAGAAGAGAAACCAGATCCATGCTGACCTAGACAGGTTGGAGAAGTGGGCAGAGAGCAACAGGATGCAATTCAATAAGGACAAGTGCAAGGTGCTGCATCTGGGGAGAAAGAACTGCCATCATACCTATAGGCTGGGGGGTAACCTTCTCAGCACCACTGAGACAGAAAGAGGTCTTGGAGTCACTGTTGACTCCAGGATGAACATGAGTCATCAATGTGATGAAGTAGTCAGCAGAGCCAATAGCACCTTGTTGTGCATCCATAGGTGCTTCACTAACAGGTTCAGGGAGGTGATTCTCCCTCTCTATGCGGCACTGGTCAGACCGCAACTGGAGTACTGTGTCCAGTTCTGGATGCTGGAGTTCAAGTGAGATGCAGACAACCTGGAGAGGGTCCAAAGACGAGCCACTCATCTGATTACAGGCCTGCAGGGAAGGCCCTACGAGGAAAGGCTAAGGGACCTTAATTTTTTCAGCTTCTCCAAGAGACGGCTGAGGGGGGACCTTGTGGCAGCATACAAATTCATAAAGGGAGAGCAACATGAAGTAGGCAATGATCTGTTTACCAGGGCACCCCCTGGAATAACAAGGAACAATGGCCATAAGCTACTGGAGAGTAGGTTTAGACTGGACATTAGAAAAGAGTCCTTCATGGTCAGGGTTGCCAGGATCTGGAATAGGCTTCCAAGGGAGATGGTGCTCGCCCTATCCTTGGGGATCTTCAAAAGGAGACTGGACAGGCACCTGGCTGGGTTCTCATGACCCCAGGTCTGGTAACCCTTTTCTTGCCTGGCAGGGGGTCAGACTAGATGGCCCACTGAAGTCCCTTCCGACCCTAGAATCTATGAATCTGTGTCTAGCTTCCTCATACTGGCCCTACCTGCTTCAGTTAAATTAACCAATATTTAGCTCCTGTTCAAGGTCTTACATAGTACTGCTTCTCTCACCTGGTAGGATAAAACACAAAATGATAAAAAAATTGATTCCCTTCCACCCACCCGGAAACTAACATAGTTAAAGTATGTGGGTGCTGCATGGAAATTGTTTAGTAATTGAGATAAAGTTAAAAAAATATGGATTACAAAAAGCAAATCTCCAGTTGCGGTTTGGTTTTCATCAGATCTTTTATCAGAGGTGACTCACCCATTCCTTGTTGGAGCATGCCACTGTCAACACCTTGGTCTCAATAATTTACTGTTTGTAGATTGAAATTTGTTGCAGCTTCCTGCATTGTGGTAAGGGAATAACATTTTATGTGGGTGGTTGAAGGGAGTGCCAAGAAGATATATAAATATCTTTTTGTAAGTGTCAAAACACCCCTCTGAAGTAGGCATGTTGGTAATAATAGTATCTCATCTTAGAGATAGGTAATGCATTTTTTAAGTAAAGAAAATCATGCATAACTTTTTTTTGATTAGGTTTATCAAAAGATTACAGAATTTGAGTGGGTGGCTATAGGGCATGTACACAGGTTTTGTATGCAGTACTGACCACCTACAGTAAGGCATTTGGACAAGATCATACAGTACTTAGTAAAGCCCTGACACTGCCTAGTAAAATGAATGGAATGATTCCCGTTGATTTTCATGGATAGGGTCAGGCTCATTTTATATCAGGGAGAGTGTTGTTAGCACAAGGACTTACAGCACATGTTCTTTTAGGATGCATACTCATGTGGGAGTGCAAATAATGAATTTGGTCCAAAAAGCTTCCAGAAAAACCCATTGCAGGGAGTCATTAATGAAGTTAAATTTGAGAAAAGAAATATCATTGTGGATCAGAAATTGGTTAGAGATACAAAGGGAAGAGGAAAATATTTATTATTTTTATCATAACTAATGGTTAAAAGAGCTTCAAAAGTCCCTCAAGTTTCCCTATCAGGAGTGGTGATAGATGTATATGTAAAAAAAAATTGTAATGAGCTAAAAGTGGAGAGAAGCAGTGAGGTGACAAAATTTGCAGGTGATACTAAGGGTAAGTTTGTACTGGGCCCTACAGTATAGTGTAGAGGTACTTGAACTAGCTTTAAATATATACTGGAAACATGTTAAGCATGGCAGCATGGAGCTCAGTATGGTCTAATTTGCTTCAATAACTCAGGAAGCAAAAAGACCCAGGCATCATAGAGGAAAACCTAAAATACACCTGTGCTTAACATGCAGTAATCACTCTCAGAGCAAACCATTCTAGAATGTATCAAGCATGGGAAGGATGAGAGTACAGGAAATGTTAAGCTATCATTATATAAACCAGGGCTGTATCTTTGCCTGGAGTGCCAGATTCACTTGGTCTTCCTATTCCAGAACAAGAATAGAACAGAAATAGTAGGGGTTTAGAAACAAATAAAGAGACTGATTTGGGGTGAGGGAAAACAAAACTATGAAGAAAGAATAAAAAGATTAGGACCGTGTACCAGACCTGGTCAGAAACCCTATGACAAGACAGTTTATCATTAGAAACTGCTCGGTTTTTTTCTTTTCTTTTCTTTTTTAACCCCAACTTTTCATTGACCCATTTGGTGGGGAGGTTTCCAGGCCTAGGGTGGAATTTAGGAAGAGAAACATCCCAAAATAGCTAATAGGCCACTGGTTAAGACATTAATGCAGGGTGTGGGAGACCCAAAGGAACTCCCTATTCTGCCTGAGTCAGAGTAATGACTTGTACTCATGTCTTCTAGGCTAGGCACAGAAGTTACACACAAATTTAAGTGAGCAGAAACTGGTTTAAACCTGTAACAGAACAGAAACTCAGTGCACATAAACCAGTTTCAAAATGGCTAAAACTGGTTTAAGATAAACCTGGTTGAATGTAGTATCAGACTTAAATGATTTGGGTCAAATTAGTTTATGAAACTTCTGTCTCAGACTGTTTCCTGGTTCAAGTTAAATCAAAGTCCCTCAACATCCCAGCATGTGCTGCAGCCCTGGGCTGGGCTGGGATGTCTGCTCCATAGAGCAGGGCTGGCCCCACCTCTCTGCTCCCTAGCTGGAGCAGTGAGGGCTGGCTGACAAAGTGGGGAAACAAGCCCAGCTGGGGTTGCAACCCAGTATATTGGGGGTGGTGGGACTGCCCCCAGCCAAACCCTGGCTGGTGCCTGGGGCCACGGAGAGGGGTTAAACACTCCTTCCCCTACTCAAATGTACTACTGGCTGCAACAGTGAACTACAAATCCCAGAGGCACCTGGAAGCAGGAAGAGGAAGTGACGAGCAACCTTGCAGAGTCCTGCTGCTGTAATTGTGGACTGCAAATCCCAGAGATCTTGGGGACAACAGGAAGAGGAAGAACACACAGCCAGAGAGCTGTGCTCTAGCACTCCCCAGTTTCAGACCTGAGCCACTGTAGGCATGTGGCTGCATTTCCAGAATCAAAAGTAAATGTCTGTTCACATCTGTTTCATTTTAATCTGTGCATCTTAGTTTAACCTGCAAAGACTGAATTGGTTCAGTTTGGGCTTTTTGATTGTCTGTACCTAACCTTACAGCCCAGGTGACTGTCCAAACAAATTAATTATGGTCATTCCAGACTAAGTGGGTCTCCCCTTAGCTCTTTGGATTGCTTAAGTGGAAATTGCTGAAATCCTGACATTTTTCAAGCATTAGAATTCTATTTTTTCTGGCTAGCTTTGGTGGTGAAGTAAAAGTACTGTGGAAACTGTATACAAAATAATCCACAAAAGGGAGATTGGGAATATCTATTCACCTTGTTTCGTAGCACAAATGAAAGGGAATGTTCAATTACATGGATAGGTAGCAAATTTAAAAGTAATAAGAAAATATGTTCTCTCATATAAAGAAAGGCAGTAGAATTCACTGAGGCCAAGAATTTAGAAAGATTAAAAAACATTGGTCTGTTATATGATTTATGAGAATACTCAGTATTATAGCAAAAAGAAGCCTATATAAACCCCCATATTTTAGCACATAATCTAACCTCTATTTGAGACTAGAAGAAAACTTTCCTCAGGACAGGATGCCCATATCCACCTCATATAAGTTTTCTGTTGCACCTGTTGCAGCTAAGACTTTTCATTGTTGTAACCTGGATATTTAATTTGGGAGACTATTAGCCTGATTCAATATGGAAACTCTTTTGTTGAGAAACTGAAAGAAATATGGCTTGTGCAGATCTGGAAGAAAGTTTGGATTAGGGAATATTACCGTAAGGAAATCTCAATCCCTATCATATGAATTAACCTTTTGTTTTGAGAGCATCTATTAAGAAACTTCCATATTTTTGGTAAATTGCCTGCTTGCCACTGCCTGTTTTCTTTTTAGAGAAACCTGTTTAGTGGTAACACACTGTGCCCCCTGTAGAACCTTTAATATGCATTCAAAAGGAGGTCTGGAAAGGCCTCATAGTAGTCAGGTACAGCAGTTTCCTAAATCCAGTCATTCTTCCTTTTTTGTTTTCTGTAATTATCTTGTCTACAAGAAATATGGACTCCCCTTTTATGCCCCTGAGTACAGTGAGAGAGTATTCCTAGTAGTTTGCCTCCTGCTAATAAGTCTGTGGATTTTAACATCTTTCCTACATCTTAAATGAATATTCTAGAGTTTCCATTTACTTTGCTAAAGACCATCAGTGATCCCACTGCTTTGAAGGAAGTGTCCAATAAATGTATCCTTGAAAAGCTACCTTGTCTCTTGCCATTTCACTTCAGAATACCAAGAGCAAGGATCTCTCATAGGCCTTGCAGTCCTGTCACTCACAAGTTTAGATGCTTTTATCTGTTGATCATCTGTTCTTCTTAGGTGACCATTATTTCTTTGTGTGTTTTCTCCTTCCTCTCCTGGGAAATCCCTGTTGGTTCCTATCATCTAATCCTCATCTAAAATAATATGCAAATAACTATTTTTCAGTAATGTCTGTCTTTGTAGTCAATACATTGTATCCATCTTGACTCCAGCTATATGATATTATATCATACTCCTTAAACACTCAGAAGTTATCTTTACCTAAAACCATATTATTCTTTCATTTTTCTATGTCTTTTTTTATTTTGTTTTTATTTCTGTTAACATTTTCAGGATTTTTTAAATTTTATCTATAGCTATGGACCTGATATAGTCATGGAAACATTGGACTGAACAGGACCTCCTAGTTCAGTGAGCAAGCACAGGCACCCAGGTAATAAGGGCTGACACAATCATCTACTTATCCCCTCACAGCTATGATAGTCACAAGTAAGCAATAAACAATGATACACATTGACAGTGTGCTACAGGAAGGGAGAAAATATAAGATTGATACCAATGCCTTTTTTCCCCTAATTTTTACTTTCATCCATGAATATGGTAGTAGTATTTACAACAGGGCTATCTAGGGTCTAGATTCTGGCCCCAGTCCAGTGAAGTTCTTAAGCGCATGCATACCTTTGACCACATAAGTATCCAAATTGATTGTGGAGGTTTTGGAAGTACTTCCAGGCTGCCTGAATAATTAGGCATACTTATTTTCTCTGGTTGCAGACAGATGCTCTTTAGTTAAATTAGAAAAAAGAAAGATTCCCCTCCCCCATATTCCCCAAGTTATCTTTGCTTGATTCAAAAGGGTCTGGGTTATGATTCATGGGAAACATTACAATAAATAATTTTGGGGGGTATAAAGACCATAATACTTTCATTGTGGTTTGGCTCCTTTTCTTAAAATATGAACAGAATCAAGGGAATCAAACTGTATATAAATCAACTGTAATGCCTGATGGGTAATATCTTACTCTTTTTCTCCTTGCCACACTTCTGTGCAGTGCATTTCAGAGCCTCCTGCTAATAGCCCATGCAACCTCCTAATACCTCCTTTGTGAACCTTTCATTGAGTACGGTAAGGAGACTTTCAACACCATCTGTTCTTCTCTCAAAGTGAGGCCTGCGCTGACATTACATGTATATAGAATTTTCCTTAGTTTGTCTGAGTTTCCTGTTTTCCTGTCCTGCCATTTTTTCTTACTATCCCAGATCATTTTCTCTATAATAAACACAGAGCAGAGGGGAAAAAAACCCAAGCATTTGCCCCTTTCTTTGCTTGATACTTCCTTCTAAAGTCAGTCAGCTAGGAAGAGCCTCTACATAATGTCAATACTTTGTAACATTTTTGTAGTTTAAAGATATTGAAATTTTGGGCATGGTAGCATATGACTACTGGTTCTGAATGAATCTGGATAAAATCTTAATACTTTGCCTATCACACCTCTTTTTAAGGTTCTTGTAGTGGTTTACAGACATACATTTAGTTTTACAGTCTGTCTATGATGTAAATATTATGAGTTCCGTTGTAGAGATAAGTTGAGTTACAGACAGACCTAGGTTTATATTTTCAAAGGTGGGCCTTCAGTCTCAGTGTCTGTTGGGTGCCTAGTTTTAGACACGTAGTTACTTTATACTTAGTGGCCATGTGTAGCCACCCATTCATGTACAGTGGGCATAGACTTCCACTGTTTTCATTCAGTAGTGCTCTGAGTTGCTCTTAATTTGCACAAATGGAAATAGTGCTAAAAGGCACAAGGCAATAGAGAATTAGGCCCAAAGGAAAATAGCTTTGATCTATTTTTTAACTTGGTTATACAGGTTTGCCAATAATGTTACTTCACTGAAGTCACTTGAAACTAAAGTATTTTTAAAAGTAAATTTGTTTTGATACTACATTACTGTCTGTCCTGATGACATGATTATTACTTTAAGTTCCTTATACAAAAGGGACTGGTTGATAGCTTGTAAAGAGCCTTTAAAATGGGCTTTTAAGGGATGCCAGGTACATTTGTATATTTCTCAGGACAACTTGTTTCCAGCCTACAGTATATTCAGTACATATCACGGCACTTGGAAAACTGTCAGGAATTCTTGTTATAGATCACGAATAAAAACATTCCATATTGATTCATGTGCATTTTCAAAATTTGAGGCTGTGTGAGAATGTTGTGTCATTTTTAATTAAAAAGAATGCCAACTGTATTTGGTTTCTAAGAGTCCTCTTTGCCAGGTTATGAGTAATGCCATGTTGTACATTCTATATTTTGTGTTCCAAGTTCCTCATTCTGCATTCGTTGTTCCAAGTCATGAATTCTGGATGTGGTGCATGCAAAATAAATGTTCTATAGTTTTATTACCTTATTTTTTCAGTGAGTCTCAACTAAAAGAGCAAATTAATTTATATGAAAACATATCATCTAGCTCAGTAAAGCTGATAAGAAAATTACCCCTCCTTGCCCTTTTATAAGCAAGGCTTTTTTCCTGGTAGATATAGTGAGCAAATTAAGTTTTCCCAGTTTTGTAAGGCCTTGATTGTATGTTGTTCAAGATGGCAAATCCTACACAAAAGATGACCTCCAATATACAAAACCTTATCCTAAGCAAACACTTGCCCTAAGCCTTTTCTAGTGTAATTTTTGTGCAGCCTTTAATTAAAGTCTCTGGGCCATGAGCATTTCATCAGTTCAATTGGTAGCAGTATTTGGTTTTGCAGCTAAAAAGCAGAAAATTTTAGCTTGCTTCTTGGGTGGTTACTTAGTGTTTTAGCATACTGTGGGAGTTGTTAAATTTTTTGGATTATTTTCACCCCCAAGCTATTAGCTGCAGATTGATGTTGCCATAAATTTATTGAATATTTATTGTTGGGATTACAGTGCTTTCAGATTTTAAAGCTTGATTCTACAATTTAATTTGTTAAAATCCCCTGGTCCTTTTCCAGTTTTCCATGACTTTTCACAGACTGTTTCAAAATCCATCTTATTTTCCATCTATTTATTTTTTAACCAAGCAAACAATCTGGAAGTCATTGATTGACAATAAAAATGGAACCCTGCAATGCTATTAAAAAAGGTGCGGCGGACACTGTGATCTTGTATACATTAGACATACTTTCCTAAAATTTCCCACAATTATGAGCCCAAATTCAGCTCCGCTGGTGGTAGTAAATATAAAGCATGCTAGATCACACCAATGACTGCTGGCAGCATATTATTATTCATTAGTATTTTTTAGGTGTATTTGCATTGGAGCTCATTGGGGTTTCAGTCATGGATCAGGATCTCACTGGGCTAGGCACTGTATGAACACAGAACAAAAAGATGATTCCTGCCAACTGTCTAGATGTGTTGTAAACAGGGCTAGATAACAGAATGGTTAAAATGCTGGTGGCCAGTCTATTTTATATGTGCATCAATATAATGTTCCCAGATTTATAATTGAGCAGAGGCAACTAGCATAGACATATGTCCCATGAAGTTCAGACAGACAGGTCTTTATAGCAGCTTCCTTATGAAGATCCCACTGCTAGTCACTCTTTTCTTCTGGGTTCCTAAAGAGGTGTATCCCACTACAACAATTTGTCTAAACAAAAATTTCCACATGGCTGCAGGTTGGGAGCTGACAGCATGCAAAGAGATGATTTAGACCTCCTAGCATAGAAATGGGATGCAGCTTATGTTTTGTGGTAGCAGGATTTGCAAAAGGTAGATATGTGGAAGAGGATCATTTGTGTAGAGGAGAAGGAGAAATTAAATGGCACTAGATGTTGATGGGCAGGATAAAACTATCCAATGATTATAAGAAGAGGTAGCCAACAGGAGTGATTTACAGTGCCAAATAACCAACAGGCTATCATGTGCTGGAGAGTTACTAAAGTATACATAGACAATGTATAAGTGTTGAAAGTGGGAGGGGTGGGGGGACAACTGCTTGCCACTGCTGCTGCTGGGTGCTGGCTCTAACTGGGCTGCAGTCCCGTGATCTGCTGACAGCACAGAAATCGTGCTGTCACTGCCCCCACTGCTGCCGGTCCCTGGCTCCAGCCCTTACCACACCATCAGCATAGAGATCTGGGCAGGGGCACATATCTTCCATGCCCCCACCACCAAATGTCACCTATGCCATTATAGGTGAAGGCTCAATATGCACATTAGTCCTTTGCTCAATCATCAGGGCCTTAGATGATGCTGAGGCAGTTTCCTTCACTTTTAACATATGCAATATTTACTGGCTGACTGGGGATCAAAGTATAGTTCAAGAGTATGTTCATATTTATTGTGTTCTTTTCTCACTTCAGAGCAAATAATTGGATGTCAGTAAAACACATTTACTTAGATGAGGCCCTGTCTGCGCAAAAAAGTCATGCCACTTTAGTTAAAGCAATACTTGCAATACTCCTATAGTGAACTCTGTTATACCAACATAAAAGTGCTTCTGCCAGTGTAGCTAAATATAATGCAAATATTTGATCAATATTAAAAGAGAGTATGCTGATCCTAAAGTTAATTAATAGATAACAAACTTGGATGGCTTGCTAGATGAAGTTAATAACATTTAAAATATTGGTTTAAAGTGTTTCTTATGTAGAGTGAATTATACTAATTATTGATAATACTTAGATAGTTTCCCAAATTCCTAATTTTCTGTAAATTTTCTACATTGTGTAATGAAGTTAACTTTATTATGTGAAGTTCATTCATCAGTACTGAAGTCATTTCCTAGAGACATTTTTAATGCTTTATTTTCTTATCACAATTTTCTGTTGTGCCATTATAGTATTCTTAGTTAGGAAGGATGAGAGGTCGTTGGCCATGTTAGTCTGAAGTTAGGCAGAAGGCCTGAAAGGGAAAGTGGGAGGGAGGGAACAAGTTTATGACTTTCAATGGAAGTCATTATCCCAGGGCCAACAGACTTTGCAGCCTCCAATACTTACTGACGTGTGTATCAATAAAGGCAGTGTAAGTTGAGACAAGTAAGTTCCATGTAGGAACTTGGAGAAAGGAGATGAAAATCCAAGCCTGACCAAATTATATTCTTGAATTTCAAAGAGAAGTTATAAGAATTTGAAAATCCATTAACAGAGATGTTTGACATTTCTTGGAAAGACATGATATTTGATGGTCTATAAGGAACAAATATAACCCTATTTTAAATCAGTTTTCACATTTGGGTTCCTCCCTATGTATATCTGGAAAAGAATCAGAGAATTAGAGGTGCTGAGTCAAATTCTTCCTCTGTGTAAATCATATTACAGGCAATGAAGTATCTAGAAAAGTATGATATGTCCAAAAGATGCAAAAAAAATCTACTTGGCCTACCTTCATAAGAGCTAATAATGACTGTACAAAATGGCTGAATTTTTCAGAGTAACGCATGGGTCTAATAATGCATAGATCTAGCAACACACAGAGAGGAGTGAGGGATACCATAATCTAAAGTTTTTGGATCTCAGTAGTTTAATACAAAGCCATAGACTTCTTTGTAAAGTTTGAATCCTTGTTGAAAAGTCATTATCTTGAATGGAGAAGGAATTAGGGAAATCATGATAGACTTACCTTAAAGGAGAAAGATATGGAATAAAAAATTCTGCAACAAAGAAAATGAGAGGAGAATCATAAAAATCTGTCTTGCAGTTTTTAACTTGAATCATTTGTAGTCACCACTGAAGCAAAAGTAAATCTATCTCGAAGGTTCCCAACAAAGAATTTTTAGTTCACATCCCATGATTCTGTCTTGGGCCCCACTAAGAGGACATGATTGAAGCCTTTAAAAGAGGATGGAAAAATGACATAGACTGTTGATTTAGCTTTCTCACAAAAACCAAACCAAAACAAGAAATAAAAAGCTACATGGAGGGAGGGAGTAAAATTCAACATACAATATTGTTTTACAAAATGCAAGTAAAACCTTGTAAAATGGTCAATTACAAAGATGCTATGTATAGTTGAAAATCTGAGATAAGTATTAAAAACAAAGCCCTGGATCAGAAGTTATATTCATGCTGTTGTATGTTGAAGTTACCTTTATGAACTTCATTCATTGGTACTAAAATTATTTGCTATAAATACATTTAAGAATGCTATTGTCTTAACTTTTCACTATATTGTCATAGCATTTCAGTAGAACATGTTAAGCTCTCAGGGTCCAGTAGGCAGACTATATAAATGATCACCTTTTAATCTTCGAGTGTATGGAACCTGATTTGAACATATGTCCCCTTCTGGCAAAGATTTGCATATATTCCTAGATTACATTGAGTGTAATCTGAAGAACTGCTCACATAGATAAATGTATTCAGGATCAGGACTTTAGATGCTCACACTCATTTCTAGAAACAGTTTGCTTTTGAAATAATAATAAACCTATAATTAAATGACCAGGAACAAACTGCTTCCTTTAAAATTATCTCACAGGCCAGGTAGAAACATTACGCTGTATAAATGATCAGAAACTAGTCTATATCTGTAACAGAACAGAAGTTTGGCCCACATAGACTCATTTAAAAATGGCAAAACTCGGTCTAAGCCCTCTCTCCTCTCCTAACCCCCAATAAACATGCACACCAAAGGGCGAACATGCGTTCTGCTCGCTACCAATCTAAACTATGCTGCAGAAAGAAGACTGCGTAACTTAAATTGATTCCATCTCAGGCTTCTTGAATGCATGTACCTAGCCATAGTCATCTGTTCTCAGTGGATGCAGCATACCTCCTCCCTTACCTATAAGTATTGGTTCCAAATATTCCAACAGATATTTAAACCTAGCCAATATGTATTACAAACAGGGGCTGCAAACAGGGTAAGCAGGGCATCTTGCCCATGCTCCCTGCTTTTGAGGGAACAGCCCTTCATCTTGGTGTGAGGAAGCAAGAAAAAAAGGAACCTTTTGGGGCCAATGACAAGTAAACAGGCCAGCTTCCAGGTGAGTTTGCTATGGAAGGTGTGCTTGGAAGAACGGAGTAGAAGAGAAGAGGCAGATCAAAAGACCCAGGGAAATGGCTGGAAGATATCACAATGCCAGAGCCACTGCCACTGCCTATGAGGTTTCTATCCAGGCAGGACTGCTCACCATTGAAGCTTCCACTGAGGGCCGGGTTTGGCATTATATGGACTGTGTCTTGCAGGTGACGGCCATGTCGGGGGGTGCCTGCAGTGTGAGTGGTGTCTCCTGGTGGTGTCTCTCAGGGAACAGGCAAGGGAGCTACAGGAGGAGGTGGTGAGGCTCTGAAGAATCCTCTGCCCTGAGCAGTTCATTGATTTGATGCTGGAGGAGACCTCCAGGTTTGGAGGAAAAACTGCCAGAGGCAGCACTAGAAAAGAGAGGACATGAACTCCTAGGATGGTGGAAGCTTGTGACCTCTGGCAGCAAGCAGAAATCTTCACCTCCACCTGCAGCAGTTTGTCTGGAGAACAGATATGCAGCCCTAGAAACAGAGAGGGAGGAGCACACTCCATTGATGGAGGAGGACAGGCCAGGCCTCACCCACATAGGAAAGATCGAGACAACCTCCACGAAGAAGAAGCAACACGTGATTGTGGTTGGAAACTCCCTTCTGCAGGGGACAGAGGTCTGCCAACCTGACGTGTTGTCCCAGGAGCTCCACTGCTTGCCTAGAGCCTTGGTCCGAGATGGCTCAGAGGGACTACCGATGCTCATCTGGCCCTCTGACTACCACCCCATGCTGCATATCCATTTGGGCACCAATAATATTGCCAGGGAAACCCTGAGCAAATCAAAAGTGACTACAGGGCTCTGGGTGCAAGGTTGATGGGGTCTGGGACTCGGGTCATGTTCTTTTCAATCCTTCCTGTTAACGGAAAGGCTGCAGGCAGGAACAGGTGCATCCTGCAGATCAACACCTGGCTGCTTAGGTGGTATCGCCAGCAGGGCTTTGGCTTCTTTGACCATGGGATGTTGTTCCAAGAAGGATTGCTGAGAAGAGATGGGATCCACCTGACACAGGGAGGGAAGAGCATCTTTGCAGACAGGCTTGCTAACTTAGTGAGTAGGGCTTTAAACTAGATTCACCAGGGGATGGAGACCAAAGCCCTGAGGTAAGTGGGGAAGTGGGTGACCTGGAGGAACAGCAAGCAGAAGGGGGCAACAGGGGAGGTGCTCTCATACTTCCTGAGAAATCAGGGCAATTGACCTGTTACCTCAGATGCCTGTACATGAAGGCATAGAGCCTGGGAAACAAGCAGGAAGAATTGGAAGTCCTTGTACAGTCATGGAACTATGACGTGATTGGAATAACAAGAGACTTGGTGGGATAGCCAGCATGACTGGAGCACTGTCATGGATGGGTACAAACTGTTCAGGAAGGACAGGCAGGGGAGAAGAGGAGGAGGAGTTGCACGTTATGTAAAAGCGATATGATTGCTCAGAGCTCCAGTATGAAACTGAAGACAGGCCTGTTGAAAGTCTCTGGGTTAAGGCTAGAGGATGAGAGCAACAAGGGTGATGTTTTAGTGGGTGTCTGCTATAGACCACCAGACCAAGAGGAAGTGGTGGAGGAGGCCTTTTTCAAACAGCTAGCGGAAGTTTCCCAATCAGAAGCTCTAGGTCTCAAGGAGGACTCTGTCACCCTGCTGGGAGGGCAATGCAGCAGTGCTCAGGCAATCCCAGGAAGTTTTTGGAGAGTGCTGAGGACAACTTCCTGGTGCAAGTGCTGGAGCGGCCACCTAGGGGTCATGCTCTTCTTGACCTGCTGCTCACAAACAGGGAAGAATTGGTGGGAAATGTAGAAGTAGATGGCAACTTGGGCAGCAGTGACCACAAGATGATTGAGTTCAGGATCCTGAGGAAAGGAAGGAGGTAGAGTAGTAGAGTAAGGACCCTGGACATCAGAAAAGCAGACTTTGACTCACTCAGGGAACTCGTGGGCAGGATCACCTGGGAAGCCAGTCTGAGGGGGAGAGGAGTCCCAGGCAGCTGAGTATACTATAAAGAAGCCCTACTGAGAGTGCAGGAACAAACCATCCTGATGTGCAGAAAGACTAGCAGGTATGGCAGAAGACCAGCTTGGTTTAGCAGGGAACTCTTCAGTAAACTAAATCACAAAATGGAAGCTTATAAGAAGTGGAAGCTCAGATAAATAAATAGGGCAAAGTATAAGAGCATTGCTCAGGCATGCAGGGATGAAGTCAGAAAGGTCAAAGCACAACTGGAGTTGCAGCTAGCAACTGGGAAGGAGGTGAGCTGGCAACAGTGATGAAAAAACAGGTTAGGGACTGTTTAGAAAAGCTGGGCCGGATGGGATGTACCCAAGGGTGCTGAGTGAGTTGGCTGATGAGATTGTAGAGCCGTTGGCTATCATGTTTGAAAACTCATGGCGATTAGGAGAGGTCCTGGATGATTGGAAAAGGGCAAACATAGTACCCATATATAAGAAAGGGAAAAAGGAGGATCTAAGAAACTACAGACCACTCAGTATCACTTCAGTCCTTGAAAAAATCACGGAGAAGGTCTTCAAGGAATCCACTTCTAAGCACTTGGAGGAGAAGGTGATTAGGAACAGTCAGCATGGCAAGGACAAGTCATGCCTGACCAACTTGGTTGCCTTCTATGACGAAATGACCAGCTCTGTGGATGCAGGGAGACCAGTGTATGTGGTATACCTTGATTTTAGCAAGCCTTTTGATATGGTCTCCCACAACATTCTCTTAGGCAAGCTAAGAAATTATGGGATGGATAAATGGACTGTAAGGTGTATAGAAAACCAGCTGGATCATCAGGCTCAGAGGGTAGTAGCCAATGGCTTGATGTCTGGCAGCTGGTGTCAAGTGGAGTGCCCCAGGGATCAATTCTGGGACTGGCTTTGTTCAATGTTTTCATGAGCGACCTCAAAGATGGCATGAATTGAATCCTCAGTGAGTTTGTAGATGACACCAAGCTGTGGGGAGTAGTAGATACACTGGAGGGTAGGGATAGGATTCAGAGGGACCTAGACAAATTGGAGGATTGGGCCAAAAGCAATCTCATGAGATTCAACAAGGACAAGTGCAAAGTACTGCACTTAGAATAGAACAGTTCCATGCACCAGTACAGGTTGGGGGCTGACTGGCTGGGCAGCAGCTCTGCAGAAGAGGACCTGGGGGTTACAATGGACAATAAGCTGAATATGAGCCAACAGTGTGCCATTGCTGCAAAGCAGGCTAACAGCATATGGGCTGCATCTGTAGGAGCCAGCAGGTCAAGGGAAGTGCTTATTCCCATTTTTCAGCACTGGTGAGGCCACATCTGGAGTACTGTGTTCAGTTTTGGGCTCCCCACTACAGAAAGGATGTGGACAAACTGGAGAGGGTCCAGTGAAGGGCAACAAAATGGTGAAGGGGCTGAGGGACATGACTTTACAAGGAAAGATCGAGGGAACTGGGCTTATTTAGTCTGTAGAAGAGGAGACTGAGAGGGGATTTAATAGCAGCCTTCAACTACCTGAAGGGGTTTTCCAAAGAGGATGAAACTAGACTGTTCTCAGTGGTGGCAGATGACAGAACAAGGAGCAATGGTCTCAAGTTACAACAGGGGAGGTTTAGGTTGGATATTAGGAAGGACTTTCTCATTAGGAGGGTGTTGTAGCATTGGAATGAGTTACCTAGAAAGGTGGTAGAATCTCCGTCCTTGGAGGTTTTTAAGACCCAGCTAGACAAAGCTTTGGCTGGGATGATGTAGTTGGGATGGTCCTGCCTTGAGCAGGGGGTTGGACTAGACGACTTCCTGAGGTTCCTTCCACGCCTAATTTTCTATCATTCTATGATTCTACGCAAAGGTGAATAAAACGTATATACTAGATTGAATCTGCGCGTACTATTATCTTCCAATTAAAAGCCTTTTTAAGCATTTATATTGCTGAACTGTTTTTCTTGCTTGCTTTGCAGATTGGGATAGTTTAGGATGTCACTTTAGATGGAGACAGAAACCACAACACCATCTTCACTGTGAGCAAAACTCTTTCACATCTATCAAGTGTCTGAGCGGACAAAAGAGCTTTGATCACTTTCAGTCCCTTTTAACAAGGGACTTGTTTTAATTATAGAATGCTTTAGCTATGATTACACATTTGCCTGGCACAGTTGGCATATGACATCATTTTATAAAAGCTTGGGTTTCTTTAGAGCATTCCAGCCCTAGGCTGCTGCTGTTAGAACTAAAGCAGCAGCATTATTTTCTATCAACTGAAGAAGGTGTCTTTCAATTAAAGCCAATAAAAATAAGATAGTATTCTAGCACCATTCCCAAGTAATGACAGCAAGGCAGCAATTACCTGATGGAGACTTGTTCACATTAGCTACTGCATCAATCTCTGGTGACCTTATGACAATACTAAAAACTTTCCCATTCTTTCTTAGAAATAAGAGAAGCATAGAATTTCCAATAATCCCAAAACCAACATTAATTATGTAACCCTGATTGTTCTTGCAAAAATATGCTGGGGAATATTTTTCTTTCCTAAATGGTATGCTGAATGGCATGTACACTATAGATTAAAGACCAGATGAAGTCAGTATAACATGAAAGGAAGCTTGTGAGTCTCATTAATAGTGAAGACTTAGAGTATTACAATACTATATCACTTATACAAAAGCGTATTTTAGTCTATCAGATTTGTATCAATATCTCTTTTCATAAAACAAAAAGTGTTTTACAATGTAGAAGCATGAATGTTTGCTGTGAAAGATTTTTTGGGAATAATGTGAAGTGGGATAAAAGAGGTCTCATTAATTATATTTTAAATAGCTTTTGGGGGAATAGAATGTACAGTTATTCTTTGCTCGCACTTCACCTTTGTGACTGTCATTCTGTGAAAGTTACGATTTTAGGGTTTTTCCTTGAAAGTGCCTTTGACTTGGTGAATGACTTTGCACAATTTAGAAAGATGGAGGCCTTTCAGTTTCTTGCATAGGATTGTACATATACAGGTTTCCCTCGATTTATGTGGGTTCTTTATATGTGAATTCGCTTTTATACGATGAGCATATTTAGACCCATAATTTGTTATATGTGAGGTAAATTCATTCTTATGCAATCAGCATTGATGCCCGCCCTCCCCGCCCAAGCATGTAAATCTTTGGGGGGAAGGGAAAGGGCCATGGCCACAATCACCCCAGCCCCGGCTGTAGTGGCCCCGGGAGTGGCCGGTGCCAGCTGCCTGCAGCTGCTGTGCTGTAGCATGCTCCACCTGTCCCCCTGCACCTGGACTCACCCTAGCTCCTGGGCTGCCATGGTTTAAGCAGCTGGTGTCAGCTGCTCCTGGGGCTGCTCCAGGATGGGCAGGGGTGAGTGCAAACAAGTGGAGCCCCGTGCGGACCGGGGAGCAGCACTCACTCCAGCCCCAGCTGCAGCAGCCCTGGGAGCAGCCGACACTAGCTGTCTGCACCAGGGCATGGCACAGCCCAGGAGCAGAGGTGAGTGGGAACAGGCAGAGTATGGTGCAGCCCAGCAGCTGCAGGCAGCTGGCACAGGCTGCTCGCAGGGCTGCTGCAGCTGGGGCTGGGGTGAGTGCCACTCTGTTTCCACTGCTTTGCAGCCTTGTGCAGCCCTGGGAGCAGCACCCCTCCCCCACACCCCTTTCCTAGTCCCAGCCTCACTCACTCCCTCCCTCACCACCATGGGAACCTATCCCTATTTGTTACATTGTAAAGTGGGTTGGCTTTATGTGAATTCGATTTATGTGCCATTCTCCAGGAATGTATGTACAGCAGAAATCGAGGGAAACCGGTAATTCTATTACTACATACTTTAAGTAAGCTTCTGTAATGACAGTGCTAGTGCTGCCTACTGCAAACTTGTTATAACAAATTTTCACACATTACTTTTGTACTAAAATTTTCCATCTTGTTTTTAGTCCAGAGGTGATTTTTCTTTGAGTGTTTCATTGAGATCAGCTAAATCACTTGAGAGTACTGTGCATAATTGAAGTAAACAAACATGCAAATCCCTCATCACACCATGATATTTCCAGTGCCCATAAGGCTTGGTCTTGCTCCCATTGGCTTCAACACTGCTTTTATCCCCTTATTTTGAAGCTGAAGTATTGCTCAGTGTTCTTCTTGTACTTTTAGCTTGTCCTCTTTCATATTTTTATAAAAGTATTTCAGAGTTTTTATTGCATATATTTCCCCTAATGTTCTCCTCCCATAACAAAAGCTTTGGGATAATCTACAGGAGGTAGTATTTCTTGGAGTCATATTCTCTTACTAGCCTCAATACAAGTGAAAACAGATGCCTCAGTTCATGATAAAACTGATAAATGTTAGTATGGTCAGTGTTGATTGTGTCAGATTTTTCTGTCAATTCATCAGCTGGTGATTTTTTCTCAAAACAAGGCCCAACAATTCTTGCATGGTTTCACTTAGGAGCTAGTATTACTGAGAATTTGACTGTCTCAAGATTCACATTTTTCAGAATCGTTAATAAAATATTGTAATATGCTTTGTATGCATCTTCAAAACCTTAATATCTCCTCAGGCCACTTATTCTAATGGGGTTTTGAGCAATTCTTTGACGCTTTTTTGTATATATGCACCAAAACCATATTACCCCATTTTCTATATTGATTATTCTATGTACATAATTCTATGTAGATTACACTACATGTAGTTTTTCTGTTGTTGATTGTGTTACTGTAGATATGATTTGCAATTTAGTGTATTGCCTGTCCATTTATGCCCAGGGCATGAGGACTGTAAATAGGAATCCATAACGTATTAGGTATGTGTATGAATGCAACTTGATCCCATTTTACATTTGCTAGTTTTAGCCCTCCATTTTCACAAGGTTGAATATAATTTTATTTTCTTAAGCTTTGGATTTACATGTCTCCAAAAGAATCATTCTTTCTATTTTAGAAAAATATCCCCTTGTAGTGCCTACAGGGAACATCTGCATGACAAAATTAAACTGTGGTGCTGTAGTCATCTTTATCACTAATCCTTCCCCAGAGATTAAGACTGAATTTATGCTAGCGTCTGAAGTCTTGCAGCATATTTAACATGGCTGGTTCCATATTATTCTTAATTATGCCATTTAAGCCCCTGTTCAGTCTAATGCTTAGATAAGTCATGTTCTTCAGGACCCATTTATACTTCCAGGGTGAAAAATTAGTAGGATAACGTCATTGACAGTGGTAGCAGCTATAATTTTCTCCTATTAATGTGACATACTGAAACCTTATTAAATTCCTTGATCAGAGCCAGGAATGCCAGTCTTCTGAGATGGTAAACGATGCCTACACACTATAAACCAGCTCTATTTTCATTCCAGAGTGGCCTTAGCACAGTCCAGAGACATAATTTTGCCATACACTTCAGTTTATCCTGTGCTTGCATTGTAGGGCTAGCCTTCTGGAAAGGATTAAAGGGGTGATTCTTTTTTTGGCGGGGAGGGGGGGTGGAGAAGAGGGGGAGACAGAGTGCTACCCATACCTTGTATAGGCTCCTGATACAGAGTTGGTAACAATTTTAAAATGTTTTGCAAGATACTGGTTCCATCTACATGAGTAGCTAATTGCGCAGTTGTTACTGTGCTGTTGTTGAGTACTTTCATAACAAAGTACTAAAACAAACTAAACCAAGTAGTGTCGCCGCATGGTTTTTTTCTGGTGCTGCTGTGCAGTAGCTACAAACTATAGCACAGTAGCTTGTGCAAGTTATAGTACTGCCTTTCCTGCCTACACTCTTGATTCCTAGATACATGACCCTCTATTTGTCTATATATTTAAACTGGTTGAAGGAACCCAGTTTACTATACAAACCGGATCACCATTTGTGGCTACCCTGTCCTCATACCATTCCACCAACTTTTGTGGCATCCATATATTTTTATCAGCAGTAATTTTTATATTTTAGCAAGATGAAAATAGTTTTGGGTAGTACCCAAATAGTTTTGGGTCTAGTACCAGTCCTGGCACAGCCCCACTGGACACACTTCCACTTAATGAATAATAATTTCCTATCATCATTTACTTTTTAAGAACTATCAGTCAACTAGTTCTTCATCCATTTAACATGCACAGTGTTAATCTTCTAATCAGCCATGTAGTACTAAATTGTGAGTGCCTTACAAGAGCAATATTACTCTACACAGTTATCTTCTTTTAATTAAACTGGTAATTATTTCAAAGAACTCAGACACACTTTGCACAACATTAATACTCTTTAGATGTTCTGGAATTTCTGGCGTCCAAGATTAATTGAAAATGAATATCAGCCCCCCAGAGATGTTATGTTAGTACTTGGAGGACTTTGGGATGCAAGTTATATAGGGCTTTTAATTTATGTTTATCTCCTGTAGATGTTATTTGAATATGGGTTACTAATGTACTTGGAAGTAATCTGTCATCTTCATGAATACAAGCATATCATCATGCTTCTTTCCAAATACAGAACAGAAACCTTTCATGAACGTTTCTGCTTTTTTTGCAGCATTATTGACAATGTTATTGTCTCTAATAATGAAACGATACCATTGGAGGGATTAATTTTGTTCTTTAGTATATATAAACTCTCTTTTTGTTGTCAGGCATGGATTTGTACCTGATATCTCTGCTTTTCCTTAAGCTTTTTACTACTTATTGATATTGGTTCCTATATATTCTCTCCATATTTCTAATGGTTGTTTTTGGAATGGTTCTTAACCTGAATGCTCTTTTCTCTTTTGATTGTGTATTGTATTATTTGGTCATATAATATGATCTTAAATGACTTCCAGTTTTCATTCACATATTTCTGTCTGTTTCCTTTCAGTCAGTTTTCCTTATAATTTTTTCAGTTTTTGGAAATTACCTCTTTTGAGACATCTCAAAAAGGTGATAATTCCCCTCTATCGGGCGCTGGTCAGACCACAGTTGGAATACTGCGTGTAATTCTGGGCGCCACACTTCAAGAGGGATGTGGATAACCTGGAGAGGGTCCAGAGAAGGGCCACTCGTATGGTTAAGGGCTTGCAGGCCAAGCCCTATGAGGAGAGACTAGGGCACCTGGACCTCTTCAGCCTCCTCAAGAGAAGGTTGAGAGACAACCTTGTGGCTGCCTATAAGTTCATCATGGGGGCACAGAAGGGAATTGGTGAGGCTTTACTCACCAAGGCGCTCCCAGGGGTTACAAGAAATAATGGCCACAAGCTAGCAGAGAGCAGATTTAGACTAGACATTAGGAAGAACTTCTTCACAGTTCGAGTGGCCAAGGTCTGGAATGTGCTCCCAAGGGAGGTGGTGCTCTCCTCTACCCTGGGGGTCTTCAAGAGGAGGTTAGATACGCATCTAGCTGGGGTCATCTAAACCCAGCACTCTTTCCTGCCATGCAGGGGGTCGGACTCGATGATGTATTGAGATCCCTTCTGACCCTAACATCTATGAATCCATGAATCTAGTATGGCTATTACTAGTTAGGATATTACATTGTTTGTTTGCCCATATCTAATGTAATTGGGTCATATTCAGTGTCCCCCTGGTAACTGCCACACTCAATGACTTATTAGCTTTGTCCATCACAATAAAGTCCAACCTTGAGATTATTTTTATAATTATACATAATGCTTCCAGTATATCTCTTTCAAATATATACTGTGCTATTGAGTCAGTGTCAGATGAGATCAAAGTAGCCCCTTAATAATCATTCTTCTTGTAGTCATTCCCACTGATTTTCATGTTCTTTCTGGTGGCCAGAGTTATTTTGCTGCTCAGCAGGATGGCCGGCAGAGCCATGGTCATATGAATTAGAGAAAACTTGCTATGATCTTTCTCTAGTAAATTATATGCTCCATGGAACTGCCCACCTCAGCTATAAAGGATGTATGGCCATTGTGTAAAACTCTTCAGAAAACAGTCTTTTAAATTTGTTGGGGGGCCCCCCCCATGAGTAACTTGCTATTTTTTACTGAAATTTCTATCAGTCAGCTTATGTTTTCAAGGCTGTATATAATATGAAAATGCAAGATGCTCTTTTAAAGTTAGTAATGAAGAGTCACTTAAAGGTGTAAAGTGTTGTCAGGACTTGTAGTAGAGATGATATATTTTATTAGACCAACAAGATATCATCTCTATTACAAGTCCTGATTGCCTTTTCCTCTAGGCCAATACAGCTACAACCTGGATACCTAAAAGTGTTGTTAAATGTTGTATGTTCAGGCATGTCACTGAAGAATACTATCGACTATAACAAAGTTTATCTAGCAACAGTCCCATCTTTGTTAAAGGTATTCATTGACAGTATAGCAACATGCAAAGCACAAAGTCATTGGCTGTGCAAGTAATGCTGCATATAGCAATATTCCTTTTAGGTATCTGCACAAAGTATAATGTATCATAGTATTTGGTGGGGGGGGTGGGTTACTCCCATGTTTTACCCTGTGTGGGCATTGCCATTGTCCCTACTCACTGCAAGAAAGCTTTGTTTGGAGAGGGGTGCACCTTGTCTAAAAGGCCAGCTGGGATGCCACAAATAGTGACTGTTCTATTTATGTCTGCAGAGTAATTACAATGGAATTTAAAGACTTGGTTTATAGATCCAAGACGAGGATGTTCTGTGTACACTAAAAGGGTGAATCTTTTCCAGACCACTTCTTATTTGGCTGGGTTGGAACTTAAGGAAGCATTTCAGTGTCAGCCAAAGCTGTTTTTAGAAAGACCTGGGTGGGATTCATGCTGTTGATATCCAAATAAAATGAGGCCCTGATTTTAATCTCTACATGGTTACTTTGTTGTAGTTATGAAACCATGAATTAACTTTAAAGCTTTCAGGGATGAAAGAAGACATATAGGCAAGTGCCTGTTATCTTTTTTAGTTCCATGGGAAAATATTTTAACCAGTGTCCTGGTGGCTTTGTTTTGTGGACTTGTCTTTTGTTTATCTTATGTCTGTGTGGTATGTGTTTTATTTTGTTTCCTGTGAGAGCAAGAGAAAGAAGGTGAGAGTGGTGAAAAAATGTAAGGGGAGGAAAGGGAAAATGCATCTGTTGGGAGGCCAGTATGTTGATTTTAGACAGTTCAGAGAGTATTTCCATTAAAAAAACCCAACAAGTTCTGGCTTTATGATGGACCTGGATGCAGGGGCTAACAATACTGTTTTCCTGCTACATGATACTGGGTGCATCTACATGTTTATCAATGCGCAGTAGTTACTGTGCATTTAGTTTAGTACTTGTTTAATAAAGTACTAACTAAATGCACTAACTATAGTTACTGCGCGGTAGCACCAGTGCATGGTTTTTTAGTGACACTTACTATGCAGTAGCTCTATAGTACTGTGTAGTAGTGTATTAGCATGGTTTTTGCCTGGCATGCTATTACGCTGTAGTATTAGGCTACTGTGCATTAAGCCTCTCATGTAGACATGCCCACTGAGTGCTAATGCTGTAGAGTTTCTCCTGACTAAAGAATGGCTTGCAGAGCTCTACTGGAAATGAGAATGGGTGGGAAAATGTGGCTTTGATTACTGGGTATGTCTGCAAAAAAATTGCACTCAAAGCTATGAAAGAATACTTTCCTCCTCCCAGATCATTACCCTTTCTCAGCAAAATAAAATGTAGGAAAGAATTGTCCGTGAAACTTCCCAGGTACAACTTCAGGGTACAAATTGTGGCAGTAGGATTTTAACCCATTCAATTTCACCCCCACTAGAGTTTGACAGAGAAATATTTTCACACCTCTGGCAGTTTGTGTGTGGCAAGGGATAAATTTATTCACAGCTAGCCTGTTTTCCCCACCCATGTTAATTATTCCTATTTTAGTTTAGCTCTTTAAGCTACATTCTAGCTTGCAGGTATAGTTAGGAGAATAGGTGTTTGATTGAAGTCTGTTTTACTGAACTAACATCCAGGGCTTTCCATTTTGGCACTTAGTTAAGCATTAATCATTTGCACATATACAAACACATGGGGACATTCTCCTTTGCTTGTTCATTTATTATTAATGAAGTTAGTGGGCTGTCCAAGGTACGACTAGAAAACAAAATTTGACACCCTGTTCCCAGCTGAGGTTAATGATATCCGCCAAAGAACGAGAGTTAGGAACCTGCACACACACACCCCTTCCTGCTTTCCTGGCTGCTGAGACTTATGAAAGTGATTGAGACAATACTCCTATCTTTGCTAAATTGATATGGCTGGTATGTCAAAGGTGCTTACGTAAAAGCAGAACTGTGTAAAAAACTGGCTTTTCAGTTGGCTGACTGAACTGACCTTTTTAAAAACACTTTTAAAAAGTTTTATTAAAAGTGAAGAACATTTCAAAGTGAGACGTTTTTCATAGAAATATCAAAATATTTCTTTTGGGAAATGTAGAAGTAAAATCTTTCAACTTTTCTAGAATTTTGCGGTTGGTTTGCTATTTATTTTATTTTGTTTTTGAAAATTAATTCGCAGAAATTTACAAGAATTTGCCAAGTACTTTGGTGAAGCCAAATCTGCTTTTCTTTACTGAAAAAACATTTTGTTCAAAAAACTTTGCCTATCAGTACTTACAGTTCCCATTCCCAAAAGGCACTTCTCTTATTTCTTATACTATATACTAGACACACATCATTTCTATAGGAACTTAGCAAGTCAGATTGTTTATCTAGGTTGCTTTGGATGAGAGGAGAGTGGAGGGGTGAATGGTTTGTTTCATTCTAGAGAACTTTTCCTCACCCTCTCTGTACAGAGTCTGCCCAGTCAGACAGTTCAAGAATTGACTCTAAGGAAAATGCTTAGCGATGAGATAACTAGGCCACTTTGAACTTAAAGACCTTAGCCACACACTGACTGACAAGCTTGTTTAGGTATTTCTTATTCATCAACGCACCACAAATAGGATGCTTACTAGTTTATTTGATTTATCTTGTTATGAAATTATAATTCAGGAGTAGATTTACACAATAAGGACATCATTAGAAAATGAACTCTAAAAGTTAAAAGCATCTGAAATGAATCTGGCACTTTCCTATTCATAAAGCGTATATACCTCCCATCCCATTATGGTTTACTCCCTGTGTTTTATGTTCTGGTTCTCCACAATGTCATAATCAGTATATTAGAGTTCCTACAATTTATCTGAGTTTGCACTTTTTGTGTAATTGTAGTTAGATATGACAAGGGCCTCTCTTTCTGTAACACAGTGTGTGTACGTGCGCGCATGCACACACACACACTCTGCTACTGTAAGGGAAGGATGCTGATTTTGTGAAGGACAAATATAATTATGAGATTAAACCAAGGCAGATGTGCCAAGAGGAGGGATGAAGTGAATAATACTGTCCTCCCTGGAACTGATGAGGAGGTATTGTGAATTCTGTTGGGTGTTGAGTGAAAAGACCATCTGTTGCAGGGGTTTTTACACCAGGATTATACAGATAATCCAGGTTTTGTGCCAAAAGTGACAGACTTCCAATTATTTTCTTTTTTTTTTGAACATTCTGATAGCCATGGCTGCATGCAGATGCAGCTCATGTTGGCAAACAAAAGCAACTCTGTCTATCAGGAAACAAGCTTTTAACAGAGTAGAGTTGGAGTGATGTTGTAGCCATGGTGGTCTAGAAAAATATGTGAGGGGCAAGGATTTTTGTGGGTAGATATCTTTAGTGGACCAACTATATGGTTAGGATAGGCGAAGATAAGCTGTCAAATTCAGTGCATTGGTCTTCAGTAGAGTAGTTAGTAGTTAGTCTAAGGTACTTGTGTTCATCTTGAGGATGTCCTCATTCTCAGCTCATGGCCCTTTGAGTTTCCCCTCCATCGAAGAAAGAAGAACAACTGAACTCCTGATATTTTAGCGAGCTTTTACAAATATTATTACAACTGTGCTGACAGAAGTGAGACCTGAATTTTGGGTCAAAGGTTACTTGTTAGGCAAATAAAGTTCAATGTCTTGTCACAGTTGTCTGTAGCTCCAACAGAGTTAAATTTTCATGTTTCTCAGTGCAGGGAATGGGAGGGGGGCAGGGGCAGGGAAGGATTCCTAAATGGAAATTAAAATAAAAAAAAAAAGATGCAAGTACATATGTAATAAAGCATATTTAATATCTTTGTGCCTTGTGGACCTTGCTTCTGTCCACAGACTGTTAAAACTCACTACACTTCCCCCCCACCCCCAAATTACATGGCAGGTTTCAGCTCCAATATCCTGCTCTTTCAAAGTGGGCAAAATGCCTGGTGAAATCAGCAAGCTCATAAACTAGAGTTCTAACATGTAACAAGAGCTGAATATAGGAAGTAAAACCATCACACAAGTTTGAGGGAACAATTTTTGCTCTTGAAAGCTTAACTGAGGCTAAATCATCATTTACTTAATTCAGCTGACATAATTTGATGCTGGCAACAGTGAGTACATATGTATTGCTGCAATTCTAGTCAATGGAAAATGTCAGAACCTGGTCAAGTGTTTTGTCAGTTTATGCTCTATAGTAGCTGGAACCTAAACGATTGTAGTGATTCTGCTGAAGCTCAACTTTTCCCAGTGGAGAAGTCCTACAGAATGTAGTAAGGTAAGGAGGAAATCAGTACAGTTCTGTAAGAATGTAACAGGATTCTATAAGCTGAAAACCTATACAATATATAATGTTTACATGGTTTTTAAACTATTCTAGTGATTGCAACCGAGAATTATATCCCTACTATAGAACAACTCTTAATAAAAAATGTTAGTCTTTTTTTTTTTTTTTAAATGCTACCAGACTTTTCCAAAAGTGCTCATATAAACAGCCAACAAAATGGCAGTGGTTATGAGATCCTATTATGCAGGGACAGTTTGTTGTTTAGTTCCCTATGCCCATCTCTGCTGATGAAAAACAAAGCAAAAAATCCAGGCCTACTCTAAACCAAACCCAATTCATCCTTCCTAGCTCTACCCACCACACCCCAAGATCATGGTCTTTTTATTCTATTGGTATAGAGGTTGCTTTATGATTTATTTTTGGTACAGGACTGAGCTGCAGCGTGCATGCTTTCATTGGTATAAAGCTGCAACTTGCTAATCTTTAGGTTTGTGAAATATCTTCCAAATGTGAATTGCATGTAAGTTGATGCAACCTGAACTAGAATTGCTCTGTTCTTTGCAATGTGAAGATTCAAAATCCATAGTTAGCATTATTAGTTTTATTGCTGATTATTGAGCGCTGAGTTAACATACGTTTTTCAGACTCATTACCCCGATTGCTAGAAGCCCCAGTTCTTTCAAACCCTCCCCCCTCCCGCTTCTTTTCAATCAGTCTCTACAGTACAGGTATGGATTTTCAGTACAAATCCTCCTAATACCACTGTGATGAACAGAAGTACTGTCTCCTTTTTACAGACTAGAAGCTGAAACTAGAGCTATATCAATACTGCCTCCTTAATGTGCCTGGGACTCCCATCAAGGGTATAAACCCTATCTACTTCCTCCCATTCCACTCAAGTCTGGCGGTTAACCAGCATGGATGTACATTCAAGTGTGCGCCCTTCACTACTCCGCCTTGGGAGAGTCGGAGAATGAAGACCAGGTGTGTGCACAGGACTGCTGTAAGCTGCCTATGTGTGTGCACAAACTGATCAGCTTGCACATGCATATGCAGTGGGAGCTAGTGGATGGAGTTGATTTCCTGAGAGGCATTCCCTGGCTTGTTAGGGAGACAGCATAAGCATGGCTTAAGCAACTGACCCAAAGTTACATAAAGAATGTGTGGCAGAGCAGAGACTTGAACCCTGTTCCAAGTCCCAAGTGAACACCATAACCACTGGCACCAGTTTCTTCAAAGGAAGGACTTTTAGGGACTAGATAGTTGTAATATAACCCATTTAGATTAAGAAGTTTCCTCCTACCTCTCATTAGCCAGTGGTTGAATTATACCATTACTATAAGGGTTTATATTTTTAGTTACACAGGTGCATGTCCCATTCTTTTCTAAATTCTATTTAGCTATTGGCCTCAGTGATACATGGTAAACACTTTCCACAATATGTATTTCTAGTACTAGATTGCTTATCTTTACAAACAGCCTGGAACTTCTAGTGGTACATCTAAGGCAAACAATGGAAAAGTAGCAAAGGGCAATTAATAATTGGAAAAAGGATCGAAACCTAATAGCTGCACCATGTAATTACCTTCAGAAAAATGAAATAGCATCTGATCTACTGCTGCAAAATAAGATGCTGAATACTGTAATGTATAGTCCAAGTGCAGTCTGTCTGCCATCAAACAGGCTTTATCGCTTTACAAATATTAGTTAACTAGTCCTCAAAGCACTGCTGCTAAATAATAACTGACATTTTTACTATTAACATATCACAAATGGGGACTCTGTGACAAAGAGCAATGAGAGATTTTGTCAGACCACTCCAAGCTTCTGTTCCAAGAAACCTGTGCTTGATGGAGGAAGAGGGAGACAGTTGTATCTTAATACCACTTTTGCACATCTTCATGTTCTGGGACTTCCCTTGCACCTGCTCAAACCAAATAGTAAGTTAGAGCCTGCCCCTGTGGTGGCAGACAGTAGTCATTTGCTTCTATTATCTTCATATATTTCCCCTCTGTGGGTTGTTTGGAGGGCATTGTTATGGAATCAGCATAACTAGTTTTAGGCTATCTGTAGAAGCCCCTGGATTATATGAATTTCCTTCTAGGCAGATTGTTCACCTTTTATATTCCCTTTCTGTTGCTAGGACAGTTGAAAGGGATGTAGGAATCCCAGCAGGGGATTGGGCTCAACATATATAACTGGGGCTTTAACTGCCTATGTAGCAAACTGCACAACATGTAGAAGATTGAGTAATCCTTTCTGTGAAAGTTGTCTATGAATTGAAAATGAAAAAAGAAATATTAAGTGTGGTTCAAGTGTAGACTTTGCTCTATAGGGCTTTTCTAACATGTATGTCATAAGTACTGAACTCCTATTTTGACTGAATGAAGTGCATTGGATCTATACAAGCAGCAAAGAGTTAAGAAACAAAGAAGCTCAATCCTGGTGGAAGAAGGCATAAAGAAGTGTTGTTTTAATCTGATAAAGATTACCAGACTGCTGCATAGCCGCCCCCCCCCCCCCAGCGCAACCGTCAAACTTCAGAAAAAAAAAAACCCCACACTAAAAAAAAAATGCACAAATTGAATGAACAAATAAAAAAAAAAAGAGAGGCAACTCTCTACACCATAACCAAATTATACAAACAAACAATAAAAGCAGAATGGTAAAATCAGCTGAACTTGTAAGAACTAACCAAGAAGTAGAAAAAGTAAAAAAAACAAAACAAAAAAAAAAAAACCACAAACAAACACACACAGTTCTCTACTCTAAAAATATTAAACAGAAATTAAAGCAAAGAATTTCTCACTCTGAATGAGACAGACTTAAAATACAAATACTATTTCTGTCATGACGTGAATAGAACTTGATTGGAGCTTGATAAAGAATATAATACAAAAAAATATTCCTTCTGCCTACACAAGCTGGTACAAGATGAATGGTATTCTTTTTAGTGTTGCAACCTTTGCCGTAAGATCAGTGGATCCGATCCTGCGACATATAGTGCATCGGCAAACTGCTTCGCCCACATGGGGAGCCCTATACAAATTAAAATATACCTTGCACTCAACACTCCTTTCATGTACTATACTAATGTTTAAGGGAGAATATGTTGGTATATCCTGCAATACAAGGCAAAGGCATAATGAGCTAACCAAGTGCCTGGGGGCACTCAGGTGTTTGCCAACAACTGTAGAAGGGGATGGGGGGGGGGGAACCTCCCTGGGCTACTGCTGATGCTGCCTTTGTAGCAATATCAGCTCTGATCCAGCAGCAGCAGACCTGTGGGTGGGCTCCCTGTTAGCCTCCCTCAATCGCTTGCATCCTGCAATACATACATATTGGTTGCAGGCCTGTGTTCCCAGAGGGGATAGGGGCACCATTCCACTTTTTCCATTCAGCTGCCAGATGCTATGTGTGGTGCTCCTCTGCCCAACTCCTATGGATGGGTAGAGGCAGAACATTGCTGCCCCTGCTTTGGCAAAGACTTCCAGAGAGACGTGATTCTTGTGGCCCCTTCTAGTCGGCAGCTGGGGCTGGTGGTCTGCTTGCCTCAGCCTAGTTATGCTACTGATACAAAGGGATGAAAGGTGGTGTTAGATTTAGGTTAAAGGAGAATAATGGAGACTTTAACATAAATCTTTTGATACGTTCTTCCAGATCCTTCTTATAGGAACATTAAATTGTCCATTATTTGCCTAGTCCTAATTATTAGTGAATCATGTAGAATTATAATCAACGTTATTTAGAAAGTAAAAGTTGCTCTAAACAAATGACAGTTCATTCATTTGTTCAAATGAACTTGAGGCCTTGTTATATGTACTTTGAGCTGCTTAAATTTTGATCAGTGTTAGTGCTAGCTGGAGTTTGGAGCAGTCACACATTCAAGCCAGCAGGGGCCTGAAAGGTAAGAATTCCCCCCTCCCCCATTCTGGGTTTCCTTCTGCCCCCTGGCCCTCCCCACCCTTCTTCCTGCTCCTTGGGGTTCACCCTGGCCCTGCCCACCCATAGCACTTTCACCCATGTCCCTGTAACAAGAGGGCGGTCAGGGTTGCTATGCTCTCCCCTGCTGCCTCCTTGACTGCATCAAGTTGCCGATTAGCACCCTCCAATTCTCACCCACCACAACTTTGATCTTATATATTTTATAGGGAGGCTGCCCTTTGTCTGCCTGTCCACAGTTCTCCTGCCATCTCTAGTTCCTCTCCGGTATTGAGTATTCTGTACACTCCCGCCTTATGGGCTATGTGTGGCTCCAACCATCCCTGTACCATGCCCCAAGCCTCGCAGATGTGCCTGATGTTGTTAGGTCTTTCTCTCTCACTGCGCCCTCTCTAGTGCTCGGGCTCTCCGCAGTCCCGTCTCTCTCTGCACCCGCTCTCCAGGGCCCTGTCAGTAAATGCCACCCAACTCTCCAGGGCTCACTACGCCCACACTGGGGCTTCTCAGCAACGCCCCCTTCTCTGGGGCTTCTCAGCTGCCCCTCTCGGGCTGGGGTCTGTGCACCCCCAATGCTGTGCCCTTGCTGGCACTGGTGTTCCCACACTGTTGTGGGCCCCTATGAGGCCTCCTCCAACCCCTAATAGCCTCACCCAAACCACCAGTTATAAACAGCAACATAAACACAAGTCCCTGGGCTATAACACAAACAGAAGCCACCCGGCTATAATCACGCTCAAGCCTACTGGGGTTTCTTCATCCTGCATCAGTCAGACATTACTCCTGCCTCTGGCTTCTCCTCTCTTCCATGACCAAGAGCTCCTTCCTCCTTGGCTGCTGGTAGGGAACTGCCTCCTAGCCTCCTGCCTGTGATTTATATAGGAGCCAGGCCCTGCCCCTTCCTTCAGCTGGCTAGGCAGGTGGGGATCATTAGTTCTCTCCAGTTACCTCAGCAACCGGCACCTGAGGAGTTATCCCGGCTCTCTCAGTAGCAGGCACCTTCATGCCCTGCTACAGTCCCCTAGCTTATTGTGGCTGCCTGCCCAGCTGAGAGAGCAGCAGCAGTGGTGGCAGCAGCACCAGCAGGCAGGTTCCCCTTTCCTGCCTGCCTCCTCAGGGCAGTGCTGGCTGTCACAAGTCAACGTGGATCAGAGATAAACCTAGCCTGGAGTGGCTTAACTTTAAGCTGCCTAAGGAATGCTTAAAATGAGTTGCAGTTGTTAATGTGCAGACAGTCTGGAGGTGAAGAGCTCCAGGAGCTGCCTAAAATTAATGTGTAACAAGATCCTGGTAATTTTGGGCAGCTTCTGGAAGTCTTAACACGTGGCTTGTCCATACTTTAACAATGGAAACTGGTTTTAAGCATGTATTATGTGGCTCAAAGTTATGCCACTCTGGGGCAAGGTTACCGCTGAAATGTGTTCCCCAGTTCGTGTTACACTAAGGTGCAGCCACTCTAGGTTACACCTTCGTAAAAACAAGCACCTGCCCCCACTCTTCTGGTGGCCTGAGTCAGGCCCACTGCCCCCTGCTGCCCTCCCCAGCATCCCAGGTCCCTGCTTACTGCCTCTGCCCACTCTGTGCCCCCCCCCCCCCACCACTTACTTGTGACTGCCTATGCTGTCTGTCCCAGGTGGCGGGGTTTAGGCAGGCAGGTTAAACCTTCCCTGCCTGCTCCCCTGGGACAGACAGTATGGGCAGCCACAAGTAAGTGGGGGAGGAGGGGGACAAGGGGGGAATCCCAAGGGACAGGGTGGGGGGACACACCCTAGGGGACAGGGAGCAGGGGGAAGCCTGGAATTGTGGTGGGGGTGGGATTTTTACCTTTCAGTCCTCCAGGCCCCTGCTGGCCTCAACATGCAACTGCTCCAAAGTTGAGCTAGCATTAACACTGGTCAACATGTATACAGCATCTAGTGTAAGGTATAACAAGGTCCTAGTATTCCTAACCAGATAGTTTTCAAAGGAATTAGGAAGAGACCATCATTAGAAGAGACCAGATTGTCTTCAGCTAAAACAATCTGAAATATTTGGGAAGTAATGAAAACAAAAGTAAACCTAGGCACCCAAGATTAATTCACAAGCTGAAGATATATTTAGAAATGGATAGCATTGGTCTGAATTGCTTAAGATATATAGAGATTATGTCAGTAAAACGTTGTATTTTAAAAACATTTTAGCAGCACCATTTAGAGTGATAGAAGTATCTTTTCTGTTATCCTTGTTTGCCTTATGACTATGTACAGAAGCACATGAATTTGCATGTGACAGTATTGTTTATGGAAATGTTTTTCATTCCTTCTATTGGTAAATAAGCACAGTCAAAATGATCACACCTAAAATAACACAGTTCACATTTGGAAAAGAACTTTTTTCATTTAATCTGGTCTTTAAAAATTGCAAATTAATCTACTAAATGCAAATAACCAATTCAAGGACCTTGTAGTTTGCTCATAATCATACTACTTACAAAATAACAAGGTAGAGTCCTCAGATAGTTTTAAAAAATTTGATTATTTGCCCAGGTAACCTAAATCCATTTTACAGACTGAGAAACAGATCCCCTACGTATTGCAGAGACAGATAAGGGAACTGCATATTGCAGTTCATGAGTTGTGATGCTTGCTTACAACAAAATGAATATTAGGTGCAACATGTTTCTTCATCTTTACCTGGCTGTCTGGGTTAACAGCAGAGAGCAACACCCCATATCTATTCAGCAAACCTTGGAAACAATTTTGCTATTGCTGCAGCCACTCATGTTCTGAAGAAGTGAAAAATTTCTAGCTCTTTTTATTTCCAACTGTGTGAACATGGGCTTTTATCACAGGACAGCTGACATATTCCTGTCCACCTTTACTTGCAGTTTTTTTCTTTGTGCCACTGCTCTCTGGTTACTTGGACATTAGGGGCTAATTTCCTAGGCCCCTATCCTGCATATATGCATATGCAAAGGGACATCTCACAGCAGTAAAAGGAGGAAAGTGAAGCCTATGACTAAGTTTTTGTTGGCTTGGGGCCCTAATGTGATTTTATTGAGGAACCGTGCTCTTGAGAGGGGATCAGGTCCAGGTAGACTTTACATGAACTCTAACTTCTTTATCCATGTACATCATTTGTTTCATTCTCAACAAGTATGAATGGCACTTTTAGGACCCTGCAGGTTCATTCATCCCCAATCTGTAACTGGGTTACATTTATTTATTGACAGTTTTTAAAATGCATAGGATCTGAAACCTCATAGCATTTATCTTGTGAATCTGTACAGAAATAAATAAATCCAGAGTTTCTGGATTTTTGTTCTGCTTTATTTGTTTACAAGCGTACGATTGTGAAACATTACTAACGGGCTTGTATTAACAATAATGAATGGCAGCTGCTGGTAAGATGAGCAATATGCCTGTTCAAAGATTCACTCATGAGTTGCATGTCATGGTTAGAGCTGTAAATTTAATGACCTTTTCAGAGATCAGACTTTTTCTTCATTAAAGGGATGTGTAGAATTTAACAGCGTAGATCATAATTGACCTGTTTGGGCAGACTCCAGTGCCTTACCAGATGCACTTTGTTATAAATGCATTGACTTCAGGGGTCTTATTTCTGATTTTTGCCAGTGTGGGAGCAGAATCTAGCCAATCTCACTGTTATAGGAATTCTGAATTGGCTGCTTTGTTCCTGGGAGTAGAGATAGTGCAAAGGAGGAAAAATGGCATCTTCATAGCATTGTCTTCTCTCATTCCTGGACCTTCCTCTCAACCTCTGGAAGCTGTGAGGCACGCAAAGTTTGGAGGAATGGGGGCAGGGATGAAAAGACTTATTCTGTGTCATTCCCACCTGCACAGATGAACATGGTGGATGAGCACATATATAGTTTTTGTGCTGCTTCATTTGGGGGTGGGGGGGTGCTACTATAGAAGATGCCATTTTATAGGAAGTAATGTATTTGAATTTACTTCAAATGAGGTATGAAGTTAATACCTTGTGTTACATGTTGGCCATGAAAATGTGTTTCTCTGTGGTTGCTGCTGACAGGTTTGTACCATCAACAGCATATAATTTTACTGTAGTCTAGTATAAATCAAATGCATAATGGGAGCACAGTCCTATTAGTTGGAAATGTTATGAGGCCATTTAATTTAATAATAAAAAAGATATCAGAGAGTGCAAATAAGCATTTGCAGGACCTAGTTTTGGTTAAGGTGGTTTGCTTTAAACCACTTAAACCTAAACTGGGAGTGGCATGTGCAGGTATTTGCCACTTGTTGTGAGCAGCATAGGCAGCACAAAGAAAGTCACTGAGAAGGGGAGGAGCTGGCAGGTCTGTGGGTAGGGGCTTAGTGGGGAGAAGGGGTGGCCCAGTGGGACAGAGGTAGTTGCAGGGCTAAATATAGCCTGATCTGGGTTGGGAGGGGTAGGAACAGCACAGCCCTGGGGCTGTGGTGAGTGTCTGGGCTTTCCCAATCTTCGGGTTGTACTGTGAATGTGTACAAGCATTCATTTGGCCAAGGCAACCCATTTTCATTTGGGTTAACTCAGGCCAGTCTAAGTTAGTTCACCTCTGATGTGAGCTAAGTTTAGATCAGGTGTGTACCATTTTTAGGATGACCTGTGAACACCTGCACACCCAGGCATTCAGATTGCTTGTATGTACCCAAAGAGTACAGGTTGGTCTGCCAAAAAAAAAAATCGACCGATTAGCAGTCTATTTACTTTTGCATTATTTGCAGACTACTAGATGTTTGGTACAGTGAAGAGCTAGAGGGTCTGAGCTGAAGCACATTCTGGTCGATGGGAGTCTTTTCCATCGTTGCCTTCCCAAATCACTGCTGTTCTTACTAACTGCAGAAACTGGCATAGCATCAGATAAACCAGTTCCTCAAAGGAGGGGCAATTCTAATTGCAGACAAGGTACAAATCAGGTGATAAAAGAAGGCTAGGGTTATGTAGGACCTGGAAGAGCCTGAAAGACTTAATTTCATGCTGTGTGAGGGCATCTATATGTGCAATTAATGTGCATGAATAAACTTCAGAGCTTATCACTCTGGAGTTTTTTGATTCCCAGGCAAGCTGTTTGAATCTGCACCCAGGAGTAAAAAAACTCTGGAGTGTATTGCTCTGGAGTTTATTTGTGAGCAGCACATGGAGCCTGGTGGGAGCTGTGGAACTGCTGGTTGAGGCACAACTTTGGATCAAGTTCATAGTGTTAGACTATCTGTAAGCAAATCAGTGGATACTTGGGTAAGCACTTGGCATAATGAGGATAGATAAGCTCACAGGTATATCATTGGTAAAAGGTAAAATGACAGCACAGCACTATGTGATATGTTCCCCTATAACTGCTTTTGGTCATCATTATGTGCATATATTTCTAGTTCATCGCTCTTTCTCCACCTCACTAGCTTTTTTTTTCACCAGTAACATTGTCCAGACCATCTTTCCTTCTTGTGGGGCCTCACATTAGGGTATCATATTTTTTCCTATCTGGCAGTCTGTGGTTTGTCCGTCTCTGTATCACTTTAGTGTTTCTATTTTGGTGCTGACTTATAACATCCCAGACATCAGAACAAGGGTTTCTATTAGAGATATTGGGTCACAGACCAGCTTCCTTCCTATTTGAGATCATGCAGTCCACCCCTCCCATTCACGTAGCATCCCTATGACAGTTACAGAAATTGTTTACATAGAAAAGTCATATTAGGAAAGTATTTTAATGGATTTTTATAGCTGTCCTTAGTTCAGTGAGTATTCTATCCTTCGTTTAATCTTTTCTTCCTCTCATGTGTTCTTTGTTGCATAATGGGGAGCAAGGAGCGTCAGCACCTTTTAACCAGGCAGTGCTCTGTGGGTCACTAGAAACTACATCGTGGCCCGACAAGCAATCTTGTTTTGAAGTATTGCAGAAGCTGACTAAAGGTATCATGGGGGAAGATTAGAAGTGCCAAGAGTTGTTGCAGTTTACAATATAAGAGGTTCCTGCTAAAACTAACATACAGTATATCTAAAAGAAATAGGGTTGGGAAAGTGTGTGTGTGTGGGGGGGGGTAACTTTATTTTCAAAAACTAGTTGGGATTGCTAGGTGCCAGTTATGGTACCTTTCATATACTTATTTAACAAAATCCATCACTTTAAAGTAGGTGGGGGAAGATGAAAGTCATATGATCTGCAAAACATGCTATTCGTCACAAATACAAAGGCATACAAATTACATGTAACACACAAACTTTTCCTCTGGTGCTTGGACTGTAGTTTGTATATATATCTATTGAATGCACAGAATCAATAGGAAGGTGGCACACAACAGCCTTACCTGGAGTCCTGGAGGCTTCAGGGAGCTGCAGCCACTGCACTCCTCCAGCTGGGAGCCTGGCTGACAGCTAGAGTGTGGCTCCAGCTGGCCAGGCTCCAGTTTTGGGTGGTGCATGTGCTGCCGTGCTTTTTTTGGTGTGACCATTTTTGACCCTGGAATCTCCCGGGGTTAAAAAACCTCCCACACTGCAAGGTAGCAGCGTGAGGAATGCCTGCATGTGCAATGTGTGGTGTCGCAGATGGGTTTACGGTGCCACATACCACACATCCATGCTTGTCTGGGCAGAGCCCCAGAGGTGTAAAAGGGTAGCTTTGGCACATGGGGCAACACTTGCAGCTGGCAGTGACAGTGTAACCAGCTGCATCAGCAGTTATTTTTGTACCCTTTCCCACTCAAAGGCAGTGTCTGGGGTTGATACCTGGTTGCCTCTCCACATGCCCCCCAAGTATGGCTTCTTATGAAGTCAGCAGAGATACTCAGGCATAAAGGGCACAGATGTCTGGGACCCAGTGACAACTGAAATCTTAGTATGATGCATGTCGTTAGGTATTGTCACAACTGCTGACTGCTCCCAGAATCTACTTCTAAGAATAAAACTGAACTGTGAAGGAGCATTTCCCCCAGTGACTGTGAACATATATCTGTTAGGCCTGGTTTGGGATGAGGTAACATAACTTGATTGACTCCTGGAGCTTTGTGAGTGTTGGTGGGGAGTCAGGAAGAAAGTATGTCTAGAAAGGGGCATGTCGCAGGGCACCTCGGTGCCCCTGCTCCTATAGAGGAGAAACTGCCAGGGAGCGAGGGAGTGCACCCTGGCCTGACATAACGAGCCCAGCTGAGGGTTGCTCAGGTAATGAGTGCAGCTGTGGGTTGCCGGAGAAACCAAGGGGAACCAGCTGCCTGTAGGAGGCAGGGCCTGGCCCTTATAAAGCTCAGGGCTGAGGCCAGGCTGGCAGTTATCTGCCAGCAGCCGGAGAGGCAGGAGCTCCCTCAGCTGAGATATGGAAAGGAGCATGACTCGCAAGTACAGCTTGTGATAGTCCTGAGAGGATGGGCACTATGGTTTAGCCAGGGGGCTTTAGGTTTGTGTTATAGCCAGGAGGCTCTAGTTTATGTTTGGCTCTGTATATTACACCCGGAGGCTTGGGTGAGGCTGTAGGGGTTGGAGGAGGCCTCATACAGGGGCCCCACGGGAGTGTGGGGGCCCCAGCGCCCGAGGAGGGTGCGGTATCCTCAATTATAGGGGCCCCAGAGAGTGTGGGGGGCCCTAGCGCCACGAGGGCGCATTATTGTCATAGCGCCAGGGAAGGCGCAGCTCGCACGCCAGTGCATGAGTGACTGGCGGTGAGGAGCGCGGCCAGTGGGTCGCGGGCGCAACCCGTAGGTTGCGGATGGGGACCGAGACCCCGGATTGCGTGTGGGAGAACATAGCCCCCTGTATAGCGCCAGGGAAGGCGCAGCTCGCACGCCACTGCGCGAGCAGCTGGCGGCAAGGAGCGCGGCCAGTGGGTCGTGGGCGCAGCCCGTAGGTTGTGGACGGGGACTGAGACCCCGGATTGCGTGTGGGGGGAACATAGCCCCCGGCCCCAGGAAAGGGGTGGTATTACTGAGTAGCCCAGTGCGGGCACGGCGAGCCCCAGAGAGGGGGGAACGCCCTTGTACAGTATTGAGTAGCCCTGTGTGGGCGTGGCAAGCCCCAGAGAGGGGGAACGCCATTGTGTATCATTGAGTAGCCCAGTGTGGGCGCGGCGAGCCCCAGAAAGGGGGAACGCCATTGTGCTTTGTTGAGTAGCCCAGTGTGGGCGCACGGGCATAGCGAGCCCGGCCGTAAGCTAGTGCGGCAATTCCCCTCAGACCAAGGCAGGGCGCTGCGGTTGCCCCTGAGAAGACGGGGAGTAGCAGCGCGGGGAGCCAGAGTCAGGGAGGGTATCCGTGCGGTTGGCCCATAGGACCGGAGGCCCGCTAGAGAGTCCCGGAGCGGAACCACACCGGCAGGGGAGGCCCAGAGTGGGCTAGACGAGAGTCCCAGGAAGAGGCTGGGCATGAGAGAGGAGGCCCGGGAAGCGGGCGTATAGGCCGAACAACGTCCATTACATCTGCGAGGCTTGGGGCATGGTATCAGGGGAGGTAGGAGCCACGCATAGCCCATAAGGCTAGGGTGCTTGGGTAGCGCCCATTGTACGGGGAGACCCACGAGGGGTCCAGGAGCTGACAGGCCCGAAGAAATAGAAGGCAGTCTCCCTATTACATATTCGATCAAGACGTGGCGGGCGAGAATGGAGGGTGCCCTCGGGCCGGAGTAGCGCGGTGAGAGGGCCTCAAGGAGATCACGGCGCTCCGCGAGGATCCCGCCGTGACAGGGCAATATCTTTCCTTCCTTAGGGCTCAGAGGAAAATCCCATGTTAAATATGTTTTCAATTTGATTGGAGTTGGTGGAAATTTTTTCTAGTGTCTTTGGGGAGTAGGGAGGTCAAAAATGGCCTTTCTGAACATAAGAAAAAAATCTTGATTTTTTTTTTTTTTCTTTTTTCTTTTCAGTATTCTCATTGCTAACAAAAATCAAAAATGGGGGAAAAAAATCTATGTTCTAATTCTTCTTTTCTCCCCTCTAATTCTCCTCCACTTTCAGTGGAAAAATAGAAAATAAACGAGAGGGAAATGTTGAAAAAACAAAGGGGAGACAGAGTAACAAGCCAGAAATGTGAAAACCTAGGAAATGTTCATAGAAAAAAAATTCAAATAAGGAAAATTGTTTATTTTCAAAGCACAGCACATAGAACCAAAGTAATTGTGAAATTTCATTTTCTCATGAGATGTCTTTACTCAATTACCAGCTTTATAACTGTCATTTTGTTCTTCCTCTATTTCAGTCTACTAATCTATATTTATGTACTCTTACACGCATCCTATCTATTTGGAATTATAGCGTCATAGGGTTTAAACCATTAAATTACAGAGGTTGTTATTTTCTCCTTCTTTTACTCGCCGGTTTAAATCTTTTTTTAAAATATATTTCCTACTAAAATATGTTAGTTTAACATGTAACTAAATCTGCAATATTATTATCATGAAGTTGTAATTATATAACTACAGAAAAATCGCCTGTCAGTTAGTACTAATTGATCATTCTTACTTAGCAATGTACTTTTAAATGAAATAGTTGGATACTGAAATCAAGATAGCAAAGATGATATATATAAATCCAAAGTTTGAATTAATTTTTTTTTTTTTTGGCTTGTGATAGAACATATCTTTTCTTGATAAGACAAATATCTTCTGTTCATCCTGTGGGCAGTTGAAGATTTATGTTGCCCTTGACTTTAATTTCCTTGCTTTTATGTGTTTGGATTTTGTAAATAATGATGCATTAGATAAGTATGATGTTGTCACTTAGCAACCATAACTAGTTTTTTAAACAGATTCTTGCAATAGAATTAAATTTGGAGCTTCACTGGAAACCTGTACGTAGTAATTTTGTCACAAACGTAGGCCTCAAATTCGTTTTGACGAGGTTTCTCTCTATTTGGCACTGTAGTACTTCAAAGAAATACTATATACACAACCCGCACTAAGAAATATTCCAGGTTTCCAATCTCTATAAAAAGACTATTGCACAAATAAGTATGCTATAAATGAGTAGGTGTGTGTTTTTAAAAAAAAAAAAAAAAAAAAAAAAAATTATAGCTCCCAAAGGTTTGCAGTGTGCATCACCAAAGACAAAGAAAGAAACTGTCCTTCTGTCATAAAGCCCATCATTGGGATTTTACATCTAACATCATAGATGTTTGTGGCAAACAGTGGGAGGAGAGGGGGATTACAGCCACATTTTCATATGATTGCACAATTTAGGCATGTGCACATTAAGGTGGTTTAGTATGGGGAATATTTTCTAATGTACTTTAAAAATAAGACAGGGAAAGTTAATGGGTGTTTTTGGTTTATTTCTTAATATGAGAACTGTGAAAGAAGGTGAGATGTTCAAAGTGATTTTAATGAGGGGAGTGTAGTGATTTGTTAGTTAGAGCTGACATTAAGTTGGAGTAACTTGTAGGAGAAATGAAAACAGAAGGGAACTTATGTTGTATAGGTAGGAGCAACTCCTTGGTGGTAAAAGCTCTTCTCATGGGTTTTAGACTCTCTGCAAGTGCAGGACTGGGATTCTTAGCAGACTTGAATTATGCAGTGGCAGTGCAAGAAAACAGAACCTTGCCTACATTAGAATTGAATCCATCAGTGTAATTTCATCCACTGGTACATGACCTCAATCTCCTGGTTTAGTCAAGGGAGATATGATTTCCACTGGTAAAGCTGACCTCTTTTTTAAAATTGGTTCTCTCAGCCAGGGCAAGTCACTGCTTTTCTTACTGGTTGCAGGGGTTAACATGGGATCAAAAGAAAAAATAACAGTGGCTGAAAGCAAGGGTAATTTCAAGTGCAAACAAGGCACAAATCATGTAAATGTGGGAAGATAGTCATAGAATACCGGACAAAGGGACTTAATTTGATGCCATGGACACATGCTAGCAAAGTTCATGAGATCGTGAAAGGGCTCATATTAGTGGATATTTTCTAATGTATTTAGAGGTTCATTCCAGGCCAGCTGTAGTATAGATACCCTGGAGACCTACCTTGGGTGTTTTTACAAGTGCTCCAGGGGTGGTGGTGGTGGGGTGGGGGCTTTAATTAGAAAGGCTCTGAGAGCCACTCTAATTAAAGTGCTGCAGTATCAGCATCCCCACACATCAAAATAGTGTCAGGGGCACTTTAATTAAGGCTTATCAAATGAGCTTTAGTTAAAGAACACCTGCCACCATTTTGAAATATGGGGTTGCTGATGCACAAGATATGGAAGCTGACTGGAGCATGCTAACTAGCATGCTCCAACAGACTCAATTAATTGAGTCTGCTCTGATGCATTGTAATTACAGTGCATTAGAGAAGCCTCCTGGCATGTCTGGAGGCACTGATGGAGACCATTGTCACTTGCGATCCTTCCAGTCAAAGGAAATGGTCTGGGTAGGAGCAGGTGCATCCTGCAGATCAATACCTAGCTATGGCTGCTTCCACCATAACATGCATCAAATGGACCAAGTGCCACTTGTGAATGTGATGCCACCTCACAGACTGCAAGCCACGTAGTTACAGAATGCCCTATTTTCCATTGCCCTGGAAACCTCAATGTCCTTGACAATCCATCTTGATGCTGGCTCAGCTCTGTCCAATGTGAAATATGACTCCAATGCAATGTTTTTATCATATAAAAACAAAAAAATACTGTCTGTGCAGGTGGTGTCACCAGGAGGGCTTTGGCTTCTTCGACCATGTGATATTCTTCCAAGAAGAACTGCTGGGAAGAGATGAGATCCACCTGGCAAAGAGAGGGAAGACCATCTTTGCAGATAGGCAGCACAGTTTGGGGAGGAGGTAAGCAGCCCTCAGTGGTGAAAGAGTAGGCTAGAGACTATTTAGAAAAGCTGGGTGTTTACAAGTCCATGGGGTCAGATGGGATACAACTGAGGGTGCTGAGGGAGTTGGTTGATGTGACTGCAGAGCCACTGGCCTTCATCTTTCAAAACTCATGATCAGGAGAGGTCCCAGATGATTGGAAAAGGGTGGACATAGTGCCTGTATTTAAGAAAGGGCAGAAGGAGGATTCAGGGAACTACAAACCAGTCAGTCTCACCTCAGTCCCTGAAAAAATCATGGAGAAGATCTTCAAGGAATCCATTTCTAAACACTTGGAGGAGAAGGTGATTAGGCATGGATTCACCAAGGGCAAGTCATGTCTGACCAACCTGATTCATTTTGTGATGAAGTGACTGCCTCTGGATGCAGGGAGACCAGTGGATGTGGTATACATTGATTTTAGCAAGGCTTTTGATATGGTCTCCCACAAAGTTCTCTCAGGAAGGCTAAGGAAGGGTGGATGAATGGACTGTAAGGTGGATAGAAAACTGGCTGGCTCATCAGGCTCAGAGGGTAGTAGTCAATGGCTTGATGTCTAGTTGGCAGCTGGTATCAAGTGGAGCACCCCAGGGGTCAGTCCTGGGCCTGGTTTTGTTCAATATCTTCATCAACAACCTGGAAGGACAAGTGCAAAGTCCTGCACTTAGGATGGAACAATCCTGTGCACCATACAGGTTGGGGGTGACTGGCTGGGCAGGTGCTTTGCAGAAAAGGACCTGGGGGTTACAGTGGACAATAAGCTGAATGAGCCAGCAGTGTGCCCTTGGTGCCAAAAAGACTAATGGCATACTGAGCTGTATTGGTATGTGTGTTGCCAATAGGCCAAGGAAAGTGATTATTTCCCTTCTATTCAGCACTGGTGAGGCCACATCTGCAGTACTGTATTCAGTTTTGGGCCCCCCACTACAGAAACGATGTTGCCAAGTGGAGAGAGTCCAATGGAAGGCGACAAAAATGATGAAGGGGCTGGGGCACATGACTTATAAGGACAGTCTGAGGGAACTGGGTTTATTTAGCTTAGAGAAGAGAAAACTGAGGTGGGATTTAATTGCAGCCTTCAAATACCTGAAGTAGGGTTCAAAAGAGGATGGAGCTAGACTCTTTTCAGTGGTGGCAGATGACAGAACAAGGAGAAATGATCTCAAGTTGCAGTAAGGGAAATTTAGGTTCGATATGAAGAAGAATTTTCTCACTAGGAAGGGTATTAAAACACTGGTACAGGTTACCCAGAGAGGTGGTGGAAGCTCCATCGTTGGAGATTTTTCAAGACCCGGTTAGACAAACCTTTGGCTGGGATGATCCAGACAAAATCTTAAAAACTTCCAAGGTTGGAGATTCCACAACCTCCTTGGGTATCCTATTCCAGTGTTTTACTACCCTCCTAGTGAGAGAGATTTTCCTAATATCTAACCTAAACTTCCCTAGCTGCAACTTGAGGCCATTGCTTCTTGTTTTGTCATCTGCTACCACTGGGAACTATGCAGCTCCATTCTCTTTGGAACTGCTCTTCAGGTAGTTGAAGGCTGGTATTAAATCCCACCTTTTCCCTAACTGCAGTTTGCTCTTTTTTGACATTCAGTAGACCTCTGCCAGTAACACATCTGATGTAGGAACTGTGCTTTGGGTTCCAGAGCAACCAAAATATATCAGGGGGGGGGTTTGTTTTGTGGTGGTGTTTTTGGGCAGGGGCACGGGGAGGGAGTGGGCATTTTTACTTTGAACAGTATTTTCCAGGGTCATTTCACGGCCTTTCTCCATTCTGAAACTGAAACGCAATGAGACGTTAAACTCTAACCTTAATCTGTTCCTGTACACAGATCCCTTTAGTATGCATAAACTTACTGGAAAACCTAACCAAACAAAAAACAAAAATGAATTACAAAAACTGAGATTTACACATTCTCTGCCCCTTCTTGTGTATAAGGCTAAGTACAGACAGCCAAAAAGCCTAAGGCTGAATTGGTTCAATCTTTGCCAGTTAGTCTAAGCTGCATAGACTGACCTCATAAGCAAATGAACAGATATTCACTTTTGATTCCAGAAAGGCATGCCTGCAGTAGCCCAGGCCAGAAGTTGGGGAGGGGGGTGACACTAGAGCAGAGGTAGGCAACGTTTTTTGGCCTGAGTGCCGAAAAAAACACAATGTCTACCTTGGAAGGTGCTGGAGTGCCAGCATACTACAAAAACAAAACTGGGGTGGAGGGGGTACATGGCAGGATGCACTGCATATTTAATGCAATTAATAATCATTAATATTGCTTTTTTTCCCCTCTTTTTTTTTTTTTTTACAGTAAATACCAGGCTTTCTAAAAATTCAAAACCTGTTGACAATAAATAAAACTTCATGAACTGCCTTGTACTTCTGAATTTTTTTTCTTGTTAAGCATGTTGTGATGAGGGGGGAGAGGGGAGCAGCAGATGCCAGGGGAGTCACTGCGGGCAGGCTGGCTTGGCCAGGCCCCTGGGAAGGCTGCAGCTGGAGGAGAGTTGGGGTCGGGCGGGGAGCGGGGGCTGCCCCAGGGCTCCACAGACTTGAGCCACAGCACGGGGCTCAGCAGCGCCAGAGGTGGGGCTCAGCCGGCCCATACAGCTCCACAGGGATGGGGCCCAGCCACCCTGCCCACAAAGGGATGCTGCCTGGCTGGGGCAGGATGCCGGGCTCAAGGAACTCCCTGCTTTGTCTCTGTGCCAGCTGGGTACATTATGATTGGGAGCTGCAGCCGCAGGCTGTTTTCTGGGCTCTGGAAACAACCGTCACAGCTGGTGCTCAGGTCTGAGCCTGCTGGGAGCCTGCAGTGCAGCGGCTCTGTGCAGTGCCTGCCCCAGCTCTGGCCCCTTGAGGGGAACTGTGGGTGGGCAAAGCTGGGACCCAGGCAAGCTGAGGCAGCCATGGTGGCTGTTCCCAGGCTCCAGGGGGCTCCTGCGGCCAGGCCTCTGCACTGGGGATGGCTCTGCCCTGTCTGCACTGTACCCAGCATGCAGGGAGGCCGACCCAACAAGGAAGTCTCCCGAGCCTGGCGTCCTGCCCCAGCCAGGCAGCATCCGCATGTGTGCAGGGTGGCTGTGGCCCATCCCTGAGGAGCTGTGCAGGCTGGGCGAGGCCCCACCACGGGTGCCGCTGAGTACCCCCACCTGCCCACCCACCACAGCTTGAACCTGCAGAGCCCCAGGGCAGCCCCCACTTCCCACCCAGCCCTCGCCTTCCTAAGAGCTTCCTGGTTTGCCTGCAGTGCCTCTCCCCACACCGGCCAGACCCTGTCCTGACTGCCTGGCCCCAGCACTTGGCATCTCAGTGCTGCCCCGGGTGGGACAGGGTGTCTGCCTGCCTGGGCAGCTCCCCCCAGGGGCCAGCCAGGCTGGAGGGTGCAGCCTGGGAGCACGGGGTGGGGGCAGTAAAACACAGACAGCATCCCTGCCTGCTTTCTTCTGGCTCTGCGCCAGTGCCTGCTGCAGTGATGGGACTTGTGGCTGCACAGCCTGGAGCAGCAACTTAAAAAAATTTAAATAAAATAAACAATTTCTTTGTGTGCCTCCCGGCGTGCCAGGAAAAATGTCTCTGTGTGCCACTAATGGCATGTGTGCCAGGGGTTGCCAACCCCTGCACTAGAGCATGCCTCCCTACTTGCCTGGAGCAGACAGCTTGAGCCAAGGCTAGCCTGCCCACCCTGCAAGTAGGGGACTTGGGGGGTAGGGGTGGCAAAAGCATCCTGGGATGCTGGGGGACTATGAGTTCACTGGGATCTGGGACAGGAGGTCAATAAATTGATTTAACCTAAATCAGTTAAGTCTGATGCTACATCCATCTGAATTTATCTTAAACTGGTTTCAGCCATTTTGAAAGTGGTTTATGTGCACTGAATTTCTGTTGTGTTACAGATTTCAACTGGTTTCCAACCACTTATACTGGTTTGTGTAATTTTTGGCTGTAGCCTAAGTGTTTGTTGTACTTCTGTTAGTTACTCCATGTAACTATACATAATGTTTTATTTATTTTATAACACTCCTAGTACTATAGTGTCTGATTGTCTGTCAAAGCTGTTCAGATCAAATGTACTTCAGGGTAACTTCAGGTTGGAAGGACTCCAGCAAAAGAAATCAATAAAGCCTATATTAAATTTAATATTAAAGTTCTGGCTAAATGATCTAGCAAATAACTGAAAGTTAGACTGAGCCATGGCTACATTAACAGAGTTCACAAAGACAGAGAACCACAAGGCAAAAAAGTCCGGCAAAAAATTACCATGATTTGAAGCAAATCAGCTTGCAGCATGAGGGCTGAAAAATTTTGTAGGAAAATTTCCTTGGTTAGGACAGACTTACCTCAGTTCATGGGGTTCTACTGTGTAACTGCAGATTTTTTTTTATACTTTTTTGCTTTCAGGTTTTTTCGAGATGTCCTAAGGCTATTCACATGCACTCCTGCATTAATTCCCCACTCCTTTGCTTAGCAAATATTGTGGGCGGTAGAATATCATGCAGTGCTCTGGGGCCTTTTCAGCATAGGAACTAGTGTAGACATAACAGTGATTTAAGGCTAATATATTATTATATAAGATTGTGTAGTTTTACCATCAACACAGGCATTAGTGGCTTTAAATCAGCTCTTTATAAAGAAGGTTAGCAAAGGTTATATTGTCCATGGTATCTATGATCTTGTTTTTCTTTTCATGCTAACTAGTATCTCTTTTCCCCAAGCTATCTTTCCTGTATCAATCTCCTTATGCCGCAGTTTATCGTTTCTGAGCCCTGTTGTGTCTATCATGCTTTGATGCATGGTCACTGCACTGAACTTCCCTTTTAAGGAAACCCATGTCAAGGGTGCATCTAAACATGCATTGTGTCACTGTAGACAGACTGCAGTGAAGAAAGCAGAGCCAACTGAGTGTAAAGAAGGGTCCCATTGAAGGCAATCAGGGCTCTTTTCCCCAACCCTTGATCATGCTTATTTAGTCTAGTAGAATATAACAGCATATGCACAGACAAACTGGCGTCCTATTGCATTCCTCCAGGGTAAATAATTTATCAGGTCTGATGCTGATTAAGTGTAAATGGCAAAAGAGTGTCAGGAGTCCAGGTGACACAGAGGAACTTGTTGCCTTTCCCCTCCATGGAGTGTGGGTCACATATCAGTCTGTAAGTCCTCTTTGGGGGACTACTTGAGGCTTCTTATTTGGGAACAAAGATCTTTGCGGGGGGGGGGAAACATTCCTTCTGTCTACCTGCAGTATCAAAATACTTAGAGTCTGAGAGTACATTCTTTAGGAGATAATTACAGTATGTGGAATCCTTTTCAGCCAATCAGATTATTAATTTTATCCAAATCACTTTATAAATCCTGCTCTTTCAGTCCTTTCTTATTACTTTATACAGTTGATTCAGAATGGTATTTTTTTATGTATCTGCTATAGATAACTCCAAGTGTCTCTCTGATATAACACTAAAAAATTTAAGAGTTAGCCAGGAATGCATTTGATTTAACAAGTCTGTTGATATTTGGATACCATGATAGTAAGTGCCTTAGAAGTATCTGACTAATAGAACAGAAAACTCTAGTGCTCAGATTCTGAAAGGAATTGCTTTGCTCAGCATATAAAGGCCTATGTCTTATTAAAAAAAATGTCTTATGCATTGCATTTTTTAAGACTTGGTACCTTTTAGGATCTGAGCCCTAGGATCCTACATTCCATTGAATATGCATAACCAGTACCTAAGTTTCTACTATAAAATTACCTTGGAAACTCCTAGTTTTCTATGAGTGGGTGTATGCAAACCTACCAAATTCCTGACATCAACACAGGTAGAAAGAGAGAGTCATTCAAGTATCAGTTTGCTGTTCCTGACAGTTTATTGTCTAAATCAGTGGTGCTCAACCTTTTTAGACTCCAGGCACAACTCAGAAAATGCCAGCTCTTACCTTTCACTCATTTCTTGACTATGGAAAAATTAAATAGATCATATTTTCTGTTGCAGAGAACTCGGAAAGACCGCAACAGGTCAGAATTTTTTTGACACTATGATTCCGATTTGAGATCTCTGCATGAACTTGTGTAGGTGTTTGCATGCACAACAGTTCTGTTATTGCAGAGCATCCTGTATCACCCTTAAAAGGAACTCACCCATCCCTGATTGAGAATCACTTGTCTATGTATAGCAGCAGATGTATCTTTTTAATTTTAAATAAATATAATGGAAAGATTAGACTATTCTCCTCCCAGGCAGGGTGAATTAGGAGATAGGACAAAGGAGGTTCTGCAGGGAAAACCAAGGAACAACTTCACTCATGAAAAATTGTTAGGTTGAAGTTCATGTTCTGTTATGTAACTATCAATACATCCATTAGAATTCAGCCTACACATACTATAACCAGAACTTCAGAGGACAGTAGCTCTCCTTTGTATTTTGTGGATACTCCAGGTGCTGTATGTAACACCAGTAGTCAATGTTAAGCCACATTTCCTTTCCTCAAGCTATCCCCGCATGTGGGTCACAGACAGAATCCTTCCACACCAGTGAAGGGTCATCCTTGTACTGGAGTGATCCTTCCAAAGCCAGAGAGATGCAATGACTTGAGACACAGAATTTACTGGCAGAGTGGCACAAAGTGAATGCACTATGACAGAAATCTGGCCCCCCTTCCTCTTTGTTTTTTTTTTAGTAAAAGAAAGCTTAACTTAGGCAGCAGCTGTTGGGGCCACCAGAGAAGAACTGATACAGTGCATTGCTCCATATTGGCTCAGTCCCATTTTTGCATACCACCAAAAATTAGTCATGTGGTCAACATGCGTTTTGGAGCACAAAGGCTCCCCCTCTCAGTTCATTTCATGTTTCCCATCTAGTCCAGTGTGATGAGAAGGGGAACTGAGAAGAATATGCACTAATAACTGCTAGATTGGAGGAAAAGTTGTTTTTAAACAGTAAGATGTTTGGACTAAAGCAAAATTGAGTCTGGAAGCTAATTAAAAACTTAAACCACTTTGTTTAGTCAAAGGTTATTTCAAACCATTCAGGCAAGATGATGTGTAGTCAATCCAAAACTGAAATATAAATAAGCCTAAATCCACTAAATTGTCCTAGGATTTCACAGTAAATAGCTTCAGATTGTATCTATTTTATTTCTTTTGTATTAAATTATGTTGGCTGAGTAAACCTTCCTTCTGAAAAAGCAAGGGAGAAATGGAAAGACTTCCCAGCAATCGCAAAGTAAGAACTTCTTACCTGCAACACACTGAAAAGTTAAATTGGAGAAGACATAATAGTTTCCCAAAGGAAACTAGGAAGGAATATCCTAACTTAATAGCACAGTAAACTCTAGCCACCAAGTTTAGACTTGGATTCCCCCCCCCCCCCCTGCAAAGCTTTGGGGTGGTTCTGGAGGTTCTAAACTAATATTAGATTTCCCTGGAAATCTAAAAATTCCTGAGAGAAGGTGGGGGAAATTTTGAATAAATATTTGTTCCAAATATGTTGGTTAAAAAAGCCTTTGTTTTCCCTGTGAGAAGTATTGTACTGATACAAAATTTTAAAATTGTGTCAAAAAAAGTTTTAATATAAAATATAATTAATTTCAGTTGCGTTAAATAAGATTATTAAAACAATACTTTATGTGAAAAGGTAATTGTCATTTTAAGTGTTCCTTCAGGAAAAACATTTTATCTGAATTTGTCATACTTCTATAAAAAATGTTGGTGTCAGGAAAACTTTGTATTTTGGTAGGAAAATATTTCTGCATATGATAATTTTGACCAGCTCTATGCGTTATTGAACAATGGGTAAAGGAAAAAGTTCTGATCTGAATCCACACTTTCCCGTGATTAAGCAGTATAGGATTAAGCACCATATGATTAAGCACAGCCCCAAAGCACCCTGCACCAGGGTCACCACCCCCCTGGAGCTTCATAACAGATATGAACCCCTTGCAACATCAGCAGAGTTGCCAGCTCTAGCACTTGAGGAAGGAAGGCAACCAGCAACCACGCTTAAGAAGAGATGCAGAGTGGTCATTGTGGGAGACTCCCTCTTGAGGGGGACAGAGGGACTGATCTGCCACCCTGACCCCTCAGCCTGTGAGGTCTGCTGCCTCCCAGGGGCCTTTATCTGGGATGTAGCTGAGAGGATCCCTAAACTTGTCCAACCTTCCAACCACTACCCCACTTTCCTCATCCATGTGGGCGCAAACAACATGGCTCGGAGCAATCCTGGCCATGTCATGAGTGACTACAGGGCTCTGGGGTTGGGTTCAAATGGTTGGGGGCACAGGTGATTTTTCTTTTCGATCCTCCTGGTTACGGGTCATGGGAGCAGGAGGGAGAGATGTGTCAATGAAGTAAACAGAAGACTTAGGTGGTGGTGCCACTGTGAAGGCTTTTGCTTCTTCAATCACAGTCCGCACCTCAGAGACAGAGGCAGTGGTCTGTTGGGAAGAGATGGCCTCCACCTCACCCCAACAGGAAAGAAACTTTTTTTGACTCGATTGGCTGACCTGCTTGACAGAGCTTTAAACTAAGATCTCTGAGGGACGTGTGGACAACCATCAGAGCAAGGCCAGGAAGTGACAAACATGTAATCAGCAGGTCAGGAAATACAATCAAACTTAGTCCAAACCCAGCCCAAGGATGGGACTCTCCTAAACTCACAAAGAAATCTAGGGCTTCTCATGGTAGGTTTATCTGCCTGTACACAAATCAGGAGCATGGGGTACAAACAGGAGGAACTGACCCTTTTGCTAAACAATAACGCATATGATCTCATAGGGATAATGGAGACCTGGTGGGATTCCAGCTATGACTGGACCACAAGTATAGATGGCTATACCTTGTACAGAAGGGACCATGTTGGGACGAAGGACAGGGGTGTAGCTCAAGGAGCAGTATACTTCCCTAATAGCTGACATTGGCAGGGTGACTTGAAACCTTCTGGGTTAGGATACAAGAACAACTTGGTGAAGGGGATATTACTCTAGGAGTGTATTACAGACCTTACCAGGAGGAAGAGTTTGACCACAAATTCTCTAGGGAACTAACAGAGGCATGCTCTCAGTGCATGGTTGTCATGGGTGATTTCAACCACCCTGACATCTCATGGGAAGAGCATTCAGCTAAATCTGATCAGTCGCACAACTTCCTCACCTGCATTAACGAGCTCTATCTGACTCAAGAAATCCACGGGCCAACACGGGGTGAGATGCTGCTAGATCTGGTTCTGGCCAATTGGGGATGATCTAGTGAGTGACCTGAGGATTGAAGGGAAGCTTGGTGACAGTGATCACGAGTTAGTCACTTTCTCTATCCATAGCAAAGCTGGTAAATCAGTCAGCAGTGCTGAAATCCTCAGCTTTAAGAAAGCTGACTTTCATAAGCTTAGGAGGTTGGTTGTCAAGTCCCTGAAAGATCATCTGTGACAGGAAAGGGAGTCCAAGATAAGCGGTCACTCCTTAAGGACGCGATCCTAAATGCACAAGGGAAGTACATTCCCATTGGCCCATAAGAAAGATAGTAAAAGGGCTGGGAGACCCCCTTGGCTCAGTAGGTAACTCATGGACCCCCTGAATCTTGAGAGAAGCTTATAAGAGTTGGAAGATGGGAAATACCTCTAAGGAGGACTATGCATCACTGGCCCGTACCTGTAGGGAGCAGACTAGAAAAGCCAAGGCTGAAACTGAGCTCAAACTAGCTATAGGAATCAAAGAAAATATTAAGTCCTTCTTTAGATATATGGGAAGTCGAAAGAGAAATACGGGCAACATTGGGCACCTGCTGAACAAAATGGGACAGCTGACATCTGGCACCCAGGAAAAAGCTAATCTTAATGATTACTTTGCATCAGTTTTTCACCAGTCCAAGGGGATCACCCTGCCTGACAGGACATAGGATTAGAAGAGTATACATGATCACATGCCTACATTTGGTGAAGACCTTGTGAGGGAACACCTTGAGAAGCTGGACATTCATAAGTCAGTGGGCCCTGATGAAATGCACACAAAAGGACTAAAAGAGTTGGCTGACATAGTGTGAGCAATGGCTAGGATATTTGAGAACTCAGGGTGCTCAGGAGAGGTTCCTGAAGATTGGAAGAGGGCCAATGTAGTGCCTATCTTCAAGAAAAGAAGGAAGCAAGACCCAGGGAACTATAGGTCAATCAGTTTGACCTCGATCCCTGGAAAGACCAAGGAAAAAAATTATTAAAGAATCCATCAACAGTAGGCTAACAGAGGGCATCATCCTGAGAGACAGCCAGCATAGCTTCATTATAGGTAGGTCATGCCTGCCCAGCCTCATCTCCTATGACCAGGTGACACATCACATGGAGAGGGGAGGAGAGGCTGATATCATTTACTTGGATTTCAAAAAAGCCTTTGATTTGGCCTCCCATGATGTCCTCATCACAAAATTGGGGAACTGTGGCCTTGTAGCAGGACACTAAGGTGCCTGCTACTCTCACAGCAGAGGCAGGAACCCAGGTGCCAGTTGCTGGGACAACTGGTTAAGGAGGGAATTGGCTGCACCTGTGCCTGGTCAGCTGACCAGAAGGGGCAGGGCCTGGCTCCCACATAAATCCCAGGCCTGAGGCCAGGAGGGTAGTTCTTTGCTGGCAGCCAAAGGAGGAAGGGAACTCTGCTGGAACAGGCGAAGGGGAGAGGCCTGACTGCACGACCAGCTCCTGATGCTGTTATGGGATGGAGTATTCCCTGGTAAGGATTGAACGATGTTTTAGCTGGGCAGCTTGGATTTTTTGTTATAGCCCAGGGGCTTGTGTTTTGTGTTTGCTGTTTTAACTGGCAGTTTGGGTGAGGCTATTAGGGGATGGAGGAGGCCTCATAGGGGACCTGCAGCAGCGGGGAAACCCCAGCCCCAGAGAGAGGGGGCGGCGGGAAGCCCCAGAGAGAGGGGGCAGTGAGAAGCCCAGAGAGAGGGGGCAGTGAGCACTGGTGAGGTACAGTGCAAGACTGGGCCACGGAGAGCCCGAGTGCCAGTGAAGGCGCAGTGCCAGGCCTGGCTGCAGAGAGCCCGAGTGCCAGGAAGGCGCAGAGTGAGACAGAACGAGATAGGGCTGTGGAAAGCCCAGGGAGGACAAGGGGAGGGCCAAATTACAACAAGGCCCAGATCAAACCATGGGCAGCTTCCCGCGAATTAACATCCATTAATTAATTAAGATCAAGGCAAGGCAGGCGAGAAGGCAGGAGGCTGGCCCATAACAGGAAGGTGGAGTCACTGATAGACAGACTCCAGGAGAGGCAGTCCTGTCACAGGCCTCAACAACCTTATGGTCTGATGGCTGGGGAACTGGCTCTGTGATCAGACCCAGAGAGTGGTAGTCGATGGAACCAAGTCAGCATGGTGCATGGTGACCAGTGGCATGCCACAGGGTTCAGTACTTGGAACTTTAACATATTCATAAACGACTTGGATTCAGGTGTTAGAAGCAGATTGGCTAAATTTGCAGTTGATACCAAATTATGGGGAAACGTGGTCACATTAGAGGACAGGCTGGGGATTCAGGTCAGCTTGAACAGACTTGTAAAGTGTGTGGATCAAAACCTGATGACCTTCGACATAGAGAAATGTAACGTGCTCCACCTCAGGAGAAAGGAACCCACGACATATGTATAGGCTTGGCAGTGCTACACTCATTAGCACTATGACTGAAAGAGACTTGCGGGTCATGATTAACCACAAGATGAATATGAGCCACCAATGCAATGCCACAGCCGGTAAAGCAAATAAAACCCTGGCTTGCATCTACCAATGCATCTCAAGCAAGACCCAAGATGTTATTGTCCTGCTTTATTTGGCCTTGGTAAGGCTGTAGCTGGAGTACTGCATCCAGTTCTGGGCTCTGCACTTTAGGAAGGATGTGGAGAAGCTTAAAAGAGTCCAGAGGAGAGCCATGCACATGATCAGAGGTCAAGAGAGCAGGCCTTATAAGGAAAGGCTGAGAGGCATAGGACTCTTCAGTGTGGAAAAGTGTAGGCTGAGGGGACTTGGTGGCAGCTTATAAGTACATCAGGACATGTACATGAGAGAATGTTTGTTCACTAGCAGGGCACCCCAAGGGATGACAAGGTCCAATGGTCACAAACTGCTGGAACACTGTTTTAGACTGGACATAAGGAAAAACTTCTTTACTGTCCGAGTCTCCAGAGTCTGGAATAGACTCCCCACAGAAGTGGTGCAAGCACCTACCATGGACACATTCAAGAAGCGTTTGGATGATTATCTTGCTGAGGTCATCTGACCTCAGCTGATTTCCTGTCCTTTGGACAGGGGGCTGGACCCGATGATCTCACAAGGTCCATTCCAGCCCTAATGTCTATGAAATCTATGATTTTAGGGCTTTGATTAAATCATTATTTAAGATCCTTGATATATGATTGTAAAGGTTTTTTTTGGGTTTTTTTGCAAATATTATAGCTTGCTGAAATGCTAATAGTACCTAAAGTTTAAGGATTAAATAGTAGAGAAAAAAAGATGTCTTCTCTTCATATAATTTGGTGCAGTAACCTTGACCGCTACATTGACTGTTTCAGGGAAAGAATGAACAATGAAATAATCAGCAACACACGCCACCACAACAACCTCTCTACCAGAGAAAAGGCCATAGAATCTCTAAGATCTAACCACCAAATAGTAATAAAACCAGCAGATAAAGGAGGAGCCGTAGTCATCCTAAACCGTGAGGATTACATAAAGGAAGCCAACAGACAGCTCTCTGACACCACCTACTACAAAAAAGTACAAGAAGATCCTACTCCCCTTTTCACCAAAAAACTCAACAATACCATCAAATCATTTCCATCAAGACTACAAGGAAAAACTGCAGACCTTGATCTCCCCACTACCTAACCCAGGGACTTTTTACATGCTCCCTAAAATCCACAAACAAGGGAACCCTGGCAGACCTATCATATCCAACCATGGGACCCTAACTGAGGAAATATCAAGTTTCGTTGAATCAATCCTAAAACCGCTTGTCGCCCACAGAGCAAGTTTTGTACAAGATACTACAGACTTGCTACGGAAACTTAAAAACATAGACCACCTTCCCAGCAACACACTCCTAGCCACCATGGATGTTACCAGCCTATATACCAACATCCCACACCAGGATGGCATCCAAGCCTGCCTTGCATATCTACAGGAACAAGATTACAACTCAGAATACAGACCCAAAGATATTACTGACCTTATACACTTCATCCTCACACACAACAATTTCACTTTTAATATTCAACACTTCCTCCAGATGATGGGAACAGCTATGGGCACTAAAATGGCCCCACAGTATGCCAACCTTTTTATGAGCCACCTGAAAGAAGACTTCCTCAAGAACTGCACCATCAAACCCTTGCTATACTTAAGATACATTGATGACATCTTCATCATTTGGACTGAAAACCTGCAATCTCTGATTGAGTTCCATCAGAAATTCAACAATCACCATCCCTCCATCCGACTTTCTTTAGAATACTTCAGCACCAACATCTCCTTTTTAGACACAATGATCAGGATCCAGAAGGGTAAAATACAGACCACAGTATACAAGAAACCCACAGACCAACATACATATCTGCACAGAACCAGCAATCACCCTAAACACACCAAAAAAGCTATAATATACATTCAAGCCCTCAGATACCACCGCATTTGTACCAAAGAGAACACCCGGGATTGCCACCTCACCAATCTTAAAAAGGCTTTCACCCAGCAAGGACACTCCTGCAGAGAGGTAGATCGCATGTTTGAAAGAGCCACCTGGATACCATGTGAAGAACTGCTGCAGTACAGAAGAAAAACACCCACAAATCGCACGCAGCTGGTTATGATGTATCACCCCTCCCTTGAACCTGTATGGAAAATCCTCAAAAAATTGCAACCCATACTAGACAGAAACCCTATTCTTAAAAAGATCTTCCCAGAGCCACCCATCCTAGCCTTCAGACAAGCACCGAACCTCGCCAACTTCATCACCAGAAGCGAACTTCCTCAACCCCAGAACACACCAAAAGGATCCAGACCGTGCCAGGACAAGAAAGGCAAATCCTGCCAAAACATCTCCACCACCCCCACAATTACTACACCCCACAACAGAGCCATCAGCATCCCAGGATCTTACAGCTGCACCTCCAGAAATATAATATACCTCATCCAATGCACCAAATGCCCTGATGGAAGATATGTAGGAGAGACCAAACGACAACTGTGCACCAGAATGAACGCACACCGGAAATCCATCAAAGACAGAAACCCTCAATTACCAGTGGGGGCACATTTCTCACAGGAGGGCCACTCTCTCTCCAATCTCTCAGTCCTGATCCTCAAGGGAAACTTACACAATGCTTCCCAGAGACGAGCCTATGAACTCCATTTCATCAACCTCCTGGATACTAGAGATCATGGACTAAACATAGGCATTGGATTTTTGATACATTATCTGCCTGGCAACTGACTCCCCAGCCCAGCCCCTGGCTTGTTTACTTTTCATTCCATCCAGGAAGAGCACACACCAACTGCTGAAACTTCCTTAGCCTGACAAAGGGTTTTTGAACCCAAAAGCTTGCTTAATAACTATTCTCCATCTATTCAGGTTGGTCTAATAAAAGATATCAAATTCACCCAAGGAACCTTGTCTGCGTGCAGTAAATCATACTCTCAAAACTTCTAAAAATTCTAAAAGAAAGATCTAATTGTCCTTGGTTATATTACAAAATATCATTCAAGGTTATTTAGAGGATACTACTGCCATATCAGTGGTACATGTCTTCATGACAAGATGAATAAAAGAATGGTACTTCACAGTAGTTGTGAAGAGAGTGTAAAGCCCTCTTGGAAACAACACAAGGAAAGTTGTACAAGAGTCAGTTTTCATTAGGAACTTTTTAGTAGTACTAAACAGTACACTATCTAGTATATGTTCAACCTCATGAGTAACAATTATTTTGAATGTTCATTCAGTTGGTCAGAGAGAGGCTAGCAGCAGTAACATTTTCAAATGGAGATGGCATTCTTCACCACCTGCTATGAACTAGTGTGCATTGTTCCCAAGCACTGTTGGTACCTGACTATGCAAAGTTCTAAGTGTCCAACCTTTAAACACCTGAAGCACAAAATTAGAAAGTGATACAAAAAATGTTCTGAATCTTAAGGGATTTATTTTTTTATTTACATCCCCTAAGAAAGCCTATGACCTACAGAACAGGGCTTTGTTGACCTCAGTATCTGAGATAGGAAATGTTTGGGAAAAAACCATACAGACCAGGGAAAACCTTGTCTCATTTCAAGACAACCAGAAAATATTGGCCTTTTAGGTGGAGGAATTTCCTTTCATTCACTTATACGAATGACAGATCTCTATTGGTAGAAACACAAGAATTTTTAATAAAACGAAATTGACTGGTGTTACATTGACTGGTATGGTGTTTAAAGAAGACTGGGCACCCTGGGGAGGCATCACAGCATTGTATTAGAAAGATTTGCTCCTTGTTTCCTAACTTGTTTAGGACTTGCCCTGCAGAGCAGTTTCCTCTGCGAATATATTACATAGCTGTTGTAGGTGCTTTAGAATGATATACCCAGATGACAGGTCTTTCCATCATTCAAAGCAATGAGGGAAACTCAGTTTCCAAAGTTTCTAGAAGCCACAAGTGAAATGGGAGAGACAGTAAAAGGCTTACCTTGTTATAGCATGAGATAGAAAAACCATACCTAACAAAAATGGTTTTCCCCACAAGTTCCATCAGTTGTGATGTTTTGATAACGTGAGAAAAAGTATCTGATACTATCTTGGATGGTGGCTGTTAAACTAGAGTGCCTGAGAGTCCCTGGATTCATCAGGATAGGTCCTCAATTGCCACTGAGCCATCATAGTTCCAGTAGGTCCAGTGTATCTACCCTGTCTTATAGCAGTTGGGTCATCTGGATTGTGGTTGCTCTTATGTACAGGGCCATCTGCAGACCTCACAACTCATCAACTATTTTCAGATGTAGAAAAACGAGATTTATCAAACACGATGTGTTTTGTTATTTTCCAATCTGTGTATATTCTTTGCTGCTTGTGAACTTTATCCTGCCCACTGGACATATTCAGAAACACTTCTGCCAGGACCACTTTTATCTCAGCTTCATAATCATTATCATCATAATGATTATAAATATAAACTTTTTATCCTAGTAATACACCAAATCTTTTACATAATCTAAATATTTTCATAAGAAAGAGCACATCTGGACATCCCGTGACAAAGATCTAGACTCCTCTAGAGATTCCTACAAGTACTTATTATTTTGAAACTTTTGTACAAAAAGTACAATTTTCACACACGTTGCAAAAAGCAAAAGCTAGGGAAAAATGAATGATTCATGCTATGTATGTCAGTGTCAACTCCTTGTAAAACTGCAGTGATGGTGAAACTCTTTACTCACTACCAAGTAGTCCTTCAAGACCAAAAATCAACCAAAGTTTTTTTTCAAGCTAGTTTGTCAGATTGCAGAGTATTACAGATGAAGTAAAGCATTTGACAGTGACAGACTGTTTTGCAGGGTCCTTTATCACTGCTTATCACTTATGCATGACTATAAAAAAGGCTCCTCTTCCAACCCTAGAACATTTTGAGTAGCACATGCCTAGAAGTGAAGAAGGAAGATAATCTCTCAGGGATAGTTTAACTTCTGTCATATTTTCACAACATCTGTGTTTGTTATCATCTCAGTTTTGCTCTCTGCAAACATGGTAATGCTCGTAGTAAACAGAAGTGACAACCAGAGGAAGGACAAATAAGCAATTTTGAGAGCTGGCATTAGTATTCTCTGCTTCTTGACTTTACTGATGACATAATTGCTGTCACCACAGTCCATCGGTGCAAAAGCTGGAAGGGAGCTGGCAGAAATACACATTTTTCAGTGACTTGACTGGTAGAGTCATTTATTTAACTGTCCTTCTGAGCAATGTAAGGACTTATATATGCTCCCCACAGAGCAAATACTGTATATCCTCCCTATAAAATATGATGAAGTACAGACTTTTTTGAACACATTAGCAACCATATTCAAAACAAAAGAGCTATAATTTTTCAGTTACTGTGCAAGACCTTTACTTTTTGTCTGTTACTTATTCAAAGTGTAAAACTTCTTATAGAGTAACCCTTCATGTGATGTCACTTTGGGGGTGTAATTGTCCTATGATTTGTCTCTGGTTTTGCCTTTTCATTGGTTTGAGAACCAAGCAGACCAAAAGTCCTATGAGCTAGTAATTAGTATGGGTGAATCTTGAATTAACTACACAAGAAAAATGTTTTCTACTTGACAATTTTGACTTTTTAGGTATTAAATGGTTCTAACGAGACTCAAATAAGACATCTACAATGTTTTTGACAAATGGAGCTAGAACACTGTTTGTTGTAGTTGCCCAAGCATAGATTTTTTAAAATCAGGGTGATCATGGCTACATAGTTGATTGTGCAGAAGCATCTGCATGGTAAAAATGGTAAGCAGCAGTGACTTACCATCTCCCACATGCACAAAATAAGGGGAGAGTACAATGGCTTCACCTGATCTGAGGTACTGGACTCTCTCATCTGCAAAAAGGGTGAGATATATTTAACTGAACCTGTAGGAATGGCTGGGAAGCTCAATATTGATGTTCAGTGTTCACCCATTTTTCCAGAGGAAGTAGATTAGCTTGAAGGATACTAAAAGAAAAAGAACAAATGGTCCCTCTGTTGCACTGTACCAGAATTCATATCTGCTCCAGAAGTCCAGTGGTGCTATCTGCAAGATGCATTTTGTTGTAGGTTCTGCTTAGTCAATGGGCCCATTGTAACAATTGTATGAGCACAGTTATTAGGTTGGTTTTAATAAAACAGGTGTATGTGTGTGTGCTTGATGAAGTTTCATGTGATGTGCTTAGAAAGTTCTTTGAGTGCATAACATGTGAAACCATTCTATTTCAGAGGCATTACTCATAAGAGAACCTGTGTCCTCTGACTTGAGCTTGAAAGGCTGGGCAGCTTTTAGACTGCAGAGACTCCAGAAAATAGGGGAACTATTGCCTCATTCCAGGAAAAGCTGTAGAGAATGTATATAATTTTTATATCCCTTTGAGCATTAAACTGTCTCACATGTGCAAGTGCTGAACAGACTCAATATTGATGCATCTGGGAAAGTAGTTTGACAATGGCCTATATAAAAAGGCTCATAATTTGATGTAGAAATAAGTCATAGTGACAGGTGGCCAGATAACTGAAGTCCCTCCCTACCATAGCCCATGGAGAGAGTGGCCTGCACATTGAAACAGCTGAAGTTTCAACAGGAAGTCTTATAACTCCCAGCCAGGAGATCTTTTGATCCTCCAAGTGAGCTAGAGGGATACCTACAACTGACTGGGCCAGTAAGAGTTGTGGTGAGCTTCTCTCAGCTGGATGCTACACTTCCATTCAGCACTTCATAGTATGTAATGTTTTATTTCCTTTGTCAATGCTGCAGTTGGGGGATGATTCCTAGTCTCCTTGCCAGTTGTTGTAATCACCAAATAGTAGCCAGATATTGAGAGCCAAGCTAAATATCTGAGCACACAGGTCCAGCTCCATTGGGTTCAGTGGTGTTGCACCTGCTTGTGCCATCTCAATGAAAAGATTCAGCTAATTAATGGAGTTCCTCACAGACAGGCATCTCCTTCCCTGTCTGTCTGTCTCTTTACAGTATTTCAGTGTTATTCAAAGGAATGCATCTTGCAAGGCAGGAAATCCCCTGTAGGAGATGGGGAATTTTAAAGGGCCTGAGGTCCTTTTTTCCTGGCATAAATCACTGAGAGTTGCTCACATCCTGTAAGGGAAAAAATAAGGCTACTGGAGAGAAATCTTGCACTTGTTGAAGTCAGTGGGAGTTTTGCTATTTTTTGTCAGTGTAGCCAGATTTTCATTCTTGGACTTTAAGTAACTGTAACCAAAATGTGAACTCTGAAGTTTGTTCATGGTAAGGATAATCAATTACCTGTAAAGGACACTGGATCTCTCTGTTCATGTGGAGCAACTTGAGATAAATCCTATAGTAAATTTTTGCTATTTAGTGCCCCCCCCACCATTTGAACAATGGCACCTGCAGTGGTATCCTGCCCATCAAACTCCCCTTGACTTCAGCAAAAGAATGTCAGATTAGACTCAGGCCAAAGTATTTACTGTTTTTCTCACTCTATCCCTCATTAAAGCTTGCAGTGAGTTATGAACCTGTATGTAACCAATTTAATCATAGTCCAGGGAGGGAAAAATCATTTCTTAAATGTTGTTTTGAAACTTACATTACCCTTAAAAAGTAGGTGGGGATTTTTTACTCTGCTGTAGTGCAGGGTTGATCAAGGTAATGGCTGGATCCAACCCATGGAGCTGTATCATTGGACCTGTGGGGTTTGCCAGGGGTCCAGTAATGTGGTGGCATGGCAAGTGGTTCCAGTGTTAATTGTTGCAGTTCTTAGAGCCGTGGCAATTAATGCTATCACCAAATTTTGAAATCATAGGGAGCCCTGCACCAGAGCTGTGTTATGTAGCCTATGGAGTGGCCCATGGAGCCAAAAATGTGGTGGTGTCAGGAACAGGGGATGCCACGGCTCTGAAATAGGCCCTCTGTGAGAGGTATGTTAGACTACGTTACAAAGGTCTCCTGACAAGCCCATGGCAAGCACTTCCACGTTGTGCAGTTGGCCATATACAATCTGAAAGGGCTGCTGTAACTGAAGGCAGCTGTTCTGGACTGACTAGGTTACTCTTGGAGGGTTATGTGCTTCGGGAGTGGTGGTGGGGGGAATTTATACACAAGCTCCAAGAGTCGCTCTAATTAAAGTGCCTGAACTTAGTTAAAGCACCCCCACTGCCATTTTTCAGTGCATGGATGCTGATACATGTAAGGCTGGAGTCTGCAGGAGTGTGGTAATTACCATGCTCCAGCAGACTCTATTAATTAGTGTCAGAGCAGCCTCACTGCACGTATATAGGCTCCTGGAGTCACTACCAGTCTAGAGTTAGGAAAAAGATGAATGTGGCTTAAGGTATCTTTGTCTCCTTCCTAAGGTCTGCACCTGTGTGAGGAGCAGCCCACGGCCTTCCCATAACAGTTTTCAGAGCTTTGCTCTGTTTTGGTCCATAATGAAAACTATCTTTTTATCTTCTCTTCCTCCCTAAAAGAAGCTTTCTGATAAGCTTGTTTGCTACAGGATGAATTGTCCCCTGCAAGTCTAGTTTACTTATGGTACTGAACTGGAGGGGGTGAGGGGAACAGATATGTAATTAAAGCTGAAGAAGGGTAAGTATCTCCAAATGTTCTGCAACTTTTGACCAAGCATGGTTATTGCTGGGCTGTTCACTGGAAAAGGACATTTAGGCTCTTCTCAAATTCAGGATGTTGAATGCAGTTTACTTACTTGTTATTATGGTAACACTTAAGGAGCCCCGATCTTCGACCAGGCTCTATGGTTTTGGATGTTTCACAAACACAGTAAAAGGACAGTCCCTGTCCGAAGTAGCTTGCAGCCTAATTGTAGGGCCACAAACTGACAGATGGAACACAGGGAATCAATTGCAACAAACTGCTTAGAAACGGTTTACCTCTAATCAGATTAATCATGGGGAAAATCATTCCGCTGCCTCAGGCCAATATACAACTTGAGACCCACTTGAATACTATTATGAGGACTTAAGTGGTACATATGTTTTGTGCTAGCTCTCTTCCCAAGTGTGAATTTCACTCAGCGTGAGTAATTTTGAATAGGGCATGAACTGTTGAACTGAAAAAGAGGCTAACATCAAATAAATGATTATTCTTAGTCAGTGCTTACAAATCCTTCTTGTTTGGCAAAAGACCTTTTTGCTGCTCCTACTGGGAGGGCTATTGCTGGTTTAAATTATCTTTGTAAAAGAACAGTCCTCAGACAAAGAAAAGGAATATTTCAAGAAGGCCTTTTCATATAGCCCAGCATAAAATAAAATATACTATGGTTAAAGAGAAGACCCATTGTGGCGTTGAAACAGACTTGCTACTGGCTATCATGTTCTCAAGTCTGGATATATAAACATTTGTTTCCAACTTCGAAAATGGCATAAGATACCATTCTAGATTTCATTTTAGAGTTCAGTCTCACATGGACTTTTTGCTCCTAAACACAGCCTGGCACTTGACCTACCTATTAAAATAGGGAAAGAAAGTAGGTGCAAGCTAATCATTCTGTTCCCTGAAGATCAGTCAACAGTCTGAAGTATTGGACTGTTTCTTGGTTTCTTATCTTAACTGTAACATCTAAGTAAGCTTTTCAGTGCAAGTGCAACAGAAAACAATTAAAATGGCTTTGCATTTTATAATATCCAGAAGAACTCGATGTTATCATGAATACATATTGAAGATCTTATTACTGAATCTATTGCAGTACAGTGTTTGTAAAATAAATAAATAAATAAATAAATGCCCAAACCAAAACAACCCCAATTTCTTTCAATCCCAACTTCTTTAAAAAAATGTGCGCTTGAAAAGTTATAGATTTAATCCAGTGGTTCCCCACCAGGATGCCAAAGCACCCTGGGAGGCCACCAGATCATTTGAAGGATGCAAGTGAAGTATGAGAAAATAAGTGAGGTGTGAGGAGATAAGATGAACTCAGGCTTTCCCCTGCTGGATAATCATAGAATCATAGAAAATTAGGATTAGAAGGGACCTGAGAAGGTCATTTAGTCCAAATCTCTGCTCAAAGCAGGGCCATCCCCAATTATATCATCCCAGCCAAGGCTTTCTCTAACTGGATCTTAAAAACTTCCAAGAATGGAGCTTTCACCACCTCTCGGGGTAGCCTGTTGCAGTGCTTTACTACCCTTCTAGTGAGAAATCCCCCACTCCTGCTCAGCCCGTGTAAGGAAGTAAGCACTGTAAATTAGTTTTTGGAATTGTCTGCCACTCAGTTCACAAAATTAGGAAGAGGGACCTCATGTCTTAAAAAGTTGAGAACCGCTGGTTTAATCTATTGCAAAGGGAGGTTTATACAAAATTTGAGGTCAATCAATATATTTTAGAAAGATTCTTTTTTAAGTTAAAAGATGTGCTTGAAGATGTGCTTGAAAAACATTTCTTCTTAATGTTTACAATGTATTCGCATACTTTTTCTGTACTACTCTTACAGTTAAAACTGTCTAGAAATTGTTTCTTTTGTTTATCCCCATTGAAGATTTTTAGGTATTTTTGACATTTGGTTAATTGATTATGGGTTTTTCACTCAGATTATTTCAACCTAAAGCTCCCTGTGTTGTCACATAAGAGTTTAAACATTTCTTCATAGCTCTCATAGTTTACAATGTCTGAAGCCAAACTAGCAAGGTTGAGGAACTATGAAGCGTTTGAAGATCCACAAGCCTTTTAATGTTCAGAGCTGAGTTCGACAACTTTATGATCAAAATAATAAACCATAGTTTATTTTTGCTCCTACAATTTTAAGGAAGAGTAGGATCATGTGTGAACATGGCTAGTGCTGCCAAATCCCAAAAAAGTGAAGTTGCAAATTCCTTTTGATGTGAATAGAAATGATTTTTTTAAAGTTTTTTCTCATCAAAATGAAAAGCTAAAATAAATTCATTTCAGGTCAACCAAAATGTGTTGGTTTCAGACATTTTTAACACAAGCAAAGAAATGGAAACTAAGCATCAGACTTAGGTGTGGAATGTATGGGTAAGATTAAAATTTACAATTAAACTTTGTTAAGGGCATTTAAAACTTGAAGGATCACATATTCACACTCATTAACAAGTTCTAAATGCCCTCTGGGAGTCTTAAAGTTTAAGTATGTAGTAGTATTAGTGAAAGTTTCAGAAATAAAGCCCCAGGGGAACCTGCTGGTCTGGATCGGGAGACTTGCTTCCCCACAGGCAAGTACCACTTGGCAGTGCCGCAACTATTGAACTTTCAAGTAAAGAAGTTGGTATCTTTTACCCTGTTTTATGAATCTTGTCTGAAAAAAAAATATTTTTAGCAGAAAATATTTGACCTAAACTGCATTTTTCAGTAATAAATTATCCAACAATAAGAATCAAAATTATCCAGGTCTAATTACAATCTGTTTTCTTTTGCTGGTGCTTGTGGAGTGCAGTGTTAATTCATCCAAGCTATGTGTCTTCTGGGATTTTTTAAAATGCTCGGCTCTGGACTAACTCTACTCCTATTGAATTAATTGGAAAAACTCACGTTGACATCAGTGAGAGCAGTTGGTACAATTGTAAAGGTTTAAAAAAAAATGCAATTTCTTTTTCAGCCTTACATTGTCAAACCAGGGTCCTGGATCTGGTATTCATCACAGTAGTATTATTTGGTATAATTGAATTTATTGTCATGTCTAGTAAGTAGCTATAGCTTCTATCCATGCTTTCTTTCTAGCTCAAACAGATTGGATTAGAACAAAATTTCTCCCAAAATACAGCAGGAATTGCAATATTCTAGAACTTTTTGGAAATTAATTTTCCCTTGGGTAAATCTTGAGTTTAAATAGAAACCTTTAATTTTAACATAGCGCAGTGTTATTTTGTAAATTATCCACCTTACTGGGCTATTACATTTCTTTGCAATACCTGGATCATTGCAATTCCAGCACAATTAATTAAATGTAACTCCTACATATGAATATAAAAAGTCCATCAACTTTATCCCACATAACTGCTGCTGATGGTTTCCTTGCTACTGAATGGTGCAACAAAGAACCTGAAGAGCCTTCCCTGCCTCCAAAAAGTCAGTGGAATGACAAAGGGAGGCCTTTCTAGTAGTACGTAAGGGAGAGGCAATTTCACTGGAAATGCCGAAAGGATATTTGAAAGGAGATGCAAGTGAAGGGGAATAGGAATCTAGGTCTCATTAGCTGATGGGTATACCCCATTTTGGCAGTACTGATATTAATTGTTATTATACACTGATTATTTATATTAGTACCACAAATTTTCCTTTCCCTCAGATAATGGGAAATTTTACATGCTATTTATCATGGAACTTTTTTCCCCTTTCATTTATTTTTTTTGCCACAGTCTTTCACAAGCATGTAGAATTTCATTTTGCCCTTCCTAATACAACTTCTTGTTTTAGAATGAAATTATTTTGAGAAAAGAAAAGTTGTGGCTTTCTTATACAACTGGAGTTTTAAACAAACATGAGACATCACACAAAAATGGGAAGCATTTTCTCAAACGGTCCTAGAAGTTTTCTTCTCTTTCAAATCATGCCATTACTGGTTTGAAATGCATTGCAAATAATTAGGAAACAGCAAAAGTATTTGGTAGGGAACCCATCTTTCAGATATTAAATACAGGCTCACGCCTAATGCTTCTTTCCATAGTTGCCTTTGAGGCCCAGATGGATTGATTTGCAACAAAATTTCCTCACTTTATACATCAGGCCTCTTAATAATTCAAGTACTTACCTTTAATTTTAAAGTGATGATGACTTGTCCCCACTTGCATATACACACTGCTGTGACATTTTTGGAGGGCAGTGATTCTCAACTAGGGTGCCGGGGAACTTTGGAGTGTTGTGAAATCCCTTGAAGGGTGCCACAGGAAGTATGAGGAGATAAGTGAGGTGTGAGAAGATAAATGGAGAAGGGCAAACTCGGGCTCCAGGTGTGAGGAGATAAGGAAATACAGGCAGTTTCAGGCTTTCCCTGCTTAGCTATTCTCCCCATTCCCACTGCATGGCCCCTCTGCAAGGAGTTAAATACAGTAATAAATTCATTTTTGAATTAGGGTGCCATTCAATTACAAAAATTATGGAGCAGTGTCTCAAGTCCAGTGAGAGGGTTGCCTTGAGTCCGGAAAGATTGAGAAGCATTGTTGCAGTGTCCCATCTTGAAATTGTGAAAGCATAACCCAGATGCATATTTTATTTTATACCTTAGAGCAGAGCTTTCCAAACTGTGTGCCGCAACACATTAGTGTGTCAGCGGCAGTGTGTAGGTGTGTCACGCGAAATGCAGAAAATTTTGCGGAAGGGCACCACGGAGCTCCCTTACTCGCGTCTGCTTCCCTTGGCCCCTCCACCGGAACTGAATTACTATGTCGCGAAATGATGCATGTCTAAAAAGTGTGTCACCAACATGAAAAGTTTGGAAAGCTCTGCCTTAGAGGAACAAAGATGATACGATAGAACATAATACAATACAACTGCAGTGACAGAAGCTACCCTACTGCAACTACAATTCTACAGTACAAAGACAACCTATCAATAAGGCAAATGCAGACATCATTTATTCATGGGCAGATGTATTTTAAAATGGAGTATGTCACTCTGTGTTTTGTCTATTTTAATTTTTTTTGTTACATGAAGGAAAATAAGACAACTAATTTCATCATCTTATGTCATCATTCTCATTTTTGTCATTGAGAAGGTAAAGCTTATGAAATTGATTCTGTATTATTAAAAGCAATTAGAATTTTCCCATTGACTTCAATGGGAGCAAGATAAGGTTAATAAAATAGCCTTAACAATTTTACTAACTACTGGGAACTTTATATGAAACTAGTTTGTGAAAATTTGCGCTATCACTAGGTCAGGACATTCCCTGTTTTCCATCCAAGCCCTATTCTTCTCATAGGTTATGCCAAGGTATACTTTTTCTCTGCAAAATATTCAGGAATACTGCTCCAGCTGTAAGTCACTCCCTCTAACATGCTTATTTTTACTCTTGTTTATTCTGGTACTGGGTTCAGGTCTCAGCAGGGCCTGGACTTCACTTTCATTTCACTGTCTTCAGAAGCAGCTCTTTTTTCAGATCTTCAGGGAATGACTTCTTTCTTTGACCTATCAAGAGGTATCATATCAGGTTTATAAAGATTTATCATATTTATAAACTTAGCATGTTTCCACCCATCTATAGGAAGATCTACAGGAGAGTGGTTCAAGTTTGATCTGCATAAGATTTGGGTTCATGTGGGTGTAAGATTTGGGTTCAGTGTAAGATCTGGGTTTCTCATTCATTTGTTTTTTTTCAGGGTCATTTTTTCTGTAGTAGTACAGACCTTACTAATTGCACTGGCATGTCCTTTACAAAATCCCATATTCAGATATCTAAAGCGTAATGGTAAAACATTATTTTGCACATTCTTTTAGATTTTTAACTTAAAAATGAAAAAAATCTAATTTAGCCTAGGGGTTACAACAACCCCCCCACCCCGCCAAAAAAATCACACAACCAAAAAACCAAACAGACCAGCCTTTAAAAATAAAACATGAGACATCACACAAAAATGATGTACCTTGTCATCAATATTTTGGAACAGCATATGACTGATTTATGTAGTGAAATTTAGAGGACAATTGGTCTGATCTGTTCTATAATCCTTTAATAATTAATGTTTGTTTTAGATTTGTATAGCTAATTTATTAATTTTTTAAGTTGACTTTGGTAGTAATTGCTATTAAGTATATCTAGAAGTCTTGTGTTTTGCGGGTGTTGTTAGTAGCCATGTTGGTAAAGACATAGGCAGAAAAGGTTATTTGGGTAAATGTAAGATATTTTATTAGACCAACTGAATAGTTGGGAAAATTGTTCTTTATAAGCTTTTGGACACAAGCCCCCCTCTTCAGGTATATAGAGAGTTCTGTTGGTGTTTGTCTACTCTCTAGGGTTGAATAGAAGCTCAAGCAAATATGCAAAATGCAGGTCTGTTAAAGTCCCAGCCCAGGGACATTTTACATGCTCCCTAAAATCCACAAACAGGGGAACCCAGGCAGACCTATAATTCATAGATTACATAGATTTTAATAGATTTCATAGACATTAGGGCTGTAAAGGACCTCGTAGGAGCATCGGGTCCACCCCCTGCCCAAAGGGCAGGAAGTCAGCTATGGTCAAAGTATCCCACCAAGATAAGCATCCAAATGTTTCTTAAAAGTGTCCAGAGTAGGTGCTTGCACCACCTCTGGGGGGAGTCTATTCCAGGCCTTGGGGGCTTGGACAGTAAAGAATTTTTTCCTTATGTCCAGCCTAAAACAGTCTTGCAGGAGTTTGTGACCGTTGGACCTTGTCATCCCTTGGGGTGCTCTGGTGAACAGGTATTCCCCCAGGTCCTGATGCACACCCCTTATGTGCTTATAGGCTGCCACCAAGTCACCCCTGAGCCTGTGCTTCTCCAGACTGAAGAGTCCCATGGCTCTCAGCCTCTTTTCATAAGTCCTGTTCTCTTGCCCTCTGATCATGCGCATGGCTCTCTGGACTCTTTCAAGCTTCTCCACATCCTTCCTGAATTGTGGAGCCCAGAATTGGATGGAGTACTCCAGCTGTGGCCTCACCAAGGCTGAGTACAGCAGCAAGATGATATCCTGGGTCTTGCTTGAGATGCATCGGTGAATGCAAGGATAGATCATCCTCTTTGACCAGTACCACGTCCAGCAGTGTCTTGCCTCTTGTTGGCCCGTACACTTCTTGAGACAGGTAGAATTCATCCATGCATGTGAGGAAGCTTTGAGACCTATCAGATTTGGTTGAGCGTTCTTCCTATCAGATGTCCAGGTAGTTGGAGTCTCCCATGACAACCATGCACTGAGAGCATGTAGCCTTGGCCAGTTGCCTGGCAAATTCACAGTCAAGCTCTTGTTCCTGATTTGGAGATCTGTAGTAGACTCCTACCATTGTATCCCCTTCTCCATGTTCCCCTTGTATTCTAACCCAGAAGGTCTCCAGTAGTCCTTCTTAGGTGCCAATATCTAACCATAGAACCTTAACTGAGGAAATACCATGTTTCACTGAATCCATCCTAAAACCTCTTGTCATCCAAAGAGTGAGTTTTGCCCAAGACACAACAGAGTTTCTACAAAAATGTAAAAACATAGACCACCTTCCCATCAGTACCTTCCTAGTCACAGTGAATGTTACAAGCTTATATACCAACATCCCACACCAGGATGGCATCCAAGCCTGCCTTACAGATCTACAAGATCGAGATCACAATTTGGAGTACAGACCTAAAGATATTACTGAATGTATATACTTTATCCTCTCACACAGCTTCACTTTCAATAACCGATACTTCCTCCAGACCATGGGTACAGCTATGGGCACAAAAATGGCCCCATAATATGCTAACCTTTTTATGGGCCACTTGGAAGAAGAATTTTTTTCCTCATAAAGAAGTTAAAGTTGAGATTTGTATCAGATAGTAGGCTGCCCTTCCCCCCCCCACATACTTCAAGTTGGAAGAGCAATTAAGAATAGTAGTCATGCCAAACACTGCATTCATTTGAAGGCACTTTCAACCCAGAGACCTGTAGTTATCTTGGTAAACTAAATTTGAAGGATTTTGGTTTATTTGTTTTAATTAGATATGGGCCTGGGCTACATAAAGATTGAGATTTGACCTTGGTCTGCATCCAAATTGCCCAAAAACGTAAGTGAGAGAAAGTTATATCCCTCAATCTGATGGTGATAGCCTACAAAATCATTCACACAAATTTGGACCACCTCAATGGTTATTTAACGTGACTAAAGTTAGGCACATGCTTAAATACTGACCTGAGCCGTAGTAATTTTGGTAGAAATTTCCTACTGTTCCTTACCTCTCTCCACTCTCTCACTGCCCCACTATCTTGTGAATTTGTGTGCCTGAGGAAATAATGGAAATATCAGTGCTGGCAGCTGAAGGTCCCTAAACTATGCTTAGGCGAGGATTGGTGAAAGCACTTGATGATATATTGCTTTAACAAGGTGTCGAACAGAAAGATCAACAGGGGATTTTCTATAAATTCATTTTTTTTTACCTTTGCATCTGTAAAAGAAAAAAAAAGTTTTCAAATAGCTTCTAAAATTCTACAGTGTAAGTTCAGTAAATGAATATAGACGCCACACAACTTCTAAAGCATTTTATATATTTTTGAATTGTTTACCAACTTTTTTAATCACTGTCCAATGCAACTCAAGATTTCTGTGCCTATAACATTTCAAGGAGGTTTTCCAGCTGTACTGGATCTGGGAATACATTTTTCACACTTGCTTGTAAGAAGAAACTGTCACATGAATAGGTATATTCATATCTAAGATCAAGGAGTTGGTGGGCTATTTTCTATCACTATTTTTACTGTTATATTTTCTTCTATAATATTTTTGCTGACAGGTTATTTTTCCCCTGGAGTAGTAGAATCATGGAAATTAGAGATGGAAAAGACCTATTAGTTCATCTTGTCAATTTCCCCTGCCAACAGAAGATTGTTCCCTGGAATGAATTCTCCAGTGTTTCTGTCTACAGAGCCTTGTAAACAGAGAGAGTCAGCATATACCTTTTCTGATGTAATATTTGCTGCAGCAGTAGGGGGCAACAAGGAGGGAGTATTTTATTTATATATTTATTTACTTTCTTACAAAGGACGGTGAATGGAACAAGTTGTTAAACTCTTCAGAACACTTCTAATGCAGCACAAGTGTGTGTTGAGGTGGAGGTTCAAGATATCAACTAGGAGTGAATATGTTATAAGCCTCAGCACTAAGCGCTCACTTTAGGGATTCCTGTGTGTATTTAATGTATTTTTATCTTTATTTAAAAGGCATTCATTGCAAACCTCTACAACTGCAATGAAAATATTCAACCTACCCCTGAAAGCCCTTACAGACATGAATGATTCTTACTAACAAATACAGTTCCACTGAATATAAGGATGCTACTCACTAAAGCAAGGACTACTTTTACAAATAATGATTTGCTGGAATAATCCTGTGAGCTATAAATTAAAAATGTGTCTCTAACTATTGTTTGTATAATTAGCCCCATATAGAGCGGGATGGGAAATGGTTATCCTCTCCCTCAACTCTTAAGAATTAAAAAAAAAATCCTGTTGCGCAGTAGAACAGCACCAAGATTTGTCATATTTTTTGTAAAGTGATTGGGTGGGCATGTGTTTATATAAGCATGCAGAATCAGCCAGCATAGTCAATAGCTAGGTGTTTGGGGCACTCACCTCGGCTAAGGAGAAGCCAAATTCAGGTCCCCCACTCACTATTTTCCCCAGTGAGTGCTCTAACCACCAAACATATTGAGTAGCCTGATCTCTTCTGTTATAAATGTTCTAGTTCAGATAAATATCCCTTGGGTTAGGGATTTGAACTTGGATGTTCAATTTCCCAGGGAAGTGGCATATCCACTAAGTTATCAAGAAAGTCCCTTACTCTTCCCTGATGAATATTCAATTACTTATCTAAAGTAGTGTAGCTCCCTCAGAGGAGTCTATCCCAGAATAGCTGAGGAGTTGTGTCCTAGATTATGTATATGTGTTCAAATGATCTGGGAGAATTCTCCTAGGTTTGTTTTCTGGTATAAAAACTTACCTAGAGATGACTGAGCAGATATTCAAATGCTGCGACCCAAAAGAACAGAGAGTTTGCAATGCTGATGCTGTACCTCATACAGGGGGAGCCCTGTGCACACGTCTCAGCATGTTCTGCAGGTTTCTTCAGTTTGCCTGCAGAGAGATGGTAGCATTGCACAGGGCAGCCCTGATTGATTGACCCAGACTGCTCAGGGACAGTCTGTGTCTCCCTGTAGCATAGTGTGGGGATTGCAAAGGGCAGTATGTTTTACTTCTTGCTCAGCTACAACAGCAGAGTCCAGCCTGAGCAACACACTCTCCCTGGGAAAAAGGAGGCAGGGCAGAAGCAAAGCACCTTTGATGCTGGAGGACTGAGCTATGGCTTCTCCCAGAAGAGATCATGTACAGACATTCGCTTTCCCAGAAGAAACTCTCCCAGGAGTGATTTAACCAAGGATATTCCCAGGTTATTTTTCCCTGGATTGGCCATTAACATTTTGGAAGAAAAATCTTAAACATCTGTACATTCATAGGGTGCCTATATATGAGTGTGGGGGCTGCTCCAATGCACTGGAATTCCAACATGTTAGAGCAGACTCGATTAATTGAATCTGCTGGAGCATGGCAATTACCATTCTCCAACAACCTCCTGCGTCTCATATATCAGTGTCCCTGTGATTAAAAGTAGCAGTGGGGGCACGTGAACTAAAGCTCATTGAATGAGCTTTAGTTCACGTGCCCCCACCACCATTTTTAAGCGCAGAGCCGCTGATACACGAGACCCAGTGGCACTTTAATTAGAGCAGCGCTTGTAGTCACTCTAATTAAAGTGCTGCATCCACCATTCCCAGAACATGTGTAAAAGTGTCCATAGTTTCTCTTGGAAGAGCAACAAGTCTCTCAGGAGAAACTGAATGTCTCTACAAGGCCTGTATGTGGCCCTTAGTCTGTCACATTCGGGGGGAGTGTCATAAGCATCATGCTCTTGGCTATTCTTATTACTGTATCTGCTTTGAAGCAGAATTCCACTCTGGAGCTGATATTTCATTTATCAATGAAAGTTTCTTCAAAGTTGTGTATTCCTTTGAAACATTAGTGATTCAAAGAATCAGTACAATTTTATGAAAAAAATCTGTATTTGCTAAAAACCTTCTAACCATCTTTAGGGCTAATTAAGAGTTGTGAGATCAAGCAATATCATGTTAATAATAAAAAAATTAACTCCTCCTAACAACGGACACAGTTTATGATATCAATTCTCCAGCTCCAGGAAAGACCTGTATGAAAAGGCCTTGCAATACAAAACAGCATCAAAAGTACCAATTTGTTGGCACTATGATGCTAATCTTAGAGATATCACCTTCTTCAGGTGGTACATTAGGCATTATGGTATGTCAGCCTATGTATATTAATGGAGAGGAGGAGGATATTATGGTAACTTCTTGAAGTTTTAGCTTGTAAAATGTGCCAAAAATCATAGAATATGGTGTTATGAATGCAGTAGTATTTTTCCTTATGAAAGAAATCACTGCTGCACAGTACATTACAGTAGGGGTTTTTTTTAACCCTTTCATATTTATTGTAAGATAATTTTCAAAAATAGACTTGGAAGAAATATTCATGGAATGAACCAAAGCCTAATACTAAATAGCTCAGAAACATTACAGCACCACTTTTTTGAGTGAATGCTTTTGTATCAATTCATACTGAAATTCTGGTATAGAAATATGTAGTTACTGTTAGGTTGCTGATGCTGTTTGCTCATGTAGATCATTGTTGAGCCTATTGCTGTGTAAGGGCACTCTTATCAGGGCCGTTCCAAACAAAGAAATTACAATGTTATTAGTAAAGACTATCTTCTAAGGGATTTTGTACCATAACCCACGTCATTGCATTGAAATACTTATATACTAACAGATTTTTACATTTTGTAAGCATGTATACATAGTTAGGACAATGTGAAATTCATACTGAAATACTGTCAGAGTTCCAGATTAGTAAATATCATAGGAGATTTGTACTTCTAAATTTTTCTGTAGCTATAATCATATATTTCATAGAGGGCACATTTACACGAGATGTTTACTGAGCAGTAGAATAATTAGTTGCATAGCAAATGTCTCTACAGCGCAGTGAACTGGGTCTGTACAGGGTCAGCATCTACACATGCACCCTTGTTAGGCTGGAGTAAACTAATTAGCTTATTTAATACAAGTGCTATCCTGCTGGGGAGTTTTTCCCCCCACCAGCAGCACACAGGTAGACCCTGACTTAGGCATGAGGGTGTTTCAGTGCTGGGGATTCCTGCCTCAGGCCCCAGCCAGCTCCTTTGCAGCATGTTTAGGACATGGCTTAGGAGATGGTGTCACCATGGGCTTTAGAAGGTGGCTTAGGAGATGGTGTCACCATGTGGGCTTTGGGTACCTCGACCATGGCACACAGTTCTATGACAGGGATGTTGTACATGCAAAGGATGATATTCATCTCATGAGTAGAAGGAAGAAGCTCTTTGCTACGAGTCACCAACTTCTTGAGGAGAGCTTTAAGCTAGGCAAGATCAGGGGCCTGGGAGAAGGTTCCCCTGCAGTACATGAAGCCACTAGTCACAACATCACATGGAAGGGTGTTCAAGAAATGGACAACCAGATTGATAATGTCATCTTCCGACACAGGCGGTGCATGAGAAAACCTGAGGTGACTAGGGCAGAGGTCAAGTGTCTTTATAGGAATGCCAGAAGCATGGGAAACAAACAAGAGGAACTGGCACTCCTCCTGCTTGATGAGGATTTCAGTCTGGTCAGGTTAATAGAGACCTGGTGGGATGACACACATGATTAGGCAGTGAATATTAGGGCTAGAGGCTTTACAGGAAGGATTGGGTTGGGAAGAAGGGAGGAGATGTGGCTCTCTATGTGAAAAAGCAGTACCCCTCCCTGCAGGTCACATTTGACAACAGGGAAGGGTCCCTTGAGACCCTCTGGGTCAGAATACAAAGAAGATCAAGATAGGGAGACCTGATGGTGGGAGTCTACTACAGGACTTCCTCCCAAGAAGAGGAAAGTGATCAGGCATTCTCCAGAGAACTGACTGAGGCAGCTAACACTAGAGACATGATAGTCATGGGTGACTTTAACTACCCTGACATCTGTTGGGAGGATCACCCAGCCACCTCCGACAGGTCAGCCAACTTCTTGACAACAATAGGCAACCTGTTTCTGATGCAGATTGTGGAAGGGCCTACCAGGGGTAGGGCCACTCTGGATCTAGTGCTGGCCAAAGGTGATGACATCATAAGCAACCTAAGGATTGGTGGTACTTTGGGAGACAGCAATCACAACCTGGTTAGGTTCACCTTCCACAGTAAGACTGGAAAATTAGACAGCAAAACAGAAATCCTGGACTTCAAGAAGGCAGATTCTGCTAAACTCAAGAGGCTAGTTGGAGAGGCCCTCTGCAACCAGACGACTTGGGAGTTCAGAAACAGTGGAGCTTCCTTAAGGAGGCAATTCTCACAGCCCAAAAACAACCCATCCCGATGCGGACAAAAAATGGGAAAGGAGCCAATAGACCCACTTGGCTCAATAGGAATATTAGAGAGCTTCTGAAAAAGAAAAAAGAAACCTATAAACAATGGAAGAATGACTCAGCAACCAGAGAGGAATACACTTGTATCACCAGGGCCTGCAGTTATGAGACGAGGAAAGTGAAGGCAGGCATGGAGATCAAGATGGCAACCAGAAGAAAAAAAACAACAAAAAGTCCTTCTACAGATGCATACTAGGAAGCAAGAAAAAGTCCACTGTGGGACCCCTACTGAATGCTCAAGGGCAGCCCATAGTTGATGCCCGTGAAAAAGCAGAGCTGCTAAATGCTTCACGTCAGATTTCCTGAAATCAAACGTGGGCTGTTCACCTGACCAGAGGCCTGGGGAAAATGGGGAAGACAACAAATTACACAAAATCAGTCCTGAACAGGTAAGGGATCTCCTGCAACACTTGGATGCCTTCCAGTCTGCTGGGCCCAATGACCTGCACCCAAGAGTCCTGAAAAAACTGGCTAAGCTAATAGCAGCACCACTGGCCAAGCTGTTTGAAGAGTTGTGGAACTCAGGAGTGGTCCCGGATGACTGGAAGAGAGCCAATATAGTGCCCATCTTCAAGGAAGTGAAGAGGGGTGACCCTGCATACTACAGGCCAGTCAGTTTGACTTCAGTCCAGGGTAAAATCTTTGAAAAAATTATTAAGGAGGCCATCATTTGCAAGCTGGAAATGGATGGGGTGTTAAGAAGCAATTAGCATGGCTTTGTTGAGGGTAGATCATGCCTGAGAAACCTTGTGTCCTTCTACGACCAGGTAATTAGCCATCTGGATGAGGGACACATAATGGACGTGATTTGCTTAAACTTCAGTAAAGCCTTTGGCTCTGTTTCCCATGGGATTCTCTGAAACAAACTCAAGGTTGTTGGACTTGACCAGTCTACAGTGAAGTGGGTGAACAGTTGGCTTTGAGTCCACTCCCAGAGGGTGGTGATTGATAGGATGGCCTCATCCTGGAAGGCTCATCCTGGAAGGCAGTACCAGGGATTGGTACTTGGACCCGTGCTCTTTAATGTATTCATGAATGACTTGGATGAGGGGGTGGAAAGCTCAATTATTAAGTTTGTGGATGATACCAAGCTGTGGGCTAATGCGGGCACACTGGAGGATAGGGTCAGGATCTAGAATGACCTTGACAGGCTGGACTCATGGGTGAAATGGAATCAGATGGGTTTAACAGGGATAAGTGCAAAGCCCTTCATCTGGGTAGGAAGAACCCTCACCACAACTACACAATGCATGGTGGCCCAGTGGCTGGCACAGTATCTGAGTGAGACCTGGGGGTTATGATCGACTGGAAAATGAATGTGAGCCAGCAGTGCGATGAGGTCTCCAGGAAAGCAAATAGATCTCTGGTGTGTATGAGCCAATGTGTGTCCAATAGGACCAGGGAAGTGCTCCCCCCTCTCTATACGGCAGTGGTGAGGCCTCAGCTGGAGTACTGTGTCCAGTTTTGGGCACCGCACTTCAAGAAGGACATGGATAAGCTTGCGAGAGTACAAAGAAGAGACACCTGCATGATCAAGGGCATAGAGGATAGGCCCTACTAAGAGAGACTTGGGGAATTGGGCCTGTTCAGCTTGAGTAAGAGAAGGCTGAGAGGTGACTTGATAGCCACCTACAAGTACATCGGGGTGAACACTAAGATTTAGGAGAGCAACTCTTCAGGAAGGTACCTCAAGGGAGGATGAGGACCAACAGACATAAGCTTATAGAAGATTTATGCTAGATATATGGAAGAACTTCTCTGGTTCTACAATTCTTTGATTCTATGTTGAGCCAGGAGGAGAAGCCCCAGGTTGGCAAGCTAATCCCCTGCTGTTTTAGGAGTTCCAAGTGTTAAGAGATTCATAATCTCTTCCTGATTGCAGTCTGATAGCTACTTATTAATCAAGACCCTTCTGACCCTGGGAGCTCCTAATAATCTAACCGAAAGAATTTTGTCCTTCAGAATTCTTGTTTGTAAGTATATATTTTGGGGGGAATACAACTAAAAGTTCACAAATAGAACTATGGGTGCCACCTGTTTTAGGAGACAAAGGCCAACATTACTCTGCAGAATAAAACTTGACACTTTTACAAATGGGTGCTAAAGTTAAGCTCCTAAATTGGTATACCGAACACTTAATAGAACAGCAAGATTTTAAAAAATGATGAACATACAGATGCTCCCACTGAAATCAGTGAAAACCTCTCATTCAGTTAGAGGGAAATGGGAACAGGCAATATGTTTCCTTCTTACCAGGAACATTTTCACATAGACTATGGGTCTAATTCCACCATGATCTTGGACAATCCAAGGCACCCTGTATAGGCAGGACTTTGGATTTCTTAAGTGTCCTGTGCTGACAGCCTGTTAAGAAAACATATAGTCCAGGACTAACTAAATCTTTTTCATAAATGTTGGGAAGTAATCATATAATTGGGATTTCTCTGAGCTATTTTTCTTATCTACAAAGCATAAATAAACTAATAACTGGGTGCATCTACACGAGATGTTTTTTGCACAGCAGACTAATGAGATTCACAGTAAACATCTTGCATCTACATGTGCTACCCTATTAGGGCAAAGGAAACTAATGAACTCCACAGCAGAATAGTACATACAAGTACTATCCTGCTGTAGAGTTTATTAGTTTCTTGTGCCTCCCAGCTAGTCCCATACTGGAGCATTCTTGTGCCTCAACTAGCTCCTCTGCAGCATGTTAAGCCAGGTCGGAGTAGCCCCAGGCTGGCAGGTTGACTTTGCCAGGACCCATTGCCAGCTGGGGCTGTTCTGACCTGGCTTTCTGTGCTGTGGTCCTGGGTGCATGTTCAAATCATGCACCCAGGAGCAATAAATTCCAGCACAGTCTGCACTGGAGTTTGTTGTTGTGTGCTAATAGCACATGTAGATGTGATCACTGTTACACAAACTTAACTCCAGTTCAGCTCTTCTGCTCCCTGACCAAAGGAATGAAAACCCAGTAGATGTCTTCCTAAGTGCATGAAAAAGGAGAATGTCAGCTTTCCAGCCTTATTCCCATCACTTTTCCTGGATCCTTCATTAATGTTGTCTTTTTCACAGATGGGGCTCTACATGTGAAGAGGAGAAGGGCCAGGGTGGATTGAGAGAGACTGATGGATGTCTTCTCTGTGTCCCACTTATTCCCCTCCAACCAAGCCCCTTATCTTTGTTCACTTGAACTAAAGCTGAGAGGAGATCCTATTCACTCATGGCATGTTCCCCCTCTGGTGTGAAATTCCTCAGTCCAGAGAGCGGTCTTTGTCTGTAAGCAACTGAGGAGTGTCATGGCAGTGCAGCCTCATCAGCAGTCAGATAGGCCTAGGGGGTAGAGAAAAGGTATCAGACCACTGGGCACAAGGAAAACAATCCAGGGGAAATTCCAATGCGGAAACTCATCCAAGTTTCTTATCACCAATCTCGGTTATTTCCTAGGTGCTGCAACTGTAGTCCTGTAAATTTGTGACGGTCATTTTTCTGTTTTACCATCAGACTATCTAGAGAGAGGCAGCTAGCTGCGTTAGACTAAAGTCTAGCAGAAAGCAAGGTGGATTTGCACCTTATAGACTAACTAAACCAGTCGGGTATTCCCTCTCCAGAATACTGTTGGGTATATTTACAAGGTCAAGTTACCACAGGGAAATAGAAGTTTATCTGGTGTAGATAGGACAGTATGTGTCTGTAGGGAAGTGTTAGTTATCTGTGTTCCCGTTTCTACCTGTACTTATCTTTTACAGATATCAAATGACAATTGTTTCCTGACTGAAAACAGAGAAAAAAATAAAACAGTTAAGGGAAAAATCACCACCTTCGGAAGTCAAAGTCAAGAAAAGAAAAAATTAAGCTTCTTTAGATGGGTGAGGGAAACAGTGTTAGAGAGCCAGACATGAAAATTAGTCTACCAAATGAATGTTTAGCTTCACATTTTTAAAATAGATCTCGATGGTCTGTTCATAATCTCACATTTTGCTTTTTCATGTGGTTTGCTTTTCACTCTTTTGGTGTTATTGTTTTGTAAAGCTTAAGACTTGCAACCTTATCAAATCTCGAGGTTTTATGAGATCAAACTGTGTGGAGGATTTTCTTGACTGTACAGTGATCTTTCCAGTGTGACAAAGCCAGCTGAAAAGCCCTGGAATACAAAGGCATTGTTGAGTATCCAAGAGACTTCCAGAAGATAAACTTTTAAACTCTGTTTTGTTTTGTTTTGCTACATTAGTTTTCCTAAGGCAAGATGCCTAGGCTCTTCTTTCACTAAATGTGCAAGGAAATCTGACATGAACTTTGCAGACTGTCTTAAATTTTAGGCTCTGTTTGTTGGCTGCTAGACACCTTAGCAGGGCAATGAACTGGGAGACAAAGAGAGTGAAACTGCAAAGGCGGGCTTGAGAAGGAAGCATTTATTCCATCACAATAGTCCTTTGTTTTTCCTGAATTTGGGCTGGGTATCTGGTTTAGTGTCTGGATACACTAGTCATGGACACCTGACTTTCTCAAGGACAAAATTCAGTGAAATGCAAAGGTGTGTTTAAAACTCAGGCGTGATGAAATAGAAATGCCATGGCTAGTTGCTGCCAGTAAAATCTGTGAAATCCATAGACTAAACCTCTAGTTAATAAAGCTTCCTCTCATAAGACTACTTCATCTCCCTCCCAGACCCTTTGAAACTTGCCCTATAAACTGTACTGTACCTTGATATATACAGTAGCATGCAGTAAGGCTGGATTCCAAGACTTGCTTCATGAAAAGGTACATTGTATTTAAAAAGGAATAAAATATTTGTGCTGAGGATTTACAGTCAAAGTAGTAGGGGCAAAACGGTTGTCTTCATTTTTCTTTCACCATTTTAAAAAGGTTTAGCTGAAAAAAAAAATGAAGTGCCTCCCATCCACTATATAACTCTATAACTGTGAGATCACAAAGACTTTCTGCATCAGCTTAATCTTGACTGAAGCTCAGCTTCTCAGCAGAAATTCGGCATATTTATGTTGCTGAATGAAATTTGAGGACAACAGAAGAATATTTCAGTGTTTCATTAATAGTTCACTATCTGTTCCTGTTTAGTTTGCTAAGAAACCATAAGACACATTCACATGAGCTTAGGGGACAGATTGTCTTAAAACTTGCTCTGCTTTATGGAATGGCCAGATTGTGCCTGTTAGGCATTGACCCAAGTTAAAAGTTGTGCAAAGCTGTAAGAGTTATGGAAGCCCCCACCTATGCTCAAGGACAATGGGTGTGTTGAGTCAGTTCTTTGGATCATGCTTTATGTTATGTGCTCAGAAGCTGTATGGGTCAGGCTCCTGTCTTATCAGGACCATTTAGGATGTCTGGATTCTGCTAACATCCTAAACCAGAGCATGCCAGGTGTGGAGGTTTTTTTTATTGATCCTGGCCACTACATAGGCAGGATCCCTAAAGACACAGAAACACCATTTGTGCACTCACTCTGGGGGCTGTCCTTCATGTTAGCCCACAAAAGGCCAAGAAGCAATCTGAAGTTGAGATCTGGATCTAAGATTTGGAGAAGTTTGAATCTTTTACATACAAAGTCTGACTACAGAAACCTAGTGCCCCCCTCCTCCTAACAATTTGATCCATATCTGAATTTTTTAGCTGTCTAAGAGTAGCTCAGGTCAGCAGATCTGATTTGGTCCTATCTCTGTAATGTTTAGACATAAAGGAAATTGGTGCTTGTGCTTTTGTGACCAAGAAAATAGGTATTTAGGATCAGAAGAGCTGTGTTTCCTGAATTCCAGAGCTGGGTAAAGACTGGATCACCTGAATTTCATGCCACATACATATTGGCCACATCTATACAAGATGTTTACTGTGGAGCTGACTAATTAGCTCCACAGTAACATGTCAGTGTCTCCATGTGCAGTGCTATTAGGCTGGAGTAAACTAATTAACTCTGCCATAGAATAGTACTGCCAGACGCAAGTACTACTTTACTGCAGAGTTATTTACCCCACCACAACACATGTGTAGACACTGACACTGTCAGAGTTTATTCAGTCAAATTAATTGCATGTGTAGACACACCCATTAAGAGTTATATCAGGTAAACCTAGGCTAAAAACAGATGTCAGGTTTATCTGAGGTCTGATTGTTCTGAGCATAGGTGTGGGACTGTCCTTTACACAGGCAGCTCGAACGGCAACTCACTTCAATTAGCCTTGATTGTCCCTAGGAAAAAAGTCTTATCTGGGTACTTCGCAGTACTCAAAGTGGGACAATAGGCTCCTACCTTCTGTAGGATCGCAGAATAAAAGGCTTTGTCCTGGGGGAAACCCAATGTCTGTTTTGAGCCCTTAACAAATAGCTTTAGTTCTCTACAGTAATGGCTCACTGTTAAAAACCAGGCTTGTGAACTGTAGTGTTGTGTAGAATAGGGCAGTGATTATTTTTATAAAGGAAAAATCCTGATAATAGAAAAAATAGGCTTAAACTTATAAATCTCCAGTAACTGGTTAACTATTCTGTAAGCAAGAGTTCCTTAATGATTAACAGAGGAGTATGAACTAACACTCCTACTGCAGTGATTTCTTTCAGCCACACACGCTGTCCCTGTCTCTTATGACTTGTTTTAAAATGATGGCAAGCAGTGCTAAGCAGAATCCCTTTTCTTTGGAAAGAACATAGTGTGCTAGGGTTCCCTTTGGATACTTTCCAATTTTGTTTTTGCAAAGTGGGATACCTTTTGAAATTTCCATTACATCAATGTAGTGGTTTTAACAGCAAATCACAGATCATTCAGCTGCTTTACAGAATTTGTTTGTACCACTTTTTTGGGGGGGGGGTTAGAAAAATAAGCAAACTGCATGGAAAGGGTGAACATATACCCAGGAAATAGTTTGCTGATAACATAGGAGCCTTCAAGTCTGCTGGGTGGTGCCCTACGTTTTCTTAACAAAGAGGCGAGTGTTGGTTCTTCAAATAAAAGTTACTTTTTGCACTCACGTAACTGAGGCTGAGAATTTCCAAGATGAAAAAAAAGTTGGCTTTTTATTTATTTTTCATTTTTTTTGGAGCAGTGCATAATTTGAGTGGGATCTCCTCTCCCTCCCACAAACCCCAACCCCCCACATCGCCCTCCCCATTTTCTGAGGATTACAGTATCCCAAAAACTCTTTAGCCCTGTGAGCAAAGGAAACAGAAATGGCTCGGCATTATGAACTGAGTAGAGATTAAGTTATTGGCGGCCTTGAAATAGCTCTTTCTCAACTTCCATTCCCATGAGGTTATCCACATAAAGTTGCTGTTTAGTACAGGGTCAGTGTGATGAAATTTATTTGTTGAGTCTCTTTGGTGCCAAAGCTTTTGCCAACAATCTGATCTACCTGATAGTGGTACTATTTCAGAAATGTCCAGTCAGTAGAAGAAATGCAGTGTCTGTAGAGTTTCAAATATACTGGTAATAACTGAGATCAGGGCAGAGGGAAAAAAAGCCCTTTTCTCTCTCTCTTTTTTTTTTAATCATCGTTTATGTCAGTTACCAGATTTGCCTTTACACAAAATTAAAAAAAACTACTTTTTATTTCAAATGTTCCCCCTCACAGAATATTACTTATCATCTTTCTTACATGGCTCTATCGTGTTGCATGTACTTATGTTGATTTATATGTGAAAACTTAAACCATAAAATGGCACTAGATAAATTAAAATTGATTATTTGATGAAACGGTGAGAGAAGTATAGCAAGTATACTTGTATACTTTGTGTTGGTTTTTTTTCATATAAAACGGCATGGACTATGGGGTAGAAAGCAGCAGCAACAACAAAGCACATATTACACTATAGACCAAACACATGTACACAAAGTATCAGTCCAGTTTATTACATTTTGGACTCCTTAGTAGGTAGATTTAATGAATAAACAGGGCTATTTATTTTATTTTAGTTTTCAAACTAGAAAAGAGGAATACTTTTCATTTTTTCCCTAACTTTTAATTACCAACATATGACACCATAATTAAAAAAGTCTCCTCTTTGTTTAGTCATTCATGAAATGAGTTTATAGCCACAAATTTCCTTTATCAAAACCCCAGCTTGTAGGCGCCTGCCAGAGTTGTGGGATTATGTCTAACTTCTGATAAGTGGGACAGTTCAATTTCCCTTTCTTTTAACTATGAATAAATTAATCCAAATACCATGAAGCCTGGAGAAGTTTCCACTACATCTTCCTATCTTTACTTTTTGCTTCACACTAACCCAAATGTTAGTCTTATGAATTATGACTCCTGTCTGTGTCCACTTCTATAACTTCCCATGACCCAACCAGGAACAGCTGAACATCCACTTTGTATTCTATTTTCATGGGTCTGACTCTTGCCTCCTTACTGCTGTACTAAAACCCCCGTGTTTTGACCCACATTGCTTTCTGTCTGTGAACCAAACCATTTCTGTACAAAACAGGCAAAATATATTTTTGGTGGGGTTTTTTTGCTTTATCTTTAGTTTTATGGAATGTGGCATTTCAAAGACAAGTTTGTTTTCAAATCTGGATTGCAAAATCCAATTCAGGAATGAAACTAAGCCAGCTGGGTATGTTTTCATAAGATCATGGAATTGGAGGGGACATCAAGGCCCCTTGATGTATTAGCATGCCAAATATGAAATTCCAACTGATAGTTACTGATGCTTCTCCCAGCAAAATTGATCAATCTAGAATGTACTCATGTATTTGAAATGAGTGATTTGCATATCTGCACTGGAAAGGACCCTGCCTGTTCATCAAATTACTGAAGGCAAATCAAACTGCAGTGATCACAGCAGTTCTCCGGGCAATCTTGACAGTAGCTCTGTTGCCCTGGGAGGTACCTAATGACTGTGATGCCATGGATTTGATGCTAAAGCTTCCCTGTCATATGGTGATTGGAACCTTAATATTTGGACACTTTTGTAAGACCTACCTTTCCTTCACCATTGAGATTAGTGCTGCTGCTACTGTAGTTTCCTTGTATGTGCATATTGCAGACAGACAAGAAATTTTAGATCCGGCAAATCACTTCTCCACTGTCTGGCAACTCCATCCCCTACCAGGGGGACATAGACTTAATACTACATGCTGTCAGGTACTGCACTTTGTAAATTTGGTGCAGAATATAGGGCACAGCAAATAAATGTCAGTCGGGTATAGTGACTTCATATAAACCTGTGCTAGTGTGAAGTAAACGTAACATAATCCAGGCCAGAAGGACCTATGATAATGGCCATGGAAGGAACAAATACTCTGTGTCTGTAATACTTCCAGTATCATTATATGAAAATGTGAACTGAAAAAACTCAATAGTTTTGCCTCCTAATTCTAATATGAGAGACAAGAGTAGACTCAGTGTAATTTTTATTATCTCATAGGTATTGTCTCTTCCTTCCTTGTTGCTCGTATTCCACTCTGTCTTTTTTGCACTCTACCCACTCTATTATGTTTGCCATTCTGTTCTCTTTCTCTCTTTTAAGGACTTCTCCCCACCACTTTTTATTTTATTTCTTTCTTTCTCCCTATAAAATCTCTTTATCAGGCTGAGAAACTGAACCATTTAATTCAAACTGGCAATGTTTGAATACCTTCAGAAATAGCACAATGAGGTTGAAAAACCCTAGTTCAAAGAAAGAGATGTAAAATTGCATGCAGCTCTTCATCCTGGGCTTACTAATTGTCATTAAAGAAATATACAATGATAATTTTAATGCATAACTTTTATTTGTTCCCTTAAAAACAGATAATCTGGCAGCTAAATCATTCTCCAAACAATCATTTCACCACTTAGACATAACAGCGAGCTTCTGGGTATATTTCTTTAAAAAAATTATCTCATCATTCATTTGTCTCCCACTGGTAAATCCATAAGGACTGTAGTCATAATGCACACAATCTAACTTTCTACTGTAGAGCAGAATAACTTTTAGCCATTCTGCTACCTCTCTTACTCTTCGCTTAAAATGAAGTGGAGGCATTGTCGTCTATTGGTTTGAGCAGATGAATGAAAAGTCAGAAGTTTATTTTCATGTAGCATACATTGCCATGAGATCTGGGCACAGTTACAGCCGTTAAAACAAATATAAACCAGTCTCAATTAGAGGCTATCAATTTTAATTATTTAACTGTAGGACTTCCATGGGGCTTATTTAAAGGCCTGTATAAACAAATATACCTTGTCTTGTGGCCTGGGGCCTGCCAAACTTGAGCTTGGTGTGCAGCCAGATGGAGAAAGTTTCACAGGCAAAGGCCTTCATCTGAGATTAGTCTGGTCTGCATCCCAGATGATGAAACTCAAGGAAACATCAGCAGGAAAACCCAGCAGGTCTGAACTATCCAAATGAAATGCAGAGAGAAAAGTAATAATTTATGTAACACCCTAAACCCAGAGGTTCTCAAACTTTTTGGACCAATGCCTCACTCTAAACCCTCACAAGTTTCCCTTGAATCACCGTGCACCCTTTTCATCAAACTTTTAATTGAAAAGTAAAATGGATATGTAGACCATCATTTAGGAACAACTAGATGATCCAAAGTGATAAAGATGGTAAGTAACACTTGGGCCCAGAAGCAAAGTAGTGACCAACATGAAACAAAGCACAAGGTGTTCATAGTCATTCAGCATATTTAGGAAGGTGATATAATGCTACTTTCTGATTGTGTTTAAGGTTGTTAAACTCTTTCCAGAGTAACCTAAAACAGAAAAGTAATTTACCTGGAGGTGAGAAGGGTAAGACTGACAAGATCCATAACTGAAATGACATAATTTCACGGACTGCCTCAGAAGCAAGTAGTACTCTGAGCAACCACAGCCTTCAGAAATCTAGAAAGAGTGACATATTGAGACTAGCCCCTAGTGGTAGTCTATTTTATCAAAGGACAGTGGTGTAAGCATAGCTGTCACCTGGTTTTGCAATGAGCCTGAGTTCAACCAACAATAATTTGGAGTGGGCTTCACATACCACACTTACTTGAATCCAAGATGAGATTCCCTCCCCCCTCCATTGATTCAGAACAGGGAAATAGGCCCCTAGTCTTGGATTCAAGTACAAGGTGGAAGGGAGGGCAGGCAGCTGCTGTGGTTCTGACTCTGGTCTCAAGCTTGGGTGAGGGTCAGTCAGAACTACAGCAGCCACCTGCCTTCTGCCCCCTCCCCACTCCTTCTCTTACTGTCAGATATGGATCTGGCTCTAGCTCCATTCAGTCCCAGGGCATGGAGCACATTGATACTCTTCCCCCTGCCAGGCCAATCAACAGTGACACAGGCCCATCCCCAGGACTGCTTTGTGGCCAGACAGAGACTGCACTTCTGTGGCCTCCATGCCCCAGGAGAGAACAGAGTTAGAGCTATATCTTGCTCCTGGGGGAAGAGGGGAAGGGGGAAGAGGCTATGGGAATCAATGGAGGGTAGTGGCTGTAGGGGGGCAGAGGGAGACTATGGGGAGCATATGGAGGGGAAGAGGCTAAAGGGTGCAAGTGCCAGGGCACAAGCTGTGGGGATCAGCTGGCATGGGGCTCAGCCACCACACAGCAGGGGGGTGGGTAAGCTGCAGAGGGAAGATGTGGGAAGGGGGCAGAGGGCAAGGGGGCTGCTTGCCCCCATGCCACTGCTTTCTCCACTGTAGCATTGTGGGGGACAAACTTAAGGCAACCCTCCAATAATTAGCTTCTATACCTGGAAAATTATAATAAATTTATAAATTTTCCATATATAGAATCTAATTATTGGGGGTTTACCTTAAATTAGAAGTTGTCTTGGATTCAGGTAAGTACAGTTGTTTTGTCTGCCAGGAGTTGGAAAAGCTAGGAGACTTCAGGTTTGATGACAGTAAGAATTAAATCTGAGTAACAGCCCATAATATCTTGTTACATCTCTTAGCAGCTTGGCATTTTCAATTAACAGAATCAGTGCATGCTGAAGCGCTGCAGAACACTGCATGTTAGAAACTCTGGGTGGGAGGAGTATTTCCTTATAGCCTTCTGGATCATCTCGAAGAAACCCTACCACTGAGTTACTATACAGGTAAAACAACCTGACATTCTCATGGTCTCCCAAAGTGAGGGAATATTACATTTACAATTTAATCTCCTCACCACTGACATTTTACTCAGATCTACAGCTTACAAGGGATATATATGAGTATTGTCTTGATTTTACTTACATATTTTTAGTTGGAATGACAGAAAAAGAAAATCACAGAATCTGAACAAAATAGGAGCTGAAAAAATACCACTTTCAAAATTATCTGTCCCAAAAAGGAAGGTTAGAGAGTAGGGGTGTGCAAAACAGGTCCTACCTATTTGATTCAGATTTGGCCCGAATCAGGAACAGTTATTCGATCTGTTGATTTGGATCACTGTCCTTGATTCGATTTGGCCGAATCTGACAATTCGATGCTGGTTTGGCGAATCAGAGATTTGGACACAGGTACGGCTTCAAAAGTTTTTTTCTACATACCTTGAGGTAGCAGTGTGGCTCGTGATCACTGTGGTGCTGGGGCAGATGGAGCATCCTACAGCAGCCTGGGGGGCTCTCCAGTGTGCTTGGCAGTGAACCTGGTCTACTTCCAGGTCTGCTGGGGAGTGCGCTGGGGGGCCCCCATGCTCCCCTGGCCCAGTGATTGGCCACATGGGGACCCCAGGTGCCCCCCTCAGACCCAAGAGGCACCAGTCGCTGAGGCGGGGGGCTTGGGGGGGAGCCCCAGCATGCTTTCCGGTGGACCCAGGGTGTTTTTGGTCCACTTCTGGGTCTGCTGCTGAGCATGTAGGGGAGGCCCCATGCTTTTGTAGGACACTGCATCTGCCCCACCACCGCAGCATTCAGAGCCCCTGCTACTTAGAGGTAGGTAGAAAAAACTTTTAAAGCTGTATCTACGTCCAAATCGCCAAATCTGTCCGAATCGATTCAGAGGGTTCCAAATCGATTTGGAGAGATTAAAGGGTCCTTTGATTCTATTTGGATTTTGAGATTCAGCCACTAAATCAGGTCAAATCTCCGCCGAATTGAATCGGGGACCAAAGCTTCGCAAAGCCCTATTAGAGACCAGATGTAACTAGTAAGGCTAGTAGTGTTGGATTTATCAGCAGTAATACTTAGCAATGAGCTTGATACGGTTCAAAGCACAGATATCCCTTATAAGATGGACTTAAAAGTAGGTGTAAACTTTTCAACCATTCCCTCCTCATTGTGATATCCATATTGTGATGGATAGGGTTAACTGCCACTGACAGACATCAAGAAGGCCTTATTTGAAGGTCTTGTTTAAGAAGCGAGTCTTAGGAATAATTTGAATGAGGTAATAGTGGAGCTGTATCTTACTGAGATCACAAAATGGTTCCTTGACTAAAATAGCACGGGAAATTAAATTTGTCTGGGCACTTCTACACATGCTGCTGACTGCACATTTGGTACTGACACGGTGCAGTCCTGGCAGCTATGGTGACATAGCATCTCATGTAGATGCACCCAATGAGAGAGGACCCGGAGACAGGAGCAATTGATGGAAGAGAGATGCTGCGTAGGGAAAGAAGTAAAAGGCAGTGGAAGGGCGTAAGTGAAATCTTTTTCTTGAAGAGTGGGACAACCACATCAGAGTTCTGAGTCCTCTTAGCTTGGCTCTGCTACAGGCTCATTTAACCTGTGACAAATCACCTCTCTGTTCTTCAGTTTCCTAAAATGAAAACTCAAGGAAACCATAATATCAATGTATCTCCTGTGAAATGAACAAAATTACATTGGGTTGAGCATCTGAACTTTCCAGTGAATGGTGCTATATGAAGTAAAATTTATCGCAAATACTTTGACTAGTATTCTAGTATATCTTCAGCGTATATTTCACTATGCTTTGAAGATCAGCAAGATAAAACTGTGAGAAACATACAATGAAATTATAGCAGTACCTAGTTACATGGTAAATCAATAAGTTAGATGCAGGCAACTTGCAAAAAAATTTTCCCCAGTAAAATGCAAAAGTACTAAAATGTTTTGTTGTCATTATGGCAATTGAGAGTCATGGTGATACCCTTTGAACTGGGCAAGAATCTTTATTTCTAGGACATGGAAGAGATACTGCACTGCTTTGTTGTAGGGACAGTGTCTACTGTTTTCTGGATGTTTTCCCCTTGGTAAGCTGATGAGGCACAATTAAATTAAAGGGACCTTTAGTTCTTTCTGCTCAGAGATGTTGCCTTAGTAAGAGGGCAAAGGAGTAGATTTCAAACTTGAAAACTAGACAGTAACATGTTGGGCCCTTAGTTAAAACTTTAAGTATTTGCTTCAGTACAGATACAGCAGCTATGGTTTGAACGTCACAAAAAACACGCAGCTGTCTGTTGATAATTGATCATTTCAAGTCTGTAGTTTCAAAATATTTGACAGCGCTTTGCACTTGCTTTGGCAGAAGGCAGGTTTTTAATTCATTAATATATATCATGATGATTTATTGCACTACTATTATTACTTAGTATGTATGTAGCAGAAGGGCATATATAGAATGGAGATGCTTAAATGTTTTGTTTCGGTTTGTTGTGTGCCAAAATGGCTTAGTGCTAGTTAATTAGAATTCCTTTGTTCATGGGATACTTTCTGGTAAAAGGGTGGCTAGATAAATAAACATGAAAAGCCAGGCACCAGCCAAGTTTTCAAACTGGCATTCCTTTCCTAAGTTCCAGTCATCTTCAGACATCCCCTCAAGATCTACCAGTCATGTTACTGTTGATTTTGTATTACGAGAACTAGACAGGTGCCTAGAGGTGCTGCAGATACGGTAGCTGGGTTAAAGGAAGCTTGGATATGATGGCAGCAATTTCCTTTAAAAGTTTTTTAATTAGCACATATAACATGCCAAGAAAGGATTGCAAAATATAGATGACATGGCTTCTGTTTCATGCCTCACGGGTGTACTGTAAAATTAGATTCCAGGATTATTACATTTTGAAAAAGAGGACCTGTCGCAAGCAAACTGACCCAGGATGTTTGTGATGCCAGTCATATTCTGCTATGCTAAAAAATGACTGATGTGCCTTTAAAAGAGTCTTCATATTTTACTTTAACACATGGAAGTTTTTTCAGTTCCTCTCACTGTTGATGTTTCTCTTTCCCTTCCCCATGGACAAACATCCTTCCATTTTATTGGAGTTTTTTCAATAAGCAAACGGTAGTCTCCTTTTGTAATAACCCATCGTTAACCGTGTCTTTTTATAGGATCCCATTATGTACAGCACTTCTAAAAGGAGATGCCTCCACTCTGGGCTGGAGACTGGTGTGAAAAGTATAACGCATGCAGATGAGCCGTGAGGCGGAGTTCCTGGGACCAGTCATTTTATGTCACCCTCACTATGTTTTGGTGGCCAAATACTGTTGGGATAAGTTTCTGAATTGCATCAGGAAGTGGAAACCTTTTACTGTGCAATGCAGTACTTGTAGGAGACCTTTTTGTTCCATGTTTACTATCAGATGAATTGAAATTTTTTTAGTGTGAGGATTTTGATTTACTGAGTCTTTTGACTTAGGACATTCAAAATGTCAGGGATATAAATTTAAGGATTATAGTGTCAGGATTTTGTCATTTGGCCTTAGGTTGGGTCCTCTTAAAATGTTTAAAATGCATCACATCTGGTGTGCCACAGGGGAAAAAAATAAAAACATGTCCAGAGTATAAATGTGGTTATGGTCAGACAAGTGACTGTGTGAAAATGGCATGTTCTTAGTCAACAGATCTGTTCTCTGTGTGTGTTACCACATTCATGTGTGTATTTTATTGACACAAATAAGCTTTTCATTACTCCATTTAGCATGGGAAAGGCAGTGAAGCTGTGGGAGAGCAAGCTTGATTCTTTAGTATCTTGCACATCATAAGCAGAATTAACTAAGTTCCAGTTGCGGAGTCTTTATTATTAATGATGAAGATGATGCATGATCCAGTTTGACTTCCAGAGGCAAGAACTGAGTATGTAGCACTGGTAAATATTAATAAAAACAAAACAAGGACAATAACATCTTACTTGCAAACTAGTTTGATCTGGAAGTCATTGAGAGACAATAAGCATGAACATGAAACCCAAAATCATTTTTACAGCATGTTATTTTCAGAATATGACCACACTTAAGTGAAATAAGTTCAAAGAATAATAATAAAAAACAAATAGGCCCGATCCATCTTAATGATGAAACTGAGATTTCTTTGGAGGTAGGTGAACACTAGAGAGCAGCTGAGGAGTGAATTCACGATATTAAATGGAAAATCATCACTAAAAAAATCATAGAGGCTAGCAAAAAACAAAAGGTCTAATGTAAATTAGAATCCATCTTTTAATGTCTGCTATTCATGGAATGATCAGCTTAAGAAGGATAACCAGAGATCCTGCTATTTTCTTCTTTCAAGGACAGCCCAACAACACAGTGAGCCAACTGAAAGTCTTGATCTAAGCCTAAGCTCTTAGTTTTCTACTGCTGTAAAGGACCATCTCACAAGGAACTGCCAAGTTGGTATTGCATAGCCTCATGAGAAATGATTATTTCTTATGTATATTTCTTGTAAGATCATGCTTATGAGAAATAGCTTATAAAGCCAGCACTTCTTCTAAGTTGCAGATAGCAAGTAGGCCTGTGCAAAGCAACTAGTATTCGCTTTGGATTTGGATTCAGCCGATTCGGGGGTAGTGATTCGATTCAGTGATTTAAATCACTGTCCCAAATCGATTTGGCCAAATCTCCAAATCAAACGGGCCGCATCCCCCGCCTGCTCTCCCAGCCCTGTCAATGGATGCCCAGCCCCAGTGTCCTGGCACTTCAAAAAAAAAAAAAAAAAAGCACTCTCTGGCTCCTGCCAGGCAGGGGCGCGATCCCCGCTGCTCCCCACTGCCTCATGCTACTGGGGACAGTGCCACAAGCCCCCAGAAGCCCCAATGGCTGCTGCAGCAGCTGATGAGCGTGGGGCTTTTTTCTTTTTTGAGTGCCAGGATGCATGGGCAAGGCGGGGCAGCCATTGACAGGGCTGGGAGAGCAGGCGGGGGTCAGGGGGTGCTCAGGGGGACTCAGAGAGCAAGCAGGGGATGGGTCCTGGTGGGGGTCCTCCTATGGTCCCTTCCCCACTTCTCTAGCTTCCCCCACCCCCCCACCCTTACTTACTGGCATGGAGCCTGGGTCAGCTCCCTGCGGTGCTGAGCAGGGACTGCCCGAATCTGCAAAGCTTCTCCGAACCTTCTCTGAATCATCTCTGAATTGATTTAAAGACTTTGAATCAATTCTGACCTTTTTGTTGGTCTCCTGATTAAATTCAGATTTGGAGATTCGGCTGCTGAATTGGGCCAAATCTCCTCTGAATCGAATCAGCAACCGAAGTTTACACAGCCCTAATAGCAAGAACATCCAGATGTCCCAAGGTCCCGGAGATGTGCTCGTCCTAGAATGCATTGCTTCTCTTGGTATTATACGTGCACAGATTCCAGGCAAGGACTTAGTTCATAACATTACCAAGGACTACAGGCTCTATTCAGAAGTGAGGTGTGGGACGAAGTAAGTTACATCTCTGTAAGTTTCCAAGCAAATCTGGGAATATGAATTTCAATATGAGAAGATGCTGGAAGAAGCTATATGTTGGAGTAATTTGGTTTTAACTAAGCCCTCCTAAACTTTCCTCTGAATCGAACTCTGTCTTCCAAGGTGATAGTATTCAAGTGAATAATATTTCATATGTTTCTGGTTTACTGGTTAACCAACTAGTAATTTATGTGTGTGTGGTGAGGGGAGGGGTGGAAGGAGAGGGGAGGAAGAGGGAGTGATTAGGAGTGTTGATTAATGTCATAGGCTTTCATCTTTCTGGCTTTAGAAATTATTACTCTTCAGTTTCCATGTGTTCTTTCCTACAATATTTCACTTGCACTTGTTCTGTATTCTTCCTGTGATGGGAGTCTCAATGGAAAGTACTATGTCATGTAAATAATATACACATGACAGTCTATTATTTTGTATGGTTATTAACCCCTATGGAGTTGAAAGCTTTCTGTTTTGCCTTAATGTAAAATCCATGAGCATGTTCCCATACAGACAATTAACTATATTTTTCAAAACTATATTTCATAAAACTTAGAAATGAGTCTCCTTGAGAACACTAAAGACATTTGTAGCATTTCAGTGTCAAGATCATACCTGGAACCAGATTTTCTAACTGGCCCTGTCTTTATGATTACTAAAAGTAAAAGCCTAAGTCCCAGTGCTTTTACATTTTGGGGTGTCGCATGTATCTGCATCTAAAACTTCCAGGCCCAATTTTTATATAACTCTATTAGCTAAACATTTACAAAAAACGTTACAGTGAGTGTATCTACACATGTATAAATGCGTTTTTCCTAATGCACATTAAATTTATCACGTCCAATATGAGGTACTAAATAAATGTGAAGTAGGCTGCCCTAATGTGAAGTAGCAAACGCACATGCGTTTTAAGTGACACTTAATGTGCAGTAGCCTATTTTACTGCACATTAGCGTATTCATATGTTTCTTAACATGACGCTGTAATGTGCAGTAAAATTGGCTACTGCTCATTAAAATGCATGTGTAGACATGCCCAGTGTGGCATTTACAGTGTTCCTCAGTATCCAGGTGTGCGGGCCGACCGGGGGCGAGCCGGGGCCCGTCTTTGCACACGCGGGCTGTGGCCAGCAGCCCGGGCATGCGGGGCTGGAGAAGACCGCGGCGAGCTAGAATTGATTACGGACGCGTAGTGGTTGATTAAAAGATTGTTTACTTACACCAAAAGATGGTAGTGGTATAGGCTGGACAGGTTTCCAGGCACAGCTCCGCTTGAATCCCCGTTGGAGAATTATGACAAGTTAGCTCTTTTCCCCGGAGTTGTCGAGGCTCCGTGGATTCAGTTCCCCCGGAGTTGTTAAGGCTCCGTGGGTTCAGTTCCCTCCGGAGTGGCTGAATCTCTGTGGGTTCGTACGGCACTAATCTTCCCCGGAGTTATTAAAGCTCCCTCTACCACGGAGTTGTTAAGGCTCCGCATATCCGAAAATTGGGTTTATAGGATAGGGATACATCTAGGATTGCGCTCGGCGACGGGGAGAGACCAAAGGCTATTTAGACCTCTGTTGCCTGCTTAAGAGAGGCGCGTTGGGTCCGTAAGGGTCCACATCGCTTAGAGATCTTCACACAGCGCGAAGTCTCCTCCTCCTGGCGAGTTTTCTCTCTCTCCAGGTTTCCTCTCTCTCTGGCTTGGGCGGAAACCACCCAAGCCTTTTGTACGGCTAGCAAGCCAATAGCTAGCCGCCACGTGTGCCTTTATTTAGAATTGGCCAATAATGTGGCCCGAACTCCCATACAAATGGCGGGAACTCCTTTACACTGTGCATCTCTGAGATGCAAAAGAAATGCACCATGCAAAGAAGCTGCAAATTTGGCGGGAAATTCCCTGTTGCACCGGAGTTCTCTCCCACAGCAGAGAACTCCGCCGTGCAAGGAAGCTGTAATTTTAGCGGGAACATAATTTAGCGTTGCCGAAGCACACACAAACAAAAACTCACAACTTTGGGTTGTGACACCAGGAAAATCATACTGGCTCTTGCCCACTGTAATATTCTTAACTTTGCACTTTTTTCATTCAGAGCTGTCTTTTACCCATTTTTGCTGTAGCAATTGGATTGTTTTATTTTTAGATTACATGAGATTCCTTGGCTAAGTCTGTTGTTTCATATTTTGGTGCATTTTAATGAATGCTTGGGTTTTAATTAGAGATGGCCCCAAAACGATTGTCCCTCTCAGGGCAGGGAAATTTCATGGGTGGGGAGTTGGAATTGAGTCATTCTAGTACAAAGATGTTCTCAAGGCACCTCAATATAATAATACCTAATTCCTTCCTCCTTTACCTTATAGCTTTACAAAAATGTTCACAGTGCTATTAAATTAGCTGTTGTAAATTACAGCTTATTTGGACTTGTAATGGTTTTGAAAAGTGCTAAAAATCCTAACCATTGTATTATGCAAGCAAAAAGTGTGACTTTTTAAAGGCTCATAATTAGGTTAAGTCAAAATAAAATGTCATTGATCAACAGCTGCTCATTACTGAGGAGCATTTCTGCATTCCAGCTGTTTCTAGAAAGTCTTGATATTGCAAGACATTTGAAAAACTTTCCTTATAATTTGAATTTTTCCCCACTCACCCTGTTTTTGAATGGCTGAACTTTCCTCCCCCCCCCCTTTTTTTTTTCCTTTTAAAATCACCTTCAGGCAGAGGCAAGGAGTAAAAATATTTAATCTGAAGTGACAGCCATTTTAGAAGGTTATTAGTGACAGAAAGCAAGAGTTGATTTGTGACATTAACTTTAATGATCAATCCTGCAGGACTTATTTCTCTGGAGCACCTTCTGTTTGGGGATTTGAAAACTCTTCATATATACTACTGAATTAAACTCCATCCCTATGAATTAGACAACTAAAGGCAACCATATTGTACAGAGGAGGATACCAAGAAACAGACAAATTAATCATTTGCTCCAAGTTACTCAAAAATTTAAAAACTTGCCCTAAAATTTTTCAGATGTCTACAGCACAGCCAAGTACATATAATATGTGTAACTTTTTCTACGTCAGTACAGTCAAAATCCTCTAGGCTCTGACAGTCTGTATTGGTAGAGGGTAGCTGTTAGCAGCCCTGGATTTGGTTTTGTCACCTCTCACCTATTTAGCTATAAAAAGCAGCTTTACCTTACTGAGCACAAGGTGGAAAAGGATATATATTACTAAGCTGATGGAAAGCAACTACTGCAGACCAGAGAACGGACAGCATGGTATCACAGCAGCATCCCATCCTTCAGAAAACTATCCCTGCAGTAGTCAGAAGTCTGTTTTACTCCTCTGTCAGCACATCTACACGAGAGACATTATTGTGCAGTAAACTAATCTATTACACAGCAAAGTGTCGATGTCTACATGTGCGTGATTTACTGCACAGTAAATTAGTCCAGTGTGCAGTTAGCTAGTACCTGTAGATTCAAGTACTAGATTAACTGTGCAGTAGCTATTGTGCAATAGTGCACATGTAGACCCTGACCAGGAGCAAATTTGCTCCCAGTCAGCAACACTAACAGGGGGGCAGCCTCCTGCTTGGGCTAGAGCCATGTGCCTGGGAGTTTCTCATGCTATGTGGAAGTGATGGCTCTTTGGCTGTCCCAGCTTGGCCATTATACACCTGGCTTGACCCACTGGTACCTGTGCCAGCTGCTGCCTGCCCCTGGGGATCAGCTTCCAAGAGTGTGGGCATGTGCCAGCACCAAGAAGGCTGCCTGCCACCATGGAGGGAGTGGGGATGGAGGGCTCAGCCAGTGGCCACCGGTGGCAGGGGGCCACCCAGCTAACTTATCATGGTCCCTGGGCACCTGGACAAACTGGATATAAGGAAAAACATCTTCACAGTTCCTGTGACCAGACTCTGAAATAGACTTCCAGCAGGGGTGGTGCAGGCACTTACACTGAAAATTTTCAAAAAGAGACTGGATGCACACCTTGCTGGGGTTATTTGACCCCAGCAGTCTTTCCTGCTCAGAGCAGGGGGGCTGGACCCGATGATCTCATGAGGTCCCTTCCAACCCTAAACTTCTGTGAATCTGTGCATGCACAATCCTTGATCTGAGGCCAGGAGGTGAACAGCCACTTGATACAGTGCATGCTAGCTCTGAAAGTTGCAAACTCTCACAAAGATCCTCTCTCTCCTGGGTCTGCAAGTTCAGCAGCTGCATGTGGGGGAGAAGCACCAGCCACCTCCAAGGAGGCTGCCACTGTTGGCCAGTATGTGCCAGTGCCAGCAGTGCACACAAAACCGCACTCTCCTGCTGGACCAGCTGGTCACTGTGGCAGAGGAGCAGCTGGCAGACTTGCAGGCCTGGCATGCCCAGGATGTGCAGCATGAGTGGGAGAGGGACCATGAGGGCCGCACCTTCTGGGACAGGCTCCTCACCCTTGAGGTGAGACACATTGTTCTCCTCAAGAGGCTGCTCAAGGTGCAAGAGCAGCAGGCTGCTGTGGTGGCCTGAGCATTGGAGGCCATGAGGAGCGCACTGTGTCTGGACACCATCCTGTCCCTGGCAGTCGCCATCATGCCACCTGTGGTCCAGCTCCTGACCCCATCTGTCCCCTAGAAGCCACCCATGACCCAAGCCCTGGCCTCAGCCCTGGCTCCTGTCCCTGTCAGCTGCCCATAGCTCAGCCCCTGGTCTCAGCCCCAGCCCTGCCTGAACCCTGGCATCCAGCTGTGGCCCAGCCCCCAGCCCTGTCTCTTCATGACCCCTGGCAGCCTCCAGTGGCTCCGTCCCTGGCCTTGGCCCCAACCCTGCCTGCACCTGGGAGTTGCCCATGGTGTAGCCCTCAGCCCCGGCCTCAACCCAGTGCCAAGCCGTCCAGTGGGCTTGGGACAAGGTGCAGCAGTGCCTGCAGTGGCTCAGACCTCGTTCCCCTGCTCCTGAGCCAGGTCCCCTGGTGGCTGGGCCCCCAGCCTGGGCCACCACTCACTGTTTGCCCAGGCATCATGTGGCCTCTGAGTGGCAGCTGCCCACAGTGGGGCCAGCACTGCATGCAGGTCCTGCTGGCCCTGGCCCTATGGTGGAGGAGGGGGGGCAGGCTGCACAGCCTGAACAGTGGCCACCTTGTCCCTGGCCAAGCTCCCAGCCTGCTGGCCTCACTGCAGCATCTGTACCCACAGTGGTGTGGTCAGAGGCCAGGGTGCTGGGTGCCTCTCCTCAGGCTCTGTCCCATAGGTGTGTCTACCCCTCTGTTTCCCCTCTGCCCTGGGAGGGCATGCACCATACTGGGCATAGTTGCATGGGGAAGAAGGTACTTTATTGGTGGTGGGATTAGGAGTGGAGTCAGTTATTGGAGAGGGAGGGCAGGAAGAAGCCTGTTGTTGGGGAGGGAATCTATTTTTGGGGAGGGAAATAAAGACTGTTACTTGAAACTATCTGTAATATGTGTGGCCTTAGGTTGCCCTGTGGGCCTGGGGTGCATGGGCAGCTGCTCAGGCTCCCTACTGTGGAAGGGTGGGGGAAGAAGTGGTTCATGAGCACCTAGTGGACATGGTGCCTTGTCCACTGCTGTCGGGGATGAAGGAGGGCAGGGAACACCCCTGGTGCATTGGCCACAGGCTTCCTCCTACATTTCCTGCCAGCCTGAACCTGCCCTTCCCTCCCCCCTCCCCACCCAAGCCCCCTGGCACCCAGGTAGCTGTGGCTGGAGCCTGCAGCTCACCCTGGCTGCCGCAGTGGGGCAGAGCAGGGCAGGAGCAGGCCTGGATCTACCTATTCCCATAAGGAGCAAATCTGCTCCCAATAGGGTGCATGTGTAGACATGTTTCTGGGGAAGGCTTACTACGCAGTAATCCTAAATCACATTAATAACGTGTAAATGCACTATGTGTTTAGCAAGGTTCAACCAGCCTGTGGTCATTGTGGCACGAGGGTTCAACCTGCTGCCATGGACATATTTGGTAACCCATTCACACTATCATATCCGCCCTATATGGAATACAGTTTAAGAAAAGCGTGGCTGTACATAAAACACATTCTCAGAACGTCAGGGTAAGTGGACAAACACTTGACTGCATACAGTGTCCCAACTCCCTAAGGCAATACTGGGAAAAGCCTCATCTCAGCTCCTGGCAGTATTTTTCTTAAACAAACGTCACTTGGCATCTTTGTATTTCACAAAGATCACAGAAGAGCCAACATTTGTAATAAAGCTTAAAGACCAAATAAATGTGTGGTTTACCTCCCAAGGTTTCTCCTCTGGTCCTGTTATCACTGACAATGGAGCCAGTGTTGCAAGGGCAGTTAGGAGAGACTAATTTACATGTGTGCTATTAAGAAAAATGCCTGCCTCCTTAGATTTTAAAAGGTTTGGGGTTGGTTATTTTTTTTAATTGTGGTAAAATTCAAAATGTTTTTAAGGCAGCAGTAGCCTCTGTATCATAAGCACTAGTTGTGAAGAAAATGCAGTGTAAAAACTTAAATGTCATTTTAAGACAGTAAGACATTTTGGGTTTTGTTTTTTTTTTCTGCTTTCACACTGTGTTAATTCTGTGATGGAAGGAAAGTAAATGTTGAAGATGCTGGAGCATTAAAAATCTCCACCTGGTTAACTCTTACCCTGGTTTAAATGTGCATGCCTCTTCTGTGTGTGTGTGTGTGTGTGTGTGTGTACAGAAATGCACCTATTTGTGCCAATAGGGATAGCATAAGTTCTGGAGTGACCTTCTCCTGGGACATTGCAGTTTTCTTCTTAGCAACAGCATTTGATCTTCAGGAGAGCCTCTGTTGGGAATATTTTTTTTTTATTCTTCTCCCCTCTTTTTTTCTGCTTCTTCTACCATCTGGCAAATCAAATTATGTTGTTTTTGTTTGGCCACACCCCCTCACGCTCTCTTCGTACCCTCAGATTTTTTTCCTTCCCTCTGTCCAACAGCCCCCATGCTGAATGCTGTCCAATGATCATGCAAGCAAGCTGGAATTTTCCCTTTTTTTATTGGCTTAGTAAGCACACCTCAGAGGATGTTTACCTCGGAAGGAAAGCCTTACATGAAGCTCATAGGCGAATGGAGGACTGGTCTCAGATTTTTTAAGAGAGCCTAGAGGGGTTTATATGCCAGAATTTCATCTCTGGTGAACAATGCACTGCATTTTAATTGATTCCTGCACAGTGTCTTGTACTGATGAAAGGGACATATCCCAAAGAAACTCAGTCATCAGAAGTTCCACATGCGCACACGCAAATGGCCTTGAAATGATTGCAGTGAGACTCCAGATCCTGCCTTGGTTCCACATTGAGCTCCAATTAACTGTTTTACCAGACTCCATCTCTCATGATAACTATGACATCAGTCAACTACACCCTGATTAATATTCCTTCCCTAAAACTGTATCTAAACCTGTTTCTCAGTAACAATGAAAAAAACCCCAGTCTTCTTTCTCAGAGCAAATCTGAAGTTCTTTATTCTAGAGTCAACATTAAATTTGCTAGAAGTTAGTATTTCAGATTTGTAAGGTATTTCTTACTCAGCTGAAGACAATACAGTTATCTTGTATTTATGCTTTAGAAAATATTCTCAGGAGAGAAGCATAAAGATTCAGTAAATGTGTTTAAACTCTGCTGGTTTGTGTCTGGGTAAAGGGTCTGGTTTGGGTAACCGGTATTATAACATTTTGCACTATTCCTCATTATTCTCGAATCCTGATTTTTAAAACTTTTTATTTTTATGTTTTCATGAACACCAACAAATTCAGATAATTGTTTTTCTACTAATTGCACCATTTTCTCACCAATCACATCATTAGACTAAATTCACATCTTCCTTCCTTCCTTCCTTCCACTTCATGAAGACTTTTGATTTAATCAAGAACTTTTGATTAAAAGTATTCTCCATCACAAAGCAGGTCACTCAAATCTGTAGTCTTGCTGGCATCAAGAAAAATACATATTTCAAAACATATCTGGTTTTTCAATATGACATTTAAGAAAAATGTATTCTCTGATTTTAAGAACAAACCATATATACTGGAATGCTTTTTTTGGGAACAGCTAACATAATCATTGTAATATGGCTCAGATTGATAAGAAGGGGAAGGAGGTTCATGTCTGCTCAAGAATAGCTATAGCACTGTTTTTCCTTATGTTTTTTACATGCCTTGATCCCAACTTGTGAAAAGCAGTTCTGTTGGGCACAGTCATCTTGATCCATTCAGTCATTGCTATTCCTGCTGGGGCTGTCACAGTATACTGGCTAGCTTTGTGATCTCAGTCCACTTAAAAGAAGACTGAGATCATCTTCCTTCACAATGGTCAATCATTTGCTTGGGATCCCCAGTTTCATTCATCAGGATTACCCTGAAGACAGCCCAGGAGTAGCTTGTAGACTGGGTTTGCTCCTGGCCCCTTGCACTCCAAGATCTCGTATTGTTTTGAACCACGTTCACAGCCACTGTAAACTGGTGCCACTTCATTGACGTCAGTAGTTCAACACCAAGTTTATACCAACTGAAGATCTGGTGTAGTTCATTGCCAGACTGTGAATACCACACTCTTACTGGTCAGAAGTTATTAAAGCAACTAACCCCAGGTATATGAATGAACTTGGTCAAGTAATTTGTTACTGGTGTGAGCAAAACACTTGTTATCTGGTCCTCACTTTGTTGTGAGATGTTTTTCTCCAGACCATTCCTTCTGTTTTTAGAACCTGTGAGGTGTTTTATACTTTCTCCTCTCATTTCAAGGCAGAATCAACTCTTTTAAAAATGAATTGTTGTTCTTGTTGATGTATTTCAAGGTATTTCTGGCAATGACATATATATATATATATATATATATATATATATATATATATATGTGTGTGTGTGTGTATGTGTGTATACATACATATATACACACACACATATGTATGTGCATGTGTATATATATATGTATGTATGTATACACGCACATGCACACACATGTACACACAGTGCAACAAATGCTATCTGTTGTTAGCTTCTAAATTGAGCTTTCTTCAGGATAAGTTAATAGTGTTCATTATTTCAACCAAATCTTTTTTTTTTCTGCTTCTAGCTAAAATTGGACATACTGGCCTATAAGTTTAAAAAGTGACTGGTGAGTTTGCCTGTCTAATGCAAACACCATATAGGGGCCTGATACGCAGAAAGAAAATGCTCAGCACTTTCTGAAAATTGGCCCCACTTACAGTGTCTTAAATTAGGCACCAAGGAAAGCCAACCTTATGAAATCACTTGTCTCTTAAAAAAAGTTAGGCTGCTTTCTTGCAGTATTTTTAAACTTTAAAGGTTTACATTCACAATCAAAAATGGTAATAAAAAAACATAGTGTCACATTTCAGACCTACTTTAATGCAGTAAAGTGCTCTTTTGCTGTGTGCAGCATGATTGTATGGTGTTTATTCAAACCTTGTGTGTTCACATGAGTTTGATGCTAATCAGTTGTAATTGCATAATTACACATCAGTGCTGAGAAATCTTCTACTGGTCTAGAAAAAGTGCTTATGTATTGCTGGGCTCTGTAGTTTCAAGCCATCATTCCTGCGGTCCTTGGTCTTTAACAATCCCATCAGTTTGGCAAATGCCCAAAGCATATTTAGTCATGAACTCATTACTGATACAACAGGCAACACAGTGCATAAAACACCGTGCTGCCCACGGCATTCCAAAACAATATGTTGTGGAATGCTTATCTTAAATTCCATCTTGTTATTATTTTGGCACATTTGTGTTAGTGGACTTGTCAACAGATAATCAGAACCAACGAGCAATGTTTTAGTCAAATTATGTCATTGCACTCCAAATTTCGTCCTCCACATGTGAAAAGCATTCTATTCTGGGTGGAGGAGAAGGGGGAGGGGAATGGGGAGGGCGACACAAAAGCAGAAAGAATGTAGTCTAGTTTTTTTTCTTTTGAATAGTAATTTCCAGTTTTTGATAGGTAAAGGAGAGATTAATATTAGTCTTATTAGAAAAGGGTCATCACAGCCATGAGACGTCCATTCCATTCCTAATGCAACCAGTGACTCTCAGCATGACTGACAATGACTTTTTATTAATAGGTTCCCAGCTCTTCTGTAAAACTAGGCACAAGGTGGGTGTCCAAGATTTGTCCACAAAATTAAGAAACGCCACTGAAAATGTTGGCGTTGATGTCTCTGTGCTTTACTTTATCCACAGTGCAGTGGGGAAGATCATACTTGTCTGAATGCATACCTTTGCCTTCCTCTGTTTCTTTTTGTTATGGGATATTATTCTGGTCATGTGATATATGGTGGGGTGGATTTAAGATGCTAGGGAGGAGGGGGAACCTATTTATTAATTAAGAGAATTCTAGAACATGGTACTTACTATGAATTTTTTCCTGAATCATTTATGGTAGGTTTTGTTTTAGAAGTGAGGAGAATTTTAAAATATCCCGTAGAAGGTAGTTTGGTATAAAAGGCAGAATGGGTGAATAATAGATAACTGAACTCTCAGATGCAGCCAGAAGGATATTGTGCATTTCTTCTTATATAAAGACAAAGCAGAAAGGCAGAAGCCAAGCTGATTTCAGTTACAATGGAGAGTATCAAACCTTGGCATTCTCTGAGATGTTCGTATTGTAACACTCCTTGGAGTATTATCCAAATGTTGAGATGTTTCAAGCAACTTTTTTTAAAATTTAGATCCAGATCAGTCTAGCATCTTTTTAAATAAAAATATTGCACTTTTGCATTTCAGCATTACCAAAATATTCCTGCTAAACACAGAATTAAGCAGGCCTGCTTTCTCTTGCATATTGAATCTTCCAGTGTTACTAGGTTTCTCTTTCCCAGGATTTGTTTCAAGGAGTTACCAGTTTTGATGCACTGATATCTCTAATAGTCATTGCAGTTAGCATTGTAGTCACCCTGAGCTGGATATTCCCCTTTTTAATAGTCTGCTGTTTCCATAGAGATCTTTTTTAACGGTCTAATTGACTTCTTCTCAATGTGTAAAAAAAACCTTAAAAATCAAGAGTTCCCCAAAAGTGCGAGCTTGTTATACTGCATCTTTCTGGAGCATTTGCAGTTTCCAGCTGTTTCTAGAACTGTTGAACTCATGCCTTCTTTCTCTATATCTTTTTCTTAAATATCATGCTGTCCCTGAAAGCCCTTCTCTAAATATAATTAGCAATAACAAATCTACAGCAATGACAGAGTCCTTAAATTGAGATACTGGGTTTGTTGTGACTCATTAGAAACTCTCTATCCCTCTGAATCAAGTTGCTTACTAAAAGGCTGACTGTGTTATGGGCAAAGAAAGGTGTGAGTAACCCATGCCACTAATCTTCAGTGCTTTGAGAGCCCTCTGGAGATACCCACGTTGATGCTGAATACATCTTGTTTTAGGGGGGTGTTAATTTAAATGTTGGATGATTCACTGCCTCCTGCTGTCTCCCTGTAGTGTGGGCACAGTGTTCGTACATTTGAATGCACTGCTTTCTAATCTGCTCCATCTAATGTCCATCCTCCTCCTCTTTCTTTCTTTTTTTGTTACTATGTAGTCTTAATCCTCCCAGTTACCTTGTAAAATAGTCCATTCATTCCACTGGTCTTTTATCAGGATCCAAGTATGTGTTCCACACTTCCTGAGTGGAATTATTCTACATCTAAAGAGCAGTCTTGTAGAAGCCACGCAAGTCATTTCCACGACAAAGTCTTTCATCTGCTTTCAGAGAAAAATCCGATTGGTGGCCTATTTCAGTTCAGTAGGACCAGACAGCAGGTAATGCTGACTTTGACTAATACTGGCTTAATTTTAAAATTAACACTTCTATCTAACCAGAATGAAGAGTATATTTTTCCAGGAACGCTGAAAATACTTTACATTTATGTATTTACTGGGAGGTCACAGAGCCATTCACTCCAAGAGAAAACATATTGCAAATGACTTTTAATGGTCTTTTTAATGTTTTTGAGCCTTAAAAATAAGGAAGTGTCATGGATTTCTCCTGAGGTGAAGACAGATTTGTGGAGAGGGTGCGGGGGGGGGGTTCATTTTATCAAATTGCTTTCTTTATAACATGTGAGATTTGAATCAAATGGTTGGCTCAGCAGAAATTTGTAGGCCTGCTGAACCCTGAGATGCCTTTCAGCAAAAGTGAATAGATTTCTTAACCAAACATTTGCATCAAATTGCTCGAAATCTCTGTCTCTTTTCTTGTGATCTATATCATTTCCCCCAGTTCTGGTTCTCTCTATGCATTCAGTTAGTGACACGATGCCTTAGAACCAACAGAAAGCCTCAGGCATTCAGTTCAAGCAACCGGTAAATGTTGGGTTCCTTCACTGTCACATTCAGTGACTTACGGCATGAAGCTACTTCTGGTACTCTGGATTACATCTCTATAGGAGTGAATAAGCCCCTTTTTATAGCATGCATGTCACTGCTTTGGATCCCGAACACTCTTCTGATTATGCAGTATTATTTTCAGTGTTATCAGAATTAATTGGTACAGTTAGAACACAAACCATTATGGCCCCTGGAGATTGACTTCTGCCTATCAGTTGCTAAATTCTGTACGGTATGTGTCAGAGAGCAAAACTGGAATTGACAGCCGACACTGAGTAGCTCTCTATGTTTGCCCCTGGAAAGAGTGGATTTTAATGGCTTTCTGTCATTTCTGAGGAGCTTGGCAGTTACTAGGGAACTTCTAATAGAGCCACAAGCTATGAATAGGTACATTTTAATTATGTATTATATCATATATGCAGCACTCATGTAGGACTTTCCCCTACAGCCTAGTCCTGGTGTTCAATGGTGGCCAAGAAATGGCTCAACTGATTCTGGGTTATTCTCTACTGGAGAAAAACTGAGTTGGGGGAAGCAGGAGGACAAGAGTGGCACTGGGGAACAGGAATTGGCAGCCCCTATGGAAAGTTGGAGAAGAAGCTGGGGCAAAAGTAGAGAGAGAAGGTGAGGGTCAGGTAAAGAATACCAGCCTAATGGGATATAAGTTTGTGGGTAACTCAGCAGCCAAAGTCAGTAAATCCTGGCAGCCACTATGTTAACTATTGTCTTAATAGATGCAAGGAAATACATTAGAGCATTTTCTCCTCCATTCTTACTTCTTTCTTTATTTTTAATGCTGCCTACTTTAAACAATGCATCATTTTAATGACAAGACCCTAGTCAGGCAACCTTGCACAGCTGTAACACCTTCAAAAGGTCCACATGGCTAATCAGAACATTGGTTTGGGTAGCTGAGGATGATAGTTAGAGCACCTAAGACTACAGGCCATGCTCCACAATTACAGATTTCATGATGTTCTGCCCCAGATGCATCACCTATTTATTGGAGATGGCTTTTGCACAATGTCAATCCAAGTACAGCCACCATGCACAGACAAACAGGCCCCCTCTGCATATGTAGGTAAAGGCACAATTGGATCTAGCATGCAATTCACACAATCGTGCCTTGTGCCGTGCATGTATGTTTGCTTCTTGCCAGTCCTTGACACTTGCTGATTGCATAGTAGATTTCATTACACCTTATTTTCAGTGTAGGGGGAGCCCAATCCTAGGCTCCCCTGGGGTGGGGGGTCTCCCAGCCCCAGGGGTCTTGCACATACCTGGGGCTGGGAGACCATGGCCATGCCTTGCAGCTGCCAGGACCCAGCTGGGTCCTGGCACTGGGTTGCATGCTGCACAGACCCAGTATTGGCAGCTGTGGGACTCTGGACCCTGGCAGCTGCAGGGTGATGCTGGGACCCAGAGTTTACAGTTGCTGAGGCTGAGAGTCCTTAGCAGTTACAGGACTCCCAACTGGGCAAGGTGCACCCCTGCGGCTTAGAGCCCTATCAGCTGCCAGGGCTCCCAGCCACAAGGGAACCTCTGATACACATGCAAATTAAAGCTTGATAGCAACCAGCTATAAAATTAGTACACATTTTTTAGGTCTAACTTGATTCTTGGTTAGAGCTTTTTATGGTATGATAGGATTTTTGCACATGTAGCTGGTCTCAAGATAATTGGGCAATTAACCAGTTATTGGTTGATTGCATGATACCTGTAACATGTAGAGGGTGCCACAGAAGCTGCAAAGGTATCAAGAAGGTTTACTTCCATAGTGCTTCCTCAACAGCCCTAACAAAAAGAGAACGGAGAACAGTCTTTTATATGGTCATATATATATATGTTATTTCCTAAAATGTCATTTCATAGAATACAGAGGGTGATGAAATTGCGCTAAAACCAAAATTCCTTGCTTGGAAGACAAAATCCTCTCACAGAAATAAAGGTGGGTTTGTTCAAGATGTGACAGAACATAATGAAGTTAAATAGGAATCCAAATTAAGGAAAATTCCGATAATGGTATTTTGTTCTAACTGTTGGCATATATTGAGTGACACTGGGTAATTCTTTTACAATGAATAATGGATAATTTTGTCAAGCATACTGTAACTTTATGCAAATTAATCAAATCTAGCTGCAGAACAAACTTTGCTATTCCCTTTTGTATGTTGAAATAGCTAAATGTTAGATGAAGAGAGAAGGGCGTGGGGCAGTCAGGGTTCCTGAGCTGATTCCCAGCTTTGCCTTTAAGAGAGTGTCTATATACAGAAATACCATGTTGCTTTTATTTAGTTAAATCAGTGCAACTTTGTGTATGGATTGTAGGACAGGCTGCTCTATCTGTGTCTCCTGAGAAATATTATTTTAGACTATCTGAATTTGTCTTTATTAAACCAAAAGAAACAAGAAGAATGTGTCCCCAAAAGGCTACAGATGAAGGCTGTAATTCAGAATGTATGAAGAATTTCAGTAGTAAATGTACCATGAAAGTGCAAGCTTACTATGCCTATTCTTTCTTATTCACAGTATGGGAACTCATTTTGCATGGATGTCATTCCAAGCATTAAGAATGGATCCAGACACAAACTGTGATAATTAAATCCTTCCCCACCCTATTTTGTTGACTTACATATTTGACTGACCATACAAGTAAGTTTTGCCAAAAATGAAAAAATAGTCCTGTCTGTGCATTCAGTAGTTAACTAAACCAGGCTAACTTTTAGTACTAAGAAGCAATTTAGGAATGTTTACATGTGGAGTGAGGGCATAGTAGAGATGCACCTTAGAGACTAACTGTATCAGAGATGTATAGACTTTTGTGAGCAAGAATTTACTTCATCAGGTCCTGTGAAAGGATTTGCGGGGAGCAGGCTATCAGAGATAGTGATTTAAATACAAAAGACAGGAAAAGGAGGGAGGGAAGCGTTATATCTTGTTCCTACAGGAGCGTGAAAGACAGATAGGACTCTTATCTAGAATGTCTCAAACTGTACTCTATAAATGAAAGCCTATAGTAACATGTGCTGAAGGTTTTACGTTTTTGAACTCGCGCACACGGGCTCATTACGTGTGCCTGGATCTGCATAGTGTGCAAGGGAGAGAAAAAGAATACTTAGGAAAGTAAAGTCTACTTGAGTCTAGAGTTGCTTCGGATGCTAAACTTCCCTAGAAGAAGCAGGATTCTGACCTGCCTTCACTGTCTCCACTAAATAAGCAAATGGAGCTTGTCAAGGTTTACATAGCAGCTGAACTCTTCCTAGGCTCTTGGACCTATGATGCCTCCATAAAAATCTTGTGCAGTGCTTCCCAGAGAGCCATCATTGGAACTGAACTGAAATGATTTAATAGCTTCTGCTACTGCATTGTTAATCATGTAGTTATATTATTTATTTAGTTTTGTTCTTCAATATTGGGATTTTGTAACTTTGAGAAGAACAGGAAGGAAAGAAAGTCCTTTTTGAAGGAGAAGCTAAAAGGAGATATTTCAAGAGAAAGAGAGAGAACCAGGAAGCTGAGAATTAGACCAGTTGCACAATCTGGTGAATAAAACTGCGTGTGTTTGTGTGGAAGAAGATGTGTGACCTCTCTGTGATATTCTGGGTAGGGCAAAAACATAGACAACAAAAAGTATCATCCACTGGCTTCTTCAGATTCATCTTATGTAGAGTTAAATTACACCTGGTCCTGCGCAGGTTAGCTGGAAAGAACAGAAGGCATTGGGGAAGATATTTACCTTCTTTGCAAACCCCGATAGCTATATGGAGGTGGCCATATTTGAATTAACAGTGCTCTCAGATTCAGGAAGAGAAAAGCTTGGCCAGTAATGCTGGCTTTTCTGAACAGTTCAAGGAGGAGGTTGTAGTTATACTATCTTTGTTACTTAGTGTCTAGAGAATGGCTAAAGAGAAGAGCTTGGGGGCTGTCTGAGAAACTAAACCCAGTGTTATCTTTATGTTCTTCAGGAAATAGCTAAATAAAAGTGATGCCTCTCTTGTTCATCAGGAATATTACACTTTACCTATCAGATGGTGCTAGAAAAGCTAGGCTGCAGGGAATGCAGACTTCCCTTTGAAATGGTGCAGCAAGCGCTATGTCTCCCATGCCATTCTGGCATTATCCCATTAGAGGCCCCATGGTCTCTCCATGTGCTTCAGAGAGTTATGCTCAAGCAGTGCAACTAATCCCACTGCCCAGCATGATTCTACCTCTTAATAGTCATGATTAATCCCTGATTGTGCTATGTGCACACACAGTGGCTCAATGCAATGTTTAAGGATATTTTTCCCAACCCTGAATTCCTAGGCTATGCACAAGCATTGGATTTGATATGGAAGCAGTCCAGCTGGGGCCTAATGGGAGCCTTAATGAGGTCCAGGTTCTCAGCACTTTGAGAGGAGAACCCCTCAAAATAGGGTTCCCCTTTTAAAGGAGTAATGCTTTACACTCTGAGCTCATTACAGCTTAGTCCAAGTTTAGTCACTGTAAATAGGTCTGAGAAGAGGGGCAGCGGGACATTATTTTACTAATAATGGGTTGTGTAAACATGAGCTATGCAATGCACTCCTGTGCAAGTCCAAAACTCAGAAGAAATAATCACTATAAATGAGCACAAATCACAGTGAGATATGTTCTTTAGATTTCTTCACAAGTTATTGTGGATGCACTTTGGCTTTGCACTATCCCATCATAAAAGAATATTGAAAGTATTTTATTACAGTTCCTGCTTTCTGACATTTTATTGCTTTAAAAAATAGATAATTAATTCTGGCTCTTTTGACTGAAGGTGTAAAGCGATGTCCAATGTGAGGTCTTTTGCAGCACTTGTGGCCTTTTGCCCAGTCCATCTGTCTTCTGGTGTCATTCCTAAACCACAGAAGGATATTATTTATAATATTTAAGCCAATATTTGCCAGTAAATCTATACTTTTCCCAACAAACTGTTAGTGGAATATCTTGGTTTTAAATAATCATGATTTTACACCTTTATAGTAAAAATGGGAAAGAAAAGAGAAGTATGAAAGGCTGTACAGTTTGCTGAAGAACACGTGAAATGGAGTCTAAAGGGAAATAAATGTCTTGTTCCTTTAGCTGAATCAGTTTGGGAGAACTGTAGGGAACTGAACCAGGAACAAAAACTAGGCAGTGCTCTCTTCCCTTTTTCAGCAAATGGTATATTCCCCCATTAAAAAAAAAGTAGTAGCTAATACTCAAGAAGGTTTAGTTACTTACAGATATTTCACAATGTAAAATAAATTATCTTTATAATGTGCCAAATGTGGCCACTGGAAGACAGGAAAAAAATGCTCATGAAAATATTATCCTTTTTTTTTCCCCATTGAACATCAGCATTTCAGTAACAAATATTTCATCAAACTTTCAAGTTTTTTTTTGAGCATCTGGTCAAAGTCGGAATGAATTTTTATGATATTTCAGCCCTTTTCCCATTGAAATTTTAAAATGTTTTGCAACTTCTCTCAGCTGTAATGTCAAGTTATTTAATATAGGCTGTGAAAACAAATATCAAACCATAATATTGTTCAAGTTCAATTTTGTGCTGCTTTCTGCAAGAGTCCCACTCTAAACTCCAAGCAGGGGTGGATGCAGGGGGATGCACTGGTGCATTTGCACCCCACTTTGATTCCAAAGTTTAAAACCAACTGCCTGACAGTGGCAGCAGCATTTCCAGTCAGGCAGTGCTGAGGGCGTCAATTGACTTCTCGGCGTATTATAATCTACCAGATTCCTTCTAAACTCTCTATTCCACAGATGTTACTGACCCTCTCTTTTTAATGGTCTCGATGTTCCACCAATCAAGCTTTCCTTTGTTCTGCAGTTCTGCTGTCTGTTGGCTGCTCCTGGTTAGAAGCTCCTATTTCACAGCCATGCAGATTGTTTTAACTCAAGGAAATAATATTTGTTTTGCTTCAATGTTAAACTGAATAATACAGGCCTAGGCTCCTAGCATATTAATAAAGCTTTTAGTTAGTTTGTTTTTTTTAACTGGAGAAAAAGATGTGTTGTGTTTATACGTGATAATGCACCTCACCATCTGCAACCCCCTTTCCAAAATTTTAGATCCACCCATGACTCCAATCCAGGCTGGAGTCCAAAACAGAAAAAGACACTGTATTGAGTGAAGTCTTAGGCCCATCAAAGTCGATGGGAATTTTGCTCTTGATGTGAATGAGGGCAGGAATTCACATAGTGCCTAAAACAGTTCTTTCACAACTATATACATTGCTGTGTTCTTAACTTGTGTGAGAAATTATATAATTTCTGTTTTTCAGCACGCATTTCAGTACTGAGTGAAAGTGGTCTCAATTATATTTGAAATGCATTATGGTTTCCTGTAGAACCCAAGAAGTTATATGCATTACGTGCATATATTATTATAACTGGCATTTTAGGATAATTTCCTTAAACTACTATTTCTTAAAACTTTGTGGGGAAAATTTCTTGTAATTTTTATTAATATTCAAACGCTATATAATTAACTGAACCCATTTCTCCAGCTACATAAATAATGGGAGAACAAATAAGGAGTCTAATCAAAAAAGTTGGGAACTTAACCTTCTTGTTCTTCAAGCCTCATGCTGACCAGTTTTTTTATTATTCTTCTAGCAGTTTTCCATTTTATTCTTTTTCAGGTTATATTATTACTGAACAAAACTAGGAAGTACAGAATTGTCACAACTTAAAGTATGTTGTGGAGGGGTAAAGGGGGAGATGGAAAGGAGGAAGGGGCTTGGGGGGCACTAATCAACTCTTTCAAACCTTTAAAAAAAGAAACAGGTTTGGTTTGAATTTTAGGTGCAGTTTTGTTCTGTTCTTATTTTATCCAAACTAGTACATCCTTCTCTATTCAGCCCATCATCTCCTGATGAATAATACATGGATAAATATTGCTACCTAGATTCTTTATGAATATAAAAGTAGTTTATAATCCCCCAGTAAAGTTTTATTAATAGTACAATTTAACCCTCTTGGTTTGAGTCATAATTAATAGTTACTGTATATCTATGAAACATAAAATGAAAAAGGGAGGCAGGAGACAGAAAAAATCCTGAAGTAGTTGCATTTAAGGAAGAATTCTTTTTAGCCTGAACAGGAAGCTTATAATATAAGCTTTCTAATATAATCATTCTTTAAAATAGTCTTTCAGATGATTCAGTGAGAAATCCTCCATTGTGCTCTAGCTATTAACAGAAACCACCTGAATTTCTGGATGAAAGTAACTAAGTCCAGTGGAACAAGACTTATAATTTCCAAAAGGCTCTTTAATAATGTGTGAAGTTTTCCAATGACTGGTCTCAATCTACATATTTCCTTTTAATTTAAAAAAAAAATATTAAGTGTGTATGAAGGGAGGAGCAGGATTTTCATCTCACACTTTTGTTGCTGCAGAAACTATTTATCAGCAGTATCTGATTTTTGTTAAAAAATTAGCCCATAATATTAAATGGACTGTCTTGTACAATACACAACCTGTCCCTTACCTTCTTTAAAAGTCTTGTAAAAAGATCGACTTTACAGGATACCCAGAAGATTAATACATCTTAAGCTCTGTTGAAGTAAGGGGGGAGCAAATCAAAGTACAAGAGCCCTCACAGAGGATGAACAGCCCATTCTTATTTACACCTAAACTTGACTGAACTTAAATATGTTTTATATGCCCTGTATAGCCTTCCTAGATTCTCACGAGGCACTTATATGGCTATGTAAGCAAATGTGGATTTAGTCACTTCAGTAGTGATTAAATTGGCTCTGATTCTTTCCTCATCAGTGAGTAGGTCCTGCGAATGTATCTCAGTAGAGGTACATTCATGTTCTGTAAATCTAGTGTAGATGAGAGTGAAAATCAGTTCTGTGTAGTATGAATGCTAATTTAGTCACCCAAATCAATACGTAAAGATGAGTAAATCCCCAATTTGAAGGAGTCCAGATCCATAGTAATTGTTTAGCCAATTCCAAGATAGAGAATAGCTGCAAATTTGTATTTGTGTTCTGAATCTACACAAACATGCGTGCACACATATACTTTGACTGCTGGTAATACTTAAGGTATATTTATTTGTAGTACAAGTAGTGCCTAGCTAGGTGTTTTTAGCCTTCTTAGATTCAAAACACACTTTGGAAAATGCCAGCTCTTAGCTTTCACTAATGTCTTGACTACAGAAAAATAATAGAGCCATTATTTTACTGGAAAAAAACCTCAAATCACTTCAGGTCAGAATAGTTTTGATGCCATTAACTCCTGTTTGAAATCTCCAAGTTTATCCTATGAATCATGTTTCTACACCTGACAGTGCTAAGACTGTGCAGCACCTTGTGGCACCCTTAAAAGGATCTCACAGCACTCCAAGTTGCCCCCATACTCTGGTTGATAATCACTGGCCTAGAGGAGCCAGTCAAGATTAAGACCCCATAGTGCTGGGCACTTACACAGGAGTAGGTGAGAAAGAGCCACAGCTGAAAAGCCACTTGTGCTCTCAATAGACAAGACAAAGAATGGGAAGGGAAATGAAAGAACAGGGAGGTGATGTGATTTGCCCACAGTCACAACAGGTCAGCAACAGAGCCAGAAACTGAACCCAGGCCTGCAAACTACCAGGCCCCATCCAGTTGACCACAAACACGCAAAGTTTGTGGATGATGAAATCCTAGATTTGGGTTTGGGCTTCTCTCAAGTCTCTTCTTGTATTTCTACACCACATCTGACCATTTTGTCACACATGCTTGTGCTCATTTATTGTACTTTACAAGATCTTTCATTGTATGTGTGCCTTTGAACAGTGGACATTGCAGCAGGCATTGCATAGTCTGAGGCTCTGTGCCCCGATCACAGTTGGTAGAAACAATGATATAGCCCCACTTCTTCATTAGTTCTTTATAATGTCTAATTCCAGTATGTAGGCAGTTGAGACATTGCCACCTTTGCCATGGTTCAGTACATGCACAGTAACTATGATGCATTAATTAATGTGTAGATGCACCCAGAGAGCATGTCTACATGTGAATTAGGTCCAGGAGCAGTTTACTCATGGCTAAACACTCCTGGGCAGGCATCTACATGTGCAGGAAAATGAAAGCATATTTGCTGCTAATGGCAGCAAACCGCTTCTACTTCCTGAGGCCCTGCAATGGGGCCCTGCCACTACAAGGGGAGCTCTAGACTCCCCTTGGGTGCTAGCCCAGGGGCTGGCAGGGAGAACCAGGCCAGGAGACGGTTGTTTCCTAGCCAGGGCTGGGACATTGCTGTCTGCCACTGGGGCGGGGACAATGTCCCCCTGCCCTGGCAGCAGGGAGCTCCTGGCCCTGGTTCCCTGGCCAGAACAAGGGACTGGAAAAGAGCTGCAGGGGAGGGACAGATCTCAACCCCCCTGCCCTGGTCTTCCAGGGATCTCCCAGCACTGGCTGTGTGAACCTAAAACCGACTCTGGGAGATAAGAATCTCCCAGCCCCCCCATTCCCTCATTTCAAGGGTAAAGCAGGGGCTAGGATCCTTGTCTCCCAGCCCTTGCTCCTGATTGTGATCTTGGAGCAGGGGGCTTGGAGCTCTCTGCTATTAGGCAGGGGGACATAGTCCCTACCCAGGCTCTGGGGGTGGAACCTGCCCCACCAGCAGGCAGCTCCTGGGGGCAGGGAGCAATCTTCCACCCCTCGGTGGCTGGTTGGCCAGGAGCAGATTTACTCCCACTCAGGCATCTACATGAGCGCTACTGTGCAGTACCTAATTGCAAGTAAATTTACTACTTGCGTTTGCAGGTATGAAATTTACTCACAATTAGTGAGGTTTACTGTGCAGTAAGCGTGTGCACATGTAGACACACACTTACTGTGCAGTAAACTACACTACTGAGCAGTAATGCGTCTCTTGTAGACACACCCAGACTTTTTTTCTCTAAAGCTGCCTGTCAGAACAGTTGTAGAAAGGATTAAAAAAAGAAAACAAAACATATTTTTTCAAACGAACATAATTCACAAGGGGGAGGAAGTTGAAGTGTGGGGAGAAACTTCTGTGTATGGCAGGCGTTTCACAATACGGCTCATACTACGCAACATTGGGTTTCTTCCCTGTAGCACATAGCAAAAAAACCACCGCAAAGCATTGTCTCAGAATATCCCAAGCCAGTGATTTTTCTTTTCATTACTACCTTACCCACACAGAAAGCTGCAGGAGCACCAAAGTCACATATCCTTAGTTATACTCTCTGCTCACAGATTCATGCTATTATGGAGATTTCAGCAACAACTACAGAATTAAATGCTATTTGCAGTTATAGTGGATAAAGTTCTCTTATTTTTTATGAAATACCATATGTATTAGTAACAAATTTACTGTATTATCTTTTGGAGTTTGGGAGTTCATTTTCTGCAGAGATTAAATTAAATCTGCTCAGTATTTTACTGAGTAACATTTCTCAGTATTTTAGAAAAAAGGAATCCTAAAAGTGAACCTTATACCATTTCATATACTAGGTGAAATTTACTACTTCTAGTGTCACTTTTTTTTCCACTGCTTTTCTAGCTAAGAAATAGCTGGACAGTTTAGGTACAGCTAGCACAGGTATGGGTTAGGTATATTAGTAGCAGCAGTAATATTTTATGTACAATAAACTGTAGTTGTGCTGCTGTAGCTGTGATAGTCCAGCATTAAGAGAAATACAGTAATTAACAGGATCAGTTTTATAGTCATCCAAGTTTTGGGCATCAAGCATCTAACACCGGATGAAGGGCCCTAATGAAAGGCACTTTATACCTAAAAGCTCGTCTGACATTTCTTCCAACTAAATACATATGATGTTACTTTCCATCACAAATAATGTTATTAGCAATATTATTCATTACAACTTCTGTTTGCACCAAGGAAAGCCAACAGATCATGCCTCTTCATTAACAGAACACTTTATGAATTTGTGAATCATACGTTAAAGCACTGCTTCCCACTTGTCTTTGTTCTCTAGCTTCTCATCTTCCAAAGGGAATAATAGCTCAGCGTTGCCAGACTTTGCTTTGTTGCTTCTTAGGAAACCAGGTAGTAGGTCTGGTTCTCAGTCCCTGCCTGAAACTTTCCTCCTGACTCTGTCTCTTCCTTCCCATGTCTCAGAAACTTAATAGTAATATGGAGCCACAAATGGGGTCATGTGCAAGCAAAGCAGTTTGAGAAATGTAGTTTTGTAGCTACATTAGGGAAGGGTTCTTCCCTGAGGCTCATAAGAATTGAACCACATGTTTAATAGTGTCTCAGATTGTGAATTTACCCGTATGATTCTCAGCCCCACTATACGAGACTGCAAGAACTGGGGCGTGTGAGCAGTGAGAAAGGCATTGTAAGCATACAAGAAAAAATCCAGAAATCAGTCATTTGCAATGCATTATATTTGTCAAGGTATTTTTTCAGCTCCATAATGTTGGCAGTATTATTTAGTAGATTATACAGAGGTAATATATAGACTGTTCTGTTTCCACAATTCACGAAAAAGATATTTTCTTGCGAAAAATTCTGTCCATGCATTCTTAAACAAAAAAAGTCTTTTCTGCACCAATTTTTAAGAAATGTTTTTACTATCAAGCAGGCACTAGTATGTCATATATTTCAGTATGTAAATCTAGCATTTTTAATAAAAGATGTCACTTTGATGTAGAGCTTAAGCAGAGGACATAAGCAAATATTTTCCAATTCATTAGGCCACAGGCCCAAAGCATGGAAATAAATCCTTCTGATGAATCCTGTCACCACATTGTAATTCCAACACGCCAATTTTCTGAAATTAACCAGACCCATGCCACCCTTTGCTCTATTACTTAGCCTCAAACATTTTAAGAACGTTTCCCAGTGCTGCCTGGGAGGTTGCATCATAGTGTGAGCTACCATGCAGGACAGGGTATTTTGCCTTGGTAAATGATTTAAGGTAAGTTGTGAGCTCATGAACTAAGAAAATGTTTCATTTCCTGTTCATGCTGTGGGCTGGGTTCTTTTCTTTACATTGGTCATTTAAACCAACTTCAATTTAGTCTGGTGAAAAGAAGATGCAAATCTGACTCTCTGTATGCAGGACATCACTGGTAATTGCATCAATGAACTGGCGAAAAGAATCACAAACTAATAACAACTGCTGCAGCTTCTGAATCTTCTGGGGAGGTATTCCTTCATATGCTTGCTGCCTTTGGTGTGATTTTTCTTCTTAATTGTGCTACCAGAAAACCTTTTATTTCTCTGCCACTATTCAACAAGACTACAAAAATATTACATTTCTGGGTAGATTAGTGATGGCCACTCCACGGCACATGTGCATATAAACAGCTGCTCTGTGTGGCACCTGAGCCCTGGGTGTTCAGTAAAGGGAGGCATCAGAATGGACACTGAGGAAGACAATAGGGAGATGGTCCCTCAGTTAAGTAGTTAGTGGGAGAAACCAGTGGACTGCAGAGCCTATTCTACAGCTCCACAAATAAAGGTTATTGTTAATTCTTCTCATTTGTGTATGCACATGCTTATTGACCCCAGTGATCACTATACCTTCTAAACCCTTTATCATTTTTGTGACCTGCCCCGACCCCCTCCAAATTCTCCATGTCCTTTTAAAAGTGTGGACCACCAAAATGCATTCAATGGTCTAGCTGAAGCCTAACCAGTGCTGAGTAAAGAGGTAGTATCACCTCCCATGTCTTGCACCTAATGGTCCTATTAATGCAGTCCAAAACTGCAGTTGCTTTTTGTAGAGCTCCATCCCACTGCAGACTTGTACTGAATCTGCTGATCCACCAAGACTCCTAGGTCCCTGGCAGATATTTAATTAAGGGTGCAATAGGATCTAATCCATGATCCTAACAATCACACCTTCTGCCATGCTACGTGTGCATCACAGGAGGCATGATTGTTAGATCAGGGATCAGATTCCAATCGCACCATATTGCCAGGGCAGGGGGAGCCTGGTATCATAATCATGTAGTAAGCTGGGTGCCTAGTGGTACTCCCAGCCTCAGGGGCACATTGGAGTCAAGGGCTGTGGCTGATGCACTGCAGAGGCTGGGAGGTCTGATCAGCTGATTGGCTTAGCCACATGTTCAATTTAAGATGAGATGAGAACCATCCACAAGGTTATTTCACATTACACATAATAACTTTGTGGCTTATTCCCTGTTTTATCGCACCATTAATTACAAAAACTTGTGTAAGACATAACTGGTTAATCACATCTTAAGGATAATGTCTGCCAAGGGCTCTAAATCCTTCTCTGAAGTGCTGCCATCCAGCCAGTTGTCACCCATTTTATATATGTGTTTTGATTATTCTTCCTGAGGTATAGCACCTTGCCTTTGTTAGTAAGAAAAGAGTAACATGTTAGTTGGAAAAGGGCAAACATAGTGCCCATATTTGAGAAAGGGCACTATGAACTATGAACATTTAACTACACACCAGTCAGCCTCACCTCAATCCCTGGAAAAATCATGGAGCAGATCCTCAAGGAATCGATTCCTAAGCACTTGGAGGAGAAAAAGTTGATTAGGAACAGTCAGCATGGATTCACCAGGGGCAAGTCACGCTTGATCAACCTGGTTACCTTCTATGATGAGGTGACTGGCTTTGTGGATGCGGGGAGACCAGTGGATGTGGTATACCTTGATTTTAGCAAGGCTTTTGATATGGTCTCCCACAACATTCTCTCAGGCAAGCTAAGGAAGTATGGGATGGATGAATGGACTGTAAGGTGGATAGAAAACAGGCTGGAGCATCAGGCTCAGAGAGTACTAATTAATGGCTCGATGTCTAGTTGGCAGCTGGTATCAAGTGGAGTGCTCCAGGGGTTGGATCTGGGACCAGTTTTGTTCAATGTCTTCATCAACAGCCTGGAAGATGGCACAGAGTACATTCTCAGCAAGTTTGCAAATGACACCAAGCTGGGAGGAGTAGTAGATATGCTGGAGGGTTAGGCAAGGATTCAGAGTGACTTAGTTAAATTGGAAGATTGGGCCAAAAGGAATCTCATGAGGTTCAACAAGGACAAGTGCAAAGTCCTGCAGTTAGGACAGAATAATCCCATGCACCAGTACAGGCTGGGGGCTGACCGGCTGGGCAGCGGCTCTTCAGAAAAGGACCTGGGGGGGTTACAGTGGACAATAAGCTGGATATAAGCCAGCAATGTGCCCCTGTTGCTAAGAAGGCTAATGTAATCCTGGGCTGCATTGGTAGGTGTGTTGCCAGTAGGTCAAGGGAAGTGATTATTCCCCTCTACTCAGCACTGGTCAGGCCACATCTGGACTACTGTGTTTAGTTTTGGGCCTCCCACAACAGAAAGGATGTGAACAAATTAGAGAGAGTCCAGCAGAGGACAACAGAAATGGTGAGGGGCCTGGGGCATATGATTTATGAGGAAAGCCTGAGGGAACTGGGCTTAGGTCAGACCCTATATGACCTAAGTCTAGAGAAGAAGAGACTGAGAGGAAACTTAATAACAGCCTTCAACTAAATGAAGCGGGGTTTGAAAGGGGATGGAGCTGGATTATTCTCAGTGGTGGCAGATGACAGAACAATGAGCAACAGTCTCATGTTGCAGCAAGGGAAGTTTAGGTTAGATATTAGGAAGAATTTTCTCACTGGGAGAGTAGTATAACACTGGGGCAGGTTACACAGAGAGGTGGTGGAAGCTCCATCCATGGAGGTTTTCAAGACTTGGCTAGACAAAGCTTTGGCTGGCATGATCTAGTTGGGGACGGTCCTGCTCTGAGCATGGCGTTGGACTAGATGACTTCCTGAGGTCCCCTCCAACCCTAACTTGCTATTATACTAACAGTGAAAGTTAGTATAACCTTCTACTAGGGGGTGCTATTGGTCAGGCCGCAGTTGGAGTACTGTGTCCAGTTTTGGGTGCTGCACTTCAAGAGGGACACGGAGAATCTGGAGAGGGTTCAGAGGAGGGCTACTCGCATGATTAGTGACGTCCGTGAAAGATCCTACGAGGGGAGGTTGTGGGATCTGGATCTCTTCAGCCTTCACAAGGGATGGCTGAGGGGAGACCTTGTAGCCGCCTATAAGTTTATCAAGGGGGGACAACAAGGAATTGGAGAAGCGCTATTTACCAGAGCACCCCTAGGAGTAACTAGGAATAATGGGTGCAAACTAGTGGATGTTACAACCCAAAGTTGTGAGTTTTTGTTTGTGTGTGCTTCGGCAACGCTAAATTATGTTCCCGCTAAAATTACAGCTTCCTTGCACGGCGGAGTTCTCTGCTGTGGGAGAGAACTCCGGTGCAACAGGGAATTTCCCGCCAAATTTGCAGCTTCTTTGCATGGTGCATTTCTTTTGCATCTCAGAGATGCACGGTGCAAAGGAGTTCCCGCCATTTGTATGGGAGTTCACGCCACATTATTGGCCAACTCTGAATAAAGGCACACGTGGCGGCTAGCTATTGGCTTGCTAGCCGTACAAAAGGCTTGGGTGGTTTCCGCCCAAGCCGGAGAGAGAGGAAACCTGGAGAGAGAGAAAACTCGCCAGGAGGAGGAGGACACTTCGCGCTGTGTGAAGATCTCTAAGCGATGTGGACCCTTACGGACCCAACGTGACTCTCTTAAGCAGGCAACAGAGGTCTAAATAGCCTTTGGCCTCTCCCCGTCGCCGAGCGCAATCCTAGATGTATCCCTATCCTATAAACCCAAGCCGGATCCTTGGAGCCTTAACAACTCCGTGGTAGAGGGAACCGAACCAAGCCCGCGGAGCTTTAATAACTCCAGGGAAGATTAGTGCCGTACGAACCCACGGAGATTCAGCCATTCTGGAGGGAACCGAACCCACGGAGTCTCAACAACTCCGGGGGAACTGAATCCACAGAGCCTCGACAACTCCGGGGAAAAGAGCTGACTTGTCGTAATACTCCAACGGGGATTTAAGCGGAGCTGTGCGTGGAAACCTGTCCAGCCTACACCACTACCATCTTTTGGTGTAAGTAAACAATCTTTTAATCAACCACTCTGCGTCCGTAATCAATTCTAGCTCGCCGCGGTCTTCTCCGGCCCCGCGTGCCCGGGCTGCTGGCCACAGCCCGCATGCGCAAAGACAGGCCCCGGCTCGGCCCCGGTCAGCCCGCACAGTGGAGAGTAGATTCGGGTTAGACATTAGGAAGAATTTTTTTACAGTAAGGGTGACCAGAATCTGGAATGGGCTTCCAAGAGAGGTGGTGCTATCACATAACTTGGAGGTCTTCAAGAGGAGGCTTGATAGTCATCTGGCTGGGGTCATCTGACCTTGGTCCTCTTTCCTGCCAGGGGTAGGGGGTCGGACATGATGATCCTTTGTGGTCTCTTCTGACTCTACTATCTATGAATCTATTGTACTACTTAAGCTAGTGCATGTGCCACAAGAGCACAGCCCCTCCACCAAGTACCTTCTAGAACAGGAAGATGTAACAATTTTCAGAGCTCCAGTAGCTACCCATGCAGTAATTAAAGGAATTTCAGCCAATAAAATAAGGTTACTTTATCTAGTATAAAATAGGGTGACCATGGAACTTAAAATGCATCTTTTAAACATTTACTTACTAATGTAGGAATCATCTTGACATGATTGTGTCTGTCCAGCCATTATGTATAAACTCTAAGTTTGTCTTCATTTCTCACAGAAGTCAATAGGAGTACTCAAGTGCTTATTTAGGCACATTTAGGTAGCTTGCTGAGTCAGACCTGTTGGCCTGAAATCAATGGAAGTCTTATCATGGACTTCAGTGGGAATTGGGTCAGACCCTATATGACCTAAGGATTCAAATACATGATTTTTTTCTTCCTGTCACTAGCATATAATGCTTCCCATTCCAAATTTACCAGTACTTTATTTTAATGATGAAAGGCTTAAACTAAACCTTTTTATTTTGTATATAATACTGTAGAAGAAGACTCTGTGTGGGAAGGGGACCAGGGAGGGAGAACTTTTTAAATTGTTCCCTCAAAGAGAAGTAAGTAGGTAGTTACATTTTTGGAGCCAGGAATTTGTTTTTGGCTGGCCATGTTTTCCATCCACACAACCGACACAAAACCTCAAATATGCATATGTAATATGTACTGTGATTAGGGTTTATGGAGTCGAAAGCATGAGTTATGTATAAGGTTTTTGGCACAAAAATTGTTCCCCCACTCTACAGAAACATCTATGCATTTTCCCCACACAGATCTGGGTAAAAGGGCATATGGTTAACTTTAATTTGGGCTCTGGTATTCTTTTTTCCTACAGTCTTTCACAGATATTTTGCTGAGAATCTCTTCAATTTTCCTTATTTTAAGTACTTCATGAGTACTTAAATGCCAATTCAAATGAGTACTTAAATGTAAAAGTTTCTCTTATTGAATACCTAAAAATAAATAAAAAGTGAGCACTTCTATGGTGATAATTTTTATTGGATCAACTGTATAGTTCGGTGAGATTTTAAAAAACTTTAAGATACAAAGTGTCCTTCCATGACCTAATATCTCTCTAACTGTACAGTTGATCCAATAAAAGATACCTTTGCTTTTTGCATCTTTCCTAGACCATCACAGTTATAACAACACCCTTACCCTACATGGAAAGAAACATCATTTAAAATATGCAGAGGAAAGGTTTGGTCATCTTAGTCTGAATCCATACTTGTTGCTGAAATGTGTAATTTGGTAACAGGACAGGTGTAATGTGGACAAGCGCCCTATGTAGTCTCTTCTTCAGTTTGGAAGAAATCAGTGCAGTAGGGAAGAATGTATAGGTAATAGCTTGAATGTTTACCAGAGGTGTCAAGTATGTGGGGGTCTGAGGGCTCTTGCCCCCCTCGGGAAGAGGGCTGTAACCTGAAATGCATAAAACTTGCCACATGTTCACCGTCTTAGGCCCCCTCTGGCAAAAATAAAAGTCGGTGCCTATGATGTTTACTATATTTTAAAGGGAATGACTATTAAATTACATATCAATCATTATGTCTTAAAGGGAATGACTAGCAAATTTCCCTTCACAGGGTGTGTGAAGCTAAATTGTTTAACAACAATGCTGTCTAAGAAGAGTCAGCTAGAAATACAGTGGTATTAAGCAGAGTATAAATTTTTTGGTCCACTGAAGCCCTCCTGGACAATATGATATAGTACTCTGTATCAGTTTAAACTCTTGTGTTAATGGTTTGGAGAAGTAAGGGTATGCCCTAGTATATTTGATCACTAAGATGTATTCCTGCACTCTTTTGTACAGGCAAAATTCTTGTTGGCTTCAGCATAAGGGACTAGCAAGTAGAAGATTTGGGCCACATTTGGTTTTATTTAACTGATTATGTTAATTGAGAAGTTTCTTCTTCTTGCTGCTTAGTTGTTTTCCAGCTTAATCTTTCTTTCCCCTTTTAACTGTCATGATCAACAAAGAGGTAGTTAAAACATTTTTTATGGACAGGATCTTCATGACAACCTGTATATTATGGGGCGTATTCTCTTTCCCATTCTTCCATCTTTCTATAAATTGGCAAAACCAATCTATGGCAACAAGTCACTTGCTGTAAGTTTCCTCAGCATTCAGAAGTCCTCAGTGGGAACAGAGCTGGCACAACTGACTCCTATAGCTCCCTCTTCACAACTGCCTGTATAGTTTCCAGCAATCCCTTTGGCACTTTGTCGCATTCAGCTTTTTGGCAGAACAGAGAATCTGACCTGGCATATTAACTCCATGACTTCTGTTAGCAACACACAGCTTTAATTTTATTTTAACAGATGGCTTTCTTGTTTCCCTGTTTGATGATATTATTATACACTTGTGTTGCCAAACAAGTACTTGCCCCCATTTAGAGCTTGATTTTTCATTTTGGATAAATTCTACTATAAGACATTTAATAGTAATTCCTTATTTCAGTCATGAAATCCTAAACTATCCTGGCATGTGATTTGTTTAGTTTTTTGGGTACCTATTAATTGTGGTTAATGTTTCTGCTCTGTTACCATCCTTAGCTTAGATTTTAACAGTGAACATTGCAAATCTGTCAGTGGTCTTTATTATAAAAACTCCAATTCCAAGTGTGATCCTGATTTTTTTTTTCTCTCTCAGCAAAAACTCAAAAGATTGGGCTCCCACATCCTCAATGAGTACCATATCCACTGGGCCTTGTTTTTTCTGGATAGGGTGGGATAGGATAGTTTCTCTCTCTCACACCCCTCCCAGAAATTCCATCCCAGTTTTGGTTTGATGAGTCATTTCTCTTGAGAAGTCTAATTTTAGACCTTTTTTTTTATACATCTGAGCCTTTTTCTTCTTTGCATGGACATTCAATTCATAACTGGCTACTTCATTTCATGTTGCCTTATTGAAACCCAGAGGAGCATTCAGTATTTTGAATAGTTTTACTTATTAAGAACATATTGAGAGTGGTGGCACATAAACTGCAGCAACTGGAGTTACAAGCTAAAAATCAGGAATGCTATAGAAGCAGCACAAGCACATAATAAGAGCTGAACGAGTAATTTGTGAAAGCAAAGATGCTCCACTTGGAGGCTATTGAACGTAACCTATGAGTACTTGTTTGGCTATTCCAAAATTTATACTTAAACAAATGGAGAAAAAAGACTGATTAAACCAACAATTCAAGAAAAATTGTAACAAGATTCTTCAGTGGCTGTGAGCATAGCGGTCATTGGACTTCAGAAAATTGGGAGACTTGTCCTAGGGATTTGTTTTTATATTGTGGGCAGTTGTGCATCATCCGTAATGAAAGCAGCTGGACTCTGCTGAACAAAAACTGAACAAAAAATTGTCATGTTCACTGTTCAAAAATGATCATGCCCATTCATAACAGTGTGATCAGAGTGAACTGGAGTTGTCAGTTTGGAGCTCAGACCAAAAATTGTTTCATAGGCACACCTCAAAGTACTAAAGCTACCTTTTCCCTCAGAGGGTGTTATGAGGATTAATGTCCTGTCAGCACTCTGAAAATGTAAAGTGTAAAGTATATATTATCATAACACTTACCATTTGTTACTTTTATTGATGGCCTGGCAGTTTCTGTGACACTGTTTAGACTTGCATGGGACTTTGTTGCAGTGTACATTTCATCTCAAGAAGACTAAAACCAAATAGTTCATTTCAGGCCTTGTGCCTTGTTGGATATCCTCCAATTACTAGGGGACTTGTTTATGGCCCCCTATCTTTATACCGTGAAAGCTTTAATTTAATACATTATACAGCTGTTTGTTTCCAGCTTTGTTTTCTTAGCCACATGAATCTCAGCTCCCAGGGAGATTGTAATGGTGCTCCTGGCTAACCACTATGAGGTGCATGATTGCAAAGATATTTCTTGTTGCAGTGGTTACTGTGGGGAGCTACTTCAGCCTGCATGCTAGTTGTAAATATAACCAGGCTTGTCAGTCACTTAACAGCAGAGGCATGTCCTGCTTCCTAAACTTCTATCCAGTTTAATCTGGATCCACTGCAGTTGATGGCTCAGGCAAAACTCCCTGTGGCTGAGCTTTCCTAAGGAAAATACCAAATTGTATTTAAAATATTGTGATTTGGCTCAATAATGAGTTTAATTCCCACCTTAGGGTGCACTTGGTTTAGATTGCCCTCTCAGCTTTGCTTTTGCTCCAACGCATTTGCAGCAGCTGGTGTCCCAAGCTTCAGGGAATGCAACAGACCAGGAAAAGCCGGAAGCATAAAGAATGGTCTGTATCTGTATCTCATAGATTCATAGATTGTAGAGTCAGAAGGGACCCAATGGATCATCGTGTCCGACCCCCTGCCCCTGGCAGGAAAGAGGACTGAGGTCAGATGACCCCAGCTAGGTGATTGTCAAGCCTCCTCTTGAAGACCTCCAAGTTAGGTGACAGCACCACCTTTCTTGGAAGCCCATTCCAGACTCTGGCCACCCTTATTGTAAAAAATTTCTTCCTAATGTCTAACCTAAATCTACTGTGTATTAGTTTGCACCCATTATTCCTAGTTACTCCCTGAGGCACTCCGGTAAACAGAGCATCCCCAATTCCCTGCTGTCCTCCCCTGATACATTTATAGGTAGCCACAAGGTCACACCTCAGCTGTCTTTTGTATAGGCTGAAGAGATCCAGATCCCTCAACCTCTCCTTGTAGGGTCTTTCATAGAGACCATGAATCATGTGGGTGGCCCTCCTCTGAATCCTTTCCAGATCCTCTGTGTCCCTCTTGAAGTGTGGAGCCCAAAACTGGACACAGTACTCCAACTGTGGCCTGTCTAGTGCTGCATAGAGGGGGAGCATCACCTCCCTTGATCTGTTGGTCATGCATCTGCACGACAAGATGCGATTGGCTTTCATATCAAGCATCTTAATTGGGAGGTTGGTCTGCTTTGTTGATGGAATGCAGTTGCCTTGCTAAGCAGCCCTGTCCTAGAGGAGTTCCTTGCCCACCTCTCCCACTAGGAAAGGATACAGGCAAGATTGGTTCTGGGTCAAGATGTCCCCCTTCTCCATCTTTATTTGGCTGGGAAGGGGCGGGGGAAGGCTGGGGGAGGTATGCAAGGAGTAAAACCAGGAAGACAGCACCCCAGGTGGCGGGGGGCGGGGGGGGGAAGAGATCAAAGATCTATTTGCAGCCTGGCATGATTAAGGCACCACTAGTTTCTGTAGCCAACAGCATACGCAAGGGTGATGTTGCTTGTATCATGGCCTTTGCCTCTTCAGCCTAAATGAGCAAGTACCCTTTTACACCTGGAGATAGTTTTCAGATTAAATCCAGAATAAGACTCACCATATTCACACTTCTAGTTCTATAGCCTGACGCCTTAACCGCTCTCCTACCTCATCTCTTTCTCCGGATAGAAACTGGAGCCTAAAGCCCTAGAGCCAACACCAGTGGACATGTCTGAATACAGTCCTCATCCAACTTCCTCAGTCTCTGGTTACTCGCAGGCTGTGGAAGGAAAACAGTGGATAGTGCTCCATCAATGCAGCCAGTATCTGAAAACGCAATCCCCAATCATGTGTCAGGCTGTAATCTCCAGAGAAGACATACAACTGTCTGGCCATGTAGATCCCAAGCAATAAAAAGTGATAGAGCTTCTGAATTGCCCACTTACCAGCCTAGGTCAAGTGCCTTCCATGTGAGACCCAAAATAAACTCACGAAGGCAAAGGGAGATGATTAATCCAGCTTTTTTGAGAGCATATACCCCTGGTAGACATGCAGATAAAAGCATGATGGGATCTGATATGGCAGGAGACAAGATTTTGGGATTGAACCCCAGATCCCATTATGCCTTATTGCTGGGGGGGTTGTGATCCCAGGCTCCCCCTGCACCGGCAAGTAGCAAGCTCCCATGGCTGGGAGCCCCCTCAGCTGGTGGGTTAATCACACCTTAACTGGTTAATCACATCTTAAATGTAAATGTACCAGGGGCCATAGAGTCTGTTAGCTATGTAAAATGTTTGGGGGGCAATGTCCAACTCCAAATAAAATCACCACAACTCTAACCCCTCTCCCAGAGTGTAACTGATTAGGTCAGTAGAGAAAGGACCTGGCCAAAAATATTCTGATTTTTCTAGGTATGGACCCCCATAAATAGAAGTCTTCTTTCTCCATTGCTTTCTCCTGAAAGAGAAGTCAAGAAATAGAACTTATTCTACTGCCTGGTTCCACATCCATAATTTATCCACTATGTTGAACCAGTGAAACCTCACTTGAGTTCCCCCTGGGAGGGTTGTACTGGTGAGTGTATAAGGGTGTCCAATTAGAACAGTCAACTCTCTGTAATATAATTTTCTCAGCATATTCAAGAAAAGAAATGTTTTGAACAATTCTTAATGCTTCTATATGACGTCAATTTATTCCAGTCTTCCAAGGCCAGAGAGCATAAACTTGGAACCTCATTCTTGTTATAATACCATCCAGGTTCAAGCACCTTAGGAGGTTTCATTACATTTCCTATGTTTTATGATAGGTCTCCTGATGATCTCGAAACCAGTGAGATGGGAGCTTTTGAAGCATGGCTTTCTAGTTGTCCAAGTGTTTGAATATGCTCATCCATGGGTGATAGTCTATTATTTCCTGGTTTTCTACAGGACATTTTTGGCACTTTATGTACATGGAAGAATTCTATTCCCGGTTCCAGGTTCCTGTGTACCTGACTGACTATGTATTCATCCAAATCGACCAACAAAATGAGTGAATGAGACCTCTCGTCTTTTCTCCAAATGACTGAGTGGTTAAGCCACTCACCTGGGAAACCCAAGAGCCTGGGTTCTAGGTGTTCCTTGCCCACAGGGGTGCATTGCTTCCCCCTCCACTGCCCTTCATCCATTTTTTCTGATGAATATATTAGTTGCTCTGCTTCAAAAGGAATGCAGGAGAAGGAAGTAAATAATGGCTGACCTTTGGTGTGGTGATTAGAGTACTGTACTTTAAAGTGACCAGCTTCAAACCCTTTCTACTGAGTAGATGAGTGCCCTTGTCCCTGTGCTGTGGGAGCAAAAAAAGAATGTATGCACACATGCCGCCCTTCTCTGTCTTGGTAGTCACAGTTTTCTCCAACTGTGTTTTCAGTTATCTAAGGATGCCATCAAGTTCACTAAATTCCATATGTTGGTCATCCAGTTTAGCTACTGCTATTTCTTCTCCTTTGGCAGAATTGTTCTTTATACTGACAGCAGATGGAAGAGATGCCTGTATATAATCTACCTTTCTTTCTGTGTTCGATGATTCTGTTTCATATCCCAGAGAGACTGCTAAGAAAATCCCATTATCAAGATTTGTGTCCTTTAGGATACAGAAGAATAAGGATGTTTATCTGTGCCTACCTAAAAAATTCAATTTTTTAAGTAATAAAGTCCTGATATCTGGCCTGTCTTGGAGACAAGTGAGTCATCTGAATAGAGGTGGGCATTTTAGTTTTTGATTTGCTATCATTAGGCAGAACTTGCTATGCTCTATAGTAAACAAATCTTTTGCTTTTTTATCAAAATATAATTAACTACATTTATGAATTAGGAAAGTAGATTTGAAAGTATCCTTGCCATGCATGTTGTTATACTTGGAGGAAATTTCAGGAGATGGGTCACCCCCTGCTGCCAATGATCAACTCCGGCCTCCAAATTGAAGAACCATTATAAAGGAAGTGTGTCAGCCTTAAGGAAGGTTATTTCCAGGAAGGAAATCCTGTTTTCCAAATACCATCCTTTTCTGCAAAAGTCTGACTTCTGTCTTTTCTAGCTCCACATGCCTTTTAATCCACCTAACCATATTTCCACTGAGTGAATAGATCAGTTACTATGATTATTGTATGATAATCCATTCCTTGTTTCTGATATTTTTTTTCAAGTAAGTGTCTGCCAAATGCTATTAACATTTCCAGACCTTAAAAAAAATGTATCCTCACTTCAGATTTTACATTCAGTCGAGCTTTCATGTGTGCAAATTTGTGTGCATCTTCAGGCTCTCAGGAAGTGAGAGGTTTTCACTGGTAACTCCCCAGCCATTAATCATCAGATAATTTTACCTGTTTATGAATTTCAGATAGACGGTCTGCTTTTTGGCATCCATAAAAACTAAAAAATTGGAAGAAGTTTGCTTGGGGATTGATAGACGCCGAACTCAAGGAAATTACAAAAACTTTATATGTAATGCAACTGTGTTTGCCAGTTCTTTCCTGGGGAAAGCAAGGAAAAGAAGACAGCACTTTGAATTCCATTTAGATTGTAAAATGCATGGCCTTGGAGAGAAAGGGCAAAGCTTTTTCACTTATTGCTGCCTTCACTGGATTTGTCCAATCTGTAGAAAACAATCAAATTTCTTTGCAAATATTAAAAAAATCTCTTAAACCAAATAGCTTAACTGCATATTCTGACTTGTGCCTGTGCTTTGTAAAAGAGGTGCGGTAGTTTAATGTATCTTTCCTCTTACTTTATATATTGGAATGGCTCCAGGTTTTAGAATCATCAAGGCAGAAAAGACCTATTAGGTTATGCATTTCCCTGCCAGTGTGAGATTATCTGTGCAGCATACAGTTTTCCATCTCACGTTATTGGGCTTTTATTCTATGTAGTTTAATAAAAATAAATGGGAGAAAATTTCCCTGCTACTCAATATAATTCTTTGCTCTGTTCAGTTTCATCCTGCTACTTCAAGGTACACACCTGTTAGCCACTCTTAACTGTTCTTCTTTCATAGTATTTCCAACCTTCAAATTCTTGTAAATCGGCATCATAAGTGCCCTGACCTCCCCAGACACAGCCAGAAAAGTACAACATCTGTTTCTCAGCTGAACATAGAGAATAGAGCATTTTATGCACTATAGGTGAAATATCCTCCTTGCCTCTCTTCTCATCTGAACTAGAAAGGAAGGGAGAAAATTATATCTTTGTATATGAAGTTCACTCTTTTCCTAAAATTTCTCATAGTTAGATTCAGCTTTCTTTCCTTATACCACTTCTGAATTTGGCCAGCGTGTTTATATTTTTTTCCTTTCCTTCCAAATATTAAGATGAGTCATGGATGAGGTGGGCATTTTCCTCAATAAAAGTTGTTCTGTTGTTCATATTATATGGTATTTATTTTGCTCTTAAAATTACTCTAGTAGTGTTAGGATTTATTTTCACATGATTTCCATGGAAATACAGTACCTTGCTGACATCAACTCCAGTTCCTCAGTTTAGGGAATTAAAAGGTAGTATGTGGAACCACTGGGCATTTTTACACATGTTCCAGGGATGGAGGGGGGTGCTTTAATTAGAGAGGCTTCAAGAGCTGTTCTAGTTAAAGCACCTACAGCATCTCTTGTACCAGCATTCCCATTCTTCAAAATGGCAGTGGGGGCACATTAACTAAAACTCATTGAATGAGATTTAGTTAAAGCACCCCCTAACACCATTTGAAGTGTGGGGACACTGATACAGAAGACACAGAGGCTCCTGGAGTACAATAATTAACACACTCCAGCAGACTCAATTAAATGAGTCTGTTTGGACGTGCTGTAATTACAGCATGTTGAAGCAACCTCCCTGCATGCCTACAGGCACCCACTAGTGCTTGTACCAGAATTGTAGTTTCTTGTATATTATACTTGATGATGTTTCCCAAGGAACTCTATATTGTACACCCAATTGGTTGAATTCCACCTCCACACCCCCCCACCGCCTCCCCCGAAACCCTGTATTTCATACAGCCTACTTTATGCCCTCAAACATCCAGATCCATGGCCAATATAATTTGTGTGCACAGGGGTATCTTCAGTTCATGTCTTGTTCTTGCTTTCCTCAGTTGAATATAATTTTATTTATCTAAATGCGTTGCCTTGAATTTCTTCCAGAAAGAGGAAATAGATCTCACCCAAATGGTTAAGATAGCGTTTAAATGGTGCTAAGATGCTCGATGCAAGCATCTAAATCCCTTCCTTGGAAATAGCTGTGCAATAATTAAAAAAAGAGGGGACGCCACCATTGGTTTGCATGAGAATTTGTGGGATGGGTGCCATTGTTAAATTAAGATCATCCATTCGTTTCCCAGCATTTTCACCACACTTCTTGCTTCAGCTTTTGCAATGGATAGCAGCCAAGCTAAAGATTTACAGTCTTTTAAAGCCACTTTTGCCAACATGTGGATCATGAGAAGGTGTTCACTGGTACTTAAGAAGCTTAAAAGTAAAACCTGTCTGCTATAGAAGTCATTCCCTTCCCCCTCCAACCTTAATTTGGCTCTGGACTTGGCTTCTTTGTTCTTTCATGACTAATATTACCATCTGTGACATTACATATCAACATAACAATGTAACATATTAAGTACAGGAAAACCCAGAATGTTTGAGCTCATCCAAGCGATTTGTTGCTTAAAGCTCCAGTGTGACTTGCAGCCACCTTAAACATCCCTGAGTTTTTAACAGCGCATTGCAATTAATCAGCAGATTTCTGTGTCAGTGTGACTTTGAACTATGGTGCAGTAGTGGGGCAACCTGGCTTAAAACAATCTCTTCTAGTTTAGTTCCGCTTTTATTTCCCACTGTAGACTCATAAAAAGAGGGTTCACTTTTATGGTATTAGCCTGGCTACCACTGGAGGCAGATTGCTTTGGGAACTACCCAACTCATTTTTCTGTGGAGATCTCATATGCTATACTGAAAAGCACCACTCCCATGTCGGACCTGTGACAGCTGCCTTTATGAACTACAGTCTAATACAGCACAGGCCTAGCAGCCAGACAAGACTGTAAACAAGTACTGCACTCTATCCATTTCCGCTGTTCTGAGAATGGGGGAAGAGCAGCAGGTGCGGGGAAAAATGTTGTAAGAGAAAAACATTTTGAAAACGACACATCTCAAAGTGCAAGATCAAACTTGGAATGGAGGTCTCTCTTCCTCCCACTTCCCAGTGGGTAACAAATGGAGCCAAGCTTTATTCACTCAACGGTGAATGGCTACAACCACCCAAATCTGGGATTCTGAGCAACTGCTCTTTCCTATACCTTTGGTTGGTTGGTTTTTTCCTCCTTTTTCTCCCCGCCTTGTTTCTCATGTTTTTCACTTGCTTCATTATTCATTTTAAAACCCATACCCATCTACAAACCTCCTTCCCAAGTTTCAGGGCTAATTTTTTAAATCTCTGTATTGTTTTATTTTCATCTAGAATTTTATATCTACTCTTCTGACTGGATCATAGATTACTATGAGAAAAAGTGTTATATCAATACCTCTAGAATGAAACATAGCGTAAAATAAATTCCGGGCAAGATTGTGGCTTGTTTGCCTATGTGCCCATGTGGGAGTGAGGAGGAATCATTAACCCCTAAAGTCATTTGTCTAAACGACAGTGTAGGTCATAGGCCAAGAGAAGAAAGAACTCTCTCTCCAGGGTTGTTTTCCTCTCCATGCCCCTTCTGCATGTAGACTGGGGAATGGGTGGACAAGCGTGGTGATGGGTGGAGTCTTCATTCTGCTTCCACCAAGGCACACTGCCAGCACTCTAAATTAACCATCCATTCATATTTCACTCACTGAGTGTGTGTGTGTGTATGAGTGTGTGTATTACAGTAAAATATTTCTATAATACTTTTATCTCTCTTAAACCTGCCCCTTCAGGTCTTCTTTACCTGCAAGAGATTTTCTCCAGGAAAATTTCATTGGGAGTCTGTTGAAGACTTCAAAAAAAGAAAAAAAATTACTGCCTCTCCACAGACTAAGTGGTCTTTTATATATACAGGGTCAGACCTTTGTCAGCCTATTAGGCTCCTAAATAAACTTCAGTACCTGGATGTAATCCTATTCCACACTGCTCCTCTCCATGAAAAAATGTCAATGCAAATTTTGAGTGGGTCTTCCTCCTTGCTGAGGATGAGGGTGCCTTACAACAGTAGAGACACAGACTCAAGCAGGTTGGAATAAAATTACATTTAGGTGCCTAATAGGCAAAATGGGATTTGGCCTACAGTGTGTACGCTCATTATATGTGTGTACATATATATGTATATACACAAATTTGAGCTGCATGCTCATTGGAAGTTTAGCCACTGACTAAACTTCAGTGAAGCCAGGATTTCAACTATAAGCCTAAGTTGTGATCTCTCTTTGAATTTCTATGAGAGAGACAGACTGGTAAAATATCTTGTTCCTGCCCAGTTCTGGCTTCCCCTCATTACTCCGGAGACAATAGCAGCCAGAGTTGCCAGGATCCCCTTCCCTCCTCCAGCTGCTGCTTCCTGGCCCTGCCCAGCTTGGCAAGCCAAAAGTAAGGCTAGGGCCTCTTGGGAGCACAGTGCAGCAATGGGTAGGTGAATCCACACACCCATGTGGTACAGAGGTGGGGTACAGCCACGTTGTCTCCTGGAGTTGGGGAGGTTTGAGCATGTGTATACGGTGCTGCAGTAGAAAAGTTTGAATAGCTGGTTTGCATTGATATTATAGAGCCTTGTCTAATGGATGAGGAATTCTGAACTTTCTTTTTCTGGATTGCAAGAGCAGTTGAAGACAACAGGAGAAGTTGTAAACCTAGCTTATGTCATCTGCTTCTTTGTTCAACCATGGTTTACCAAAACAGAGAGGAGCAATTACCTTGATTTTCATTGATCATTTGAACATTTTTAAAGACAGTGATACAATTCTGTTCCTTATTTCCTTTGTATAATTCTCAAATAATTCAAAGTGAATGTAGATGGTCTGGATTTCCACAGGTACACTAAAAAGAAGAATTTGGCTGATCAGCTTTATCTGTGATTTTTGAGCACTACAATTCTGTGAATAATTCATTTTTTTAAAGTCCTGATCAAACCAAGAAATTAAAAATTACTTGCGCTCATCCGGTATGATAATTCCTCCACTTTATCACCAAGCAAACAAACTAAAAGCAAGGGAAAAAATAATTTCAGGTCAAATATAGTATTTCATTTAGTTTTATGAAAATATTACTTTTCTTAACAATTTAATGTGGGTAAATTTCAAAACAAAATATCATTTCAAAGTAAGAAAGCAGAATATTTTGAAAAGTGGTAAAAGAAAATTCGTCAGCTTTTCAAAACAATTGACTTGTTCAGCTGAGCAATTTGACAATTTCTATGTGAGTTTCTTGTTTGTTTCAGTCAATCAGAACATGCAGTTTTGAGCAAAAATTGTTTTGCTAGGAGTATTTCATTGAGCAAAGTATAAAAGTCTACAATAGCATAAAATAGATATCTCTTTATAGATGATTTAGAGTTTTAAAACAGTGGTAAACAGTGAACAAGAACTAGCCATGTTTTAGAAACAGCTCTGGAATATACAGTTTATTCTTGGCTTTGTTTAAGGACTCTATACACTAACCCAAATTTAAAAATATATATTGCAGCATCAAGAGGAAGTTTTGTCCAAACAAAATTGAATAAATTCCCATATCACACCAATCTGAAAAATCAAATAAATAATTTTGTATGTGTATAATTGTCTCAACATTTTGTCTTTCCTTTTCAGCTTTTGAAACAATAAGACTCAAATGTGGATAAAATCATGTTACCCTTCCCACTCAAAATGAGCAACTTTTTCCAAGCTCTTATGCTGAAAAAATGTGGTGCTTTGGAATTAATGATTAAAACTATATAGAATAAGAGTTCTAGTGCTTTGCTTAAGGAAAAATAAACAACAGTATTAGCTAATCTTAGATCAAATAAACAGATGCATAAAATGGGGCATTTCAAAGTACTGCAGAATGGAACAAAGACCATTAACACTCCAGACACTTCATAAGGTTCAGCTGTGGTTAACCACTTCATGTGGGTAAACTATATACTGGTGCATTAGATGGGAGAAAAGTAATGTCCCCTGCATAGAGACCAGTTACAGTTGCAACACTTCTAAGTAGAAGGACAGTTCTGACCTAGAGCCCACATGAGCATTCATGTATTTTTTAAAAGGAAGAAAGAGAAAAACTATTATTCCACGTATTCCTCATTATGGCTAACAGATCTGAACAGAAAAAGACAGTAGTGTCAACTGGATCCTTCTAAGAGGCTGTATAGAAGCTGCATCCAAATAAACTCTATTTAGCACAGGGCAAACTTGATGCTTCCCTGAACTGGTATGACATCATGTTCTCCCTCCTTACTGAGGTCCATGATTTAATCCCATGCATTTATCCAAAATTTATAGTAAACTTGGAAACTTGTGGTTTATAACATGCTGCATTTTTGAACCTGTAAGAAATCCAGGTGAGCTTCAAGAAGAATTCATTAACGTATTCTTTCCAAATCATTTGTGATGGTTTCTCAAAGCACTGAATTAGACTCTTGATTAGACCATTTTATACAACTGGATTTTTCTATGAGCCAATAAGCAAATCTAAGGATTAAGAGATTTGAACCTAGGGCTCAGAAAATGCCACCAATAGACAGATGTAAGCTTGACAATATACAAAGAGAAACAATAGCTTTGCAAAAGACTTCGTTCACGTACTAGTTTGCAAATGCATTACATTCAAATCGAGATGGATTTTGAGTATGTTTGCAGTTAAGTCAAACCTTTTGAAAGCTATGATCTATAACTTGTTGTTTTTGTAGGACCAAAGGGGAAAATGATGTATAACTTTCTGAGACTATTCTTTCTATAATGAACTGAAGAAGGAATTATCTTCAGTCCATCCCAGTTTTTACATAGGATTCATTACAGGGTTTGGGGAGTTAAGCCAGCACTGTGTGAATACACATGAGATGCAAGCATGATCAATAAGGGTTACAGTTACATTGGTTACCATTAAAATCTTTACAATTGCCATTTGCACATATTTAACATAATTACAGGATCTACAGTATTCTCCACACCATGAATACTGAAGTACAAATAACTAGGGTAAAGACAGAATTGTAAATATTTTAAATTGTGTAATCTTTATTATAGAGTCTCAGTGCCTTGATTTAAAGAAGTTCATAGTAACTGCAGACCCAGAAGAGAACTTTGAGAAGGAAAAGAAGAAAATCTTTTTAAAGACACTCATAATTATTTTATGAAACCTCTAGAACATCTGTAGATAACATTCTCTATTTCCAAAATCACATATAATAATCAGTTTTTGCTATAAAACAAACCTAATCTGTGTTTCAACTGAACACATTTTTTTAGTTTGCATTTCTTATGGAATTTCATAAATACTGGAATTCCAGAAATACTCAAAATAACAGCAAAAAACCGCAAATGTTTATTATGGGCCAGGTTTTGTTAAATGGTTACCTACATTGCCTGGATGGGTCCCACAGTTGTATACTCAGTTTAGACCAACCAAAAATCTGACCCTATGTATCTTTATCTTATTAGAGACCCAGTTACACCAATGAGTGGATCTAGGATTTTGAAAGGGGGGAGGGGATGCAGGTGGTATGGCATATCATCATAAAAAGAAGCTAGAAGATGTATTGCTATGCTAGAAACCCAGTCTATAGGGCTGTGTGAAGCTTCGGTCCCTGATTCGATTCGGCGGAGATTCGGCCCAATTTGGTGGCCGAATCTCTGAATCCAAATCGAATCAGAGGACCCCTTAATCTCTCCGAATTGATTCAGAGACATTCAGCGTTTTGGACATAGACACAGCTTTAAATATTTTTTCTGTATACCTCTAGGTAGCAGGGGCTCTGAACACTGTGGTGCTGAGGCAGATAGAGCGTCCCACAGGAGCATGGGGGGCTCCACAGCATGCTTGGCAGCAGACCCAGAAGTGGACCAGAAGCACTTCTGAGTCCACCGGGGAGCATGCTGGGGGGCCACCTGGTGCCCCCCAGCTCGGCAACTGGTGCCTTCTGGGTCTGGGAGGGCACCTGGGGTCCCCCTGCGGCTGATCGCTGAGCCAGGAGGATGTGGGGGGACCCCCCAGCACACTCCCCAGCAGACCTGAAAATGGACCAGAATTACTTCCAGTCCACTTCCAGGTTCTCAGCCGAGCATGCAGGGCACGCCCCCCCCCCCCCCCCCCCCGCGCTGCTGTGGGATGCTCCATCTGCCCCAGCACTGCAGTGATCACAAGCCATGCTGCTACCTCAAGGTATGTAGAAAAAGCTTTTTAAAGCTGTGCCTGTGTCCGAATTGCTGATTCGCTGAATCACCATCAAATCGTCAGATTCAGATTCTGCCAAATCGAATTGGGGACAGCGATCCGAATCAATGGATCGAATCACTGTCCCTGATCCGGGCAGAATCCGAATGTGAATCGAATAGGGCCCGTTTTGCACACCCCTACCAGTCTATATTATTCAGTCTAAGATCAAACCAAAAACAAATATAACTTTATTGGAACGTAAGCAAATTTACTAGCTTATATATTGAGTTTAAAAAACAAAAGACTAAGCAAAAATAGCCCACAGGTATTGTTGTATTAGTCCTGTAGTCATTATAGTTAGATGTATATCTCTTACTCAGTTTTGTAAACTGGACAGTGAATCCAACACTACCCTGTCAGTCATTTCCACACCTGAGTTAATGTTCACCTGAATCTATATTACCACACAGTTAAGATTTTTAGCTAAAATTAAAACCAATCTTCAGGGCTGTGAAAAAGAAAAATAGACATGTTACCAGGAATAGCTAACAGGCAGCAAAATTGCAGAAGAAAGGATCGCTTGGTTAATGGAGCATCCAGACCCTTAAAAAAGACAAAAGGTTCTTAACACCTCTGGGAGGGAAGAGAGATTAATAGGAACCAGGCCCATTATAATGAGCCAGGAAGTCTATTGATTCCCTCAGCTCTGCCTGAATAGAAACTCTGCTGCCTTTCAGGGGAAAGTTGGTTTTAAAACGTGGGTGGAGCAGGAATCAAAAGAAGGTGCAATTGCACCACTGCACCCCCACCTGAATCCACCCTTAGCTACATTTACATTTTCGAAAGTGAATTGGGATTCCTTAGTTGAAAGGGGCTTGACTTTTAAGGCACTTTCCATCAAATAGGACCTGTCAAGCTGATTTATGCCTGACACCTAAAAGCTGAGGCACACAAAACAACTAGGCAGTTCTGAAAATGTAGACCTATTTGTCTAGTCTCTATATAAATGTTATCCATAAACTAAACAGATGAGATCCAGTATTCAATAAAGGTATGCTCTGCACTTGGAACCTAAACTATAAATGCTGTTAGGGGGAAGAAAAACATCTCAGTGGATGCCTAAAATATGTAAGTACTATTTTCAAGGAGTAAGTTGTCTCAGTTGAATGCGCAGTATCAGAGTTTCCTGATTTGTATATAATCAACATTCTTAACATTTTCTTCAAGTGCTGTTAGTTTGCATTAGTAGGGCTTATTGTATTCCCAGTGTTGAAAGATTAAGAGGCCTATCTACCAAACAGCATAATAAATCTATAGACTGTGTAGGTTGCATTTCAACCCTCCCTCTCTTTTCCTAGTGTGTAATATAGCTTATACACTATGACAGCTGCTAGCAGAAAAGTGGTGTAGCAGCCATATAAAAGTGAGTTATGCTTTATTACCAAAGTAGCTATAATTAAGAGAAGGTGTTATTGGGGGGTGTCAGCAAGAAAGTGAAATGTAAAGAACACCACATATATTCAAGAAACTTAGGAAGCTGTGAAATGCTGCAAGTGACAGTGAAATTCTCCCTGGGTATCCACCACAAGGTCAGACTAATAATGAAAGTAATTGGTGGTGATAGTTCTGGGTGTTCAGAATTACCTAAATGACACAACTCCTTAATCTGAAATATAAGGAGTGTCTTAAATATATCTCTTAATGTGACCCTAAATACCTTCTGCATCCATTTTATATAACAGAAGGTAACTAAAGGATAGAAGCTGGCAGGGAAAACAATGTATCAAGCAGGGCAAATATTGTTAGCACCCACAGTGCAGAGGAGAAACAGCTAAATGAAGTAAATGGTATGGCCCTGATTATTCACTTCCTCACGCTGGCTTTATGCTCACATAAATCCATTAAGTTTTACCTATGTAAGCATGCCACACTACAGTAGAGAATCCCCAATGCCCCACTGGATGTTGAAACTATGAGACTTAAGAAGAAAAGATATGAGCCTTGTTTTACAAGATATCTAATGCAAGCAAACATGATCTTGTGTCATTTTTTCCAATAAACTATATAGACATTAGCCTGGGGCATGGAAGTAAATTACAACTTCCACATCAAATCACTCCTTAGTTTCTGTTCAGTATATACTGTGTATATATACTGTATGAGAGGCAAGGATTTCTTAGAGTGATATCTTTTATTGGACCAACAATGTAATTAGGATAAATGTCTCTTGCATAATTTCTGGACCATGACTCTTACACTACCAAATATATATACTATAAGTATGTGTGTCTGTGTACAAGCTCAGGTGCTGCTAAGTGTGGTGTTCTTGATTCAGTGGTGATACTTCTCCCTCTGAGATAGTACAAACTTGTCCTTCACCCTGTGGTGCTTAATGGGTAATGGAATTTGGTCAGGTAAATGAGGTTAATAGCTCTACTCTTGTGAAAAGTGCCATGGGATCTTTCATCATAAATAGTTATAACCTCCAGTTTAAATCTCACCTGAAAAATAGGACACTGACTTCTTAGAAACATGGACTTGGCTATTGGTGTAGCACTGAGATGGTGAGGGGAGGGAGGCTGCCAAGCATTAAAGCAGACCGAGGCCCTCTTTCATTTAATTACTGTACATAGCCAGGCTCAGTTTAGGAGAGCTGATGCATCATTTCTCTATTCTGTGTTCTGATTTAAATAAGTATATGCAAGGAACTACGGTATGGCACCATGTACAAAAAGTACAGAATAGGGTATTCCAGGGTGGGGCTGTCTTAGTCCCTTCCATTGATGTTGTACTACTATGCATGTACTACTATTCATGGAATAATTAAAAATTAATTGAGCCAGAAAGAGTAAGAATGTGACGCTGATGTCATAGTTCAGTAGTTAGGATACTAGGCTGGTAGAAAGAGGACATGGCTTGAAAGTTTTCAAATATCCTGGGCGCGTAATCTTCCTAATGAGCTAATGCAGGGGTTGTCAGCTGGGGGTACTTGAGAGGGCCCTAGGGGGTACGCACAGGTGGGTAGGGATGGAGCGCCACCATGCACCATGCCACGCAGGCCCCAGACACAGAGGGCAGGGGAAGCTTGCATGAGGTGGCTGCTGCTGCTCCGTGTCTGACTGTGTACCATCCCCAACACCCCCCCATCTGCACCATGTCTGGCCACTGGGGGCACAATGCTCCACATCCGGCTGCTGGGGATACACTGATCCAAAAAGGTTGAAAACCCCTGAGCTAATGGGTTAAGGGCGGGGAAGGAGGGTGAAACAGAGAGTGCACTACTATGCCTAGTGTTCCTTTATTGTTAGATATGCTTAGGTCGTGGCTACTGGATCAGTCCCTGTAATGTGAGACAGGTGAGGGAATGCCTATTTTATGAATTCCCAATGTGGCTTAGGTGTGACACAGATGCCAAACAACTCAAGATTGTCACAACTTATGTAATTAGATACGCACACAGCTGCAGAAACTTAAGTGCCCCTGGGGGTTTAGTAGAGGACATGTAGGTACCAAGTGCAATTCGGTACCTGCTGGGACAGGCAGGTGTTTTGCAAATGCCAGTAGTTCCTAAATATTGGATTTAGTGCATAGGCAGTAGTTCTCAAGCAGGCTGTTGGAAGTTACTTTTAGAGGTGCTGTCTCTTCCCTGCTGACACCATGCACCTAGTGCACAGCCTGATTGGGAAGGACTGCACCACAAGGGCACAAGCCTGCCTTCATTTGGGTTATCTGGTAAGCCTAAAGCAGGAAGGAGCTTCTGTTCTTGCCATAGTCCTTCCCAGTCTGACACTGCATGACATTTCTGAGAAACAGAGGCTTGTGGGACAGTTCTGCTTGCTCTGCATACCTCTTTTTCTAGGAAGAGCATGCAAGGGCCGGACCAGGAAGGACTACGACACAAGCCAACTCTGCTGCCTGCTTTAGGTGCATCAGATAGCCCTAATGAAAGCTGGTGCTGCAGCCCATCCCAGTCTGGATAGGCATGAAACTTGTGGGGCACTTTTACTGGGTGGCAACAGTGGCAACACCCTGTTGAGAACCACTAAGGTAAGCTGAGACGGTGCAATGGTGGTTCTCAACTGGGATGATACCAAATTCAAAAAGGTTATGGAGGTATGCCCAGTGTTAACTTGCTCATGAGCCTTAGGTACCTGAAGAGCCAGCTCAGTGTCTTAAGTTCTTCTTTTGAACAAAGCCTATAGTCACTAAGTATTATACAACAGGTCTGGAAATATCTTTCTAATTGTGGCAGGAAGTGAAGGTGACTCTAGATCCTTACTTTATTTAGAGAGAGCTTATTTGAATAAAGAGTAAGGATTGCAAAATTTGGCCTACAGTGTTCAAGTGGGATTAAAATCTCCCAAAATACTGTGTGTTCCCAACTTGCCTGGTTCTTATTAGAATGCTGCTATTGGGATAGTATAGTATTTAATGTAAAGTATTTCATCATTATCTGTATATTTGTAACAGAAATCCTACATAATAGTTAGGATTCTCCCCAACTAGCTAGATTTTAGCTAATCATGTTAGGAAATCCTTCTCGTAATTCATCGTAAAATAGTATTGCTATGTTTGATCCAAACCCTGTCCTGAAAACTGTGTTTATGCCATACAGCCTAGCTATAAGCCTCATGTCAAGGCAAACAAATATTTACCAAGATCATATATATCCATATCAAATGTCAGCTGAAAGTATTTGCCACTGAAATCCAGCCATATGTCAGGTGAGACAAAAAACCTATAAACAGCACAGCTTTCACTACTTAAAAATGTAAGTCAAACAGAATTTCAAACAATGTATAGTTTTGATAGGCAGAGTGTGGTGAATGCAGACAAGTGATTTGTGATTGTCAGTGACCACAAGTGATGAAGCCCCTACTCAAATGGAAATAACAAAGAACTTTTAAATGACTTCCCATGATAGGGACTTCATTTTTATGTTTTACACAAAAGTTAGAACCTCCAACAGCATGGCGCGCCTTCATACCATAATAGGGCATTGGTTTGGTAGTGATTAAGAAGCAAAAGTATGTTCCCTAAATAGTAATGCTTCCTCAACCATCAGCACCATGTTCTCTATTGCCCTCTATGTAGAACAAGTTGAAAGATACCCAAACAACAAGCAAATACAATGAGCTCACCGTATGCTCACCATCATTCCAGACACCTTTTAAGCCTGACAATGTGTTGCCATTGAATAAAAGGAAAATGTTAGTTGTCCTGCCAGAACCAAAAACTGTGGAAGGGAAATGCTGATGGATAAAGAACATGCTGTATGGTTTAGTAGCAATAGCTTTAAACATATTTTTACATGAGGTGTGCTGTGATTGCACATACAGTGAAAAGCCCAAAGGGACTTTAATTTCCCTCCTCATCTTGGGATTATAATGTTGCCTTTTGACATAGGAATATAGATTCATAGCTTTTTAAGGCTGGGAGGACCATTGTGATAATTTTGTCTGACCTTCTTTATAACACAAGCCATCGAATTTCTCCCAGTAACTCCTGCAACAAAAGGTATTTTTCTTTCTCACTACAGGAATGATGCTTCGGCCAAAGAAAAGGGCATCTGGTATCAAACTTTAAGCTGTTCAAGCAGATTGAGGTAGGTGGAATATTTCTTTCTGTTTGTTTTTCTTTTTTCTTTTGAATGCCTGTATAGCATGTAGATCTAGGCAGATGGCTGTGTGTTCCCAGTCTCCATGTTTTTGTGTTATGCCAGGTTGTAGGAAAGCCAAAACTTCATGTAACATAGAAGACTGTCCTTGGATTCTGAGGAGTTGTTTGTCTCTATTTTATGTGATTCAGAGGATGCACTTCAGCATTATTATCTGGTCAAGACCGGAGCATGTCAGAGCCAGCTGGCCAAAACTCAATCCAGACAAGACTGAAATAATTATGGAAGAGATGGCAGAGGTGATATCAACCCCTGTGACTACAGGAGTACATCTGCCATTAGTTACTAGTGTTCACACTTACGAATGATTTTAGACTCCTCAGCTGCTGTTTGGTGACCATATTCCAAGAGTAATATAGTCAGGATTTTACCATCTGTATCTGACTAGAAGGATTCATCTTTTCTTTTTGGTGATTGATCTTTTCTTGTATCCATATTTTTGTCATGGCAAGCCTGGAATATTACAGTGGGCTTTACCTTAAAAGCATTCAGGGACTGAAGTTGGTGGAGTTTGCTTACTGAGGCATGTCACTGGACATGGGACCAGCCCACCAGAGAGATTGCCTAGTCTCTCTCCTTTGGTCAGACTGCAACAGATGTAGTCCACAGGGACTCCTGAGCTACATCTTCCTTGTTGACAAAGAGAGAAGGTGGACAGCAAGGCCTTGTCTGAGAGTGATATAAGACTCAGGAATTTGCTCTCCTCAGCCCTGCTCATATTTTGGAATAAACATTGCATTTTTGAGTATCCTGAGACTGTTGAAAAGGACATCTTTTTGATAGGGTTTCTGGAGCAGGCTGATGATGTGCTTCTTATATGATGAAGGGGATGGCTGGCTGGCTGAATGACTGATCCAGTTTCCGTGGCACCGATTTTAATAATGCTGAGATTTTACCTACTATACAATTAATTCAGGACACCTAATGCTTAGAGCAGGCATCCTTATTATTTCAAATCTAAAAAACATATAAGCAATTTCTGTCTAGCTCCAGGCAGGAGACATCTTGGGGAATAACCATCTAGCTCTAGCTAGCTAAATTTGTTATACTCATTTTCAGAACTCCTCATGGATTCATATTACCATTCTGATGCCATAGTATCCTCTACTGAGGTATTGCCAAACTCCATTTTGCACAGGTTAGAAGAACAAGCAAGGTTGGTTTTCCATTGCTGCTCTGCATGGGCAATTGGTGCTGCCTTAGTCGGGGGGGGGGCACATGCCCCCCCCCAGTGACCAGTCAGCAACCGGGGGGGGGGACCGCAGCTGCTAATGCCAACTAGGGGTGGTCTCCCCATGGCAAAACTTACCAACCGGTGAGCAGCCACACTGCTCCTGAAAGTGACCATGGCACTCCTGGAAGTGGCTGTGGGTGCTTCCCGGGGTGGCCACAGCCTATATCTGGCACTCACACTCCCCAGCCAGCACTCACAGGGGAGTGCGACCCGACAGGGCATGCACCAGAGCTCTCAGGGGGTGCATGCACTAGAAGGTAGCACGTTCTGGTCCTCCCTTCTCTTCCACCCTAACACTTAGTGGAAAGAATCCTCATCTGCCCTCTTAAGGCAGTTTTATGATCACCTGGCCTCACCAGAGTGACAGTGAGTGGTTGTGTCACTAACTGAAGTTCTTCCTCCCGCTGTTCTTCATTATGTATGGTGGCTACAATTCTGTTTACCATTCTAAAAAAACTCTTTCCCTTTTCTCTGCTGGCTCCATTGTGATCTTAGTGTGATTGGTGTAAATTAGGAATAATCCTAATGCAGTTACTCTGGATTTACTCTGGCTAGCTAAAATTAGAATTTTAGCCTCTGAGTCACTTCTTTTGCATCTATCCTTTAACATCTTTATTCTTTTGTTTAGTTTAAGAATGCTATTATGTTCAAGTCTGCATTTAAGTGTGGTATTGCTTTGAAACGTGAGTGTAAAAATGGCTTTGCTGGGTTCTATATTTGTCTGTCAATTGTTTCTCTATCAGAAGTGCTCATTTTATAAGGAAGAAACTGTCTTTTGTAACTGCCAACCCTGCAAACTCACTGGGTTTTGAAATTCCAGCTGTGTTCTTTCCACTGGCACATGATCATCGGATACTCCAAGCCAATCTAGGCCTTCCTAAATTGTAACTACTTTGTCTATTTGTGCAGCCGTGTTGTCTTCAAATAATGTCCTTGTTGACACCTGCTAATACTATTGCATTCAGTGATCTTTTATAGGTATAAATGACTAGAGATTAGTAAATGGTTTTCTTGATGATAAACAAGATGCAAGAGAATACAGCTTAATCTTTGTAGCAGGTTGGCAGAGTTAACAAGAGGAAAAAAACAGTAAAAACATTACTGGACACACAAAAGGACCTGGGGGTTACAGTGGACAATAAACTCAGTATGAGCCAGCAGTGTGCTCTTGTTGCCAAGAAGGCTAATGGCATACTGGGCTGCATTAGTAGGTGTGTTGCCAGTAGGTCAAAGGAAGTGATTGTTCCCTTCTATTCAGCACTGGTGAGGCCACATCTGGAGTTCACCTTCAGTTTTGGGTCCCCCACTTCAGAAAGAATGTAGACAAATTGGAGAGAGACCAGCGGAGGGCAATAAAAATGGTGAGGGAGCTGGGGGACATAACTTATAAAGAAAGACTGAGGGAGCTGGGTTTATTTAGTCTAGAGAAGAGAAGAAAGAGGAGGGACATAACAGCAGCCTTTAACTACCTGAAGGGGTGTTCCAAAGAGGATGGATCTACACTGTTCTCAGTGGTGGCAGATGGCAGAACAAGAAGCAATGGTCTCAAGTTACAGCAGGGGAAGTTTAGGTTAGATATTCAGAAGAATTTTCTCACTAGAAGGGTAGTAAAATACTGGAACAAGTTACCCAGAGAGGTGGTGGAAGCTCCATCCTTGGAAGTCTTCAAGATCTGGCTAAACAAAGATTTGGTTGGGATGATGTAGTTGGGGATGGTCCTGCTTTGAGCAGGGGGTTGGACTAGATGACCTCCTGGGGTCCCTTCCAACCCTAATTTTCTATGATTCTATGCTGAGAACAAACTTGAGGATACACTTTAGGGCCAGTTCCATACACCAATAATGAGACCATACCATACAACATCAGCTGCATTGGACAGGGCACAGTATGCACATGCCTGTTAATAACAGAGCATTGAGTTACACAGCAGGGAGTTACACAGGAAGTTGTTAGCATTTATCAGCCCATCAAACAAAACAAAAGCTCCTCTCATTAGTTCAAATTCTTCTTAAACAACTGTTTCCAAGGAAGGAACGGAGGGACATTACCAGCTACGTGTTGATTAGCTCCAAAAAGCCCTATGGTGACACTGTCCTGTTTGCCTTTGTCCTGTCTCCCACAACATGAACCATAACCAGCAGGCGGTCTGCTACCTAATGCTGAGAGGTGTCTGTGTAAGGCAAAGGTGGGGGGGGGAATCCCTGCTTGAGCAGGGAGTGGTGAGGGGGAGGTGTTGGGGGAACAGGAGGAAGCCAGGCAGACGCAGCTGTACCTGCCATCTCTGCTGGAGCTGCAACCAGGGAGCAGAGGAACAGAGAGCAGAGCCCTGACCAGGGCTGCAAAGCATCTGGGATGCTGGGGGACTCTGATTTAACTTAAACCAGCAAGGGGTGTGGGACAGACATTGCATAAACTGGTTTGACTCAAATCAGTTAAGTCTGATATTACATTCAACCAGGTTTATCTCAAACCAATTTCAGCCATTTTCAAACTGGTTTCTGTGCAGTGAACTTCTGTTCTGTCACAGGTTTAAACCAGTTTCTGATCACCTAAACCAGTTTATATGTAATGTCTGTCTCTAGCCCATAAAGTGTGGCATTGACACCATAAATTGGGAAAAACTAGCCTGGGACAGGGCTATATGGCAATGCCTTGTGTGAGAAGGTACATCTTACTTTGAAGAAAACCATCTGTCCCTGGAGGCAGAAAAAACACAGAAATGGAAGGAAAGGAAACAAGTCATTGTCAGATCCTTCCTTTAACCATTATCTGTGGTGTTTGCCAGAGAGTCTGTAACTCTAGGATTAGCCTTTTTAGCCATCAATGGACTCATTTAGAACTCTTTATTTAACATGTAAGAGTGAACATCCTCGACTGTGAGGGATCACTGCAGCCACCACCAATGAAGATAAATGAAACCATAGCAGAATGCCCACGTAGGAGCCCCAGTTCCAAGAAGCCTTTGACATATATATCTGACTGCCATATTTCCATATTTCTAACTGTACCAGGAAAATCTTCAGTTTCCTTTGATATGAATGGTTTCTCTAGGAACTTAAAGCAACAGCACCTCTTTTGCAAAGATGTTAGTCTATGCATCTACCCCATCAATCACTATGCATAGGTTGCAGTCTGTCAGTGAAGGGGTTAAATGAAAATGGTGGATGGAGTATGTTATAGTCCTGAGCAAACTTATGCATCTTCTTTCAGTCAGGGGTCTGTCTTTCATTTTCTTTTATAAATGTATCAAACAATTTGGCATAAAAATACATCTTTTGTCATATTGAAAATAATAATGTGCTATAAGACAAAGGAACAAAGCCTGGAAGTTGAGGGAAATTAAAAAAATGGGAAGAAACAAAGAAAAAAAGAAGATGTGAAACAGTTGTGTTTGGTTTGAAAAATCCTTCATCTTTCCCCTCCCTCCTCCTTTTTTGGAATAAACTTGAAAATCTACATGATTCTAATTTTAGGCCCTTTATTACTTTACTCTGCATTTCTTTATCACAGCTTTGTCTTCCATATATCATTTTGTGGAAGGCGCATGTGGCAGCTAATGGTCTAATGCCCATGTCTTATTTTATAAATATTTATTACCCACTGGTGTGTTCATATCTTTGAAGTTACATCCATGTCTCCTTTTCAGTCTATGCTCCCTCCTTTTCTTTACGAAAAAGAAACCTCGTCTAACACTTTTGTTTATACAAGAATGTCTTAAAGGCTATTCTTAATATTTTTTATCTACATCTTCTCACATCACTCATCTTTGTTTTGTTTTGCATTGTTCCCCTGCCTCCCCCCCCTTATTCTTCTTACACAGTGTAGGCCTGGAATAATAAACTACACAACATAATCTCTGCTGCAGTTTCATGAATACAGCAGGCCAAACCTGGCCATTCACAGGCTGACTTACCCACAGGGCTGGCTTCCAACAGGGTGCTTACAGCCTCCACAACCAAAACAGCTAGCGGGAATTGAACTTGAACTTGCTGAAGAAAATACTGACTAGTCTTTGAAATAAGCCTGAAGATAATTATCACATGCTGAAGCTGCTTGGCCCTAAGGATTATGTTGTTTCATGATTCAGAACGAAAGGAACTTCTAACATTTTTACTAAATAGATGAACTATCACTGGATAGGGCATGATGGATGACAGAGCTGCCTGATTTTGCTGCAGCATAGTAGCTTCCTCTTTGCCTTGTGGCATTCAGCAAATTTATTTATGGATACATTGTCCAGTTTCCAGTTAGTGCCTGATTCTCCAAAGCGTTACTCCAGAGAGTTGTTGGAGTTATACCAGCACAAAACTGGAGCGATGCAGTGGAGAATCAAACAATATGTTTTCCCAACCAACCGTCATTGCTATGACTATGGTCAGGGCCCTCAGCCTTCCCTGAGGAAGGAGAAAGGGAAGACTTAAGAGGTGAAGAGGAGTGGCTGTCAGAATATCCAGGAAAAGACGTCAGGAAAAAAGGTAGAAAGATATTTTACAGTACAAAAGGAGTACAGTAAAACTTTAATCATCTGGAGAGAGGACAATGGTGAAGAGTTGAATATGGGAGCCACTGACAAAAAAGAATATAAAATCCTTGAGAATGATGGGATTGCTTAGGCACTGATTGGACAGAAGCAGGAAAAGGAAGAGCCTCCAGATCAGACACTAAAGAAAACATTTGATGGGTAAGAAGAAACTAGTAGAGCTCATAGTTTCTGATGACATAGGAAACTAGTGTGTCAAAGAGGATATGTCATGTCTTGGATAGCCAGAAGATATAGGAAGATAAAAGTAGAGAAGACATCCTGAGAAGCCAGCTTGGGAGAGACTCAGCAGGTGATATATGAAACAATTTCCATAAGACAGTTTTGCTTATGAGAAACGGATTTATTTGTGATATTAATTTCCTGGCATTTGAAACATTGCAAAGAACACCAGATTGCCAAGGTCTTTCCACATCCTTGACCTTCCCTTTCCTTCCATAGATACATCTCTTCATGTGGAAGGTATAGAGCAACTAGGCTAGAGAGATTCCTCCTGGGAAGCCTTATGCCCATTGTACATTCTCAGAGGTGGTGCAAAGGTACAGTGCACAGTACCATTGTCCAGTATTGTGTCTTTTTCCTGCAAATGTCCATGAATTACAACTGTTAAAGACAGAGGTCATTGATCAAGTGAGCTTAGAAAGGGACAGAAGTTCAAGTGAGGAAGAAGAAATTGGGAAGCAGGTACCTGTTAGAATACCATAAGTTTAGAAACAAAGGGTAGAAAGAAGATTGGAGATTAAATTGTGCAATACAAGTTTTTCCTACAAATGCCTTAATTTGGGGGGATTTTTAGGCTTTTCAAATGCTTAAGCAATTAGCAGTAAACTCTGAACACCCATGTATGTGGTTTGTACCAGTATATTTGTCATCCTCTACTTTACTCTCAACATTTTTTATTCAGTTATATTGAAATGCGGGACTGAATTCTGCTCTCAGGTACACCAGTGTAGATTGGAAATATTCTGTTGACTTCAGTAGAAGCAGGACTGGTCCCATAATTGTTGCCCTAAAGTAGAGAAAGGAAGATACTCTTGTTTTCCTATATGCTGTAGTGAAGAAATATGCCCAAGAGCCTGTCTTAAGGAGTTTGGGCCAGTGCCTTTGGCCAACATTCTTCTAATGGGCACATTTACACGTGATTCAAAACAATAAATTCCAGCACGTATTGCACCAATTTATTGCTCCTGGGCATGCCATTTAAACGTGCACCTGGGAATGCAGTACACTGAGTCAGGTTGGAGCAATTCCGGCTGGTAGGGGGCCTGGGGGATCAGTCTGCCAGCCCAGGGCTGCTCCGATCCAGCTCACTGTGCTATGGAGGGGCTGGCTGGGGCATGAGGTTTGCTTCTGCATAAGGCTAGCCAGCAAGCAGTCCCTGCATTGAAGCACCTGCATGCCTCAGCCAACCCCATCAGCATCTACATGTATGGTGCTGCAGAGTGAAAAACTCCACAACAGGATAGTATTTACCTGTATTTACAAGCTAGTTAGTCTACTCTGCAGTAAATGTCTCATGTGGACATGCCCAATTTTGTTCTTGTGGAAATAAAGCTGCTACCCTGTTTTAGGATTTGGTTTGGTGTCTTGTCATGTGATAGATCCTGGCATTGTGAAACCAGTACTTAACTAGCATTGTACAGCCAATACTTGTCATGCAAAACCATGAAGTCTGGTAACTCCAAAATGATATGTGTTTGTATCTTATTAGCGAGAGAGCAATTTCTTCATCAACTGGACAGAAGATGGTTGATATAGAGTAATTGTGGCATAGCTTCCTGGCATTGGGCTCCAATGTTTGCTTTGAATTCTCACATTGCATCCATAAATTATGCTGGCTCTATTCAGTGATAAAGTAGGTCTTGAGATGTTCGGTTCTGTGAGAGAACATGGGAGGCATTTTCCCTTTTTTTCATTTCCCAACATGGTTCCTGTAAGCAAAGTCTCCCACCCCCAACCCCCAGCTCGTGCTGCGGAAGGAAAGAATTTGGAGGAAGAACCAGAAAACCAGTCTGTATGCACATGGTTTGAAATGTAGCTGCAGTTGCAGCACCTTTATTACTTGGTGAAGTTCCCCTGATAACGAACCAGTTTACAAGCAGAGAGTTCTCTCATGTTATTATGGGTGTTGGTACATGTGTCACTTAGCATGTGCTAACTCTAACTTTAAGGAATGGTGGGCAGGGTTAAAGTTATCACGTGCTGTAAGCAGTCACACAGTCAGGGTTAATACCCTTTCTAACGTGCACGGCTCTGATGTGCCACTAGAGAGCTAGCAAGCAGGGGTGTGGCTAGGAGCTTGCTACCAGCTCTCCAGTGGCTGTATAGGTTCTTGTGCTGCAGGACTGAGCCCAACTGGGCCTGCCTGCCTGGATCAGGCCTGAGCTGGCTCTTGCACACCAGGTTGGATCCATGCTGTCCCCTACACACCTGGATTCAGCCCAAGCCACTCCTACCAGTTCCCATGACTGCAAGCAGCCTGTAGCTGCTTGTCATCCCCAGTGATTAAGATTGGCAGCACAAAAACAGGGAGCAAATGGCAGTGATATTGATTCTCCAGGTTTCAGAGCTGCACGGAAACAGCAGCTCCTGCAGCTGCAGGTATTAATGCTGCTATCATACATTGTCTGGCTTGTGGGGATCCCCGCAGTCTGGATCCAGCCCCTGAAAATCTCAGCAATCCAGATCTGGCTCACAGAGCCCAATGAGTTTGACACCATTGCTCCAGAGTATACAGTACTCTATAGCAAATATACAGGGGTAAGCAAATGGAATATAGGAAGCAAGAAAAACCAGATGAGAATATAGGTATCATGGTAGAGTGAATATGCAGTGGGGAAAAAACAACAAATACCTGGCAGCTGGACTTCAGTACAAGGAGTTTGGGAGTGTAGAAAACAGGAGCACCCAAGGCAGGAAAACCATCGCATACAGTAATTAAGGACGGATAGTGAGACAAAAAAGGATGGCTTTTGCAAGTGCAAAGATATTTTTGGTACAAGCCATTCAACCACCATGTTTGCTTCTGTGCTGTTGGATCAATGACCAATTTGATTCTAGCTGGATTGTGGAGACAGCTGCAGTGTAATCCCAGGAGCGCTAATGAGCAGGAGAAACATGACCAACTGCTGATGATCTGTTCTGAGACCAGTAGGCAAATGTTTCTGTTGAGATGCATGAAACAAGTGGCATTATTGCCTGGCATTAATAGTAGCTTACACACAGGCATGCTGTTGGGCATGGATTTGATTGCAGCACTACAATATTCCCAATATGATGTAGGAAGGAAAACAGTCACCTCAGGTCATATCCAGCTTTCTGATAGTCTAAAAGGCCATATATCAAAGAGAGAGATACCAAGAAGGAAAGCTGAAAGAGGATACAGACCCGTTTGTGCAGCTGGTGAGACTACCAAAACAGAATCCATTAGCCCTGAGAGAGCCATTGAAAAAGGAACAGGCAAGCATGCAAAGAAACTACATCATTACACCCTTTGCACAAAGTGAACAAGCAGCCTAAGGAGCTGTGGGGAAATATTCAGATAAGCTAAGGGTCTGCACTGAGCAAGATCTAGGGATGTATTCTGTAACACCCTCAGTTTCATCTGTTCATACCTGCCACTTAATAGTTCAATCTAATTTAAATTTGCCAGTTTATTCACATGATCTTGTACAGGGCTTATGCATTATTTTGCTAAGGGCTGTTTTATCAGTGTAAAAGGCAGTCTCTGTTGCTCATTCTAAATGTAAAATTAAAACCCAAATGATCTCAAAAATGCTCAACTACAGTGTAAAATCAAACTGATTTACATCTTCCTAGGGCAATTTATGAGTGCAATTTAGATGCGTCTTTGCTGGCATAACTGCAAAAAGGATACATGTTCAGAAAAAGTAACTTTCTTTAGTTCCTGCTGAATTCTTAGTGCCAGTTTTTTCCTCTGGCAGTCACTGTATTGCTTTGATGAAGAGTGGTATTCATGTTAAACGATTAGAGGAATCAATTCTCCAGGACGTGCAGAAAGTTCTTTTCATGTTTGATTACTAAAAGTGATAGCAGCCACGGAGTTGGAGTACACTTGAGCAGCATATAGCTAATCCATCTGAACAATCAACTGCAGGATTCCCACTCCTGCATCTTGCTGCATTGGAACATACCAGTGATTGATTTAGCTTTGTCTAGATGCATATTTCCCAAAAGATGTAATGGTCTCTTAATGCACCTGATTTTCAAAAACTGTAAGTACTGAGAGAAATTTCTAGGTCCACCTTGTTGCCTTCATAGGTAGGCTGACCATAAAGAAATCCAGGAGTTTGGGGACATTCAACTGGGATGCTGCCCCTCCCCCACCCCCGTGCTCTCATAAATTGATACGGGCAGGGTGGTGTGCCTGCTTGCAAAGCATTCTATGCTGCTCTGACTCCTGACTGCTGGACTGAGCTCCACACCCCTGTGTTTCTGGGATGCCCATTATAATTTTCAACAGCTGGCTGAGACCAGCCTCTGAAATCCAGGACTGTCCCAGCTAAACTTGGACATATGGTCACCCTATTTATAGGCCTATTTGATGAATTAGTAGAGCTATGGGTCAGTTATACTTTCATGCATATGAACTGAATCACAGCCTTTGTAATTTTATCTTTCTAGTGTAACTTCAAATTCTCCTTGTATTAATGTGAATGTTTAAGTTCAGTGATGGCAGACAAAGGTGGTGACGGTTCATACAAGACTGACAGGATGCATTTTGCTGTATCTTTCATACCTGGGTGTGTGCCACTAGCAATGAATGAAAAAGCCTACTAGATCACGAATCTGAATGTGTATGTAGGGAACTTGCATGAAGTTGGAAAGCAAAATTTTAACATCTGTTTTCTGCTAGGAGGCATCTTCATTTTTCATGTTTCTCATTTGTTTCCCGCTTTTTACCTCCCGCCCCTGCCCCCAGTTTATCTAACATAAATATTCATTTCCCAAACAGAAATATATAAGTATGTATAAATACACAATCACAAAATGCTCAGTGAAACTCCCTTTATTTATTTCACTTGTGTTGTTGCTGTTGTTGTATAAGAAAGAGCAAGATAACAAAAAGAACAAGGTAAAATAAAATTGTAACTGACCCAAACATTTTTAACACATCCAGATGCAAAGATGCTCTCTTTCTCTCTGCCTTTCCATTCCATTCTCTTGACCAAGCATTTTCTGTTTATGGGCCAAATTGATCTCTGGTATACCTTCACTGAATTACACCAGATATGACTTTGTTCCTCTATCACAGGCAATTACAGTAGGAATAAACTGGTCATGCAGGCAGAGTGTCATCAATAAGTGCATTGAGTTATTCCTGGCAAACCAATAAGAAAGTTTTCAAATAAAAATCCCAAACAGGTCTTTTAATATAAGGCCTAAGAATCTATCGGGAGCTGATGAATACTGCCCACTAACTGTACAAAGTATAGATAGCATGCCTTCCAAATATCAAAATATCAGAGGAATGCTGTGAAAATAAATAACTTCTAATATAAACAAATGAGAACATATCAAACTGTTACCTCTTTAAACATATTGTAAATAAAAAAAATACCAATCCTTCTACACAATAAATATTAAGAAACCATTGACATAGTTGAAATGTACTCATATAAATTAACAACTTTAATTACATTAGCCAAACGGACATTGGTTAAAGCACTGCATGTAGTATGCAAAATAATAATAATAATAACATCAACAACAAAACACAAAATGATAAAAACAAAATAGGCTTCATAATATCTTGGCTTTCATAATTTATATATATATGTATATACATATATATTGATGTATGCATACATAGTAGATATATATAATATGTATATATACATATACATATATATCTTCAACCATCGTCAATGTGTTGTTTTCAAACTGTTTAAATACAAAAACCCATTGCGAATTAATACAAATTCACTGTATCTCAAAAAATAAATAACTATAAAACCCCAAAGTGGCATTTGTTTCTCCCCATGGAACTGTGAATTTTAATTTTCATGTAGGGCTGGATAATGATTTCCTTCACTCATACTGAGTAGCACCCTACCTACAAGTGGCCCCTTGGAAGACAATGAGATAATTATGGAGTAAAGCTCTCTTCAATATAAGTGATCACAATTTGGTTCTTACATTGATCCATATTATGGATTATCATTGACTTGAGGTTTAAATTAAGCACTATAATAACTTCTACCATATCCCTTCTACCTACATTTTAAGAATAGATTCCACAATCTTTATTCATTTTGAACCATTACTTACTATTTATATAGACCCAATGAGATCAATAGGACTACTTGAAAGGTAAGGCACTATTCAGTATGAGTAAGACAGGCCCTTAAAATTTTCATTTAGCAGGTAGACTTTTGTAGGCGACTAAGCTTTCCTAAAGGAAAGATGATGCTGCCAACTTCTCCTTCGGTTCATTGTACCTCACTTAAATGAACTTGATGACTTGAATCCCAACTAGTTACAAATAATGGGCTATTTATGATTCAGTACTACTTTACAATGATTGTTAAGGGACTACTCCTATTGGAGTCAATGGCAAAACTCCCATTACCTTCAGTGGATACAGGTTTGGTCCCTAGATCAGCAATCTGTTCTGACATGTAAGTGGAGAATAATCATAAGCATCTGTAAGCATTTACTTTTACTAAAGCCCCAGAATACAATCACAGATAAATACATTCATCCCTACAAATGCGTATATTAATGTACCAAAGCAGGCCTTCTGGGCCTTATATGCTGTCAGCATCTGGCATTTGTAGATTTTTTTAAGAGGAAGAAGGCAGCATTTTTCAGGTCAGAGGAACTGTACAGCCAAAATGCTAGAGAGATACTGAATAAATATATATCAATTATCAAATATATATTGAAAATATATTTTGAACGTTAAACTTCACAGGGAATAGACTACGTGCAAGAGAATATGTTAGCAGTTAACATTTTTTTCATTTGTTAGTACTGTACCTGAAAGGAGAGGTTATTTGTGAGACAGCATGCCCTTGAACTGGTGGAATATGGTAACAACATGGTAACAATTTATAATACTGTTTTGAGGACATGCAGTTTTAATTAAACCAGATTAAACTAGGGATAGGGATGTTGTGCTGGAATCAGTCAGCTTTAATTAACTTCCCAATTTCTGATTTTATTTTTTCATATAGCTTTTCATATCCCTCTGCTTTAAATAGCTCTGACCACAAATCAAAACCCCATGACTGAATCTAGAAATTGAAGGGAGAAACCTTTAAATTTTGGAAACGTTGTCCATAGAAATGCGAGCTACTGAGCAGGGCTTGGGAGCACTTACTTGTAACTTGAAAACCTCCCACTCTTTCCAATATATACATTTCATGTAATCCACCCACCACATCGAAAATCCTCTTTTCTTTTGTCACTTGAGAATTTTGTCATGATAATTTCATGTTTTCCAGAACCAGTTCCCCATTCACCACATATAAATTTGTGGAATGAGTTGGCCTTTTGAGCTATACAACATCAAACTTTAAAAAACAAACAAACTTAGCTTCTGTCTGCTCTGCTCTGGCCAATAATATTGTGAGGCTAGTCCTACTCCAGCTGAAAACTCCAATTGGAGTTTTGTCCTTTTGTTTCATGGGAGAAAGATTGGAGTTTGTGTTAACAGTTCTCTACATTAATCACTCTTAAGAACAGTTTTTGCTAGCACAAAGCATCTAAATAGTTACCCTTGCCAGTGCAGACAGATATTAGCCATGCTTTAAACTGATTTACAGAACAACTCTCTCTAATCAAATAAAAGTGAAAATGAGATCATGTAGGATGTGGCCATCATTCATGCAAATATTCCTTCCTTATATATGTTGCCTGCAATGAATCAAAATTAATGACCCAGCTTGGCTTACCTTTACTCATGTGAGTAGTTTTACTAGTCTTACATATAGCCTTGCTGAATTCATTGAGACTAGCAGCATGAGTAAAGGTTCTGGGATGCCATACACAAAAATTAAGAGGTCTTACCCAAGCCCACTCAAGTAAAAAACTTTGGATCAGGTCCCTAGTACTCAAGGGCCCAAGCCTACTTCTATTGAAATCAGCAGTAATTTTGCCATTCACTTCAAAGAAAAAATATTTGTTCAATATAGAAAGACAAATTATTTGTATATTTTTTATTCCCCCTTACAGAAAAATCTCTTGTAAATAATTTAAATTAGAAAGCCTAGATATTTTACAGAATACTTTAGTGACAATTTTAGTGTTTAACCAATTGTTACAAATTTTTACAAAGTTTTTTTTTTTTGCAAACTGCAAACAAGTCTGTAAAAAAATGCATTGTATAAAAAGTACATAAATGTATAACCCATTAGCTGTACTATGCAATCTAAATACTGTGGAATAAATTAGATAGAAAACTTAGCTATAAGCATGTACATTGATATTTATTCAACAGAGGAAAATATTTTTTTTCTTTTTCTATTCTTTTTTCTTTTTTTCTTTTTTTTTCTTTTTGCATCCCATTCAATACATATAAACATGCACACACACACTCATATCCACCCACCCACCCACACACACACACACACACACACATGCACTAATGCACACAAAGAATTTTGGCTGACAAAAATAAAGGCCCTGATTACACTGTTTAAATATGGTTCTTGCCATGAAGGTGCTAACATGCTATCCCTAGCCAATGTGATAGAGCTAAATTGTGCTATGAAAGTGTTTCTACAAACCATGCTGTCACCAAGGTAGGACCCATGTCAACTATTTTTTAGCAAGAAGTATTTTTAAGCACAGCTCACTAAAATATTGCCAACATGGGGAGTTGGTCCAGCAAACTTTTGGAACTTGAAAATAAGTTCTAAAACTCAGTGTAAACAGGGCCTGAAAATTACTCCCATTCCCTCTAGCCTTCTCCCCTACCCAAAGACAAATATCTTTATTTTAGAATTCTTTTAAATATGATCGTGATAGAATTTTTAAAAACCTATCTAACTATGCCCTATGGGTTGGACCCTTCAGGTTAGGTGTTGACACAGGAAATTAGGTCTTATAAATAACGTGCAAACTCATCAAGAGTTGCCAAACTAGAGGGTGGTGGTTGAGAAAGCCCATCTTTTATTAAAGACTGCATTTGAAACAGAAATTACATCATAGCTTTCATTTTGCTTTGTGTTCTACAGCGTGGTGGTGGGCAATGCACAAAGCTGCAATGCAGTGTTACATCAGACCTTCCAACTGTACATTGGAGTTTTAGATTTCTTTCATACAGGGTGATCGAGTTTTAAATGTGTTCCCTCCAACTGATTAAAAAATAAACAAATACTATTTTAATACACTGTGCTTTGCACACAAACATTCATTGTTTTAAGAACATTAAAGTGAAGCCTGAAGTGCTTATACTGTGTGTATACATACATATATACATATACAAATATATATGTGTGTGTGTGTATATTATGTATATACACGCACACACACATATAGATATATATTTGTATGAAGCTGTTTTCCTACAATGTACAGCTGCTGTACATCGAGGAGAAGTCTTAGTGTCGTGCATGCAGAAGGAGTAACAATCATTCTACAGATGGGCCTGAAACGGAGCCCGGGATGCTAAGGCCAGGATTTTCTGGGCATCTGAAATCCAGAGCCAAAGTCCCAGTTTTGTGTTTAGGGCAGTATTTAAATTAAACTAGTTAACAGGTATACCAGCCTGAATGTGATCAACTCCACCAACCTTTAATATAAATCCTGACTAATTATTTATGAATGGTACCAACCACAAATAGACTGTTCAGAGGCTCACACAAACGTCTTTGGTGTATGTGTCTATTCTTTTAAAGGTACAAAATAATAATAATTATAATAATAATAAAAATAGCTATCTTGTGTGCTGTAGCAGTTTTTGTATAGCTCACAATAAGTGCAGCTCTCAACCCGTCCCACTCCCGACCACCCTCCCTTGAAAATGCTTGTTAAATAAGGATTAGACAGGTCAAACACCATTGTAGTGCAAATAGTAAACGATTAAAATTTTTTTTTTTTACAAAATATAGAAATGTTTGGCTCCAGTAACTGGACAAACATGTTCCTTTCAAGTATCTCTCATTGAAGAAAAAAATTTAAAATGAGTTACTTCCATTTAAAAAAAAAGTCTTTCTTCTTTTTTCTTTCTCAGGTAAACAGTTTTAAACCAACTAGGTTGCATAGTTCTAACGTAAGCACCTTTACGAAATGTAACTTTGTATTCTTTCTTTCATTCTTTTTATTTTTTCTCTTCTCTTTTCTTCTTTCTTCTTTTTCTTTTTTGCAAATGTAGTGCAGAAGATGAAGGTGTGTACACCTGCGCAATCTTGTCCCTTTACCAAGATATGTATATGTGTGTGTATTGTGTGCACATGTCTATGTGTGTATGTGTGTGCATATATATATATATATACAGTTATATATACACACACAGAAACACACCTATATGGAAACAGTACACACACACTTATGTCTTTAGTAAGTTGCGGGGGGAAAGTGCCAGTGAATGTAGTGTTCATACACATGGCTTTTTCTAGGAATTTATTTCAATGCCATTTTGGACTCAGAGTCCAAATTGCTGCAGGTTAGGCAAGCTGCTACCACGGCTTGAACAGGTGGGTAACTATGGAAGGGAAAACAATCCCCCTTGTTACAAATAGTGTTTAATATACTATATAATAAAATATGGAGTATATTGAAAGGAAGGGATTGTCCCTCCCCATACTGCCATTCAAACGTTTCTCATTCAAGCCTTGGTTAATTATACTTTTCTTTTTCTTCCTTCGTCTGCCTTGAGGGTTATTTTTTGAACTCTGGGTCTTGTCCTTTTTTTCTTTTCAAATTATATTTGATTGTTTTATTCAGAAAGGTTATGCCATGTCAGGTCTTTCCTCTTCTATGTTTTTTTTAATTCTCTCCTCACCAGTAGGAGAAGGCTCTCGGGGTTCATATATGAATCTATGAGCAGCCACACTCCTCCACAATCATATTCTGAATGTCCTTTTTAATGATGTTCTGTCCATCATCATAGTATAACATGGACATGGGCCGCAGCTTGGTCGGCACACAACAGGACTTGAGGTTGGCAAAGGGGCTGTGGCCCCGCATTCGGTAATGATTGATGACAGTGGAGTGGAAAGACAATGATGAGCCAGAGGTGCCCGCTATATGGCTGGGGCACTCACCTTCGCAGTAGTTAGCATGGTAACCTGTGGGTGCTATGATCCAGTCACTCCATCCAATGTCCTTGAAGCTGACAAAGAACTGCTTTTTGCAGCAGATGTTGACCTTGCCATCACACTCCAAGCCCCGTCTCCGTCGTCTATGCTGGCGGTCCTCTGAATGCCGGGCAACCATCATCAGGAATGGTCTGTGGGATTGTTCCTTCTCCTCTTCTCCAGTAGATTCTCCAGCTTCCTTCTCTTTCCCTTCCCCATCATCTTCCTTTTTCTTCTTCTTGCCCATTAGCACCAGGCTGGCACCAGTCTCTTGACACTGGTCACAGGAAATCCGCACATCCAGGGAGCTCTTGCCTTGGTCCAGGAGGTGTTGCACACTGTTAGAGACAGGGAAGATATGCCAGGTACTTTTACGGGTGTCCACTGCCTTTTCAGAAATGAGAGTCTCACTCTTTTCACCTGTCAACCCCACATCCTCCACCTCTTCTGCCCCTTCAGAGTTGCCTTTGGGCTGACGATGCTGCTGGTATAGTCGGATGGTCACTTTTGTTCTGCTCCGGTTGGCCTTAGAGACTTTCAGGAAGAGCCACACTTCAGCATTCTCCACTACTGATAGTTCACTGCCTTCCTTGGATATCTCAAAGTGCAATGTTCTCTTGGGTGTGCCTGAAGTAAATAAAACATATCAGAAGAACCAATTAATACAGGGTTTGTTTTTTGGGGTTTTTTCCACCATCAGAATAAAATTGCTCACATTATATTTAATATTAGATACTCCCTATTTTCCATTATAACCTTTACCACCCACCCCATCTTCTTCCCTTTCTCTTCCAATGCTACTTACTTTTTTTGCTCTGGTCATTTTTTTTTTTACTGCCTGACTTATTTTCCAGTATAAAACTCCAATGGCAGCATTGTACCATGATAGAAATAATCTTGTACATTTATTCATGTAGAGTGTTTCATGGCAAACGGGCATTAATGGCTGGCTAGAGATTCATTTTGTTTACCTGTCATTTTTTATTACTGTTAACCCAAATGGGAAGAAACTCCTGTAAATATCATTCATAACAATATTTAACACACATACAAATCTGTGCTTTGTAATCAGGATTTGGGAGTTGGTTCCATCCCCACATAAGTCTTTGGGAGTTTTGCCATTGATTGAAGTGAGGGGGAAGGATTTAGCCTCTGGTCTTTCCTTATGTAAATTAGCATTATTCTTTATGAAGATGTTATAGTGTCATTAGCTTCAAAAACCTAGAAATACTGAAATATCACTGCTAGCATCAAGAGGTTTTCAGGCATGGTTTTGTGTTCTGCAGTAAGCAAATTCTTCCTTCTGTGGAATACTAGCTATAGATTCTGTTCTTAATTTAACACACTCTGCTCTTTGTGATTATAGTAATGGTAAATCCACTGAGAAATGAGCTAAGGAAAAACTGCATATTTATGGGGAGGGTTCTTTGGCATAGATGTATAAACTTGCTGAGATGTCAGTGATGATAATTATAATGGTGAGGGGGAGTTTCTTTGATACAGACTTCATATCCCTGGCAGAAGTTGAAATGAATAATGAGGGCTGTTTTTATTATTTGATCACTAGAGCGTGAAGAAGTTGAGAGAGAATGAATTAGCTGGGGGGGTTTAAAGAGAGGAGGTTTTCTTTTCTTTTTTTAAGTCTGTGGCATTCTAATTTGTAAGGAAGCTAGATATTTTTTTAGACAGGGGAAAATTCCAATGCTCCAGGGAAAAAAGGGCTATGTGTTTTCAGTATGGCAGGCAGCGGGATAGATGGGGCACAGTCTTGGAAATGATGAATGCCTAACTTCAATAAATCGGGATGGGTTCTGAACCCCTTATTTGTACTGAGCAGCATGCCGTTCCATACTGTGGCAATATGTGACACTAGGCAGGATATTAGTTTTGCCCATCAAAAGTCAATGGCTGATCAAAAGCAACATGATAGAACCAATACACGAGAAAGAACATGTGACAAGTGATACTACATTAGCAAGGTTGCATTATCTTTTTGCTCTCCAAGGATTTGAAATATTAACTAACTAATTCTCACAAAAAGGCTTTATAGCCCCATTTTACCCATGGGGAAACTGAGACAGAGGATAAAGGGCTCACTTATGGCCACAAAGAAACCCAATTGAAAGAACTGGAGTTCCTGCTCTAAAACCTCTGTGCATGCTGCATGGCCCTCAAATCAGCCTCCTGCTTTCGTTCTCTGTGAAGTGCCACTGAGACGTTTAGCTTCTCTAGGTGGAATTCCCAGGTCAAAGAGACAGTCGTTTCTAAATTCAAATGGCCAAGGGCACAGTGTTTTGGTTTTGTTTTCCTTCCAAGTGAGAGTGTGAAACTGTAGCCTTAAACTGTCAATGGGATAGGAAAACACATGGCTTGTGTTAACTGTTTCCCATGGACTTTGATGATACCTGTCTCCAAAGGAGGTTAAATGTGATTCTCATGGAATTAAACAAGGAGTGGGGTACTTCCTACAAAGCCGTAGCCTTTCTCTCTTAATGAAATGAAAGCTTTGGTAAAAAGAGGTCAAAGAGGTCGAGAAAGAGGCCATGCAAGCTGACAAATACTTTGACATGTTGTAAATATTTTTAGAATGACAGTGTCACTCAATAGTGATTGAAAGGTGATGATATGGACCTTCTTGCTGCTTCAGAGTTGGTGCTCGTGCTTCCATTCTGGAAGTTAAATAATGGCAAAACTAACTGCTGTATTAGAGCAGAAGGCTTGTGATATAAATAGATATATCTACATAGATATATAAACTGTAGGTGTAGATATCTTAGGAATGTGGAAGTATTGACAGCTAGGCTTAAACTTGATCTGAAATCAGCTGAATCCAAACCAAAATGTAACCTCAAAATTCTGGATCTGAACGTAAAAAAAATTCTTAGTGGCCTTTAAGATGTATGGTAAACATACCCTTTATCACATGCCTGCCTTTCTGAGCACAGCACTTAGAGCAGACGTGAGACCATGTTGTACCTTAGCATATAAATAGTATCTCCCTCCACGTTCTGTGTTGGGCACCTCAATTCAGTTCAAATGCCTGCTCTGCATTTTGAACTGTCTGCCTTGTGCTCGGTAGTCTAGTGGTTAGAGCAGTTGTGCAGGTAAAGGAAAACTTGGGTTCTAGGCTGACCAAAACCTGGAAGTATCACGTCTCTCATTTCTTAAGAGAGTGCCCTAAACACAAGGCTATGAGCTAGGCTGTGTGAGAGCAAACTCCAGGCTTCTTGTTGAAGCTGGTTCACTGTGCAGCCAAGAAGGAAAGAGTCATGGGGCCAGAGGGAGAGGAAGCAAGGGAATGTGACATTTTGACTCAGTGATGAGGATTCTCCCTGGAAGAGAAGAGTCCTGGATTCCACTAGTTTCTGCCAGCATAATATCTGTTTTTCAACCAATGGCTGAGTATCATACAAAAAAATAAAAAATAGAAAATGCTGGGAACAAGTAAGAAGGGAGATGGAAGTGCTGCCAGGAAGTGCTGAAACCACTAGGCTACAGAATCCGGCTCCCTCTTTTTTCTTATCCTTCTGATCCCATGACACTTGCACTCTTGTCCCTCTTGACTCCCCAGAGGTGTGGTGCTAGGTTCCTTAACCTCGCTAATCTTATAGCCTGGTGGTTATGGTGCTCTCCTGGGAAGTGGGAGAAGTGGTTTTGAACTCCTTCAGGGCGCCCAGGTTAAAGTGAATGCTCTACCCACTAGACTGGCAGCAACAGCAAGGCCTTCTCAAACTCCTCATACCAGTGGAAGTCCCTTGAGGGACTTAAGCAGAGTTTTTGGAGTTGCTAAACTAGTTTGGATCAGTCTTGGGAAATTAAGTGTTAAATTCCTCTTAATTCCCATTTGTGCATAGCAAATAAATCTGATCTTGCCCAGGATCTCTAGATCTTTTTAAAGTAGTTTTTCACATGCTCGTGTAATTCAGCAAGTTGAATTATTCACTAGTGATAGTAATTAGAGCTACATAGTTTAAGTACTTGAATAGACTTGCATTGCTTTTGCACAACCCCATTCCTTAACTACTGCAAATTAACACAAGATCCATTCTAAAGCAATAACAGTGTCACCAAAATTATTTACACATAGTTTCATACACAAATAATGGATAGAAATTCTAAGGAATGGCAAATGAAAGAGGGTCAAAGGACTACAAAGGATAAGGCAAATCCTTCATGTAGTCCTAAAGCCCTCATAATTTAACTAAAAATATTTTATAGCATAGAAAGAATTCTGTCTTTCTCAGTAAGCTGGGGATGAGAAGGGAGAAGGGAGAATTAAGACTGTCAGTGTTAAGAAAAAAATCAGAACTCTTTTGAATTCATCCCGCATTCAGAATCAGTTAATTGTGATATTGTATAAGCAGCATCTGGGAAGGAACGTATGGTGAAAAACGTAAGGTCCTGATTCAGTGTTTTCAAAAATTCATCATGTCAGGCAAACACCCACTGAAATCAGTAAGAGTTCTGTCTAGCTAAGAATGTAATTAAGACCTTAGGTTTTGGTCTGCTATGAATTCACTGTATAGCAGAAGATTTTTTATGATAAAAAGGCCTATGGATATCATGAGCTGAATTCTTTCCTGGGTGTTTCAAAATTATAGATTTCAGGGTCATTTGTTTTTTTTCAATTTTACTCTGTTTCAGTCACCTGTCCTTTTGGCTTCAATTGAAAACCTTACATTATGCTTTGGAAAGGTATGCTGCTTGCATATATAATCTTCTGTTGAAAAAAGCATGCTGCATACTCCCTGATAACTGGAAATTCACTGAACCCTTTGGGTGATATCATTTTGTGAAAAGCACCTAGCAGTACTTTCATTATCCCTTTACTGTATTCCTTCATCTGCCATGGCTGCTTTTCAAGATGTTCTGCCCGTTTCCCAACGTCCTGCTCCTCCTGCCTGATTCATGTAGAAAAGCCTAAAGTCCCACATTGGCGGCTTCAGCACTTCACTTCTTACAATCAAGAATATTGCCTGAATTGTGGGTCCTGTTATCATAATAATAGAAAATGCCTCAGAAGGGAGAGAGAGGGACAGGGAGAGAGAGACAGAAGACAGTCTTATTCTGGAATGCTGGAACTGACTCTTCCCCATCTCTCTCCTCTCAAACTTCAGGGAAATCTTTGTCTGAAACCACATCTATATTGCAATACCCAAGCCAGCCTATCCCAGAAAGAAGACAGTGATTCTAAGGGGCATCTTCTACCAACCTAAACATATTGGTAAATATTGTGAAGAAACTCTAAAATATGCAAATTCCATTTTATTTTTAGTTTAAAATTCCATTTTATTTTTAGTTTATGCTTGCTACATAAAATTTTAAAAATGGATTTTTAGATTGCTTTATAATGAAATATATATATTAAAATATCCTTTATAAGGAAGACATTATTCAGTCAGAAGGAATATAACTAACACTATTTAGCATTTTAACAGGAGTGTGCTAATATCTCTTATTAACTACAATATTGCTTGCACACTTTTAAAGACCAAAACCTGAGCATATGACAGCTACTGCAACTGCCCAGCTGCAAATGGTTAAAGGGTGATGTGAGGCTGCTCGTATCAGTGTTCAGTGGCCTACCACAGAAGGCATCATTTCTTTCCACTGCAGAAGGATGCAAACTGCTGAAAAAAATTGTGTATTGGGACTCTGAATGTTCTGCCGGCTACAGAATTGATTTCTGTGGTTGACTTCCACCAAAGGAATGTAGAGGGACTTTGGGCAGGTCACACACCAACAGGGTATATAGCCTGTGTCTCCAGGGATTTGGTGGATCATCGAAGGCCAATCTTGCCTGTTTTGAGCATCAGTGCAACATTCACAATTCACTCTGAGGTCTCAAAATAGAAGCTAGGAGACACCTGGTGCTGAAGTAGACTCTGAGGCTCATGCCTCCTTCCCTTGGTTCTACTGAATTTCAGTCCTTTCATATTCCACCAAAACCTATTTACTTGGGATTGACACTAGGATCAACACTGGGTACTGTTTGGGCTATATACACCTGCACAGATAGGGCTAAAACTATAGATTTGAGAAGCTCCTTTTTAAATAATATGATAAGTTTATCATATTATTAAAAGCCAGATTGTGTCTTTCTTACCGCTCACCCCTCTCCCTTGTTATAAAAAGGATGCTTTTTCCCCAAAATTACATTGATTATACTTTTGACCTTTATAGTAAAGCTTATTCTTAATTTCTCTTAATATACAGCATTCAGTTTTACCTTAGAAAAATGCTTGCTATATATAAAGGCACTGTTGCTTTAAATATCCATTCTTCATAGCCGTTTAATTTTGAGTAGTTTTTATGTTCTACTGTAAGTGAACTTCTTTTTCCATACAAAGAAAGCTTTTTTTGTTTTTTAAAGCTGCTAACTTTACTACTGCCTGGGTTTTTTTCATTTGGGGGCATTTGTACAGTGTGCCAATATGTAATTGTTTTGAAAAGCATCCTTCTCTTTACTCCTCATTATCGTTCCCCAGGAGACAGAGAAAAAGAAATAGGTTTCTAGCAAGGTTCTTCTAAAAGGAGTGAGAAGAAGAGTGCGGTTATTGAGAGGTAATTGCTCAAAATGTTTACTAATGAGTGACTGCTAGAACTAGATGAATTGTTCACAGCATGCAATTTATCCAGTGAATTTAGCCCTGTTACTGTCTGCCAATTATCCCTAAGCAAATTTGTTCATTACTTATGGTTATGCAGCAGCACTTCACATGAACCTATTTCAACCTATGGGTCACTCACAAATGATTTGCTCAAAATATTCATGGTTTCTTATATGTCACTGGTCACCAAAGTTGCACAGTTCTGCCTCTGCTCCTTGATTTGGCGGCTATAGCTAGTAAAGAAGGGAGCAGCAGTTATCGGAAAGTTGCAAATACTTTATCTTCCTTCTCACAACCTTTGTTTTTCAAGTCATGTAGGTATTTGCAAGAACAGCCATTTCCAAAGATTCATGGGGAACCCCCCCCCTCCCCCTGCCACACACACTATCTATTTATATAGTTATTCATGGAAAGGCAAATCAAACAGGTACAGTCAAGGTCAGGCCATTTGGAATTTGAGTAAATACCACTCTAGTGCCCAATGACTTTGATCTGGTATTTTGTCAGAAATTAACATGGTACTTATTGTCCATAAGGGAAACAATTTATACCCACCGCCTTAGTTACCTCACTAGATCTGAAGTTCCTCCCTTACATCACTTACAAATATATATTTTTAAAATTAAGAAATCACTTGTACATCTAAAATAGCTGAAGAAATGTTTAAAGGCAATTCCCACAGCAACGTTTCTGTAATGTTAAATTATAATGGGTTCCTTATTTTGCAGGCAGCATTTTCTTGCATTGTTAATGCAGTTTCAATTTCTAACATGAAGTAAAATGGTTGGAAGCAACCTCTATGCTTTCAGGAAAATATTACATTTTTTGTGCATTAACAGCCACATCCCCAGCTCACTGAAGTGAATAGCAAAAAATCTACTGCCCTCAAATGAGTTAGGATTTGACCCCAAAACACATTTTCCAAAGCTCTGTTGATGCAAACAAAATTGCCTTTACACCTCCAAATCCACATATCCACATATAAGAATATTCTACCCGTATCTGCGTGCACATTTACGCACAAAGGCATACATGAGTCCGTATAGATAATGGCATGCATTGGAATGTGCACAGACATTTAATATGGATAAATATGCACATACATATATCAAAGCGCACATGTGAATGTGTTGCACACGTATATGCATATACATTTGCAAAGAATGCATGCTTTATCGCATGTATATAGATATGGACGCATGCATACATTTGCATACATACAGGCAAATATGTGCATTCTGCTGCAGACACTACATATGCATGCATATCTGGACACACACACGCATGCAACTGGGTGCACGCTCTCTCTCTCTCTCTCTCTCTCTCTGATATCTTTTCTAAATGAATTCCCACCTTCTTGGATCTGTCTGCATTTTCTTTAATTGTTCGTAAACAAACCGGCCCTTGGAGATACCTCTGATTTTGTTTCAATAAAACAGATTGATTAAGCATGGTTTTCCTCTCATGGAAGTAACTTGCTTTCATTTGTTAAACTTGAAGTTTTTGATAAAGTATGCCATAGCAAAAAACAAAATCAAGGGGAAAGAGACTTGTTTTCCAAAAGCCAAGGAGACTGCATTAAAAAAAGACACGACAAAATCAGCTCAGCTGATGATTCACGGTCACATTTCTCAGTGTCTGTATAGAAAAAAAATCACTTTTGATCTCTCCAGATTTCTTTGGCATCCAGCAGTTTATCAGTTTTATCTTTCCCCCCATTTCTCTTTGCCTATTTCCTTACACTGCATTATTTTACTTGTAGTCTTCCACTCCAGCAAATTTCTGCCTTTTAAACTATCTGAGAGAAACAAGAGCTCCACTCAGAGAAGCTACAGATAAGCACAAAGATCTCTAGGATTCAGGATCCAATTAGGTAAAATAGCAGCTTGCAGGAAGGTTAAAAGCCTTTGGAGTGTGCCCTCTTGTGGCTACTGCGTGTTTCATTGTTCAGCAAAGGAAAATGTACCCCTAAATAAGGGTCCTTTAAAAAGACAATTGATGGAATAATTTAAAGAAGGAGAAGTGACCTGCCCCTTTCCTCCCTCCTCCAAAACCTTGCCAGGAATGGCAGGGCTTCCTTTCTTTCTAGGAAAAGATACAATTTAATCTTTATTGTCAAGCCAGTTCACTCTTGAAATAGATACGACATGATGCAAAAAGTTAAAAGCGATATAAAGCTATCGCAGTTCTCATTTATTCTTGACACATGTCTAAAGATGAGCTTTGGGATTTCATGCTTCCTCCATATAGCTCCCTTCTCCTCCTCAGGGGCTGACATTAGCTACCCATTTCATTACTAGTTTATATGCCAGGATCATACATACATGGCAATATCTCAGACCTGTTTAACAAGCTATCTACTGTATATAATAAGGGAGTCAGTAGATTTTATGAGCGTTGGCTATCTAAGTAATGGAAACTTGTTGGCTTTGCTTGTCAAGAACATGTATGACCCCTCTCCTCAAAAGACAATTTTTAAGACCTTGAAGTAAGCCACAGAGTTTTGGCAGAGCTGCGCTCACAGCAGAACTAATCTCAGTTAGTAATCTTAGCTTGATATGTAAGTAGAAAAATCATTTTCATGTTTTACTTGTTAGAATGCCAAAGGACAGTAGGGTGCTTTTGTAAACCTTTGTCCAATACTCTTGGTCATTAGTTTTTCAAAGATCTGCCTAGAATTGTAGCTGTAAAAAATACCTGCCAAGAAATCTGCTGATCTCATGGATATGGAAATACCTGTGCTATAGATGAATTCAGTATATTTACCTTCTTTCCCCCATTCATCTGCATTTTCTATCATTTTGCATTTTAGTTTTTTTCTATTATAAAATATTACTCCAAAGATATTTTTAAACCATAGAGTAGATGTACTGAATAATGTATGTCTATGCACTGTATTCCTTTTGTATATCTCACTGCTAGAAGACAGTACCTGGGGAAAAGGAAATGCTATTTTTTATGGCAGTGCATATGAAAAGACAACATGATTCCTGACAGAATAAGGGATGACAGGATTATGTCAGGTCATACTCAAATCAGCTAAGATCTAAATACAACTTCCTTTTTCCATCAGCATTTATATGAAATAACATTAAGTGACATGTTCCTATTTATGTTAATTGTTTTTTTCAATCATCTCTTTTTACCTGATGTTTGTTTCTAGTAAGAGAAGTGAGGTTGATACTAAGATGATAAGAAGATGGCACATTTATTCTCATACCTTAATGTTGTAGATTTTTACTGTATATACGCTTACTAATTCTTACAGCCGTTGAGGATTGCTCAGGGATCTAGGTTCTGTTCCTGATTTTTTTTTCCCCACATCCATATTTTCTGACCTTAGGCAAATCACTTGAATTCTCTTTGCACATATAAGGAAACTGAGGCAACAAAGTAAATAATGCCATTTTAGGATGTGACATCCATCTTTACAAATGAGCCCGTGTTAGTGAGAGTGGGTTTCAGGCTTAATTAAATCACTGGTGCATGTAAAGCACTTTGAGATCCCTGGATATTAAAAATTCAAAGTATTCTTGATGGCTGTTCTTTTCATAGACAAAAAAAAAATTGTGTTCAGCAAAATAAAGAAATGGCTGACAGTCGAGCCTATGCTAGCAATATCACCTATTGAAAGTCAATGTTTAAGCTTCAACTCTTGCACATCTAATTTATGCAATACATTTTAAGTTATTGCTTCAGTTTCTTCTGAACTATATCTTTAATAGGTATACAACAAAGACCCAAGACACCTCAGAGAAAGACCCAGGCAAGAGGAAGGCTCACATGAAAGTAGGGTACCTCAGTGCAGCAGAAAAGGCAAGAGAATACAAACATGTAAGGCATGCTCTGATGAGCAACCGAATACTGCAAATCATGGTAAATTAGCTTTGTTGTTAACACTGATAGCTCTACATTTTGTAAACGAAACTGGTGATGAGTGAGCATTCAGTAGTTTTCAACTGATAGATTGGTAGCTGGACTATTGGCCAGTTTGTGGGCAATGGCATGATTATCTTCGGTCATGTGACTCTGTGAGCCAATTGGATTTGGAGTTGCAATTCAAGGGTGTCATATTTAATAGGCGTATATCAAATTCAGAATTCCTTTGTCAAGGTTCAGGAGAGACAATAATGTGTTTACAAATGATTGGGAGTCAAGCAGTGCACAGAAACCACTATTCATTCTATACATGTTTCACTGTTCAGAGAGAGCTATTGAAAGCCAGATAGGGCATCTACTTATTAGAGAGTCTAGTGAACTTTTGGTTTTAAAAGCTCACTCCTAAAACAGGTAGAAATACAATGGGTCCTAGTGACCACTTGCATTGACATCTTTTATTCGGTCTTTGAAATGGAGAGAGTACAAGGAAAGAAAAGTATGAGCTTTTCTAGTGAAAGGACTGATAACGTGCATTGACAAGGACACCAATTGCAAAGGCTTCTAGTACCATTGGACGCCGGGCAGCTGGAGGAATGTCTGTTCTTAAAAGCATGCACACTCTGTGCATGGTTTTCCTGCAAACAGAACATCTGAGTCAACAGGTTTTCGGGACTGGAAACTCTGAGTGTTGTCTTAATTGTTTATACTGCTGCAGCAAACTTTTAAACAAAAATGCTTGGAGTTCCTGTGCATACTTTGCCTACCATATGCTGTACCAAACAAAACAATGACATTCTTTTAAAACTGTCTTGGCAACAAGAAAAATGCTTTGGCTAGACAGCATCTTTATAAGAGTTGTTATTAGCTACTTCATGTCTATCTAGAAAGGTGCTATGCATATATGAAAACATAGATGATCTTATAGATGTATAAGTATTCATGTGTATACACACAGACACACATACATATACACACACTTGTAGATACATATGTGTGTGTGTGTATGCCTGTACATGTATATGTGCTGTTTTACACTGACTTCTGGTCCTACTCATTTAAAGGAGGACTTCACAGCTGCTTTCTATAGGCATGTGATATGATTTGGAGCAACTAGTTAGTAAAATCTATAATCTGAACTTTCCAGTCTGAAGAATTAGGAGAGCAAAATAGTTCAAAATGCACCTTATCAAGGATGCATTTTGGGGCAGGGAGTGCTTAGAAACAGAATCTTACTTTTTTCCAGCAAGCAAAAGTCAGCATTGCAAATTGGATCAGCTACAACTGCTTGCCCAGTTCTATTGAAGTTATCTGACAGTTACTGCAACACTTTATTGCCTGAGATGCTGTGTTAATTAAAAAACAAAACCACCCTCTCGCTTGTATAAGTCAAATCAGTTCTTTATGATGCTATACTTACTGATAGATTTTTTACAAGGAAGGGTTTGTTTTGAAAATAATATATAGCTCCCTTGCCTCAGAAACGCTCCAGGAGGTTGCAGCCCTTTCCCTTTCACCATCAACCCTGTGATCCAGTATTTTAATGCAACTGCCCTGGTTTCACACATCCTGGCACAGTTTGAAGGACCCCTTTGCAGCTTGACTTTCTGCTCAAGATTGGTTAGATTGCTTCCTCACTGTTTGGCTCTCTGAGTTTAACAAGTGCAGTCTGTAGCCAAGACTAAATCAGAGAGAATCAAATTCCTTCAGCCTCCCCCCTCCCCCTCTCCTCCCTCCCCATCCCCATCCCCATTGCCATCCTTACCCTACAACCTTACAGAACACATTGTTGGGGAGAAGGAAAACGTTCATTGCAGTTCTGGCAGAGAAAGATATTTCACAGTATTTCTCTTTCTAGCACCCACCTGATTCTGCAAATGTGATGATTTCTGAGGTTTGCTCCACAAGTTCATTCATTTCTGCTCTTCTTCCAATGTCATCCTCTATTTCCACAAAGCCATCCTCTCCCACCTTCCCCACATGGAGTTTCTTGATGGCATTTAAAAGTGCTGCCTTGGGCACTGGCTGAGTGATGTTAGGTCTGTCCCTCAAGTGCAACATGTTCAGTATGTGCCTCTTTACTGCTTCCACCATCTCAGGTTGTGAGTTGGGCACATCCTTTGAGAGCGTGGCAAGGGCACATGATGGGCAACTGGTGACTGAACTGTGTCCCTCGGATCCTGGGGTTGGGGAACTCCTCACTATAATCCAGCAAAGCACCAAGAAAAATCCTCTCTTCAAAAGCAAAGGCATCCTGGCAGCAAAAGTTGTTGTGATTCCCTTTTAAAAAGGCCCTGCTTTTCCTCCCCCTAAACGCACAGTTTTTTTTTCTCTTTTTCTTTTTTCTTCCCCCTTCTCTTTAGCAGATTCTCTGGAACAAGAACAAAAAGTTTTCTGTGAAGTTCTGTATGCAGGTTCCCTCTCTGAATGCAATAAGTGCTGTAGATGTTTGTGGCTGTCAGGGAGAAGAGTTCTGACTGTCTCAGAGTAGGAGAGAGACAGAGAGAGAGAGAGAGGACGGATTGGCCTAAAGTGAGTGAGTGAATGAGAGAGGGAGGGAGTTTTGCCTGTGAGTAAAGGCTATGATTAGGAAGGGGGAGGAACAGCCAAGCTGCCTTCCTTATGCTCATTGCTCCCCTAACACGCACCTCTCTTCAAATATCACTACTCATGTTTTCTGCCCTCCCCCCCTTTTTTTTAAATCTCTCCCACTTTTAATTTTATTCATTCTCTTCCCCCCCTTCCTGAATCCCCCTTGCTATAATTCCTCCTCTTTTCTTTCATTTCTTCAACAGCATCCTGAGTTTAATTGAACCGAGCCAGCATGAATGAGAGAGAAGAGTTAAACTTTTTAATAAATACCTTGCTCTTAGCCCTGTCCACTATTAGAAGGATAGCAAGAGATGTTGAATGGTGTGTGAATGAGAGGGAGATGAAGGCAGGGAATTTTAATGTTTGGAGCTGAACATTGTTCTGCTTTGAATGAAGGAGAAAAGATGCCACTTTTCCATGCACCTTTAAAAGCTCAAGGTTATCAACACTGGCAAGAGATCTGAAGGGAGCAAAAGAAAACTTTTGTTGGGGGGGGGGGGGCTCTGTAATACAGTACACATTTTACAGCTGCACAGTGCAGCAAGGAATTGAAAATCCCACAGAACAGACAGGGCTGTGTATATATGTGTATGACGTTAAAATACTGCCCTCACATCAAAAAACATCCCTACTACTGTTTTCCCGTAAGATCACAGATATATTTCGGGTTGGGGTTAAATCCAGCAATGTCTGAAAAATGCTTTGAAGATGAAAAGTACTGGATATACTGTAACCAAGAACTACAGTCACGATTCAATTTTTAGTCAGTCCTAACTCAAGCAGGTCCCTCATTGATGCCAATGAGGATTCTGGCTGAGAAAGGTCTTCTACATTTGACCGATCGGTCTTAGAAGGCACTTTTTTTGTACGTCTGTTTCATTCATTCAAACCAGGTAACACAAATCGTAATGTCAGAAGAGGTGATCACAGTCACCTCATAATTATGAGCTAGCCCTTCGGCTAGTGTGAACAGATAAATGCCAGGTTACACCAGGTGAGGATGTGGCTCCAGGTTTAAAAATCATTATCCTTTTTGTTTACATCATTTCACATACTTCAGCATTTTCCACTTCGTTCAATGCCACGTCTTAACTAGCTGAAGTAAAGTTAGAAAACGTCCTCATCTTTAAACTTTTTAAAGGGAAAGTTAGAAAACAGTGGATTTTGGGCCTCAGACTTTTGAGATTCATCCTACTGGGTTTCAAAGTTTATAAATATTTTTAGGAATACTCTTGCTCTTTCTTTTTTACTTTCTTTCTGCCCTGTTCATACATCCACAAGCTCTTCAGGTATGTTTACCCTCTATTTGACAAGTACAATTCAACATACTACCGGCAAACACGTTTCAGTGGAAGAAATAACTGGTAAATATAAACCTTGTGAGGTCTCTAATTTTCCTAAGAACTACAGGCACAAGATCTGGGAGGAGGGGCAAAGAATGGAAGTTAAAGTAAATGAAAACTATAGAAATACTTGATCAAACAAGTGAAGTTTTACAAATGCTATACACAGCAAGGCTTCCTCTCTCCCCCACTCCCCACCACGTCCCCCTACCAGAGGCCTTTTTGTAAGTCTTTCACTATTTTAAAGGATCTACAATATTCCCTCATCTGAGCTTTCCTGACTTTAGTAACTATGCTGTCTCACTTACCAGCCTGTCACCGTTTCTGTTATAAACCCTACAGCTATTCTTATAAACATAACTTTGAAACACAAACCTGGCCATCATACATCTAAAAATCTTGGAGCTCATGAACAGTCTATACTTCTGAAATTGCAGTGTCTTTAAGTGAATCTGAAACAGAACTATAGGTTTAAAACACTGATCAGATTGTCTAAAATGAAAACCCATGTTTAGGGTTGTAGGTGTTTACAGGTAAAATAGATATATAAACAGATGACATCTATCTACGGATTTTATGTAGCTTCTCTCAAAATAGTATTTGTCATAAAATAGAATGTAGGTGTATATCAGTATGCAGCTATAGGAATATATATTTCATTTCTTATCTTCTGAGAGTGTTAGATGCTTAGCTATGCACATTATATATATGTGATGTGTGTACACACAAACATGCACAATGTATTTGTGTACACACATACATGAATGTGCGCACATACATATTACACATATTGGTGTTTTTGGATTTCAAGCTAGAACAGAACTGTACATTAACAAGTTTTTAATTAAATATTTAGATTGGTTGCACATATTGACAAAGAAACTGTATTGTGGACACCTATATGTTTAAGGTTGTGCCAGTTAGTCTCTAAGGTGACACCCTGCTCTATCTCCTGCCTAACTTCAGACTAACATGGCTAACATCCTCTATGTTTAAGTTTTAAACTCCAGATGAATCTGATAACTATAAAATAAATTAGAACCCAGGTATACAATTAAATATGCTATACATTTCTATGCATACATTCATTACTATGTCTATGACAACATATGATAACATGCAAATGAGATAGAAGTTTTAATTTAAAAAGGAAAAAAAATCAGATTAAATTTTTTTTTACCTCTCTAGTCCTCACTGTGTTAGAGACTGCTGTATTGTGCATTAAGAACTGCTCAAGTTCCTCTTTGGTATTTATGTGGAGCTTTATACTGTACTTCTTGTGTGTACTGTGTCAGTGAAAAGTAAGTGGGTTGAAGCACAGTGTTTCATTGGTTAATCTTGTTACATCATCAGTTGACTTTTTTCCTGTATGAGACATACTTCTGGTAATTATCAGATGGAAACTCCTAATTGTGTAGTATGACACAAATATTGTAAAAAAAATTGGATCCTTCTTGCCATATAAAGACTACAGCTTTAAAACTACAGCAAGCATGATGAGTCAAGGAAACAAGTTTCAATTTTTTATATTGGTTAGGCACATTGGTAAGATTGTATTAGTTGAAACACTATATTGGTCAGACATTTAATTACTACTCAGTGACTTATTTCATTCTGCTTTCTAGTGAAAATAATTGAAATTCTGTTTGCACATTTTGGATTTAAGGAAAATCAGGAAAACTAACTTAATTCATAGTCATTTTGCAGTGTAGATGCTTCTTTACTGGGTTAGTTTTGCTTTCCTGTTAATTTAGGGGTGCTTTTAATGTTTAAAAAATGTGGATTATGTTAATCATGTCACTCTTGTTTGATTCGTGTTTCTTCATGTGTAGATCTTATCACATATTTTTAAAACGATTAACACATCTAAAAGTTATTGTATAAATAATACCACCTACTGTTTGTCTTGTAAGTAATGCTGAATTTAGCACTTGCTGCGGGGGGGAAATGGATTGGCTTTTTATCTCCCTTACATTACTGAAGATCAAGAGTAAATCCAGTGAGGTCTGTGGAATAGTACAAAAGTAGAACATAGGCGAGGTCAAAAGTGGGACCAAATCTTTCTCCTATTGTACAATTTGTGCTGGCTTTTTTGTGATGCAGTTTATGACAAAGGGCACAGTCCTTACTCATCCCAGCCACTCACTGGCTATAAGACTATCTCCATCATTCAGATATTTTTGCCCTGAACTAATTGTATTTCTCTATTGTTGTTATTGTTGATAACTTGACTACGATTTTTTTTTTAATTGATCAGTAAAGGAAAATTAAAAATAATCAATTCTAATTGTTACAAGGACGTGTTCAAAGTAGCATAGGTTATGGTTTGAGGGAGAGCGGTTCTAATATAAGCCATATTCACATGACTAGTTTGGTAAAATGACTAAAATTAGGAAACTTATGACTAGATAGATTGTTTTGTTTTCAGATTTAATATGCATTTAATAAGTTTTCAGACCGCCACATGGTGTGGAGCTCCTAAAACATACGTCAGTAGGTGCCTGTAATCTGTGGCATTCAGACTCAAGAGTTGCTGTCAAGAGCATTTTCCCTATAGAAATAGTGAAACAGATACAAGTACATCCATTGTGCACGAGTATGCACACCCTTTACTTACTCTCAGGATAAGAACTTTAACCCCTAAAATAAAGTTGGACAAAGGAATCACTGCAGCTTGAAATTCTGTTTTCATAGAGAAGAGCAAAATTTACTTTTTAACTAGGATTCCTCATGTCCAAAGGTATCCATCCCCAACTTATTTGCAATGCATTATGTACTGGTCGTACCATATTTGTAAATTTGGCAGCAAATATGCATTCAGCAACAACCCACACACCATGTTGGTTTTATGGATAGAGGAAAGGTTGGCCAGCAGGGATATGAGAATTATCTTCTGGTTAAGAACCAAAATATTGTGAGCTCTTTGACTCAACCCAGTTACTATGACTGCATTAATACCTGCAGCAGTGCAGCCTTCTGCCCCAGCTGTTCTGTTCTACAACACAAGGTGTGACTCGCGGTTCAAATGCAGTATATGATTAGAGACTAGACTACCAAGTGAATCACACACCAACATATATATGGTATATGATGTAATAAAGTTTCTGGAGGGAAAATAGAGTAGGTGAAAAGATTATTCATTTCAGACCATGCTCTTTACTCCCTCAGGAAACTGATACACAGTTACCAAACACCATGAAAACTTTTTGATGACTAATTTTTTTTCACACCCGTTCCTCTCTCCCTTTTTCTCTCCGCCCTCCCCTCCACCCCCAGGTCCATTCATTTCATTGTCATCATGTAGTGTACCTACAGCAACACCTGCTGGCAGTATTCTGGGAGCACTGCTGGAAAGACCCACTCATCTAACCTTCACACCAGTTACCATTAAGAAATGTCAAGCCATATTAATGAGCTGCCTCAATTTTTACCCCTTCTTGCCAAAAGGGCAAATGGTCGTGGGGGCGACTTTTGATTTTGATTTTTTTTTTTTTTTGGCAACTCAAGAATCCAGATAGCCTTTGTTCATTTAGTGCAGTTGGGATTTCTAACTCAAACTGTAGTGCCAATGAAGGAAACTACATAAAAATATCTGAGTGATGCTGGACCTACAAGGCTGGCTTGCAGGCATATTCTGGTTTTCTGCTTGATTCAAAAGAAAACCCCCCAAAAAGAAATGGAGAGAGAGATAAACGTTAGTATAGTAGCAACCTGTGTCTCTTTCCTAATTGTAGATTTTAATCCTACAAGCCACTTGCAGAGTGGCCCATTGCCATTTCATTATTCACCTAGTTGCGGCTGCATGATTTAGAGGCTATTTTAGAACCCTGAATTGTACACAAGCATATTTGCATGTCTCAGTCCCTGCTTTGAAGAGCAGTCACTAGAAAACACATTGGCATGGACTGCTGTGCAAATCAGCTGGAATCTCATTCTGTTGTACCTTATTTTACTGTAATTGGAAAAAAAAAAAGATGAGCCAGGAACTTATATTTAGAAGTTTTATGTTTCCACTTTTATGTAAATTGACCAATTAGGGACAGTCTTTCTGCTGCTACTAGCTCTAATGCTTATGTGTTGCTTGGGGAGGGGGGGGAGCACTGTTTTCAATAATAATTGGTGAGCTGGTCAAAAAATAAAGTTCATTTGAGGAAAGGCTTCAGTTCAGAGTGGGGTAAAGAATTGCTTTCATGTTCTCCCCTGTATTTCATAATGGTTGTTGACATATCTCTTGGAGCAAGATAACTATAAAAATACTTATACAACAGGGTCTGCCTTCAACACTGAGAATAAGAAAAGCAAGAGTGTTCATTTTCCTTAAGCTGTGTCTTACACTTTCTACCCGTGCTATTAATTGAGCGCTGTCTTTGAACAACGAGCTATTCTTTTAAAAGAGATATTTTTATGCCCATGGGGTTTTTTTAGCTGTAGCACATGCATGGCCATTTTCTGCTCAAAAATAAAGCCAGGAGATATGAATGTATAAAACAGGTGACATAAAAATGTTAGTTTGAGAAGAAATGATACAATATGTTCTTTTGCCAGTGTTGGCTTAAAACATCCCAAAGGGTGAAAGAAAAAAAAATTATAGTATAAAAAGACTACAGAATTAAATCATGACTGTGGAAAGTAATCAAATGAACTTGGTGTTCACATTACCTACTTACCTACTGTGCTTTTCTCTCTCTTATGGCAGGTAAGTCTCCAGTATGTTGCTGGGCTAATCATTTTTCCTGAAAAACAGCTCTGTAATGTGGAGAATGTATAGAGTGATATTTGTTTCAAAGATACTTCAAGAGACTGTGATTAGGGTCACATCAAATGGTTTAAATTAAACAGGGAGACTGGCAAACATTGTCAGTTTTCTGGAGCAAGCCTCAGCCTGCAGATCCTGTTTGTTTGCAAGTTAGGTGAAAAGTTTATAGCCAAAGGCTTGAGCAGCTTTTAACAGTTAAAGATGTATTACAATTATTTTTTTAAACGCTCATATTAATTTACCATATCATTTAAGACTCCAGACCTATCAAAGAAAACAGGGGCCAAACTCATTCTTTGTGTAATTCAACTCAAGCCAATGCAGCTACATTTGGGATAAATATGGGCCAAGTCACAATTAAAAAAAATGGAAATTCAATCGCCTCTTTTTCTTTGACAAATCTGGATCTCCATGTTCTGTAGCCCTTTTAAGACAGGTAATAGAAATGGAAAGGTTAGCAGTGTTGGAAAAGTATGTTGATTTAGTGCATCAGTACTGAGGTGTTTGCTAAGAGTTTCCTGTAGAACACACTCCTTGGGAAATATAAAATACCATATAGTGAATCAAAAGATCTGGGTTCTGGACAAGGCTTAGCCACTGACTCACGAGTACATTTGGGTCAGTCACTTAGTTTCTTCCTCTTACAACTGCAATTAGAATAGCAACAGTGACACACTTTGAGATCTGCTCATGAGTAATTAAGAACCAGGTGTTGGGGGTGGGTTTCAGCTACCTCAACTGCTTTCCCCTGACTTTTCCCACAAGAATGTGGCCAACAATCGTAACACAGAAAACTGTAATATGTGAATGTGTGTCTTAATGCTCCATTATATGCTATTCTAGTTCAACTTACGTGCGCACACACACACACACACAATATATATATATATATATATATATATATATATATATATATATATATATCCTATTCTTGTTCAGCTTTTTCAGCTTTTATCTTGATACCTTATATAACTTTTATATTTATATCTATCTATCTATCTATCTATCTATCTATCGATATCTTGAGAAAGAACTAAAAATCAAAATAGAAAGTTAAATGCAGTCCAGATTCTGTTTTTATTACCCCTACCAAGAATGAGGGGAGAACACTGTTAAATTAATTATTGGTTCAACTTTGTTTTTTTCCATTTGTGAAATTGAGAATTCTTACTGCAACCCATGAAGTCCTGAGATATTTGTCATGTTACAGAACAATAAACTGAGGGATAGCTCCAGTTTACTAAGGTGATATCTAAAAAGATTTCACCAGGGGAGAGTGAAGAATTTAAAAAGCTAATTTCTGTTATGGATGCCCCAACCACAGAGGGACACTTTCAGGATCCTGTGATGACTAGTTCAGATCTAATTGCAGATCTGATTCCCCCAAAGTGTAGGCATTATAAAGTCCAGAATTTTTGTGCCTCCTACTTCTGATATATGGAACAGTTGTAAAATTAAAATCAGGGCTTGGATCAGAACTCTTCCAAAATCTAGGGATGTTTAGATTTGAGGTTTGGCTTGATAAGTCTGGCATAGATATTTGGTCCACAAATCTGGACTGCATTCAGCACTCCCTTCTGCCTTGCTATTCACTTCTTAAAGGATGATTTTCTAATGCAGCTTCATGTTTGTGGGCACAGTTTTTCACATGTAGTTCATTACAGTGACAGCTGTAGCTTTTAGGCTACTTAACAACCTATTTGTCCTAGGAAGGCATGTTATAGCTACCTAATGACTGCCCATTTGCATGCACAGTAAAGCAGAAGTACATGTATTATTGGTGGGTGAAAAATTTTGTCTGTCAAATTGGAAGTTTGATGAAAAACCGTCTTTAAGGTACCTTGTGATAGCTGGGGAGAACTTAGGGTTGTCATTCTCTAATGATGGCCAGTTGGCTAGGATGTTGGTTCTTCAATAACATTTGTGCTCCAGCTATGAATTTGTAAACAAGTTATTTTCTTTCTTCAATATGCTTATTGGTGTCATGCCCTCCTGATGACTCCCGAGAACGACCTGCTGAGAGGGGTGATGTAAGGTAGCTTTTTGTGTGCAAACAAGGCTTATCACTGTGACCATGCACATATCTTTTAATTGCTCCTTTGAAATTGCCCATGCAAAGACAGTAAACCAAGAATCTAGGAAAGCCGTATCTCATGGAAGATATGAAACAAATAAAATGCTCAAATGTTTCTCATAAATTAAATTTTTCTTGGTTAGTTCTAATTTTTACTTCCTTAATCGCAATTTAGCTCCTGCAACCAGTGCAGAATAGACAACCTCATATATGGACATTAAGGGCATGTCCAGACGTGCACGGATATTTGGCTCCCCGGGGACAAGTAGCGGTGGCGTGCCTTGTGCTGCCGCTTCTTGTCCTTGGGGAATGCCTGTGCTACGTGTGCTTTGGCACACAGCAAGTTGCCCCGAGTGGCATAGGAGAGGCTGAAGCCAGCACTGTGCTGGCCCCAGCAGCCTTACTTGGTGTTCTGGGGGCCTCCCAGAGCTTGAGTCACAGTGATCCAGGGGTAAAAAAAAAAAGCAGAAAAACCCCCAGAGCAGAGCAGGCTCAGGCAGCATGCCCTTGTAGCATGGAGAACTCCAGACTGTGCAGTATGTGGCTGAAAATGTTTTCAGCACCAAATACCGCATAACTTTGCTCGTCTGGCTGCGCCCTAAGAGGGCAAAAGAGAGGGCAGTAGAAGCAGCAGCGTCATAACCTTCCTCACCTCCATTCTTGAGTGATTAAAAAGTTAATTCATTCTCTCTGCCCATTCATCTTGAGGAGGACTGGATGATCCTATGATTCTATGACTGTCAATAAAGTTGCCAAGTTGTGCTTTTCATGATTTGAACACCTGCTCAGTAGAAGATGGACTTAGACTACTGACACATTTTCACACAAGCTACCATATAGCTAGTCTGGAAATGACATTTAGTCATTACTGTCTCAAGCTGATCCAAAAGTGAAAAGTGCTATGACCAAATGCCTCATGTCTAAGCCCCTGAACCATCTAGTCATTTTTGGTTAGTGGTTTTAAGATAAAAAGCATTTTATAGCTACTTAGCATTATTATTATTGGTTAGCTTTGATCTCAGACAATGGGAAACATTTCCTCAGCCAATATATCTGAAAAAGTACGTCAAACTATGGTTAAGATGAAAAATTAAGAAAACATTTTTCTTATATTTTAGATTGCTTTCTCATCATATCTAAGAGCTGAATCACCATGCAGTGCTGCCCTCAATATGTAGCTGCAGAGCTATCTTTCTGAATTGCAGGTGTGGGCTGAATATCTTAATATTTATGGGAAGTGTACTGTACATCATACTCTGAAAATAGAAACAGGCCTGCGGGTTGGAATTTCAGAATGACAGTTGAATCTGGAAGACATGAGAAAGTTCGGAGAAGAATTTGTACATGCAGCTACCTAATTTCCATTTCTGTTTGTGGAGACAAAATTATTTCTTGACTAAATGGGCAATTAGCCATGCAGTCTACACACATGTAATGAACTATTTACAAGTACAAATACAGATTTTGATGCACATAAATGGAAGTACTTAGAAATATGAGATGCTTTTAGAGACATGGTGAAAATGTAGCTCTTACAGGAAAAGTAGATTGTTCATAAGTACATTTGGAGATTCAAGAACAGAGAAGACTATAGGAAAAATCATACAAACTGACTTATAGGATCCTTCCTCACCAATAAATTAAGCAAACAATAAAGTAACTAGTTGGTATCTACAAGTAGTAATAATACTTGATACTTACATAGTATTTGACAACATCAGAGAGCTGCACAAAAATTAACTAATTAATCTTCACAATACCCCTGTGAAATAGGTAAATATTATTCTTATTTGGCTTAGGGCAGTGGCGGGCAATTATTTCAAACAGAGGACTGCTTACTGAGTTTTGGCAAGCTGTCAAGGGCTTCATTGGTAGCCCCATCCCATGACAGGTGTCCTGCCCCTTGGTTGCCATCTTGTGACTGGAAATTCCACCCCCTAACCCCTGACCTTTGCCATCAGAAGTCCCTCCCCTTGCCCTTGGAAATACTCCTTTCAGCAAGGGGGTTTGTCATCTCAGAACCAGAAAAATACCAAATTATATTCTAAAAATTGAACATCTACAACATTCATTAATTTGATTTTAAAAAATATTTTTGTCCTGATTGACATGAGTTTGTGTAGTGCACATAAAGGGGATTTCACAATAGCTTAAAATGAAGTCTTACTCTTGTATATTGTGGAGGGGTGGGGAACATGGGTATAGGTTTGTGGGGGACTGTTAGTGTGTGGGTATGTGGGGTGTGGGGGAGGGTGTGGATGAGGGAGCTTGTAGGTGTGTGTGGATATGTGGGGTGTGGGTGGGTATGGGGTTTGTGGGGGAATGTGTGTGGGGGGAGGGTGGCTGTGATGTATGAGGGGGTATAGGTGTGGCAGTCTGCATGTATGGCAGTGTAAGGGGGATGTAGGCACATGTGTATGGTGGGGTGTGCATGTGGGACTCGCTCTACAAACACACACTCACACTCTCTGTCCCTTCCTCACTGCACACACACAGACACACACACACTGTCTCTCCCTCCCTCATTACATACTCTCTTGCTCTCTCCTTCTCTCATTGCTCTCTCTGTTTCTCTTTTCCCCTCCCTCATTGCATGGACATGTGCGTGTGCACACACACACACAACCACACACGCCCTCCTGCTCCTGGCCCTGGGGTACCTGCATGGTGCCCATGCTCCCACAGTCCAGCAGTGCAACCAGGGGCCGTGTGGTGCAGAAGTAGTGGCCGGCATACAGGGAAGCAGTGAAAGCTGTGGCAGGCAGAGACTTCTGGTTGGGAGGGGCAGGGGTAGGAGGGGGCTGAGGGTGAGGGTGGGAGGGGGCTGAGGATGGGGAGGGCTGGGTTGGCCTTGATGGTCAGTCCTTTAGGCTTCCCCTGGACCCTGCTGCCTCTGACTCCTGTCATCTTTGACAGGCAGGCAGGAGCAGATAAATATACATTTTCTAAATTTTTTAGGGACCAGATAGAATGGTCTGGTGGGCTAGATTGGGCCTGCAGGCCATATTTTGCCCACCCCTGGCTTAGGGAAAGTTTAAGCATACTGAGGTTAAATAACTTGTCCATGGCCACAAAACAAGTCACTCGATGTGGCCAAACCAATGTTCAATATCACTGTCTATTACACTTGTTTTGTACGCTCACATAAGTTGCACTGGTGCCCTGAAAAAAAAAAAGACCAGATTTCTCAAAGTACCATCCTGCAGAGGGAGCTATTGTAGCACTTTTCCACTACAGAGGAGGGGAGCTAGTTAATGTGCACTGAGCAAATGACTGTCCAGGATGAAATTGATTGGAGCCTTGGACACACACTGGAAGACAGTGGGCATGTCTATATGTGCTATTAGGATGCAGCAATAAACTTCAGCGCATATCATTGTGATTGCTCTGGAGCTTATTGCTCCTGGGTGCACCATTTGAACGTGTGTCTGAGACTGCAGCACATTAAGCCAGGTCAGAACAACCACAGCCAGAAGGGAGCCTGGGGAGTCAGCCTGCCAACCTGGGGCTGCTCCAACCTGGCTCAATATGCTGCGGAGGGGCTGGCTGGGGCATGAGGGTGCTTCAGTGCAGGGCTAGGTGGCAGACAGCCCCCCACGCTGAAGCACCCTTGTCAGCCAACCAGGTCAGCATCTATATGTGTGCTCTTGCACATGAAAAAACTCTTCAGCAGGATAGTACTTGTATTTACAAGTACTAACCTGCGGCAGCGTTAATTAGTTTCCTGAAGCTTAAATAGGGCCACAGGTGTAGATGCAAAAGGTTTACTGTGGAGCTAATTAGGCAACTCTGCAGTAAATGTCTCATGTAAACGTGCCCAGTTTCTCCTGATTTTCCAGGGGGTAACTTTAACCTGGAGTAGAATAGTGTACATCTGCGTATGGCTGTATTTCATATGCCTGCTTCACACTTACATCAATGCAAAAGCAGATTACACTAGTACTGAGTTTTGGCAAGCTGTTGAGGGCCTCATTGGTAGCCCCATCCCATGACAGGTGTCCTGCCCCTTGGTTGCCATCTTGTGACTGGCTGAATAGAGGTTAGAAGATTCAGCTGTCTCTAAACCCTAGTCCCAAACTCGGTAGATTATGTGCTACCTAGTCATGAACTCTTAAAATACCAACAGAGAGAGGGTTTTTTGTTGGATAAAATCTCCAAAAGAAAATCTTTAGGACACACTCAGCTGATATGTGAAGTATTTAATAACTTGCAAGTTTTTTTCACCTTATCTTCTGGCAGTTTTCAAATGTTGCCCCTGGGATTATCCATTGGTTCAATTTAGAAACTTCTCTATATTTGTCCCAGGTCATTTGAGTGAAAGTTGGAAGCATATTATTATTATTATTATTATTATTATTATTAGTGTGGCACACATTTGCTTAACTGTAAGCTCTGTACTGGAGTGCTTGATTTATATTCAGAAAGAATATCTATTTAATACTCTATTTAATACAAGTTTCAGGCTCAGGCAACTTTTAGTACTGTATTGTAATATCCAGAAATAACAGTTAGAGTTGTTTATATGCTATTACCACAGGGGAGAGAGGAGGAGTTGCGGGTATTACCGTGTGCCCTTTTTTATCAGTGCAAATTCTGCCTGCTTCATGTACAGAAGTTTACCTGATAGAAAGAGTCCAAAGTATCTGACCTTTTCTCAGGGCACCTCCGAGTTACATTCAGGGCTGTACAATGCAAGTGCTGTTACTCGACAGGGATAAGAATTCAATTTACACTGGCAGTGCTTTCAAGAGAGCATTTTAGTTCAGCTGGTAAATATTTCCAGGTGGCCAGGTCTAATTTTAGGGAGGTCAAGTTTGCAAAGGTTAAATAGCAGGCAGGATTTCTATAAGTCTCTATCAGTTTGGAAAAAGAAAATGTAATTAAACACAGCATTCTTCTAGAGATTAACTGGAGGCTCTGCATTCTACACTCCATGTTTAACTTTTAGTCTTGTTGTTGTTATAATCCACACTCCAAAGATATATACAGTTCTTCTTGTAAAGACAGTTTTTTATTTCATTGCTACTTCCAGGCAACTATACTGGCCGATGACACCAAAAATGGGGCTTATGCAGCCTTGTATTAAAAGTTGTTGTGCGGTAATAATTGTAATGAATAGAAAAAAAAGGCATGAGGATGCTGGGGGTCAAGGAAAATATCATTTGGTTCTAAAATTAAGCAGCAGAACTAAAAATGGTGGCTTCTATTCAGAAGGATCCTTCCCATTTCAGGGGCCCTTTGTTTCCTCAGATACTGTTAGCCCCTTGTTAGTCATGGCTAAAGAAAGAAAAATACAACAACACAACCTTAGTCCAGTCAGTTTGTTCAGCTGCTGTTGATGTCAGTCTTGCCCACTCAGAGTAAGTTACTGTAATAAACCTTCTCTTTTATTAATCATAAGCTTGGAAAACACTGAAAGTGGATGACATCATTATTCAAGAGGATTGACTAACCCTTGCTCAATTTAAGCCAGCTTTACTGTAGCATCTTAAGTGTGTCATATGACTTATCTCTCCCCCACCCCCCCCATGAGATTACAGCTGTTCCTGGGCACGTCTATGCATGCATTTGATCTGGCCTAAGTTTACTCTGATGTAAGCCCTTTTAGGCAGGTGTCTACATGTGGGGATTAGGGAGCAGATTTGCTGCTCTTTGCACCATGTTTTCTGCATCCCTGCAATGGGCACCTGCCACCAATGGAGGGAGTTTTAGGCTCCAGCTGCAGCTGCCAGCACTTGGCAACCCTCTTTAAAAGCCAGCCCCACTCTCTGCTATCTGCCCAGCTCCTTCCTTACCTAGGAGCAACATGCCAAGTGCAGGGACAGCACACAGCAGCTTTCTCCTTGGCCACTCTGACTCCCTGCATTATGACTGCTCCAGCTCCAGCCCCTGACCCTGGCAGCAATGACCACTGCCATAGGCTCCTGATGGCTGCTGCATTGGCCCTGCTGGCCTGCTGCACTGACTGCCGCCTGGCCCACGGCCATGTGCAGCAACCACCTGCCTGGCTGCACCCTTGACATCACAGGATGCCACTGCCGCTGCTGGTGGCAGGGATGCCAACAAGGGTCTCCAGGATGCCACCATGGGGGCTGCCATCACTCTCCTCAGCCTCCAACCCCGCCATCCTTGGGCCCACTGCGCCAGCCAGGACTGGTGGCTGAATGTCGTCCAGCACACCTGGGATGACAAGCAATGGCTGGAGGCATTCCACATGACCTGGGCCACCTTCCAGGACCTCATCCAGCACCTCCGGCCCCACCTGGAGTGGCAGAACAATGTCATGCAGCTGTTCCTCCCCACAGACACCCGGTTGGCTCTCACCCTGCTCAAGCTAGTCATGCCCACTAGCCTGCAGTACATTGGCCACCTGTTTGGTGTGGACAAAGCCACCACCAGGGAAGCTGTCTGCATGTCCTCCAGGACATGCTGGTGGATGCTGTGCTCTGGGTGCATGACCCCCTGGTCCATGCTCTGGGATTCCCCCAGCACATCAGGGCCCTGGACAGGACCCACATCCTCATCAACTTCCCGCCCCACGGTGACCACCCCTATTGCAGCTGGAGGGACTTGCACTCTGTGGTGCTCCAGACCACTGTGGGGCCTTTATGCATGTGAGTGCCAGCTGGGCAGGCAGCACCCAAGATGCCTGTGTGTTCTGGCCTTCTGGAGAGTGAGTGCTTGGCACTGGGGGTGCCAGACCTGCAGCAGTCCCACCCCTTCTCATCAGGGACCCCACCTGCCCACTCCTGCCCTGCTCATGCAGACTTACACTGGCCACCCAGACCCCTGCCAGGCCCACTTTAACTGTTGCCCAAGCTGGACCCATGTCTTAGTGGAATATTCCTTCAGCTGCTTCAAGGGCCATTGGTGCTCCCTCACTGCCCTCCTTGAGGTTGCTGAGGAGAACCTCCCCTAAGTCATCATCTCAGCCTGTGTCTGTGAGACCCAGGCGGGGGGGCATGTTTCTTGAGGCCTGTGCAGAGGAAGTGCGGCAGGCAGAGGGCACCTGGCAGTGGGAACACCATCTGTGGTGGCAGCAGCAGTGGCAGTGGCAGCCCCCCCCATCTCAGGGCACCAGGAGAACCACACATCCACCAGCAGGGGCCAGGGCCCTGGGTGCAGGAGGCTCTAGCTGACCAACTCCTTTTGTACTCCTTGCTCCAGCCCACCTGTCCCACTGCCCCTGGACCCCCGACCCCCCTGTCCACACCCAGCAACATGTTCACTGCAGGCATGTAAAAAAACCAAATTTTTATTCCCCTCATATTACACAGCCCCCCCCCCTCCTTCCCTAACACACAGAGCCCCCCTCCCAACACAGCTTCCCCTCTCCCACCCCTCCCAACAAACAGAACACCTCCACCACCCCCCACCAACATTAAAACACTCTCTTCCCTGTGCAAACTATGTACAAAGTTCTGTTTGTGGAGGGGCCAAGGGATGGGATTACCTAAGGGGCAGACTCCAGGAACAGGCACCCACCACCACAGCATCTGGGCCTTCCCCTGTGGGTGCAGATGCCATGGTGAGTGGAGCAGGTGGGGGGCTTGCCCATGGGCAATGGCGGCTGCTGGTCCTGTGGCACAGGCAGCTCCTCCTCCACTTGGGCTATAGATTTTAAGACCAAAATAATAGTTATAATAATCCAGTGTGAAATATTGCATAACACAAGCTAGAACACTTCATTCACTAACCCTGCCTTAAACCATCTCTTTTTGTGCTAGAAATACTCCAGATCTTGATCTAAAGGTTTTAAGTGATGAAAAGCCTTGCATTTCTCTTGGTAAACTATGCCAGTTCCTTACCATTATGATTAGCAATTTTCACCCTATTTATAATTTGACTTATCTAGCTTCAGCTTCCAGCCTTTGGATCTTGGATCTTTGTCTGCTCATGAAAGATCCCTATTTATGTATTTAGAAGCCATGATCACTTCATCTATCATAAGCAGAAGCAATACTCCCTACTTTTACTGAATATCTACCTATATTATCCATCTCAAGACTGCATTAACTCTCTCCATACTGGTGGTAGCTTTTGTTCATTTGTTCATACGTACCATGACCTCTTAAAGCATTTTTATAGTCAATGTTTTCTAGAACCAAGTGAGGATCTTCACAGTGAGGAAAAGTACTTCCCAGTCCGCCAGGGAATGTGTGGCTCTCCCTCTCCCTGGCCACCCCGACTTGACGATCAGACATGGGTGCTCCCCCAGACACAGGAGGCGCCAGTCGCTGAGCCAGGACAGCACAGGGGGGCCCCCTGCATGCTCCCTGGCACACCTGGAAGTGGACTGGAAGTGCTTCTGGTCCACTTCTGGGTCTGCTGCCGAGCACACTGGGGAGGCCCCCCGTGCTTCTGTGGGATGCTCCATATGCCCCAGCATTGCAGAATTCATGAGCCACCTGCTTCCTAGAGGTATGTAGAAAAAACATTTAAAGCTGTGTCTAATCTCTGGATATTTCCAAATCTCTCCACATTGATTCGGAGGGTTCCAGTTCAATTCGGAGAGATTAAAGGGTCTCCTGATTCAACTTGGATTCGGAGATTCAGCCACTGAATCGGGCCGAATCTCCCCCAAATTGAATCGGCAACTGAAGCTTCACAAAGCCCTAGTAGTTAGCTTCAGAGATGCCCTCCCAGGCATTAATGCAGGTCAGTGTGTTCTGAAGACGTTATTTCAGTCCCCAAATGGTCAAATGGTCAAATTCACATTTAATTACTTATTTTTTGAGGAGTCCAACCTGTTGAAAATTATCAAAGTGCTTCATTCTCTAAAACACTACAGGGTGAGCAGTTTGATCATTGCATCTTCTGAGAAAAAGGTCATCTTCATGATTTTATGATCACCAGAGAGTTTCAGGCTATTCTGAGAGGGAAAACAAACAAACCCTCACTTTTCATAAAAGAGATCCTTCTTCACCTACTGTCATCGTGCATCCTTCATCTGGTCAAAAACAGGAGATATGATTCTGTGGTCTGGAGTCCTGAAATTATTTTTGGGGATCTTTACCCTTTTCTCTTCCTGTGGACTTTTCTTTTTTTCACAATTGCCTGGGCTTCAATTACTTCCGGCCAGAAAAGATATGCCACTAAATTTCATCTGTCATCCACTTTGTATGCCTTGACCAAATCCCTCTTCAAAGATGACTCAAAACTTTATGTAATGATCAGAGATAAACTTGCTTTGTTATCTGAGGGCATGCAGAGTCCTGTGACAAAGGGGTTCAATTCCTACTACTCTCTAAGAAATGAGTATAGCATGCCATACTAACCCTCAGAAATCTCATCAAATTTTTCCTCACTTAAAGTTTGATGTAGTTACCCTTTTTTCTCTAATCCCCCCCCCTCCCCCCCAATTCCCATGAAGTGGTGCGCTACTCTCTTTTTGAGGAATGCTCACTTCCATATGGCAACACCCTTTCTTCCCCTTACAGGAAATATCTGTAGGGATTTCTTTGATCAGCAATCTTCATTGTCACTTAAAAGTCCAATCATTTGGCATATTAGTTGCTCCCAGAGTTTTCATCATATGCCTTTCAGTGATAGCAATTCACCTGGACAGACAAGGCCTTCATATATACACTTATCCTGATGACTGCTTGATTGAGGGCCACTCAAACTGCAGAAGATCATAAAGGGCATATAAACAGTTCCCCGGCTATTCTCCTGATTAGACTTGATGATCAGTTGAAACAATCAGTTCATGCACCTATCAACATCCTTTCCTAAATTCACATTTCTCCTCCAGTTGCCAATCTTGGTTAACTCGGTGTCCATAGAACTATGTCCTGTAACCTGTTTGAAACAAAATAGTCAGACAGTTAGCTCTTCTGGGGTAGGGTATCTCTCTCTTTCTCAAGTTCTAACCACTCCCTCCATCCACCTATCCTCCTCTCCTGCCCCACTCCCTCCCAAAAAAGATCCTGGATCTGAGAAAATTTACTTGAAAAAATTAGCGTTGTTCCCTAAAGAAAGATTTAATTTTCTCTTTACAAATTCTTGACCAACTGTAGATATGACAAATGTTTTGTTATTCGATTTCACAGGAATTTGTTGACAGCAAAGAAATGGTTGGATGCAAGAATGTTAGATTCCATTCTTGCCTCTGGAGGGAAGTGTAATCTAGGGGAAACAAATTCTTCTTCCCATTCTCCTTGAAGTTGACTCCTTCTGCCCCATCCAGTCCAAATTGTTTTATCCCAGTCCTGTTTCTTCTTCACGTCTGCTTTCTTCTCTTAGTCCCATTTCCTTTGCCTTTCCAGTGTCCACTTCTTAGACTTCTTGTTGCAATTGCCTTTTCATTCTTAGTCTTCATGTCACTGCCTTAGCCTTACTTCTCCAGCTTGCTGTCTAAGTCCACTCTCAGCCAGCCTAAACTCATCCTGGCTCCTACACTAAACTGAATATTCTCTCTTCTCATTGGTCCCAGTCTCCTTTCCCACACTTTTCATCCAATCTTAGTCTCCCTCCCTACCAGTTCTTCACTTCTGTGTCTCCTCTTCCTGACTTTTGTTTGAGTTGCTTTTCCCAGTCACAATTCTCTCTAATTCCTTGTTAGAGAGATCCATCTCTCTTTTCCCCTACCTCATTTCCTATTAAAATTGTTCCTATTCCCCATATCTTTGTCGAGCCTATTTCAGCATCATCTTAGGAATCAAATCTATTCATTTGTATCTAGTTTTTGTCACTTCTGCAGTCAAACTAGATGTCTCCATGCTGCCTGGGTGCCTCCCATCTCTCAGTTCTACCCTCATTCCAGCCTAGAGTAGAAGCAATTCTTGGGAAAGTTCAGCTTCTCTCCTCTCTTCTTTGGCTAGAGAGAGCATGCTCACGGTAAATACATAGTCTAGCTTGGAAGAAAACCCATGAGAGGCTTGAGTATGCTCAGAGAGGTGCAAGATTTTACATGCTAAAATTAAAGTATTCTACTATGTATGGACAAACTGCAGCTTTTCAAAGGTTTTATAAGTTGGCTGACTTTTCACCAGATTTTCTCTAGAAAGGTTAAAGCACATCCCTGTTGCAAAGGCCCCCATCCTGCCAAATTTCAAGTTACTACTCCATAAGTAGTATCAAAACCTCATCCACCTGATAGAAGTCTGCTTCTAATTTCTGATCTAAGTTATTCACAGCCACTTTGTATCCATTCTCCTTCTGCCAATATTGTCCTTTAGCTTAAATAGTTCCTTTCCCTGCCTAGTGTTTATTCTTCCCCACGCACATTGTATTTCTAGAGATCAATCACAGGCCCTGTTAGTGTTTGCTTCACTAGACTACATAAACAAGGTTTTTAGTCCCCTCTCATCAGGACAAATGCTGTCAAATTGCCGATTGCCTCGACAGTCTTTCTCTGCATCTGTTCCAATTTGAAATAATCTGTACACTGTATTCCAGAGGAGATCTCACCAGTGGCTTGTACTGCTGTACATTGCTGAATACTGTGCTTGATACATCCTCGGATCTCACTTACCTTTTTGATGGCTGCCTCACACTAATGACTCTTAGGGCTTGTCCACACCACTTCCATGCTGAGCCTGAAACTATTTCTCAAAGGTTGCCCCATCCACTCGCTCCTGTTCAGCATACACCAAATCCTACACTGAAGTGATGTAGTGGGCATAGAGTAGCCTTGTGCGTATGCCCAGCACCACTCTCAGGCACTCTGTCTCAGGTATACTTTTTGGCACGGTTTGAGAGTGCTTTGCACTGTCTGGTTTCAGGTATTTGGTATGCACCTGTCAGGAGGAAGTAGGCAGCACATGCTTCCTGGCAGTGGTCCCAGATACTTCATGAAGGCAATGAAGACATGGCTGTAGTCATCCAGTGATCAATTAATACATCCAGATTTTTCTCCTCCTCTGTCATTTCCAAGTGATGAACCGCAAGGTAATTCTGTGAACTCCTAGCAGTAATTCTTGTCATTAACATCTACATGTGTGACTTACCCTTTATAATGGTAGATTTAATTCCAGCTCTATTATTCCACTTCTCAAGGTCACACAATTTTTTTGGTACAGTAGTCTTGATTTTCCTCCATATTGGTGATCCTTCCCAATTTTGCATCACTACCACAATTCATAAGCACAGTGGTGCTCTATCTTTTTACCCTACAGGCCAGATGGGTTGTGCTGGGTTCCCCTGTGGCCAGATCCAACTGGTGGGCCTGATCCAGCTGTGCAGAGGAGGGTGGGAGGGATCCCAGCCTCAATCTAGTCGCGTGGGGAAGAGAGGACATGGCCTGGTTCCAATCCAGCTATGTGGAAAAGGGAGCATGGCCCAGTCGCAACCTGGCCCTGTTGGGGGGGAAGGGGACGTGGCCTGGCCCTGACCTGGCTACATGAGACTTGGGAATTTGGCATCAGAGAAGGGGTGGCAGGATTAATTATCACCACTTTCCTTCTTCTAAATTTCCTGACCTGTGGGGAGCCCCATGGGGCAGATTAGGCCCACGGGCCGGGGGATGAGCACCCCTGCATGTGTACACTCTTGCTTCTTGTGCCAAGGTTCTTAATGACATTAAGACTGGCCCCAAGCCTAATCTTTGAGGAGCCCTACTAATAACTGCCTTCAGACTGATAATTCTTACAGGACAACACATTGCTATCTCCCATTTGGTGAGCTGCTTACCTTTCTTGCAAACTAATCTCCCTTTTTGTGGTTTAACTAGAAATTTCCTAAGGTTCAGTTAGATTAGGTCTATGGCATTTCCTTTGTTTAAAAAATAATAATTTATCAAAGAAAGATATCAAGTCAGTCTGTACTGATCTACCTTTAGTATACATGTGTCATGTATTTATTTAATTTTTTTTTCTTTTACTTTCATATTTTCGATTTTTTCTGTTAACATTTGTTCTAAAGTTTTGCCATGCTATTGAGGTTAGAGTCATTTATGTCTATAACACTCAGTTACGGTTCCAGTAAGTCCCATATTGTCACACACCACACTACCTTGCAAACCAGAAACAGTGTAGCCAGAAGTGTGGCAATGAGCCCTAAATTTAATAAGCATGTGGACCAAGGATGGCATGTCTCAGTTGAGTAGTCAGTTGCTATTCTTGAGTGCCATAGACCTGGAGTTCCCAACCTTTTTAGGTTGAGGACCAGCAAACCACAGACTGGAAGTGACCACAGACCAGCAAGCCGCGGCCTGGTAGTGACTGCAGACCAGCCAACTGTGGACCAGCAGTGACTGGCATACTTTGGGCAGGTAGCCAGCCCTTTTTTATACTCAGGGCTGGCTGCCAGACTGGAAGTCACCGTGGACCAGCAAACAATTCCCTTAAAGATGCATGAAACATTTCATTTCAATTTTGTCTTTTTAATTAAAAAAACAAACAAACCCAAATATACTATTGGTGACTGAAATTTCTAACACACACATTTTTTTCCAAAGAGCAAACCACTATTTCCTCTTGAAAATACTGAACCAGGATTTGTAATAGTTTTTAAGCTTTTTCACTTCCTTGCATCCTAAGAAGAGTATTATCCTAAGAAGAATCAGTCTGTTTGAAATTGCCTTAGCAACTTTCGAGTGAATCTGGATCATAAAGGCTAGTTTATTGCCCAGATTTCTAACAGCTTTCTAAGTTTCACCATATGAGCCATAGAGACAAAATGCATGTGAAACTCAAACTGACATTTAAATTATGCCTGTTTTCCTGTAGGTTCCATGGAACAGTTGAATAACATTGTATAGGAGTTCATTATAATAAGTATTTCTTGTGTTTAAATTAGCTGATTTTGTATCAGTTACATAGAATGAAGTACCTTCCCTCTAACCCTTAAATAGAACCTACAAGTCTTCTGGGACAGGTGGCTTAGCAGATATAGCACCAAGTCTTTTACCTTTGTTCAGCTTCTAAATAAACTCAGTTTATGCCTTCGCTTCCTGTCAGGCGGCAATTTGCATCTTGAAACCTAAGACTGCTAACTTATAATTTGTACCAGTTGACCATCACTGGTCAGGAAAGACTCAGGCATGAGCTTACGTGGAGACTAAATGATCTCTGGTCCCTAGAGAAATGGTCCCTCCAGGTCAGGGTTGAAGTTGTTGGGAGAATGTTTTCTGGAAGTTTGCCAGTATTAGGAATATGCCCTTTGCTAGTTCCTTGAAGGGCATAATTCTGCAAAGTGCTGAGCATTTCTGAGAAATGCTGGATCCTATACTAACAGAAATTGGAGGCCTTGAGTGTCTCTTGGAAGCATTCAGCATTATGTGGGGCTGAGCTGTAACTGAATACTGTAGTATAAACTTTTCCTATTTGGTTGGTCCCTTAAACTAAAGCTCAATCAAAATGGATGCTAGTACATGCCAATAACTTGCCAATAACATTCAGAAGTGTTCATCAATGGAATACTGGCTTGCTTAGTCTACATTTTAATATCTTTATCTTTAATACCAGTGCAAATGAGCTATTTACATTCTAGTAGGAAATGCCTCCAGAAATCATTGTTTCTCTTGCACTCTAAAGGAGAGAAAAAAGGAAGACATGGCACATAGGAACTGTTTTTTAAACCCTAGTGAGGGCTTAACATTTCTCTGTGCACTCCTTGAAATCAGGGATAGCCAGGTGATGAGATAAGTCCATAGCTTTTTTCCACCCAAATCAGCAAAGACCTTCCTGTGTATGTCCCATTTGGGAAATGCCCAGAAGTGCCCAAAGATCCACTTGGTGCATTTATGGAATACCATCTGTTTACACTGACCACATTTCTTTTTTCTGATCAGCTAGGTTATCAGGATCACAGGGAACAGTAAGAAGCTGTAGGCTACTCTTCATTTTCATTCTTGCATGGTTGTTTGAATTTGTTTCTGTTGACTGTGGCAAATTAAAGTTGTTTGGATTCTGTCTGGCTATGGCCCTGAAAGCTGGAGTGAAAACACCTCATATATTTCCATTAACAGTGACTTTTGCTTCTTTTCCATTAACAGCGACTTTTGCTAAATTGTCTCTGTAGATAACAGACCAGATAGCTAGTCTATGTACTAAGGAATTAATCTGGGATTCATTGGATGGGAGTTACTCCACAACTTCTTATCCAGCCATGTCACTGAGGCAGCTTCTGAACTGCTCGCCCCATAGATACAGGGAGGGCTGTATCCATGGAGAATGGCCAGTGGATCCATCAGGCAGGAGACTGATGAGGTGGAACCACGCTCCTAAATCTGCACTGTGCAGCAACATGGAGCTCCTGTGCACTGGGCTGTGATATGCAAAGAGAGTGCTCCAGAATCCAACATGGACTTGTGATCCCTGCAGTGAAGCTGAAAAACACTTAATGTACGGAAGTCACTTGCAGAAGTGCAGGAGGGTATGCAGTCTGGGCCTTGCCAAAACTGAACCAGCTCTTCATCTTTGGGTGTCTTCCCTCTATTTTTCTCATTGAGAATACTATCTAGCAGCCTGCGCATGTCCAGTGATTGCAAAGGGAATTATGGATGCTCATGGTCTGCCGGGCTGGGCCCTGTGGTACAAAGTGTATTTCTACCTAATGGAAAATGAGACAAAGTTTGACCTTTTTATATTCTACATGATCTTGTAAAGAGGCTTGTTTTGTCACAAGTTCACCAAATGTTTCACTGAAAAATAGGATATTTTTATGCAAATGAGCCAAAACAGATAAATTTCAAATTGCAGTTCACTTTAAACAATTACATTTTGCCTGTTTTAAACAAAAATTGCCGCCATTTCACTGAATGGCATGCAAAGTGAGTTATGCAGTCACCCTAAACAAAATTGTGAAAATGCCCTAGAAAAGTTTCTTTCTTGTTTTACACCATTTTAGTGGCTCCTGCTGCTATGAGAGTTCAGATAAATGTACTTTTCTTATGCAATTCAGCAACCACATCCAAACAATGAGTATTGAATGTCCACTGTGTACACATACAAATAGTGAAAATCTCTGTTCTATAAGATAGCATACAAATCCACTTTGTTTTGCAAGGCAGAATGTAGGGGGGGAAAGATTTTTCCAAAGTGATGGTCCACTGTGTAACATAGGGAACAGAGAGTGTCCAGTAAAAGTGGCGTTGGAAACTTTCAGGCATGGCAGAATCTTCTGATGGTTTTCTAACTTTTGTTTCATTTTCAGCTTTGACTACTGAGTAAATTATTTCATTTTTCAGGGTGAAATCATAGTAAATTGCTTGTTCTTAACGTTTAGCTTGACTATTACCTACCGGCCATATTTCTATCTATCTTTAACTGAACTGTTATTCCACTAGCAGGTCCTATTCTAACAGGACAGCCCACAAGAAGAAACCCTTCTATCTTGAGAACTGCTTAATCCAAAGTAGTAGTTATGACAGCTTGATAGCTCTAAGTATCTGGAAACCAAGTCAAGAGGCCAAATTCTACCTCCATTGTTATCATGAGACTTCAATGATTACAGAAGCTAAATAGAGCCTCTATGTATTATATCCACACTGGGACTTTACTGCTTTGTACATAGAAAACTTGCCTGCCGCTTTCAGTGTGATTGAAACTATCTTCTTTAATAATGCATAGCAATTTCAAAACACTATGCAGCCTCAAAGAACTGTATAAGGATGTACACCCTTCATGAGGTAGCTTAGTAGTATTATCCCCCTATGTTATAGGTAGATAGAGAACCAGATGTACGGAAATAAAGTGAACTACCCAAGTGCCCACATCAAGTCAGTTCCCTGGCTACACAGAATGCCCTCATCCTCCCCCATTCTCCCGCAGAGTTTTTCCCAGGTCACAAACCTCACTAGTTATGCCTATTTCAAACATTTCCCTCCCCTTCTTCCAGCAGGAGGGCTTTTCTGGCATCCAAGTAAATTGGTGGTATAGCTGAAGAGACCAGGGGATTAGTTGCCGTTTTTAAATTTAAATTGATCTTTTGAGCTGAGACCAAATATTATCACTGTCGCGTAGCTGTTCTCATTTCAGTGATCACAAGCTACTTCCTAGTAGGGAAGTGCGTGAAGCGCAGCTGAGAGTAACTGCACCCTTGGCATTTTGAGGAGAGAGGCCCAATACTGAATGCTCACAGACTAAGAACTCAGGCCCTGAGAGCCTAAGGGTTGTATCAGCATGGGGCAGCTTACATTTGCAGATTCCTGTACTGTGTCTGTTCCATGGATACACCAAGGATTTTGGCTTCCAGGGCTGTCAGTCTTTGCAGGAAAGGAGAAAAAATGAAATATTGTTTCTCTGATGTTAGCCTGAATTTTAAAAGAGTGAAATACAAGGCTAAAGGAAGCAACATAAGAAAGAAGTAAATCTTTCTGTTACTGTTTTGGTTGGGGGGTTTTTTTGCTAGTGAGTTCTCACTCTTGTACTTTATCTTCTTGCCTTGAACTGTATTGCTTGGCTTCTTTGCTCAGACTTATTTTGGTGTGTTAGAGTTCACTGACTATTTTATCCCTTAAATGGCAGTCACTAATGAGGTATTAACATTTATGCGTTTGGTATGAATAAATTTAAATTACACATAGCCAGTGCATTGGAACATACTGACATTTTCCAAGCCATATATAAAATTGACACATACATATGCACACACGCACACTCTGCAACACTTCACACCTTCATAGAACAGATGCATATGACATTTCATATGCATAAATACATATGTTTGCATTTCCATACACAACTTTACCTACGCATACACTCTCAGAAAAATGAAAACAACCTAGATTGTTAGGGCACTGGCAAAGGGAAGCATCAGACTCCTCAGACTAAAAAGATTCGCTGAAATGCAGAAGTAGGAGAACAACAGATGCACTACAGGAAGGATCCCAGACCTTCTTTGAAACAAATAACTCATGCACAATTATAGTAATAATCGATTATATTGCATGTACAGCTTGCCCATGTTGGATACAAAAATGTATCCTAGTTAACACGGCTGGTGTAGTACTGAAGAGCTTATTTTCCACATAGTGCGTAACACTGAGTTTCATGCTCTTTTAGTCATTAGTTACAGGGATAAGGATCCAATTAAGTCCTTATAGATTTGGAAGCCCTCACTTAGGAAGTTAATACATGTGTATTTCTATGACTGCATTTCTGCAATTATGAATCTCTTTGTATTAGAGATGGGGCTGGACTACACTTCAAATCCAGGAATTGAGGTGGGGGAGTGAGGAGGGAAGAGGGGAGGTGTGAATAGGATTTAGACCAGAGTTTTGTGGTGCAGGGCTATCTGTACTTGAAAATAGTGAATGTATATGAATGTGTTTTGTGTGTTTGTTGGTCCATGCAATTGTGTGTATATTTATAAATAGGAAGCAGGGAATTCATAGGACAATAAGGCCAGTCCTGTATTCTTGCCAAGTCAGAATTCTTTTTCAAGTTAAAATCTCTGCAAGTGCTACTTGAATGTATTTTAAGACAAAATTTCCTGTATGCCAAAACTTAGAAGTAGGAAAATTTCTAGCCAGTGGGTTAGGAACCAGGGTCAACCTTGTAATTTATCATCTGCAACTACAAATCAGGGCAGTGTCTGGGAGCTGAGAAAAAGAGGTTAAATAGTGTGACAGTTGCCTTCTGACAGTTTAACCATGTACTTCAAATGAGAAGCTGTTTTGCCATCAAGATTAAGTGATTTTTTTTTTCCTACTGGTAAACATACTGGACCAGATTCACCCCTGGTGTAACTCCCTTACTGTCAGTGGAGTTTCATGAGGTGTGAGTTCAGCCAAGTATGCATAGGCCCATTTTCTTTTCCTTTTCTGGGTTCAGACCTGCAAAACATTCAGTCAAGGGTAAAATCACGTATTATTTTCTTTCCATTCGAATGGTGATGGGGAAAGATATTGTAATCTTTCATCCTTTCTTTGTACATAGCTTTGATTCCTGGGTGTAACACTTTATCCTCAGACAGCTAGTCTCAGAACTGACCTTGACAAATGATTTCTCTTACTTCCTTTGCTCATTCTGAATGTGAATAATCCCAATTATTTCGGTGGTGGTGGTTTGTTGTTATTATGGATTCCCTTGAGCCCAAGAGGCTTGCAACAGCAGGTTTTATCATAAAAATATTTAAACTCCATTGAGTCACAACAAGTGCCTATCTGTCTGGCTATCTGGATACATATCTACCTTTGGACTTATATGACCTTCGTAGCCATAGTCTCCAAGTGCCTTACAGTCTCTCCGTCTTAGTATATTTTATCCATCCAGAGTAAATACTTCCCTGAGATATGGAAGTATTATCTTCATTTTGCAGTTTAGAAACTAAGGCATAGGGTAGATTAAGGGTCTTGAACAAGGTCCCTTAGAAGGCTTGTGGCTGAGGCAGAAATCAAACTAGGTCTATCCAGTAAATCATCCCTTGTACTTCTGTCCCTTATTGACATACCATCAGAAAGAAACAACACAAAATTCCTTTATTCTCTCTTAAGCACGCTCCTCAATGAACTTTGGGAATGAAAAGAGCAACACCAGTGGAAATAAGGCTACTCTAGTTGGCCAAAGGGAATGATGAGCTTGGCATTGAAAATACACTGATGCCATCAAATTAATTTCATAGGTACAAGTTCTGCACCAGCTTCCACTGGTGTCAGTTGGGAGTAACTCCACTGACTTCCCTAAATTATTTTGGATTTTTGCTTGTCTAGCTTAAGAGAAGAATCAAACCCATTACTTCCAGGTATAATTGTTTATCAGTACTTCTTTCCCAGAAAAGTAAGCCCAATTTGCAAAGACCTGTTTTGATAAGGATGCAGTGGAAGACCCTATAATATGTGAAGTTGTGGGGCTTTGAGAAGCTCAGCAGCGCCACCTATAGCAACGCAGTCTCTGTGACAGAGTTGGCAAGAACAGCATCACCAGATTCCTGTCTGCATTTCTTCCAAGCTAGCAAATATGCATCAGTTTACAGCCTCAGTACCAGACAGAGTCCACTCTTTGCCTCTTTCACTTTTACAAAAACTCTTGATTACTTTCAAGGAGACCATTTTCCTCTTGCCGCATTGGTGAATGAGTCTTGCTGTGCTGTTGGATGTGTATTATGAGGTAGCTGATGTTCATATGTACAATAAAGTAATTGATTAGTGGACATACTCCATGCCTATCTTTTTCTCCATAAAGTTGCTATGTGAATTGGCTCAGGCTGACAGAATGGCAAAAGGAAGGCAGTAAGTGGATAAGGTAGTAAGCTGACTGGCAGCAGAGCTGAGATCTACTCCAACTCCAGCTCAGCTCCTTTATCGTTCTGCTATATGACCTGGCACAAGTCAATTTTATCCTTTTGTGCCTTAGTTTTCCCCACAATCAAATGAAAATAATAATGTTTATCCATTGTATTGGACTCCAAAATGCAAAGTCCTGAATGAAAGGTAAGTAGTGGTTGTGGACCCTACTTTTGGTAGCCTGTGCCCAATAATGCCATGAAACCTTATATTGTATCTGGCTCTCACTGGTGTAGTAGGAGCTTGGAATATCATGCAGTGGCCATTGGGTGGGAAGGGTGCACTTTTCTTCTCTCCCTCAAACAGTTTGTAGCCTGGCATATATTTTTACAGAGGAAATTCTGGTGTTATTAAGACACCTGGCCTTGTAGCTACTGTATACCAGGAGAAAGAACAGAAGTAAATTTAATGAGGAAATAATTGGCCCACATGAACTGAGAGGGTATAAAACACCCTTATTGCTCCTTTCTAAGTTCTGATCCCCTGGAGGAAGAGAGAAATTTCCCTTTGGCATAGAACTCGGTTTATAAAAAAAAAAAAGGAAATGAAAAAAGAAAAAGAAGAAACTTCTGCTTAGTAGAACAAAGTTTCCTCATTCTGTCATTTGTGGCACCTATGTGTAGCACTCTATCTTTTCTGTGTGTGTGTATGTCTGTGCGTGCATGTGTAAGAGAGGGAGAGGGAAAGAGAGCTAACCCCCCCCCCCCCATAGTGAGGACTTTTAATAGGAGTTTTAATTAAGTGGAAATGCTGATTAATAGAACTTTATATGCTTAGTTAATGTTTGAGTGCCCTCTACTGGAGCAGGTTCAAACTAGAGACTATAGCAAGCCCAGATCAGCCTTGCAATGCTTTTCTTTCCTATCCAGCACTGCCTTTGTTCCATTCTGTATGTGGAAAGAGTTAGTTAGCTGTGTATTCTAGAGGAGTTAATGTATTTAAAAGCAGTTTTCTTATTAATGAGAAAACAGATTTCATAGAAAAGAGAATAATAGTAACCTAACATTGGAAAACACAGGATTATGCGTTAGATTATTTCCTGAATATAGATTAAAAGGCAAATCTTGCACATGAAGACCATTCCCTAAAAATGGTCCGTTCAAGCCAAGTTGCTGTCCTCCTTGTAACTGAAAGTATTTGCTCATGTTGGATCTGACATTCTTTGGCAGGGTGATGGGCTGGCTTATTTGCCTCCTTTTCTATCTCTGACTTCTCTGATCATCATTTTCAAAGAGATGCCATTATACTGGATTTACTGTTTGGTCCTATTAAATCTCTCTCTCATGCAAGTGAAGAAACTCCTATGAGCTGTAATTCTCATGCTTTCCCAGATCCTGATTGCACAAGTATGAAATCGTTCAAAAAAGCTGGAAGCAAACAATCCGAGGAATTTGGTGGTGATTACATATTGGCATGTGGGGATCCTTCAGGAATGGTGTTCTAATTGATTTTTATGCAGGAGGGAAATAATGCACGGTATCTTTCAAAGTTTTGATACCATGCCCAACACCATAGTATCTTCATGCCATATGGGGAGATAATAAACAGATAGGTCTCAGGGGTAGGTATGCTTCTTGTTTTGTGTTTTGGGGGATTTTTGTTTTTAATTTAATTTTGTCTGCTGCATTTCAAAGGCAGTGGAATACGGCTTTTTGGAAACATCCTTATGAACTACTGCACAAGTCATGCCCATCAGGAAGCATAAGCAGTATCTGGAGAAGTGGAATGAACTCCATCAAGACAGGGAAAGCAAGAGCACAGCTTTTTGTCCCAGACACCAGCAGAAACTGAAAGCATCAGGAGAGGAAGGGAACAGTGGAATTGGTTTGTGGCTCTGGCAGGAGCACACTAGTGGGCAACAGGTCACCTAAAAGGAGCTGCTGTATTCTTGACTCTAGGTTGCTGCCATGCTGCAGTCCAAATGTAGGAGAATAATGAGTCTAGTTAGACAGAAGCATTTCTCAGTGTTAGGGCATAGGCAGTCCATCATGGAGGTGCAGTTTTATAAGCTTCAGACACTCGGTGCTATTCTCTGAAGTCTGGTTTCTGACTGAATTTTGCCAGTCCAAGAGAGCTCCAGAGAGTTTAGCTGTGTAAAGCTGGAGAGGCCTTGTGGCATATAAGGCAGTGGGAGGAAAGCAACCCTTATGGTTTATGGACCACAACTTTCTTACAGATTGAGGTTGTGGTCCAGCCGCAATCATCCTGGCACTGCTGTTCTCTTTTGCTGGCATGCTGTCCTGCCTGGAGCTATGTGTTGACTCTGTTTGCTTGTCTTGCAGTTTATTCCACCATTGCTTTGCCCTGTAGAGTGCCTCTCCATTTCAGTTGTATGTCGCAGCTGCCTGTTATTTCTTTCCTTATTAACTCAAGAGAGGAACAGAAGCGAATGCTATGTTAGCATATTGGCACATGCTTGGCTTCTACTTCTTAGAAAACTAATTGGACCTATCAAATAGTTGACCTTTCTTAGGTATTTTCTAAAGTTCCTATCACCATGGTGTTTAAGTCATGGTGGTGGTATCTAAAGGCTCTGTAGAGAGCTCATACAAACATTCCTCCTTCAGTATCCAGGTTATGCTATAGCTGTTGCAATGTTGCATTATAATACCCATTGTGTTTTTTAGCTACAGAGGAGGTAGATAAAGGGCACCTTCCAAACCTATAAAAGATTGTGAATATGTATTAAGATGATTTTGCTTGACCAGGTGAGAGCTTTATGAGTGCAGAATTAACCAGGGACAAAACATGGCTAACCTTGCATTAGGTGCCTGAAGAACCATCCTGCCCATGAAACTGGACTGGGCAAGTGGCAGTTAATGTGACCATTGAAAAAATTGTGCATCATAACAGGAATAAATGGAAAGTTTTTTTTTCATATAAAAATGATTGGGTTACTTTTTGCTTAAGAGCTTACCCTGGAAATGCTACAAGCAAGCAACAAAATGCATGAGTGAAAGTGGGTGTTTTTTTGGAATATCAGTGCTTTGTTGTCAAGTTCCTGAAGATGCAAAACACCATGTTTCCTCAAAGCACATCCTGAACTTCACTGGAAGCGAAGGATGCTCAGTCCTTATGGCTTTCAGCACCTTGTAAGATTTTGCCTACTGTGCAGATTAAACAAGGTGCAACATTATCTTATTTTGGAAGTAGTTCTGGCATGTTTAGGGCTGGTGAAAGAAACCACACAGTATTGAACAGCTGCTCTGCTTAGTTACAGAACAGGTAAAGTGGCAGCATGGCATCCCATCCATCACCTTATCAGTGGTCTTAAATCTGTTTTCAGGGATATTTCCAGAGAAGAGAATAATTCATTAACCATTGCCTTTGACTCTCTGATAAGACTAGCCAATTGTGTTAATGTTGCTTTATGTTTTCTGTCCAGTGGGAAAATAACTGTAATAACTAAACTCATTTTATGCAAGACTGTATATAGATAAGAGATGGAAATAAGTGCAAGGCTGGGTCACCAATCACTGTTTTCTATATTATTTAGGGTGCAGACACATGACACATTGACAGTGGTATAACTTACACTAATTGTGCACACTGATGGAAATTATACCTGTGTCCAAAGCAAACACATAGTTTCATAGTTGGTAGGGTTGGAAGGGACCTGAGCAGAACATCAAGTCCAGCCCCCTGCCATGGCAGGAAAGAGTACTGGGGTCAAACGACCCCAGCAAGGTGTTCATCTAGCCTCCTTTTAAAGACCCCCAGGGTAGGAGCCAGCACCACTTCGCTTGGAAGTTGGTTCCAGATCCTAGCCGCCCTGACAGTGAAGTAGCGCCTCCTGATGTCTAGTCTGAATCTACCCTCTGCCAGCTTGTGACCGTTATGTCTTGTCACTCCTGGTAGTGCTCGGGGGAACAGGGACTCCCCCAGTGCCTGCTGGTCCCCTCTGACTGGTTTGTAAATAGCCACTAGATCTCCCCTCAGCCTTCTCTTGTGGAGGCTGAACAGGTTAAGGTCCCATAGCCTCTCCTTGTAGGGCCTGCCCTGCTGACCTGTGATCATGCGGGTGGCCCTCCTCTGGACCCTCTCCATGCTGTCCACATCCCTCCTGAAGTGCGGTGCCCAGAACTGGACGCAGTACTCCAACTGTGGCCTGACCAGTGCCGCATAGAGGGGGAGGATCACCTCCTTGGACTTGCTTGAGATGCATCCGTGGATGCATGACAAGGTGTGGTTGGCCTTCCTGACCACGTCCCCACACTATCGGCTCATGTTCATTTTGGCATCAATAATGACTCCAAGATCCTTTTCTGCCTCTGCACTGATGAGAAGGGAGTTCCCCAGCCTGTAGGTATGCTGCTGGTTCTTCCTCCCCAGGTGCAGCACCTTGCACTTTTCAGTGTTGAAAACCATCCTGTTCTCATCCGCCCGCCCCTGTAACCTGTCTAGGTCCGATTGCAGCCTATTCCTCCCTTCTAGCATGCCCACTTCTCCCCACATCTTAGTGTTGTCTGTGAATTTGAACAGGGTGCTATTTACCGCCTTGTCCAAGTCGCTGATGATGTTGAACAGTGCAGGCCTGAGGACCAAGCCCTGTGGAACCCCACTGCCCACGTCCCTCCAGGTCAAAAATGACCCGTCTACCACCACTCTCTGGGTGCGGCCCTCCAGCCAGTTAGCGACCCATTTGACTGTGTAGGTGTTGACGCCACAGTCTCCTAGTTTTTTAATGAGAATGGGGTGAGAGACAGTGTTGAAAGCCTTCCTAAAGTCCAGAAAGACTACATCCACTGCTACACCTGCGTCTAAGGATTTTGTGACCTGGTCATAGAAGGCCACCAGGTTGGTCTGACAGGACCTGCCTCTGATGAACCCATGTTGGTTGCCCCTGAGCATAACCTCCCCTGCTGGCCCCTTGCAGGCATGCGCCAGGATAATTCTCTCAAAAAGCTTACCCAGGATCAAGGTAAGACTAACTGGCCTATAGTTCCCTGGGTCCTCCTTCCTCCCTTTTTGAAAATGGGAACCACATTGGCCTTTTTCCAGTCCTCTGGTGCCATGCCAGAGCACCATGAGTGCTCGTAAAGCCATGTCAGGGGTCCTGCAATGACCTCTGCTAATTCCCTCAGCACTCTGGAGTGGAGATCGTCAGGACCAACTGATTTAAATACATCCAGTCCCTCCAGAAGTTCCCTGACTAGGTCCTCACTGACCCTAGGCCTGGGTGCACCTCCCCTGGGTCCTATGGGGGTTCCGGTGGGGGGGGGGGGGGAATGACCCGGTCCCTGCTCAGAAAAATGGAGGCAAAGAAATTGTTAAATAGGTTAGCTTTGCTGTCTGGTTCAATGACCAGATTTCCTAGTGTGTCTTGCAGAGGCCCCACGTTACCCGGTACCTTCTTTTTGCCCCCTATGTATTTAGAAAAGGACTTCTTGTTGTCCTTGATCTGGGTAGCTAGTCCCAGTTACATCTCCACCTTGGCCTTCCTGACCTCCTCCCTACAGCCCCGAGCAACCGAGGTATAGTCCTCCCGTGATGGCCACTCCCTTCCATTGGGTGTACACCTCCTTTTTAGCTAGGTGACGTTCCCGTATTCTTTTGGTGAGCCATGGGGGCTTTTGCACCCTCTTACCCCCTTTGATCCACGTTGGGATTACCTCCCTTTGGGCTTGGAGGATCGTCTCCTTAAGGAATGATCACTCTTCTTGGACACCCGACTCCTCTCCCCTCCGGGACCTCAGTGCCTCCCCAACTATTCTCCTTACCTCATTGAAATCCAGCCTCCTGAAGTCCAGGGTTACTGCCTTGCTGCAGGCCTTTGCCACCTTGCGCTGGATGGTGAATTCTAGCAGGTGATGATCGCTGTCACCCAGGTGGTTGAGCACCCACAGACCCCTCACCAGGTCATCACCCATGGCCAGGACCAGATCCAACAAGGTGTCTCCCCTGGTGGACCTGTGCACCTCCTGGGTTAGATGGAGGTCCTGTATCTCGGCTAGGAACCTACATAAGCAGTCAGACCTGGCTGACTCCTCTTCCCAGCAGGTGTCTGGAAAGTTCAGGTCACCCATGATGACCATGTCTTTTGACCTAACTACCTCTGTGAGCTGACTTAAGAATTCCCAGTCTAGCTCTTCCCCTTGGTTGGGTGGTCTGTAGTAGACCCCCACCGTTAAGTCCCTTTCCCCCTGACCCCTTTGTATTCTAACCCAGAGCACTTCAGTCTGCCCCTCCTCTGACCCTGTGCTACTCATTAAGGATATGTATTTCTCCTTGACATAGAGCATCACACCCCACCTTTCCTCCCTGTCCTATCCCTCCTGTACAGCCTATAGCCCTTGTTGTTCACCGCCCAGTTGTGCGTTGGGTCCCACCATGTTTTGGTGAGCCCCACTATGTCTGGGTTGGTGTCAGCTAGCAGGAGGGTAAGTTCCTCCTGCTTGTTCCCCATACTACGAGCATTTGTGTAGAGGCATTTGAGGCCTGAAGATGCGTGCATTGGCCGCCTACTCTCAGTATTACCCAGGCCTCTGTTGCTTACCTGGGTATTTGTTCTGCTCGTTGTCAGTCTAGGCTGGGCTGTTCATGTGGGTGACACTTGGTTTATTGGTCCAAGGCTTCCTCTGCCCTCGTCTTCCCCTTCCCCCGACAAGCCTAATTTAAAGCCCGCCGGAGGAGATCAGCCAACCTAGAAGAGCATAACTACCTCTCCTTATGTAACTGCCCACATCAAGTGCATTTCCAAGTGCCTTACCACTAAGCAGCAGGCAAGCAAATAATAGTCTGTTTCCATTAAACAAATGCTAACCCAAGGCTTATATTTACCAGAGTAGCAAACAAAACCTGTAACTTTCAGTGCGATGTCTTCTGATTTTATTCTCCACAGCAGTGATTTACATCTGGTGCAAGGCTGTGCATTGTGCATCCACTCCACATTTATACCATTATAAATGTAGATCACCCTAGTAGGAATGCCATGTGCTTACACTTTTACACAGCTATAACCTATATGTACCAGCTGCACCTGAGATTGATCTTTAATCAGTGAAAGACTTTGGAAGAGAGAAGAGACTTTACTGGCACCAAAAAAAGTTTCCAAAAAGAGCTGCAACTGACAAGGCATATTCCTTCTTGGCACTTTCCCACATCCACAGACAGAAATCAGAAGAAATAAGCAAACGTTTCAGACCTCAGAATTTCAGTTAAGAGATCTGAGTGATGGTTTGAATGGGTTGTATTAAGCCAATATTTTTCCACCTCTGGTCAAACATAGCAACCCATAGTTAACTATTGATATTTACCGGCCATATCCATTTGTTTCCCAGAGGTTCAGATTTGCTCTGAATGGGTGTATGAGACAGTTACTCTGGAGTTGCCTAATTAGCTCCACAGTAAACATCTAGGCTGCAGGAAACTAATCAACCCTGCAGCAGCTTAGTATTTGCATTTACGAGGTTTTTTTGTGTGCAGCGATGCACACATAGATGCTGATCCAGCTGACTAGGGCATGAGCATGCTTCAGTGTGGGGGCTGCCTGCTGGTTAGCTCTGCACTGAAGCACCCTCGCGCTCCTGCGAGCCCCAAGGTGGAGCAGCCCCAGGCTAGCAGAGTGACCCCTTGTAAGTCCTCTGCCACCCAGGACTGCTCTGACCCGGCTCAACATACTGCAGTCCTGGGCTTACCACTCTCCTGTGATACTTTCAATCTATGTAGAAAAGAAAGGGTGGAGGGGAGAGATGGGGACTGAGCTGAGAGGGCTCCTATACGCGTGCACGGAACCTGCTTCGACATGCTGGAAATCTGTGCTGGAGCACAGAAATTGACACACTTTGGCAACCTTCCACGTCATGTGTATCAATACTGCTGTAAATCTCTGTGGTGAAAAAATGATGGCAGGGTGCTTTGAAATAAAACCTGCTCAACAAGCTTTAGTTCAAAATGGCCCGCCACCATTTTTTCAGCGCAGGGACATGTGGCTCACTGATACACATGACATGCAAGTGCTTTTAATTAGTGTGGCTCACTAATTAAATGCCCAGTGCCACATCCCACAGCATGTGTAAAAATGCCCAGAGAAAAGAAGTATAGGTAAACCCTACTAGATGGATAGCAAACTGAGTCTCAGAAAGTTGAAATGACTCACTAAACATGACTCAGAGTGTGTGGCAGAGGATTTGAGTTGCAGTCTCCTGAGTGTCAGTTGTGCCTTAGTTACACAAACATGTACCCTTTTCCTTTAAGGCAGGGTTGTCAAAATAATTTTACCTTGCAGGCCAGATAAGTGGCACAGCCCAGTCCATGAGCCAGATCAGGCCTATAGACCTCCTACCCTTCCCCCTGCATGCTGGATCCAGTATGTATGGGGTTTACTCTAGCTGGTCTGGAATTGCGCTGCATGTGGTGTCCATACAGGCCCAGTCTGGGACATGTGTTAGTAGTCCCAGAACAGCTGGGACAGGCATCATTTGTGGTGTGAGTCCAGCCCCGTGCATGATGCATACAGCATGTGGGTCAACTCTTGACGCTGAGAGGCAGCACTGGGAGCTGGATGATGGGACTCTGGGAGTCGGCTCTGGCCCACTGGCCAGATCTTCTGTAAGGGGTGAGTTTTCTATGTTTATAGATATCTAGGATGTCACAGGTATTTCACATACATCTCTGTTATATGGCAGTGTCCATTTCCACAATATAATTCACCATTCGACCAGTACTTCCTGGCTTCAACCTGTTTTTGTGCCTACTCACTAGTGGATAATTTACTAAAACAAGATGGGTGCACAACAGTCAACCTGGTTGGTGATTTTGTATGTCTCTCATGCAGTTTCATACTGATTTCTTTTGCTTTCTTACAGATTAATTGGTAAGCCTGGTGTTTTGCCTAGGTTTGAATAACTGGTCTTGTAAATAGTAAAGTCCTTGTTTCATTTGCTCATTGGCTTCATTGCTGTAGAAGCCAATTCTTTTTACTGATGCATTTCTAAGATCCAGCTGGATAAGATACAGTACTTTATGGGTATACTGGCCTATCTTTAAGAGGATTTTTAATTGCTGCCTTGCTTTCTCTGCCACCCCCTTACTTTGTGGATATTTTAGTGAAATGATGTACTTTAGCTAAGGTGTATTGTCAGTAATCTAAACCTATGATATTCTGTACCTTTTACACTGTTATTCGATAAGGATAAACAGTGACGTTGTACTACTTGTTTATTAGTTTTGGCTTCTTAAATTCTAGAGTAGGAATCAAATAGCAACCAATAGGTTTTTAGGTCAAATTCTCTCTAGCTTTTCCCATAGTCTAACTGCCATTTCATGAGCCTGAATCAGCTCTTTTGCTTGTGTTCTTTGGAACTATCATGTCTTTTATCTGAGCATCTCTTCTAGGCTGTAACAAAACCCTTCTTGTTCTTTGCTAATATTTTTCAATACCTAGATGATAACTCTGTTTTACTTAGATTTTTTTTTCTCAGTAAAGCTGAAATAGTCATTTTTCTCCTTCTAGTAATACATTGCCCTTTTCACTAATTTCTTGCAAAAATCGCCACATTTTGTGGGAGGACTAACAACTATTTCCTTAATTTGTCTTTATAACATATTTTATTTCAGCTCATGCAGAGCTAAAGGAGAGGAACTGTTTAAGTGACTCTTCTAACTAGGAAATAGTAGCAATAGAAATATATTTATTTTTCAGTTGCTGTTGGTCTTCTTATTGCCCTGCTATGAGTATGACTAATTGTTAACCCAAATCATATTCCTTGTGAAGGTCAGTTGAAGAGATCAAAGAGGATAAACAAAGCAAGTAACCCACTGAGGACTTATCCCGTTTGATTTCTTCAGCTCACCTTCCCTTATCTCAGCAGTGCTACCCACTTTCCTCCCCCTTTTCCCATCTTTGTATATAAATCACCTTTTTCTTTTCTATTTAGTACCCCTGCTCTCTGCAAATACATTCATAGCATCTGATGAGGTGGGCTATAGCCTATGAAAGCTTATGCCTCTCTGAACAATTTAATGTCTGTGGTGCCACCCTGCTCTGCCTGCTGCCTGATTTAATATTAGCACCATGAACTCCTACTTTAGGTTTAGGAACTCCTACTTTAGGAATTATGCTGAGGGGAAACCAGCACAGGTTCGTAGCAGGTAGATCATGCCTGACTAATCTAGTCTCTTTTTATGACCAGGTTACAAAACACCTGGACACAGGAGTAGGGGTTGACGTCGTTTACTTAGACTTCAGGAAGGCCTTCGATACAGTATCCCACCCCATACTGGTGAACAAGTTAAGAGGCTGTGACTTGGATGACTACACAGTCCGGTGGGTGGCGAATTGGCTAGAGGGTCGTACCCAGAGAGTCGTAGTGGGTGGGTCGGTATTGAACTGGAAGGGTGTGGGCAGCGGGGTCCCGCAGGGCTCGGTCCTTGGACCGATACTCTTCAATGTCTTCATCAGAGACTTGGACGAGGGAGTGAAGTGTACTCTGTCCAGGTTTGCAGATGACACAAAACTGTGGGGAGAAGTGGACACGCCGGAGGGCAGGGAACAACTACAAGCAGACCTGGACAGGTTGGATGTATGGGCAGAAAACAACAGAATGCAAGGAGAAATGCAAGGACAACAAGGAGAAATGCAAAGTGCTGCACCTAGGGAGGAAAAATGTCCAGCACACCTACTGCCTAGGAAATGACCTGCTTGGAGGCACGGAAGCAGAAAGGGATCTTGGAGTCCTAGTGGACTCCAAGATGAACATGAGTCGGCAGTGTGACGAAGTTATCAGAAAAGCTAATGGCACTTTATCGTGCATCAGCAGATTCATGATGAACAGATCCAAGGAGGTGATACTTCCCCTCTATCGGGCGCTGGTCAGACCGCAGTTGGAGTACTGCATGCAATTTTGGGCGCCGCACTTCAAGAGGGATGTGGATAACCTGGAGAGGGTCCAGAGAAGGGCCACTCGTATGGTTAAGGGCTTGCAGGCCAAGCCCTATGAGGAGAGACTAGGGCACCTGGACCTCTTCAGCCTCTGCAAGAGAAGGTTGAGAGGTGACCTTGTGGCTGCCTATAAGTTCATCATGGGGGCACAGAAAGGAATTGGTGAGGCTTTACTCTGTTACAAGAAATAATGGCCACAAGCTGGCACAGAGCAGATTTAGACTAGACATTAGGAAGAACTTCTTCACAGTTAGAGTGGCCAAAGTCTGGAATGGGCTCCCAAGGGAGGTGGTGCTCTCCCCTACCCTGGGGGTCTTCAAGAGGAGGTTAGATAGGCATTTAGCTGGGGTCATCTGAACCCAGCACTCTTTCCTGCCTATGAAGGGGGTCAGACTCGATGATCTATTGAGGTCCCTTCCAACCCTAACATCTATGAATCTATTAATTTACTTTTTACTAGGGCTGTGTGAAGCTTCAGTCCATGGTTTGATTTGGTGGAGATTTGGCCTGATTCAGTAGCAGGATCTCCGAATTTGAATCAAATCAGAGGACCTTTTAATCTCTCTGAATTGAATCGGAACCCTCTGAATCGATTCAGAGAGATTTGGAAAGATTCAGAGATTCAGACATAGACACAGCTTTAAATGTTTTTTCTATTTACCTCTAGGTACCAGTGTGGCTTATGAATGCTGCGATGCTGGGGCGGATGGAGTGTCCCATAGGAGCACAGGGGGCTCCCCAGTATGCTTGGCAACATACCCAGAAGTGGACCAGAAGCAATTTCAGTCCACTTTCAGGTCCACCGGGGAGCACACGGGGGGGGGGGTCCTGTGCCCCTCCCGCTTGGCAACTTGTGCCTCTATGCCTCCTGGGTTGGGGGAGAGTGCACCCAAGGTCCTGTAAATGGACTAGAAGTACTTCCGGTCCACTTCTGTTTTCACCACCGAGCACATGGGGGCCCCCTTCCCCACGCTCCTGTGGGATGCTCCATGAACCCCAGCATCGCAGCATTCACAAGCCGTGCTGGTACCTAGAGGTATGTAGAAAAAACATTTAAAGCTGTGTCTGTGTCCGAATCACTAATTCTCTGAATCAGCATCAAATCTTCAGATTCAGATTCAGCCAAATCAAATCAGGGACAGTGATCCAAACCAATTAATTGAATCACTGTCCCTGATTTGGGCCAAATCCAAATTGAATAGGGCCCACTTCACACACTCCTACTTTTACCTACTGTTAGATGTCTTTCTACTTTCTGTAAAGTGAATTTGTCTAGACTGCCCCTAAATTAAATAGTTCGCCATTATTAACCTAGAATTTTGTCATTTCTCAAAGTTCTGTGGCAGGATTCTTTGGGACCAGATTCAATTTTGTTTCAACTCCACAAACTTTTCTTGCAACATATATTTATTTCAAGGGCCAGGTACACACATTACACTTTTACTGGTATAAGTGATTGTTCTATACTCATAACAGAACAGAAGTTTGGCATACATAGATTGGTTTAAAAATGGTAGAACTCGGTCTAAGATTTGGGCCCCCCCCCCCCCAAAGGGTGAATGTGTGCTCTGTTCACTACCTAATTAAACTACACTGCTTATGCTGCATAACTTAAATCGATTCTGCCTCAGGCTTTTTGAGTGTCTGTACCTAGCCTGAGAGCTTAGCTGTCACTTCTTAAACAGGTTTCATCAGAGAGTTAGGTCTTATGTCTACACCATATGGCTCAGCATGTATCTTGGCTGTGTTTGGCTTTTCAGTTAAACCCAGAGAATTAATGCAGTCTGTATGTTGTTCTACCTTTTCAGTGATGCTGAGCTTTTCTACCCAACCTGCTGTTGTGGTTTGTGATTGTGCTTCCACATAAAAGCAGTTTTATGAGTCTGCTTCCATCTTTGGGGCTAGGCTGCATTTGTATAATCAAGTAATTTTCATGTTATTTGTTAAAGGAAATGTGTATTAAATTAGCTGTTAGAGCATCCCTTGGTAGATGCATAATCAGAGGTCCTGGTTTTTCTCTCTTGATGTGGTTTTCTCCTTCAGATACCTTAGTTCTTAGGATTGTGCTGGCTAGGCTGTCTATATATGATCCCATAACAGCCATAGCAAGGCTGCCTGATACTGGAGGGGTACAACAGCATTTACCACATAGAAAATAATGAGGTGTGACTAGGCCTGATTCACCATCACATTAATCTAGTGGACAACCTGAGCAATGTGGGGAATTAAAACCACTGGACTAGTTCCTGGCTCTACTGAAGTTGGTGGCAAGAATCTTTGGTGGGGCCAGAATTTGATCTACTGTTCTGGCAGGAGTTTTTTCCCTTTGTAATGGCATTTAATGTCTGAGTACAACAAGGAAAAAATGATCAATCCTTCCTCTTGCATGCTAAGAGAAAAAGAAAAAGTTTTGCTTTACACTTCCCAGAGATAGTTTTATGTGCTATATTTTGGAATATCTGTATATTTGCTGCAGTATACAGCTTATTTGTTTCCCAATGTAAAACAATTCCATTGCATGCAGAAAGAGAAAGGTCTGACACCTTGCTGCTATACAGGTATATAACATTCTAGTGTAGTGGTGCTCAACCTTTTTGTCGGGACCCAGGGCAGCCGGCCAGCAGCTCTCTCTGACTCCCACCCGGGCAGATAAGGGTCTGGGGCCTTAGAAGGCCGTTAGGCGGGTACTTGTGACGCTTGGAGTGGAATTAATTAGGCGGACGCTTATCGGTTGTAAAGCAAGATTATTTACTCACGCCGTCAAGGTGGTGAATAGTGGAGGTCAGAGATATTTGGTTAGTTATAGCTTAAGGTTCGTAGGTTATAGGTTGGTCTGTATAAGAGTTCTTTGGTTGGGCAGATAAATGGAGAAAAAATCGGGCCGGCAGGTCGTTGATTTACGTCTGATAAGGTCGAGACGGGGGAGAGTGACAAGCGATCAATTTGTCAGTTATTCTCACGCATACATTCAGAGGTTTTTTTAGGTGTGTGTGCGGAGGTCTCCCATTCTTCACGGAAGTGAAGACAGGTTTTATTTGTGTAATAGCCAATTGCTTTTTGCCACGTCATAAATTTAATTAGAATCGCCAATTATCTAGCGGTCTTCGCTAGGGTGTTATCATAAGGTTACTCCCTGTTTTCTCTGACCAGTTACAATGATTTATGTACAGCACAGAAGGCTAAGTTCTATTTCATGTTAGTGTCGCAGTTATAAATTTCTTTTTGACATGCGCAACAAAAAAAAGCGGTTATTATCATTATTGTTAACTCTTAGTCAACCTAGTGCAGAAAAAAACTGTTTTGAATGGTTTTATTTGTTTGTGACATGGGCACTACTTAATTTTGTTGTGACATGCCCCCTTGCCCATGGCACAGCAAGTCACATCATGTTTATATATAGACCATTTTGTTCATCATTGTTAGTGATTGGCAAGCGGGTGTATATAAAAGCAAAAAGCGTGGTTAACTTTGTTTTGAGATACTGTAAAATCCAACAACTAAAACACACAAATATAATAATGGCTATTAAGATTAATGGTAAACACAAGATAATCAAAGACGCCGACACTTGAATTAACTTAAACGCAGTAAACTGTTATTCTTGATTGTATGTAATCTTTTTTTAATTTGATTTTTTAAGGTAACTGAGAGTGAGGTATCAGATTAATGCCCCCTATACGGAGGGTTTTTAAAATTGTGGCTTATTATATTTGAGTTAAATCGTAGCTCTGAAAACACCAATTTTTCGTACCGTTATTAGCGGCCTTTTAAAATTTTTTTTATTGTCACCTCTCTTCTCAAATCGTTTCTTTTCTTTTTCTTTGAATGTACAGGTTCCTTTAGAACCTTGACTACTTGCCCCCTTCCATCATTATCTCCCTCATCTTTTTTTTTTATGTCCCCTCAATCAATGCTTCTGTCCACATCCAACCTTTCTGCGACATCCCCCAAACCTTCAGACTATTAATGTTGGGTTTTTTAAATAATTTAGAGCTTTTTATTTAAAACATTATGACTTAGCTCTACTGCGTAAAGTCTTGAACAGGCTTTAAAACAAAACAAAACAAGTATGTATAAGATCATTAACAGGAAAAGAAAAACCATAAAATGAGCCGTTAGTTATGTCTTTGGCCTAAATTGACAGAAGGTTTACGATCGAGTTGGAGGTTTTGAAGTCAGCTCCGTTTGCCGAGGAACCTGTTGGTAACAGCAGGAATAGAGCGACGACCCTGCTTGCGACATATGAGTAGGTGGTCATTGTGTCGTCGACTCAGGTGTGCTGTAGGTTGGTGCTCGGTGATTCTTGTGATCGGGCAGTCACAGATTGCCTCTTTGTCACCGCTGGGCCTGTAAGGGAACAAAATAAATGAACAGACAAACAAACAAAGAAAACTAAAAAACAATTAAATTGTCTTTTGTATATCTACGAGCATAAAGTCGTAGTGGTTGGAATAGTTTATAGATGCCCCCTTCGAGTAGTTGTTTGTTGGGGCAGGCTGCGGTGTTATCCGGAGTGTGCTGTTAGGCGTGGGTGCCTCCGGGGCCCAGACCAGTTGGCGGGATCAGTCGAGGTTGGTAGCCTAGTATATGTGTAAGTTGTCGTTGTCCCGCATCTCCTAGGACGTGCAGCTGTTGTTTGGTAAGCGTGAAGTAGTTTAGGAGGAACCCAAACATGGCTCTTTCTTCCGGTGTCCTCTGGGGTGGCAGTCTTGATTTTTTTTGTGAGTTGAATTGGGAATGTCTTGGCTTTTGATGTTCGACTGGATATGCAGTAAGATAGCTTAGGGCGACGGCTGAGTTTGCGGTTGTTGATTTTATAAGAGCTTGCAGCCGTGGAAGTTGACTTAAAAGATTTTTTGTTGGCTGAGTAACAAGCAGGTTGAGGAGAAGGTGAAGGGTGATGGTGTCCTCTCCTCCATAAATGTCCATGCATGCTTCGATGACGTCAAGGGTGGTGGTGGTGGTTGCACCCTCTGGGTTGGTTACTTGTTTGGTTATTGTTATAGGATGAGCGGCAGCTGTAGTTGTTACTGTGTCTGATGGGAGGATCGGATTCTTGCTCGTTGTCCCCTCCCTGTGGTACGGAGGTGGGGCCGTTGGGAGCGATGTCATCTCAGGGGGCGGGCTTGCTGGGTGGAGTCCTGCCTGTTCTTCTGTGGCTCCGCCCTTCTTTTCCGGGTCCTCTGGGCAGCTCATATTTTTCTCGGTGCCATTTTCTGGTGGCAACGGAGGGATTTGGCATGCTGCCATCTCCGTAGCAGCTTTGCTGACTGTAGCTAACTGGGTTTTTTAAGTTTGCATTTTCATGCAGTAGGAGTGACGTTACATTAATCATCTTTTTTTTGTCCCACTTGGAGCTTGCCCACTCCTTTCCAACTCCCTCCTCTCCTCTCAGCAAGAAGTAGCCGCTGACGCATCCTGTCTCCACTCTGTTCGCTTGGTGATAAGCGATGTGAGTCCATAATTCATCCACGTTATCTATATGGCGCCCCCCACTACAGCAGGGGCAGTTCCTAATTAATTCCCACTCCATCACATTTCCCCTTGATCCTGTTCGTGACGCCATGTCGGGACCCAGGGCAGCCGGCCAGCAGCTCTCCCTGACTCCCACCCGGGCAGATAAGGGTCCGGGGCCTTAGAAGGCTGTTAGGCAGGTACTTGTGACGCTTGGAGTGGAATTAATTAGGCGGACGCTTATCGGTTGTAAAGCAAGATTATTTACTCATGCCGTCAAGGTGGTGAATAGCGGAGGTCAGAGATACTTGGTTAGTTATAGCTTAAGGTTCGTAGGTTATAGGTCGGTCTGCATAAGAGTTCTTTGGTCGGGCAGATAAACGGAGAAAAAATCGGGCCGGCAGGTCGTTGATTTACGTCTGATAAGGTCGAGACGGGGGAGACTGACAAGCAATCAATTTGTCAGTTATTCTCACGCATACGTTCAGAGGTTTTTTCAGGTGTGTCTGCGGAGGTCTCCCGTTCTTCACGGAAGTGAAGACGGGTTTTATTTGTGTAATAGCCAATTGCTTTTTGCCACGTCATAAATTTAATTAGAATCGCCAATTATCTAGCGGTCTTCGCTAGGGTGTTATCATAGGGTTACTCCCTGTTTTCTCTGACCAGTTACAATGATTTATGTACAGCACAGAAGGCTAAGTTTTATTTCATGTTAGTGTCGCAGTTATAAATTTCTTTTTGACATGCGCAACAAAAAAAAGCAGTTATTATCATTATTGTTAACCCTTAGTTAACATAGTGCAGAAAAAAACTGTTTTGAATGGTTTTATTTGTTTGTGACATGGGCACTACTTAATTTTGTTGTGATACTTTTTAGACTTGAAGCACTTGGAAATTGCTACCTTTTAGCTTTCACTAAGGAAGTTTTCTGTTTTCAACATTATAATTCCTGTTTGAAATCTCTGGGTTGATCTTATGACTCACTATTGTACACCTAATATTGCTAATGTTGCATGGCACACCGTGACACCCTTGAAAGGATCTCAAGGCATCCCAGGGTGCCATAGCACCCTGGTTGAGAATCACTGCTCTGGCAGCTTTAACTGGGTGACAACCCCCTTGAAAAATAATTCCTTTTCATTTGACTTTTGTAGAGTATTTGACCAGGAGCTGGACAGTTTTGGGCTCATGTTCTCAACCGCATCTATTGAATAGGAACTTGTGTCTGTCAGTAAACTATGCGTTCTGATTTTGATTATTCCTTTGCTTTCCTTCATTCCTAGTTTTGTGATGGCATATAGACTGTCCCAAACAGGACTAGTATGTACAGGGTTGCTGGGAGTCCAGAAATCAGATCCTCAGCTGATAGAAATTATTTAGCAGCAGTGACTTTAATGGAGCTCTGCCAGTTTTCACCAACTAAAGGTTTTTCTCCAATCTGTATTTCACTAATTTCACAGACTCTATAAATATCTATGGTCAGGTTAAAGCTGCTTTCAATCATACGCTGAACATCACTTGTTCACTTGGTATTCCACATATGAAGCTTTATTTTACTAATCTGTTTTTTTCAGGGATTTACAGAGTGCAGAACACTTATCTAAGCACTATCTACTTGTCATAAAGTCACATAGTTCCCTCAAATTCATGTCTGAAATCCAAGTTTTAAGTCAGTAACATATGAATAAACTATTTCATATTGACCTTGATTATGAATAAAGAAAAAATGCTGGTTGAGAATCACTTCTCTGGCAGCTTTAACTGAGTGACAACCCTTTGAAAAATAATTCCTTTTCATTTAACTTTTATAACAAATTTAGCAAATGATGGGTGTTTTTGGTTCATGTTCTCAACCCCATCTACTGAATAGGAGTTTGTGTCAGTCAGTAAACTACGCATTCAGATTTTGATTGCAGAAGAAACATAGTTTGTAGGTATCCAGTATCTCTCTGATTTATACCTAGTCTCTGTCAAAAGTTTTTTATCTCTTGCCTTCTTTCATGTGGAAGCATTTTGTACCTGCAAACAGTTCTAGGCTGCCATATAGAGAAATGTCATCACCTACATTTTAGGAGTTTTCTTTGTAAGGGAAAACACATAAATAGTTGCCTTATAAAGTCACTATTTTCTTGCAAATTTTCTTTGCAAATGCTCTTAACTTGGACTGGAATTACTAGCTCCATCTTTGATGTAATAACATTTCTGGCACCATAAGAAAAAAAAATCAGGAGTGAGATGGCTTAGAGAGAAGATATAGCATTTTTATATAATTTATAAGCACTCAGCTCAAACAGAATCTGCTTGCCTTCTGGAAAAATCTAGCTCACACTGGACTTGCTTACAAGCTTAACACAAGGTCCATCAGCCCCGTGCTTTCTATATGCCTTTAGTGGCATAATCTCATTCTTTAAACATGGTAGTTGTAGTTACAGTATCTACAGTATCTGTCACTCTGAGAGAGAGAGGGGAAATGAAATAATGTCACTTAAAGATCTCCAACTGTAGTTAACAAAGCTTAACAATGAGACATGAGGCCTAGGGACAGAAGTTACACATAAACCAGTTTAAGTGATCAGAAACTGGTTTTACACCTGTAACAGAACATAAATTCAGTGCACATAAACCAGTTTTAAAATGGCCAAAACTGGTTTAAGATAGACTTGGTTGAATGTCATATCAGATGTAACTGATTTGGGTTAAACTGGTTTATGGAACTTCTGTCCCAGACCCCTTCCTGGTTTAAGTTAAAGCAGAGTCCCCCAGCATCCCAGCATGCTTTTCAGCCCTGGGTTGGGCTGGGCTGGGCTGTCTTCTGCAGGGAGTGGGGCTGGCTCCACCCCTCTCCTCCCTAGTCTGAGCTCTGGCTGGCTGAGAAGGAAGTGGAGATGGTAGGCACAGCAGCATCTGCCTGACTTCCCCCTCCCCCGCCCTCCCCTCACTCAATGCTCAGGCACGGATCTCCCTTCTCCTACAGGAGGGCCCCCAGCAGCACAGACCCCAGCCAGTATCTGGCTGCCACCCCCAAGCTAGCTAATGCTGAGAGGTGTGTGTGTGTGTGTGTGTGCGCACGCGTGCGCGCGTGTGTGTGTACAATTTCACTGAAACAAAAGCGGTCAGAACAGTGTCCGCTTAGGGCTTTTTGGAACTAATGAACAGGTCAGTTGGTAATGTCCCTCCATTCCTTCTTTGGAAAAAGCTGTTTAAGAAGAGCTTGATTTAATGAGAGGCTTTGTTTTCTTGATGGGCTGATCAGCTTTGTGTTCTGATAAGCTCCCTGCTGGCTTGCTTGCTTCAAAGGCTGTAATCTGTCAGTGTTTAGAAGGGACAGAGAAAGGTGTGAGAAATGACCTAGTTTGCAATGAATTCAGTGCCTGTCAATTTGCTGCAGACAGTATGAAGAAGCAGGGAGAGGGAGATTGAAAAGCTCAGTATCATCAACAGATGCATGCACTTCATGCAAGCAGTTCCCCCTTTTCCCCCTCCCCCCTTTGCCTCAGAGTGCTAGCCAGGGTCTGGGGTCTGGTAACACTCCCCGCCCCTTGAGCAGTGAGCCAGAAAAAAGCCTGGAGAGGGCTGCTTCCCCCTCCCCCTTCAAGGACATCCTGGCTGGGGACTGTGCAGACCAGGAGGGGGGTTTACACCTAATCAGGAGTGGGGTAGGGACCTAATCAGAGGTCCTGCCAGAGCCTGGCCATGCCCCCTACCCCAATCAGCTCAGCACTGTAGAAGGCAAGGGAGCACTCACTCTAGAGCCCCCTGGCTTCTAGCCTGAGCCACTGCATTTCCTGAATCAAAAGTGAATGTCTATCCACTTGCAAATCAGTTCAAGCTCTGCAGGTTAGACTAAACTGCAAAGATTGAATCAGTTAAGGCTTTTTGGATGTCTGTCCTTAGCCCAGGAGAGTTATTCCCACTCTTTCTTACTGTATATTTGTATTGTTCCTAACCCAAAATGGTCTTAGCTTATGGCTTAGTGATATCAAATCCATGATGGACCAAAGAAAATTTGAAGTTGAATTTTTCTGAAAGAGGAGGAACTAGGATGTGGAGTCTGCTGGAGGCAGGGAGGGGGTGACACCCTTAAAGGAATTGTAACAATTTTAGATGTGATTGTATAAATAATAAGTAAAAGTAATACTCACTGGTCTCAATCCTCAGGTCTGGCTGACATCTTCTTGATGCAAAGAAGCCAGAGGGCAGCTTCTGTATACCTGTTTTGCACCTGGTTCAGCCCCCACGGTTAGTTATATTAGTCTCATGGTCACTCAAGCTTGCACAGGTTTCTACTGGTTCAAGCGGTTCCCAGGACTTTTTTAAATAGTTGAAAAATTATCTCCACTTCTGTGCATTCCTGTTATGCTCCTACCTCAGGGGAATCCTTAAGCATCCAACCACTGGCATAGGCAAGCTTTGTGGTTGCCTTATGCCAGAAGATTGATAAAAAGCAATCACAGGATCTGGGTATATTTATCTATCTTTCTATCTAGGTTTCTGTTTGAACACCATTAGAGAGACTCACTTTTCACAAGCTGCACAATTTTGGGGCGTTCATACTAGAGACAGAAGATTCAAATTTGTGTCCAGGTCTACTCAAAAGGGTCAGGTTTTAATAGAAAAGCTATGAGAATAGTTTCTGAAATCTTTAAATGCCAAATATAAAACAGAAAGAAAACAGGTTTTCCCTAGGAAGGAGGTGCCCCAGAGTAATGGAAGCTTCTCAGCATACTTAAGATTCTCTGAATGTACACCATGAAAGAAAGAGAGATGGCAACATAATCATCTTTTCATCTACTAAAAATAAACTCTGAATGTATTATTTATGTTTTGAAGACTTGTTTTTGAAGGGGTGGAAGTTAGGCCTTCTACCCTTATAGCATTATATGTTATACTTCTAATTCTTAGTGCTTTGATTGGGATTTTTAGGAAAGAATGTGTAGTGGTGTATTTCATTTCTAAGGATAATCAAAATATAAGGGAGAAAACAGCATTCTAGAGGTGCAGTAGCAGAAAGGAACAGGTAAGTACAGCTACTGCACTTCTGATAGACAGTCAAACTGAAGGGAACATAGCTGTGCTGCCTCTGTTGTCCTTTCCCAGTTTTGTATGCTCATAATCTCTTTTAGTTTCCACACCATACCTAGAGTGCCAGATCGCTCTGTAGAGGGTATAATAGAAACACATCCTTTTCATTTCTCTTTGTTCCATTTTATACCTGATTGGCTCAGAAAACACACATCTGCTGTGTTACACATGAACACCTCGGGGAGGGGTCAGTCCCCAGGAGTCCTGACTCCCAGCTTTCTACCTTAACCACTAAACCACATACTGAAACGTTCATCTTAATATGTGGTAGATGAACTGAACTTTGAAAATATCATTAAACTAGGAAAACACTACACAAAACACTTGCATGGCAAAAGTTCAATGGGAACCTGGCAATAAAGAAAAATGCAGTGTCTTTAAATTTCATAGGATGTCAATGGACAGATTGTACCTCTGCATGACGAAGAACCATCAAACACTGCCAACCTTCTTATAAATAGATGACTCATTACTGTGTAAGAGTGGACAAAAGGATACTCATCAAGTATTTCTCAGGCATTAACTTAGCTATGACTGAGCTTCTTTTGAGGGCCAAACTAATGTGGTTCATTTTTTTACCCATTATTTTTCCACACATTTCTGTATTGGTACATTGCAGATATTGACACGAAGCATGCCAAAATGCTGCAAGGGATGTTACTCTCATGGCCATTAGGACCTAGTATGGATCAATGGGGCAGCTCTACCAGTATAATGATGGTAGTGTTTAGGACTCATGCCCTTGTTACACAGAAGTTTTCAGCAGCTCCTGGAGCTCTTAACCCCTAGATTGTCCACACATTAACACCTTAAAGTTGTTTTAAGCACTCACCATGCAGCTCAAAGTTATGCCACTCCAGGACAGGATTATCTCTGACCTGCACTACCCAGCTTCTGTTCCATTAAGAGGTGGTCACTCCCCACAGTTGCACGACCTAAGCTGAAATCCTCCAATATCCCAGGATCTCTCATTCCCCTACATGTTCAGAAGGGATAGAAGCTTGTCCTGGCTCACCAGCCCTCTAGGTTAAGTACAGACAGTCAAAAAGCCCAATTGATTCAATCTTCACAGGTTAGTCTAAGCCGTGCAGATGGAACTAATAAGCAAATGCCATTCACTTTTGTTTCTGGAAATGCAGCCACATGTCTGCAGTTGCCCAGGCCAGAAGCTGGGGGGCACAAGAGCATGCCTTCCTGCTCTGCTGGAGCACATGGCTTGGGCAAGGGTTGGCCTCCCCCACCCACCCTGCAAGGGGAGGTTACAGGGGAGGTGCAAAACATCCTGGGATGCTGGAGCACTGTGAGTTCATTTGAATCTGGAGGGGATCTGCGACAGAATTCAGTAAACTGATTTAATCTAAATCAGTTAAGTCTGATACAACATCCATCCACGTTTATCATAAACTGGTTTTGAAAGTGGTTTATGTGTGCTAAACTTCTGTTGTGTTCCAGATTTGAACTGGTTTCCAATCATTTATACTGGTTTATGTGTAATTTCTGTCCCTAGCCCTAGTGGCAACTCACAGCCATAGTCTTGTCCCTGCTTACAAGACTCTAGTGGCAAATCACAGATATGCATGTAGGGGACAGTCAGAGAAAGTTTCTAGACTAAGGGTGTGATTGCTCCCAACTCCAAACTAGCACTAACACCAATCAACATGTGTGCGGCTCACAGTATAAGGTGTAAAACTGTCCTCAGTCTTTGTAGTTAGAGAATAAGGGGTCCAAATCTTCCTTGTGTAGACAGAGCATTATATGCTCCACTATGGGAGGATGAAGGATTTCTAACTGGTCCTTTTTGAAGAACAGGTTGATTTCACCTAAGCTTTGAGAACATGATGCTGAAAAAGCCTGAGTGTTCTCTGTACTGGACACTAAGCCACAGAACTGTTTATTGTGCAGAGTTTTAGAGGGAACTGCTAGATGAAGCTCAGTGCACAGAAAACAACTTCTTTCCTTTTACTTTAAAGACATTTTTAAGTTTAAAAATGTTTATGGATTAGAAATATAGAACCCACAGCAAGCAAGGGATATATGAACAATAGAAGCTCATGCATTCATGCAAGCACGGATGCTTTATAACAAGTAAAATCACTCTTCACCCTTCTTCTCACTCCTCTCCAGTAAGTATTATAGTGGTGCCTGAAATATACTTTTCTATTATAATTTCATAATTATTCAATGATACGCTGTGTGTTTTTCTCATTGACTCCCTTTGTCATGCCATTTTTATACTGTAACTAGATATGGGGCCAGTTTTTCTCTGGATCAGAATGCCTTGGATCCCAAGAAGCCTGAACTTTAGGAAAGCATGAAATCTGATCCAAAGGTGGAGGAGGAGCTGTGTCATTACAAGGTTTGAAAAAAACCTGGGGCATTTTTACACGTTCGCCAGGAGGCGTGGGGCATGGGGGTGTGCTTTAATTAGGGATCACTTTGAATTAAATGTGCCCAAATGTCACATGTATCAGCATCCCCCACACTGAAAAATGGCAGTGGGGTGCTTTGAACTAAAGCTCATCAAATGAGCTTTAGTTCAAAGTGCCGCACTGCCACTTTTGGTGCAGGGACGCTAGTATGTGTGATGTTAGAGTCTGCTGGAGAGCATTTATTTTCGTGCTCCAGCAGACTCGATTAATCAGAGGGGGGAATTCTTGTGGCGTCTGGACAATTAAATGTCTATGTGCATCTTTTAATTAATGAGTTATGTCACACCGCTATTCTTGGTGATACCATGCTAAGAAAGTGCTTAATTTTTTATATGTTTGCATTTCTCTGTGTCTGTGCAACATGCTTATTGGTGAACTGGACTCCTATCCTGGAAAGACCATTGATTTTCTTCTCATGTTCTTTAACTGTAGTCACATGTGGCCAAGCCAAACCCCTGCAGTGTAACTGTTTTTTCCTATTTACACATGTTACTAAGAAACATCAGCTAAGGATATGTTATTACAAGTTTGGGAATGACCCCATTTTTGGCATGGTACCAACCTAAACATTTTATTTCACTTAAAAAAGCAAAATGTGATAGAGTCAGTAGTTATAATTATGATTGGCAAGTAAAGGTGGAGTGCTACTATGAAATATAAAGGCTGGAAATTCAAATGCAAGAGTGCTGCTAATAATTAATAAAAATAGTAATTAATTTAATCAGTGAGACTATAGGATGGAAATACTATTCTGTCCTCTGAAGAGTTTGGCCATGAAAGATGGCAGCAGACAAGCTGAAAAAAACCTGATTTATTGATTGGTCAAGGCAATCGAATATGCCTTTAATAGGATAACTAATATAATCCTGAGGAGTCAAAAACCCTTGCTTTCCTTAAGAATTTTAATGTTCTATAACTATACTATAAAGAAAGAGTAACTATAAAGTTACTATGTGATGTAAGCAACAGTTAACCAGACCTGGAGGGAAAAAAAGACAACATAACAGTGCACTATTATGACAGGGATGAAATGGAAGCTGAATATCATTTGAGTGTCTGAAAGCATAATGCAAAGGGCTTTCCTTTTGCCAGACCAGTACTATCAGAACCAGTTCTTAAGTCTTTCTTGCCTCCTGTTTACATATACAAGAGAGAACAGGCTGTTTCCTTTTTGACAACATCCTGTTACACATATGAACCTCAGTGTTCTAGCAACAATATTATCCAGTTTTTGTGTTTATTTTCTGAAGCAAATGATAATTCAGAAACGACCATTTTCCCCTCTCTGCACTGGTTATTCCGTTATGGACTCTGCGAATGCTGGCGTTGCACACACTCAATTGCACTGAAGTAGAATTTGGAGTACATATTATTGGTGCCTCCACTTGTACTCTTCTACTTGAGGGTTTGTCAGTGTTTCAGTTGCAAACCACTCCTTGCAGAGATTTATAACTAGACCATAAAAGTTGCCCCCAAGCTAAAATTTGCACTTCTTTTAAGTTTTATTGCAGACACACAAAAAAAGAAGTTTGATTATTTTTATGGGGTATATTTCATCACAATGTATGAGGGTTTATGCACATAAATCCCATTCCTGTTTAAGAGAGTTGCACATTGAAGTCTGTCTGCATGCAAGATGGGAATATAGAGCCAAATCCTTAACTGATGTATTAGATGTAATCCCAATAATGTCAATGGAGCTATGTTGATTTTATGCCAGTTGAGGTCCTGTCTTTTAGTTGGGCATATTCTTTTGGCGGTTGCTGCTGGGGTTTTTGTCTTTTTTTTTGGTTGCTGCTGTTTTCTTTCATATAATATAATTTCAGACCTTTTTAAAAGATGAAAACCAGAGAACAACCTTAGCAGTATACCTCTTGTGTACTGCATAAAGTTGTAGCTGCATCAAGAAGGTGTCAATTTAAAATTTCCTTATAAGATCTAAAATATATCATCCTCTCCACCAAAACTAGCTAGTGTAATCCAATCTGAGTTATCCTAGCAGTTTGCAAGAGAGTCCTAATCTTTGTGAAATGATGAAGAAAGCAGCATCATAAAGTCTAAGCCTGGAAGTATTCATACTTTTCTTCCACAGAACAATCTCCTCTTTCTTCCCAGTTTTAAAGAACAGTTTGGTGCCATCATTTTGTGTGCATATTACAGACCCCAAATTACTGTTTTAATTGGAGACCATCATCTTGAAATGCTGCATGAGGTTGGATTTTCCAGAGATGCAGGGAACTCTGCGGCTAGTTTTCATTTTATTACTGAAGGTAGCATGAACAACTGGTGCCTCCTGTGACTGGCAGGGGGACACCATGGCAGTGAGCGGTGAGCAGGGACTGCCCGCAGCTGCCAGCAACTGCATTGGTGATGGCAGTGTGGGGCAGTGACTGTCCACAGAAGCCAGTGGTGGCTCCAGCAGCAGCCTATCTCAGCAGGGGCACGTGCCCCCACCCTGTACCCTCCCTATGTGTCACCTGTGGAGGGTAGACAGGGCACTTCATTGTTGTATCAGGAAGTTAGTGCAGTCTTAATGGATAGTGCACTTTTATAGGACCCAGAGACCTGGGTTCTCTTCCTGGCTTTGCTATTGACTTCCATCTGTCTGTAAAATGGGGATAATAATGCTAACTTCCATTGCAAAGTGCCTTGTGATTTTTCTAACGGAAAGCACAGTTTCATATTCAAAAGCTCCAGCAAAATCCTCTCATCCCAAAATAACCAAAAGTGATTGTTTATTCTGGTCGTCACTTAAAAAATAGAGGTTGATGCCAAGGCTCAAGGAATTATAGGGTTTTTCTCAGGAAATTATGGAAGTATGAATTCTTCTCCAACAATTTCTTGGAAATTGGAGAAGGCTTTACAAAGGCCATATATTCAGGTAGTTGTGGTTGGCACGTGTGGGTAAACCAATGAAAGAACAATGAAAGAACATAGCAACTGAAATGGCATTATTCATAAGTATGGACAACTTGCAAAAATGAGGTCAAAATACTAAGGCTACTCTAGATATATTGCACTTTCCATACTAAAACTAGTGCTGCCTCACCAACCCAATTATCAGATTCTCAGTTCTTCTATGTAGATACAACCATACTGCTTTTATTTGCAGTCCCATGTCCTATAGCTAGAGCCATGTACAATAGTCTCAGTGAATTCCCAAACCAGCGGACACTGGGCAAGTTTCGGTTTTCATTATACTCTCAAAACTCAGACCAGGTTTGGTGAATGGTTTGAGCTCACTAACCTTTTGAACAAATGTTTCCTCTGTTTTGACTAAATTGATCTCTGCTGAGGGGGATGCCGTGTCTGAAAGTCATGTTGAAGATGGTTCCCACTGATGTTTTTCACAGCCCTTTGGCTGAGTCACATAGACAAGGTCAAATCTGGATTCAGCTATGGTTTCTGAGCAAATTTGTAGCACAGTTTGGCTCTGCTTTGTAATCAGTTAATCTATGTGAGAACACAACACAGCAGGAGCCATTTCAAATGATTTTGAAACATGGCCTCCTTCCCATTTTAGGCACAGATCTAAGCAATCAGTACTTCATGCAGTGTCCAGCTTGCCCAGTCTACATCCAAAGGTACTAAGGTCTGGAATTGAAGTTACTGTCTAGTAGTATATCTAAGGCAGAAAGAAGAAAATGTAACCTGACAAACTGATTAAAAGAGAGCCTCATAATGTTAACCTTATAAAATAACCCTCCTAATTACAGCAGTCCAGAGGGTGTTTATATATATATGTGTGCATGTGTGTATATATATGTATATATATCTATATGAATATGTGTGTGTGTATATATATATATATATGTATATACATATACATACATACATACATACATATATACACACACTTTTGCTTTTGTTTTTCCCCCTCCTGTTTTATGGTCTCGATCCACTCTTTTATCAGCAGATTTAAAATTTGGCAGCAGAATATTACCGTGTGGCTTTCATTAGTGTTAGGATCCCACTCCAGAAGAAATTATGTATTACCTTCCCAGCGTGCCTTCAAATTTGTTTAACTGAAATGAACCTTTAAAGGTTTCAGATACTGTTAATCTCTTTGCTCTTTGGCAGATTTTCTGCAGCAAAACATTGTGCTATTCCTTCAAAGCAATATTCTATTCAAGCATTGTCATTTGCTGATTACATACATAATTTATAGGAAAACACAGAGGTATATTTAAAATCACGTACCTTAAGAATCATGTTGACTAAAACAAAATGGGTCTTTCTTGGTTTGGGGCTTTGTTTTTTTGATTTTTTTTTGGGGGGGGGGTGAGTGGTTGGGTTGTCTTTTAACTGCCAGATGATGCTAAGGATACAGACGCCCAAATCATGTACTAGGTTATGGCATATGAAAGTAGGAAGGCTATATGTAAGTGGCAACACTTATATTTTAGCAACTCATCAGCCTATGTTTGAGGCATTTAATCTTGTAGTATTAGGTATAATATTATTGCATATATTGGCTGGCAAGAAGGAAGGAAACTGAGTAATGGTGTAGTTATATCTTACCCTAGTTCGTGACACATACTGGGCACATCTATACTAGACACTTACTGCTGAGCTGACTGATTAGCTCTACAGTAAAGCATCAGCATCTACACATATGGTGCTATTGGTCTGGAAGAAACTAATTAATTCTGCTGTAGGATAGTACTGCACAACACAAGTACTCTCTCTGTTCCTCTGCTGTCAACAAATACCTGTTAATTAACCTGCTGACTAAATATCCCATCCTCCTGTAGTGATGGTAGCTGATAGGTGATGATTGCTACAGATCTATTAGGCTTAAAGGGCCTGTTCTGTGCATCTGAAAGTTCAAACTTTGTTTGAAACAAACTTACTTGTTCTTTTTAAGAAAGGTGTGAAGTTGCCTACAAAAATCTAAATTCAGAAAACATTATTTAGATGTCAAAATTATGCATTGGATAGTTAGGACATGGAGGAGTAAAGCTGATATAATTCAGTTGTTTTATACCTATGTATTCTGATATAATCTTTAATTATGGGATATAACACTGTATTTTCCATAAGGCCGCTGCCTCATTCAGTTCATAAGAGCTTGTTGAAGGCTGCTGTTGTCTATAAGTTCCCTGCTTCTCTTGTCACAGTTATTTAGAATGTGTAGCATGCACGAAGCTAAGGTTTCAGGAAGAGAAAGGGCAGTCACAATGGCTAGGGACAGAAATTACACATACATCAGTATAAGTGATCAGAAACCGGTTCAAATCTGTAACAACAGAATTTCGGTGCACATAAACTGCTTTCAAAATGTCCGAAACCAGTTTAAAGTAAACCTGCATAAATGCAGTATCAGACTTAACTGATTTAGGTTAAAACAGTTTATTGAACTTCTGTCCCAGATCTCCTCCAGATTCAAATGAATTCTCAGTCCCCCAGCATCCCAGGATGCTTTGCACTTCCCCCCACAAGCCCCTCTGTCTCCCCTTGCTGGGTAGGTGAGCTAGCCCTAGCCCAGGCTGTCTGCTCCAGCCAAGCAGGTAGGCGTGCTCTAGTGCCCATCAGCTTCTGACCTAAGCCACTGCAGGCATGTGGCTGCATTTCTCCACTCAATAGTGAATGTCTGTTCACTGGCCTATTGGTTCAATCTGTGCAGTTTAGATTAACCTATGAGACTGAATCAATTCAACCTTAAGCTTTCTGACTGTCTGTACTTAGCCAGTCTCATAGTTAAGGCAGCTGAATGCTGGCCTGGAAAAATGAATTATATTCTTGTCTCTACCACAGTGCTCCTATGAGTTGCACAGCATCCCAATTTTCCACAGGTGGTTACTAATGGTGTCATCCCACTTTTCCACAGGTGGTTACTAATGGTGTCCCCCTCATTTTCTAGGTTCCTGACATGAGATTCTAGAAGCTGATTTGCTGAAGTTCTGAGCACTCACAGGTGCAACTGAGAACAATGGCTTTGAGCATGTAAAGTGCTATGCAATACTGGGTATTATGAAATAGTAATATTGTAAATATGAAGTTATTTATAATAATATAAATATGAAGATTTAACTGGTTAGTGAAGTCAACTGGACAGAAAAGTTGAGATACTTAAATATGGATGACGTTTGGAATTCCTTTATATATATCTAAGGGCAAAAATTATCTGGAACTTGTTTCCCAAGAAAGGTGAAAAAACTTGTGGGGAAGGGCTCCAGACCTTATTGGATGAATAACTACCTGAAAGGGAATATTAAAAGTACATTGAGAGCTCACCTGGAATGCAGAAAAAAAGTTTAATCAGCAAAGAAAACTACATTTTGGAAGTCAGAAAGTATAAGGATAGTGTAGGAAAGTGTAGAAAGAATGTGTAGGAATTGTAAAAAATCAAGCTGATTTAAGCCTTGCAGGGAAATTAAAATGAAGAACCAAAAGGTCTTCAGACATATATATAAGAAGAGTGGGGAAAAGAGTCAAGTGAGGCTGTGATGCACTGCAGATGAGGTAGGGATAAAAAATAATCTATATATGCCCCCAAATTAACTGAATACTTCTCATTTTTCAATGAGGAGGATAATATAAAAAGGGGCAATGGCAGCACACTTACTGGGAATGGGAATGGGAATGGGAAAAAAATAAATTACCACATCTGAGGTGGAAATAAGCTTCAAAACCTTCATGTGTTGAAATCAGGACAATAGATAATTTCCTTCTCAGACTACTAAAAAATCTGGCATGTGAATGGCAGACCTAGCAACAATTACTTTGAATAAAAGTACAAGTCAAGGGTACTATCTTGTGACTAGAATATCACATGGCACATGTTATTGCAAGGATTTTTTTAAAATTCTGTCAAATTGATGGGAAAGGTAGTATATGACTGGTAATATAAACATTGTACCTATATTTAAGAACATGAAAAAAAGGATTTGAACAACTACCTAAAGTATGTTGATAAATGGAAAAAGGGAGAAAATAAATCATGGGTTTACCAAAGTTGGATCTTGTCAGGCTAACCAGATGTCTATCTTTGATAAGACAATTGACTTTCTAGATGAAGAATATGCAGCATATCATATCTATCTATGAGAAATTACTAGTTAAGCTTAAAAAAATAGAAATTAGTACAAAAGCTACAACAGGGTTAAGGAGATCACTAATGGGAAGTCAACTTGCTAGTGCTGCAAAGGGACTCATTGGGCAGAAGGAACAATACATACGAACTTTACGGCTGGTTGCCATTGAGCTTTAATTTCCATGTGTAGCAGGGTCTCCACTGTGCTTGGGAGCCCCTTCAGCTGTGGGCTCCCAGCCGCAGGGGTGCACCTTGCCCGGCTGAGACTGAGAGTCCTGCAACTGCAGCAGTGATCCTCCCACCCCGGGAGTTTCATGAACCCCAGAGCAGAGATATTACTGCAGAAGCAATCATCTTTCTCTGGGGGTTTCACACCTGCCCCGCACACCCCACCCACCAGGCTGAGGAGGTTGCTGCAGCAGCGATAGGATCTAATGCATGATCCCACAATCACACCTCCTGCTATGCATATGGTGGGAGCAGAGCAGGGGGGAAGCTTAGAATGGGAATGGTGTGGATTCTTACCTTTCAGTCCTCCAGACCACTGCTGGCCTGAAGTGTGACTGCTTCAGCCTCCAGCTAGTACTGACACCGATCAACTTTTGTGTGACTCACAATATAAGGTGTTGTTTTTGCAGAGGACATCCTTCCTGAGTCTCAATGTGGCTTCAGACCATCAAGAAGCACTATTGACATGATTTTTGTGACGCAGAAGATCCAGGAAAAATGCCGAGAACAACACCAAAAACTGTGTATGGCCTTTATTGATTTGACCAAATCTTTCAACTCTGTTAACCATGAGGCTCTATGAAAGATCTTATCAAAGTTTGGCTGCCCAGGGAAATATATCACTATCCTAACACTCCTTCATGACCAGATGACTACTTCCATCGTATGGAGTGGCTCCACTGCAGAGCCCTTTGCCATTTGAACTGACATCAAGCAGGGCTGCGTGATTGCATCAATTTTGTTTTCCATCTTTCTTTTATTGAGATGTTCATCTGTGATTATCTGCCACAACGCATCAGCATTGAGTACAGGATGGATGGGAATCTGTTCAACCTGCCTTTGTGCCAAAACCAAAGTTACTTTGGCCTCAATTGTAGAACATCAGGGCACCAATGATTGTGCTGTCATTTCATATACTGGGTAGGACCTACAAACAGCCCTTAACTGCTTCTCTCAAGCATACCAGTGCCTAGGACTGACCCTTTATATAAGAAAAACAAAGGTGTTTCACCAGCTTACTCCAGGCCAATCAATCCCACCCAAGAAAGTTCCTCATTGATGGACAGGAGCTGGAGAATGTTGAACATTGTACCAGCATTCATCTCTCAAAGAAAGCCAACATCAATGAAGAGATCCAGTATAGGATCTGATGTACTAGCTCTGCCTTTGGAAGACTGAATCATTTTGTGTTCAATGATCTTGACATCAGGACTTAAAGCTTTTATTGTACAAAGGTGTGGTAATCCCAACTCTTCTCTATGGTTCTGAAGCTTGGGTGACCTACAGGGACTACCTGAAAAGCCTGGAACGCCATCAACATCACTGTCTCCTGAAGATCTTTCGCATAAAGTGAGAGGATTGTCACACAAATGCCAATGTATTCACCAATGCTAACACCACCAGTATGGAAGTGTTGATTATTCAACATCAGTTGCGGTGGACAGGACATTGTGTGTGCATGTCTGATGTATGTATACCAGAACAACTGCTATTCTCTCAACTCAGCCAAGGACAAAGGACCAGAGGAAATGTTCAAATACACCCTCAAGGCAAACATTAAGAAGCGTGGCATTGATATCACAAATTGGTTAAAACTAACCTGGAACAGGGCTACATGGATCCCTTGTGAGAGAAAGCACATCTTACTTTGAGGAAAACAGTTTCACCCTGGAGACAGAAAAACAACAGAAATGGAAGGAAAGGAAACAAGACTAAGAGTTTGTGGTCCGACTGCCCCCTTAACCATCACCTGTGGGATTTGACAGAGAGTCTGCAGCTCTGGGTTTGGCTTTTTAGCTATCAACGGACTCATTTACAACCCTTTGCTTGACCCATGGGGGTATCAACCTCAATTGTGAGAGTTTGCCAAGATAAACAATAAGGTATAACAAGACCCTAAAAGACATTGGCTTGTTTAGCCTAGCAAAACAAAGGCCAAGGCCAGAGCTGATTAACCTCTATAAATACATTGAGTGAAGGGTCAGAATAGAGTGAGAATAGCTATAAGCTAAAGAACAATGTTGGCAGAAGTGAAAACAGATATAAAGTAGTTAGTAATAAATTTAAGCTGGCAATTCAAAGCATGTTTTTAACCACCAGAAAAGTAAATCTTCTGAAACTGACTTCCACAATGAGCAGTTGGAGCAAAAAACAATTAACATTACAACTGCAGCTCGGTGATGGTAACTTCCATCTTCTGCCTGACCGCAGACTAACACATCTAACTACCTGCCTCTCTCTCCTTTATAAAGAAAGACACTTCTCTTTCTTCTATCTCATTCTGACATTGTATTGCAATCAAGGTCATGTCTTGCACTTCCATGATGTTACCAGTGGTTGGTACTCCTATGTGACAGCTACTATACTTAAAGTGATAATATCTCACTTTGTGTTTTTCTTAAATACACTGTTATTAGCCTTCCTCTTCATGGACTGAGAACTTGTGGTGGTGGGGAGGCTTGTGTGTCCCAGTCATGTTCAGAGCTATGTTGCCCAGTCTTACCCTTCTAAAAGGGTCACCCATGGTGAACAGGCCGGAGGAGAAGTTCCAGACAAACCACAGTCCAATCCCAAATCCTCAATTGCAGATCAGACAGAAGATGTCAGGATCTCAATGACTGTAAAGATGGATGAAGGCTGCAGCAAGATGATCTTTTGTCAGCTAGGGTTCTCACTTGCTACTGGCTCAGATCTCCACCTTGTCAAGATTGTGGTTGCTGTTTCTATGCACCAGCTGTCAGGCCATGGCCTAGAACCTGAGGCTCGGGCCTTTGCCTGCCTGGCATGGCAGATCATTCCAGTCTGCCACCTCCCCAGTGGAACACAGGTGGCTGGAACTCTCCATCTAGGCCTAGACACACACCCACTCTGCCACCAGAGTGGACAGCCAAGGTCAGCTGACTTCTTACCCTTTCCCATATAAGCCTCTGACCCAGGTCAGGCTTGACCTCCTGGATTCCTGACCTGGCTAGCCTCCTGAACTCACACACTGCCTAACCCAGTTCTGGCTTGATCTGGCTAGCCTTCTGACACTGCACGTTGCTTGATCCTCTGGATCTCTGACTCAGTTCCCCATATAGATCTCCTGGCTTCTGACTTCCTGGCTTCTGCTGACCCTGGAGTGACCCCCCAGACCTGGCTACCCATGGTCCAGCATGACACCAGATTCTTTACATTAAACAAAGTCACACACTGGCTTCTACCATATGAAACAACACACATTCCTGTACCAAACTCCAAAATCCCTGCAGTGATAGGCCAGTGGTGACAGGACTAGTGAATCCTGCAGTCTCTAGCCACAAATCTGCACTGAGGCAGCAGTAGCCTTATGGTCATCTTGCACCTGGATTGAGACAGGGGTGCAGTTTGGTAGCTGCTACCATGACTGAGCATTCCTATTCAGGTTCCCCTCTGTTGACCCTACATGGGGAAGGAGCTAGAAAATGTGCCCTAAACATATTCTTTCTTATCTGCTCCGGGCTGGACGGTTGTGTCTACCAAGACTGCTTCAGTGAGAGTGACACCAAGATCCAAGCCCTCCTCAACTGGAAGAGCAGGACTCATTCTGTTTTGCAAGATGACACCTCATCTCAGCAGAAGGAGGAGACACATCAGCTCCTCAAAGCCAAAGCTTGAAGGAGGATCCATAAATCAAAAATCAGTGGTGGCAAGATAAAGCAAAGAAGATTCAGCTCTATGCTGACTGTGGCAGGGCACTGTGTGTGCCTGCCACTTTAAGGGCCTGGAGCTGGCAGCCACCAGGTGCCTGATGAGGGCAACCATTTTGAGTCAGGGGCTGTCTATATAAACAGGGCAGTTCAGCTGCTGGAGGCCTGCTAAGATCATCAAGAGGTAAGGGAGGAGTTGTAGGGGATGGTCAAGAGGCTCCTGGTACTGGGCATGACCTAAAACTGCACTCTGCCGGGAGTGGGTGGCCTGGTGGGGCTCTCAGTGGTGCAGGATCCCCCAGGAAGTGCCAGGCCAGTTACCACCTCGGTGAATGGTGGGTCGGGGTGCCTTAAACCCTAGCCCCCACCACCGGGTGGCTAACCCCTGTGTTTGTAGGGCCCAGAGGGCAGACCCCAGGAGAGAGAGAAGGGCTAGAGACTCAACCTGATCGAGAGAGTACCCTCGAGGTGCCCATGCTGGGGCCAGGACCAGGACGGTCAACAGGGTCAGGGGCCCACTGCGAGGGATACCCAGGAGTCGGGGGCCTGGGGTCCCGACTGGCCTGGAGGTGGGTCAGGGCTGGTAGCCAGAGGTCCTGGGAGGACCACACCCAAGAGGGGAAAATAGTTTCAAAGAGCTAGGTAGCCTGAATGAAGGTGGGGTAGGCCACCTGAATGAAGGGATTGTGGAGGGATACTGTTAGGAGGATTCTGGGGGCCCAGTGTGGGGTCCAGTGATAATTAGAACACCTAGATGCCATCTGCGAGGCTTGGGCTGCAGTGTAGGGGAGGAAAGAGCCACAGAGAGTGCCCTCTGGCATCAGGGCAGCAAAATGGGCAGCCTCCCGCTTAATTGACATCTATTAATTAATCAAACAACATCAAGGCGTGGTGGGAAAGATGGCAGGTGGTTGGCCCAAGAACAGGTGAGCGGGCCACAGAGATTGGCCCCAAGCAGGCCCCCTGTTACACTGACAAATATAACAAGTATGACATGCATAGCTTTTTCCAGGCAACAAAAGCCATCTACAGCCCAACTTCCCATAGTACTACTTTCCTGTGATTGCAGGATGTCTTAACAGTCCTCAAAGACAATTAATCTATCCAAGTTAGATGGAAAAAGTACTTTGAGGCACTCTTGAACCCTGAGTCAACTGTGGCAGATACCACCATTGGGGTCATCTTGCAGCACCCTGAACAGGGATTCCTTGCCAATCCTCCTGTCCTGGAAGACATCTGGCATTCCATCAAGGAAATTAAGAACAACAACGCTACTTGAATGGATGGCATACCTGCTGAAATCTACAAGGTTGGCAGTGAGGAATTGGCTCTGAGACTCCATGAATTTCTTCTCCAACTTTGGAACAATGAAAAGATCCCTGGAGACTTAAGGAATGGCAACAACCTGGCTATCTGTAAGAATGGAGACAAGTCTGCATGAGGGAACCATGGAGATATTGTCCTCCTTTCCTTGACAGGGAAAATCCTTACCTGCATCCCCTTGAACCTCTTGCTGAGGAAGTTCTGCTGGAATCTCAATATGTTTTCAGACCATCTCATGGGGTAACTGGCATGATCTTTATTGCCCACCAGGTCCAAGAAAGCGTTAGGAACAGCATCAGGATTGTATATTTCCTTCATTGACCTCACTATGACATCTTCTGATCTGCAAGAGAGTGAAAATTGCAACCTGTGATGTAGATGGTTTGCAATGTCTCATGTGATTGAATAGTTCAGCCCAAGATTTGCATGCTCTGTGGCAGTGGTTGCAAATGTATATGTCATGGTTGGGTGGTTGGGGAGCTGCTTGCTTTGTAAAAACACTTTTCTCTTCAAGCTGTTGGAGCTAATTCCTGTCATGAAATTTAATGCCCTGGTGGAGGTAGCCATGTCATTTGTTCTGATTGCTTGCCAAGGTTTCCCATTGACCAGGATCAGTTCCAAATACCTTCATATTTTACTTTCATGTGTTTTTACAGCAGAGCTTGGGGCATCCTGTTGTTCTTGTTCTCTCCAATAATTCCCCATATAGCATGTCCTTCAGTGTATGTCCATCTTGCAATCTACACAGATGGTCTAGCCAGTGCAGTCATCTCTGTCTGAGTAGGGCTGTTACACTTGGTAAATTTGCCCTTTGAAGAACCTCTGGGTTCTTTATCTTGCCATTTGATGCTAAGTATGTGGTGTAAACAGTACAGGTGAAACCTTTTCTCTTGATGTGCATAAATTGTCCATGTTTCCCCACTATACATGAGTGCCAAGTATGCAAGCTTTGTACACTAGCATTTTGGTCTCAGTGGTAAGCTTTGAGTTGTTCTATTCTCTTTTAGTTAGTCTGCTGAAGATGGTGGTAGCCTTTCTGATGAGAACATTAAGTTTTTCATCCAGTGAGAGGTTGGTGGTCACTGTAGAACCAAGGTAGCTGAACTTTTGGGCTACTTTGAGCTGGTTCTCATTAAGGGTAATTGATGGATCTTGTGGGACTCCCTGTCTTCGTACAACTGTTTTCTTTATGCTGATAATGAGAGAAAATGCCTGACAATCTCTTGAAAGATAAACCATGAGTTCTTGTAGTAGGTCTACATTGTGGGCTGTAAGGGCAGCAGTGAATAGAAGCTCCCTGATAAACACCTTTCCAACTTTAGTTTTTGCCTTGAGTCATGACAGATTGAAGAGTTTCCCATCCAATCTTGTGTGAAGGTATGCTCCACCTTCCATATCTTTAAGCACACAGTTCAGGAGTACCAAGAAGAAGATTCCAAACAGTGTAAGGGCAAGAACACATCCTTGTTTCACTCTGCTTTTTATCACAAATCTGTCCAAAGTGGACCCATCAAACTGAACAGTTCATTGCATGTTGTCGTGGAAGAAACGTATAAGACTTAACAGGATTGGTGGACATCCTCTGTTCTAGTACTGCAAATCGGCAGTGTTGGGTCATGTGTGAACGTGCTGAGGGTACACTCTATGCCATCTTCCAGGTCGTTGATGAAGACATTGAACAATACCAGCCCTGGATCTGACCCCTGGGGCACTTCACTTCATATTGGCTGCCAACTAGACATCAAGCCATTAATTACTACTATTATTTCTTCTTCCTATACTTTCTGAGGTTGCCAGGTTAATTAACTGCTGCCCAGCATTCAGCGTGGACCTTTTACAGGTTGTACCGCTTATGGTCATAGCGGTAGCAGGTTTTCAGTCATGACCTGACTTCACTAAGGCCTTTGATTCCATCAGTTCCAAAGCCATGTAGAAAGTACTGTATGGATTTGGATGCCCTTAAAAATACATCAAGGTCCTGAGGCTTCTTTATGATGAGATAACTGAAAACGTCCTATGTAGTACATCAGAGACAGATCCATTTGTTATCTAAACTGGGGTCAAGCAAAGATCTGTCATCACTTCAACTCTGTTCTCCATTTTTTTTTGACAGTCATCTTGATTCACATTAAGGACTGCCTTCCTTCTGGAATTGACATAGAACACTGAATGGATGTAGGGCTCTTCAGTCTAAGATATTTTTAGTCAAAGACAAAAGTACTCAGAACAACCACCCATGACCTTCAATATGCTGATGACTGTGCCATCCTTGTGCACACTGAGGAAAATGTCCTGACTGCACTATAACTTTTCAGAGAAGCCTATTGATCTTTAGGCCTCTCTTTCAACATTTGAGAAGACTAAAGTGTTCTATCAATCTGCCCCAGGCCATGAATGTGACCCCCTTCCTCAAATTACTATTGAAGAAAAGACTCTTGAGATAGTCAAGCACTTCCCTTACCTTGGTAGACACCTCTCTCAGTGAGAGAATGTTGATGAGGAGATCCAGCACAGGATCCAGTGCGTAAGTGCCTGCTTTGGGAAATTGCTTCATTGTGTCTTTATACATTGCAATCTCCAATCCAGGTCTACAATGCAATGCAGCCATCAACCCCACTCTACTCTGTGGATGTGAAATTTGGGTGACCTACCATTGTCATTTCTAGAACCTGGAGATATATCACCAACAATGCTTCTGGAAAATCCTTACGATCAAATGGTAAGATCGCAACACAAATGGCAGCATCCTTGCTGAAGCCAGTGTTACCAGCATTGAGTTGGTGATTCTCAAGCACCAAATTCACTGGACTAGATGCTGCGTGTGGATGCCTGACTCAGTTCCCAAAACACGTGCTGTATTCCCATCTTACTAATGGCCTGAGATCTTGCAGTGCCCAAGGGGATATGCTACAAGGACCCCTTCTTCATACCTCAAGAAAATGGATGTCAACATCAAGAGCTAGGAGGAGCTGGCTGTTGATGAACTCCAATGGAGCTGCAACCTCAACCAAGCGGCAGCCTGTTTTGAGGTAGATCATCTTGCCCTTGAAGCCGACAAGAGAGAATAGAAAAAAGAAAAGGAGACCAATCCTAGCCTATGGCTTACTTTCCCCAATGGCTCAAGGATTGGACTCTTAAGTCCCCTCAAGAGCTATCAGTGAGCCATCGTAGAGATCATCCTTGAACTGAGAGATTGCTGCCACTGCCATTATTTGCCCACTAATTATATAATGCTTCTATTTCCCACACCGGAGCACTTGGTAACATTTTATCAGTCTAATATTGCTTTGTATTGTTTTAAATTAAATTTGTTGTTGACCTAATGCCATGCTTTCAATAATTGTAGTACAACAACTGGCAGCCTCTGCCTGCAGTTCAGGCATGTTAATCATAGAGTTGGAGGGACCTCTAGGATCATTGGTTGCAACGCCATAACTGATGCAGGCTGCACTCTTACTAAATCATCCAAGACAAATGCCTCTTCAACCTCTTCTTGAAAATCTGCAATGAAAGAGATTCCACAACTTCCCTAGGCAGCTTGTTCTATTCTCTTGCTCTTTGTACTGTTAGGATTTTTTTCCCTATGACTTAATCTAGATCTGATTTACTGGAATTTAAACCCATTGTCTTGTCTCTTTCCCTCTGTGGCAAGGGTAAATACTTGTTCTTCCTCTTCTTTATGGCTGTCCTATTTTTTAAACTTGCTCCCTAATCTCCTTTTCTCCAGAGTGAAAAGACTTTTCTCAACCTTCCATTGCACATCTTTCATTTCAGCCCCTTTGTAATCTTGGTCACTCATTGTTGGATGCTCTCCAGTTTTTCTACATTCTTCTTCAAATGTGATACCCAGATCTGGTAATGGTACTATTGCTGAGGCCTAACCAGCACTGAGTAGCACGTCACCTACCATGTCTTGCACGCAAAATTTGTGTTGATGCAGCCCAAAATTGCATTTGCTTTTTTGTGACAGCATCTTATTTGTTACTCATGTTAAGGTCATGGTCTACTATACCCATCAACCCTTCTTAGCAGTACTACATGCGTAGCCAGTTAGACCCTATTCTATATATGTGCAGAATGTGGGTTTTAAGTCCCAAGGTGTAGCATCTTATCCTTGTGTTTACTGAATTATTTTTCTTCCTAAAGCCTATGTAAGCAGGTTACCTAGCTTGTGAGTTTCCACAGGACGGATTTGCTCCATGAGGAGCTCCTCAGTCAGTCCTCCCAAAAAAGGCAGTCTTTGAGTAGCCAACACATAAGCAAATAAGTAAACAAAACAAAACCCTTCTGTCCAGTTCTGGACAGTAGGTGGGGCGCCTGGAACTTCCTGGATAGCGAGCATTTTCTGTTCATAGTTTGCCTACTACCTCTATTATGAAGAGTACAGAGAGAAGACCATAAAATAGGCCTGGTTCCTTTGGGCACCTATACACATGCTGGACATGGTAATTAGCATGCATCAGAGCAAACTCAGTTAATCAAGTCTGCCGGACTGTGTTAATTAACAAACTCCAGCAGCATCAGTGTGGCATCTATTCAGTATCCCTGCACTTCAAAATGGCAGCAGGGGCACTTGAACTAAAGGTCATTGACCAAGTTTTAATTAAAGCACCCCGGCTGCTATTTTGAAGCACAGGATACTGAATACATCTGATGCTGTGGGCACTTTAATTTGAGCAGGTCTCAGAGCTGCTCTAGCACCCACCCCCACCCTGGAGCACATTATTAGACAGCACCTTTGAGACTAGCAAAGCCAAGTAAAGCCGAGTGGACCACATGACCAGGAGTGGGGAGTGGCCTGGAAGGATGAAAACTCACGTCACAGAGGGGGCAGAGTCAGTGGCAGTGGGGCCCTGACTGAGGAGAGAGTATGTTGCTTGCCTGGAGGAGAGCGGACCCTTCCAAACCCAGAAGGAGCCCCAAAAGGGGGAGAAGATTCATTGGAGTTTTCTTTCATTGCCAGTTGGATCTGGAGTAGTTAAGAGTCTTTGCTTCTTCTAAAGTCACACTTCAGGTTCCCTCCTTCATGTAAAATCTCCATTTCAGTTGAAATTGCTTCATGCTGCTTTTTGCCTTATAGAGTTACTGTGGCACTGGGGATATTTCATATACCCCTTGTATCATTGTCCATAGGGTTGGCACTGCATTGTCAGTCCATCTCACCTTCTTGCTAGGTTCCTTTAGTTTGAGCCCATGCACTTATTCAGCACTTGTGGCCGTCACTGTTTTGATCCTTTCTCTGGGTAGCTCATCTGCCATCAATACTTGGAGGCATTTCTACTCAGTTAGATCTGTTTCTCTGAACATTCTCTCCGGCAAACTGGAATCATATGTCCCACAGACGATCCTGTTTCTGATTAGCGAATATTTTTTTGTTTCCAAAGTTACACGTGGATACCAGAGTTCTCAGCTCTGTAATGTAAGTACTTCTTCCCACTCTTGCTTCTTGGTTTCAGATTAAACAAACCAATATCTGTCTACAGCCTCATTCTGTCCGAGGTCACAGTGCCTGTCAAGCACCATTATCAGCTGTTCCCATGATATGGGCATTATTCTTGGCAACAGGGGTTACACTCTCTTTTTGGCCTTTTTCCTGAATGAGATAGTGAAAGGGCTTTACCTTTATTTTCTCATCTTTATCCTCCATGGTCAGTTCTGCCCCAGAATGAACTGTTGCTTCCGCTGTTTCTGTAGTTATGCAAGGGTCTTTTGTCTGGCAATCCCACCTTCCTAAGAGAGCTAGTTTCTTTCGGCTGCCTGTTTACTCTGTTTCTAGGTGCAGCTTTGTTCTGTATTTAGTCACATGCTATAGGCCTTGTTTGATTGACTGCTCTCACCATATTATGTGTTGGCAATGACATGTGAGGATTCCATATTACTCAAACTCAACTATTTATTAAGAGAGCTATTTACATTGGTAGCAACTGCAGCTAAGAGTAATGACATAAACACATGAACTGTCTTCCTGATGCCTTCTCCAAACTCTTCTCTCCTATGATGTGGGCTTCTCCTTCCAAGATCCATGCAGGTTGCTACACCTCCATATAATGTCTAAATCAGCCTGCAAAATCAATGGTCCTTTGTGTTGCCTTTTTGGACTGCTTAAAAGGCAGACTCCAAAGTGGTCCATTTTGTTTACATGGTTTCTGAGATGAGTCTTTTTTTGCACTCCAAGCCTAATTCTGATTTTGCTTATACTGGTGTAATTCCCTTTACTTCAGCAGTGCTACATTTATACCAGGGCAAGAAAGATCCTAAGTATTACCTTTAAGTCCACCTGCTCTGACAAGCAATGTCCAAATGCCTTGATTTACCTCCTGAACTCTTTTAAGAATTAGAATAATGTAATTGTGTATGTGGCCTCATGTAAGTTTTTCCCAACTTTACAGAAGGAATTATGTTGATATAATTTATATGATCAGCACCTGAATTCTATAACTGCACAGACTGAGGCATATTGTGTATGAATCCCAGGTAGAGTGGGATTCATACACAATACCTTGCCTTCACTAATTCCAGAACCATCATGGTACTATTGAGAGAGAGTGAACATAGGTTACTTCATTTCAAACCTGCTCACACACTGCGGGTTCAAAATTAGGAACAGCACTCCAAACTTATAGGATTTGTTTTTCATTTAAAGTGGGAAGAAATGCCAATGTGGGTTGCTATGGAAAGCAGAAATCCTTAAGTTAGGAATGTATGAGCCCTTAGCTGCAGCAAGGCAGTGTGTACTTTACTGAGTAGGGAGAGTGGAACAAAAGAGTATACACATCTTGGATCCAACTTAATAGCACCATATCTACCAACTACTGACTCCCATAGAGAAAACAACCATCCTTTCCTATCATGGGTAGGAAGAACAATTCAATTCCTTGCCTCTTCCTCATATGTCCTTCTTTTTCTTCTTTCATATGGCATCAGACATCAGCCTTCAAATCCATGAGCCACCGTCTGGTACTCTCACTCAGATTCCATCCAGCCTGTCTGAGCATTTGTAAAGATTGCAGCTTTCAATTAAGCGCTGCGCTGTTTGCTGGACACTGCGTTCACACAGGGGGCTTCCCAAGATGTTTATTTTGTGAAGTGTTTTGAAACATCTGTATCCAGATCCCAGTCTATTCAGCTTGACTCATGATTCTCAAAGTCATGCCTTCTGCCTAGGACCTCTGGAGCATATGTTGACAACATTTTATAGAAGCAGGACATTGGCAACTGTGGTTCCCCTGCTTCACCTGTGGCCGGTTAGGGTGTTAGGTCTATGTTGTGTCAGGGGTGAAGGTAGACTTATATAGAATTTACATTGTGGTTGAATGGGATCGTTTAGCTAGGGATGATCCTGCCTCAGGCAGGGTGTTGGACTAGATGATCTCTGGAGATCCCTTCCAGTCCCACTTCCAGTCCAGTCATATATATAAAACCTGTGCGATTTTTTTTGAAGGAACCTTTTTTATTTTTGAAATTTATAACTGAGTTACTAAGGAAGAAATTAGTCTGGGGAGGGGTCACTTTTCTAATCTTGGCGTTTGGCCGCCATCTTTAAAAATGGTGGCCATGACTAACAAAATGAATAAATGTTGATATTTTGGTACGCATGAAGCCAATTTTGATTTTCTAAATGACTTTAAAAAGCAGGTATTGCAGCAACCTACAAACTTTCTTTGTCTTTTGATAAGCAATGTTTGGCAGGTCTAAGAGCCCCTTACAGCATCTTTCCCAGGATACATGGAATAAACTTGTACCAAAAGCTCAAGAGTGGAAGGACATAGACACAAGTTACACAAGTAACTTACACAAGTGTAATTTGTGGGGAATCCTTGAAAGGAAAGAACACTTGAGATTCCCTTGGCAATAGGTTATCTGTAAAATTTCACTGAATTGAAACAGATAGTGCTTGGAAAACTTTCATAGGTGCAGTCCAATATGTTCAAGATTATGAAAAAAGGAATAATTTGTGAGCCTTAGTTACTTACTGTAACAGTGGTGGTGGAATACTGAAAGTGGCAGCGTTGGATATATGTTATCATAAAGACTGCTGGAAATCATGTTTGCAGACCCGTTTATAAGCACGCAGGAGAAACTAAAGAAGAAGATTGCCGACAATGGCAAAAATATGTAGCGGAGAAAAAGAACAAGGCTTTTCAGCAGCTCTGTGCTTTTCTTGTTGAAAGTCTAGAAATCTGCAAAGAGGTATATACACTTTGAGACATAATCTTCAAGTATGAGGAACTACAAAGAGATTTGATGATCACCAACAAAGGAACCTGAAATACTTGTGATGACAGACATGCTGTATGATCTCTGCACAAGAAGCTTGAAGATCATTTTGGAAAAGACATTGGTTTTCTGTGCAAGTATTACAGAAATGAATCATCCATAGTTTATTCCCCCAAGCACAGAGGAGAATATGTTGAAATTGCAATGAATAGTTGGGGTATAGGCACTTCAGAACTGATAAGAATGTAGCCAACCTGCTTTACTGCAAGTATCAGATGGAGGCTGAAATCCCATAGCCATGTGGGATCAACAAACTCAAAGATGACAACACACCCAATGACATTCACTGTCTTGTGGCATTCTTGCTAATCCTCATTCTACATTTGAAGAAAGCCACACCCTGGTTGCAGAATGATTACAACCAACTGTACATTTTCTCTTGGAGGGACTGTTGCATCTAATCACGGGAAAGTGAGAGCTAATGCAAGTCACACTATCTATGTATGGTCACAAAATGATGGGTAATAAGGAACTCATCCAAATCCTGAAGGAAATGAAACAACAATTCTTATAAGGAAGTTTTTGATGAACTTTCATCATGGGCACTACAAAAATGCTACAAATCTGACCATAGTTCAATACTTTCAGTGGGCACCACAATCAATCCAGCATGGTCAGTTGTGCCTAAGTGATATTGCTTCAGGTCAGCCTTTTACTGTTGTCATGGATAATGATGATTTCAGTGAAGATAGGTTAACAGGCTCCGAAACAAGCCATACAAATATAATTATGGTGTAACCAATTTCATTTCACCAAAAATGAACTATTTCAGATACAATAATGTTGGTTATATCAAAACCTGAAGTTTGGGAAAGTCTAGTCTATGCAGTTATTGCCAAAAACTATGGGAATGGCAAATCACAAGCTCAACTGCAACTATGAAGATTGGAGGTTAGTTCTGAGGCACCTCTGGATAGACTGTGAGGCACCCCTCATCAAGTGTCAGCTCTTAGTTTTCATTTGTTTAACTAAAGAAAAATAATAATAAAGCACTTCTTCTATTAGAGCACTTCTACAAAACATTTTAATATTATGGCTTCCAATTTGCAATCCTTGGGTTTATCATATGAACCATGTTTGCACACATAACAAAGCTAACATTGTGTGGCACCACATGACACCCTTCAAAGGATTTCAAGACACCCCAGAGTGCTGAAGCATGCTAGTTAGGAGTCACTGGTTTACTTGGTGTGATATTTAAAGCAAATAATTTTGTGGTCATGCAAATTAGCTCATAAAAGATGTCTGTTGCTATTTCCAGAAATTTGCCTATGACCACAAACTTCTTTTTCAGGTCATCACACCCAGCAATTGTAGAATGTGGGCCAGAGCTGCTGGGTTTACAGTGGTGGCTCAAAGCTTTTGGCACAGGGCTTAATGAAAGAAGTTGGATGATAGGCAAGAGTAGCCAGTTTTCCAGAGGTTTGCAAGGAGGTAGCTAGCATCTGGGTCCCAGCTGCTAATGCTTTTGTTCCTCCCACTGCATTTTTCCTTGCTCAGGTCCAGCAGGATGAGCAGCAAGACAGAAGATTGCTGCTAGACATGAGTCACAATCAGCACTGCCAACCTGTTGCATTAAAATCTCATGAGTCATGACAGTTTTTCTCTTCAGCCACAAAAACTAGCATTTTTTAATGGATTCTGAGACTCTTGGGTAATAAGTAGATTCCAGAAGCTGGAGCTTAAGAAAAACACCAAATATCACAAGACTTCAGTAAAGTTTCCAGCATTGGCAACAGTGAGCACTTGGAGGCATTCCTCTCACCCAGTGGGAGGGTGGGTGTTACACATTTGTGGGGAGCAAGTTGAGTGTTGTACAGGGGGGCTAACAGTGGGCAGGTTTGGGGCAGGTCACAAAAGTTTTATTACCCCAAGGATGATCATCATTATTTCCTTTCCAACGGGAACAGAAGATGAACCAGAAGGGGAAGCATTTGACATTTTTCAGTACTCCAACTTCTTTTCTTTTTTGTGAGTCTGGAATGTCACACAAGCCCTAATTCTTTTTGTGCATCTCCAAACCATATTAAAAAGTATGAGCTGCCTGCAAGACCCCCAACTCCACAAAGTTCACTTATCCCTAGTAATTATCACTTAATATTTGGCCTGGCATGGCTATCTTTCAGTCTTATGTGGATACATTTATTTGTTTCACTGCTATCTGAACTCCTTTGTGCCATTAGACTGAAACCTATAGTTTATTTTTCCTGGACAGAAGCCTACACACACTGTGCGCTACTTCTGAAATTCCCCCCGTCAGTGGGAAATGTTTTAATATTATGACTGCTAAATATTTTGCCAGACCCTGTGGTCTTCCAGCTTAAGAAAAGATAGGGGAAGAATGGCTGCCTGGCTGACATGTGAGCCTGGGAGACAGGAGACATGAGGTTATTTTCCCATCTGTGCCACAGAGGTGACCTGGCTATTTAATAAAAATAACTCCTGTTTGTAAATATTTCACCTGACTAATAAGAAAGAGTATAAAAACTTGAAATGGTTCTCCAAGTGGAGAGGACCCCATTTCTATCCATCTCAGTACAATCCTTCATAGGCACATAGACCCCCTTTGTAAGATTGAGGCCTAAATAGCTCACCCATATTTCCTAGCCACTTAGCATAATGGATAGACATAACTAACAAGTTCCTCCCTGGTGCTAAGTAATTAAAAGGTTGCTATGAATATTAAGATGTTAAGATGTCTGACTTCTATATTAAGATGTCTGACTTCCTATCTATGAATATGGCTTGCTGATTATATGGCAAACTGTGTCTCATGGGCACTACAGTGATATAATTGAAGGCAGATCTTATAGATGTATGGATACTTAAGATCCCACAGTCATTTCAAGTAATGCAAGACTTGTGATATCCTGTGAAGATTTTAGTTTTTCAGATATTGAAATGGGAACCTGAATCAATGATAGTCACACAGTATAAGTATTTAAGATTGTTTCCATGTTGGTTAGTTAAGACCACAGTTAAATAATAAAATACCATTAGTTTATAGGTTAGCTAACATTTGGTTATAATAAAAAACATGGTACCATTACCTGAGATAAAAATAGAAGAAAAGAGCCCTAAATCATTATTGTAAGTGTGAATGTGTTGGCAATATTTGATATTTGTTAAATGTGTGTGAGTGAAACAAATTAAGTGGGACTGCTAAACTAACATAAGCACTTAATAATTGTGCATTGAATTTATTAGATTTTTCTTGTTTATTTCTTGATACATTTAGGAAAATTACAAACCTGATTCTTTTTTGCATAGTAATATCAATTAGAAGAGGGCCAGGCCTTAAATGTTAAATTCACATATTTACTATGTTTCTTATCTTCCTTGACTACCATAATTTAGTTTAGTATTTGCAAAGTTTTGTACTTATTCTTAATCTAATGCTTTAATCTTTAGATTATAGATTCATAGATGTTAGGGTCGGAAGGGACCTCAATAGATCATCGAGTCCAACCCCCTGCATAAGCAGGAAAGAGTGCTGGGTCTAGATGACCCCAGCTAGATACTCATCTAACCTCCTCTTGAAGACCCCCAGGGTAGGGGAGAGCACCACCTTCCTTGGGAGCCCGTTCCAGACCTTGGCCACTCGAACTGTGAAGAAGTTCTTCCTAATGTCCAATCTAAATCTGCTCTCTGCTAGCTTGTGGCCATTATTTCTTGTAACCCACGGGGGCGCCTTGGTGAATAAATACTCACCAATTCCCTTCTGTGCCCCCGTGATGAACTTATAGGCAGCCACAAGGTCGCCTCTCAACCTTCTCTTGCGGAGGCTGAAAAGGTCCAGTTTCTCTAGTCTCTCCTCGTAGGGCTTGGTCTGCAGGCCCTTGACCATACGAGTTGCCCTTCTCTGGACCCTCTCCAGGTTATCCGCATCCTTTTTGAAGTGTGGCGCCCAGAATTGCACTCAGTACTCCAACTGCGGTCTGACCAGCGCCCTATAGAGGGGAAGTATCACCTCCTTGGACCTATTCGTCATGCATCTGCTGATGCACGATAAAGTGCCATTGGCTTTTCTGATGGCTTCGTCACACTGCCGGCTCATGTTCATCTTGGAGTCCACTAGGACTCCAAGATCCCTTTCCACCTCTGTGCCACCCAGCAGGTCATTCCCTAGGCTGTAGGTGTGCTGGACATTTTTCCTCCCTAGGTGCAGCACTTTGCATTTCTCCTTGTTGAACTGCATCCTGTTGTTTTCTGCCCACTTGTCCAACCTATCCAGGTCTGCCTGCAGCTGTTCCCTGCCCTCTGGTGTGTCCACTTCTCCCCATAGCTTTGTGTCATCTGCAAACTTGGACAGAGTATATTTGACTCCCTCGTCCAAGTCGCTGATGAAGACATTAAAGAGTATCGGTCCAAGGACTGAGCCCTGCGGGACCCCACTGCCCACACCCTTCCAGGTTGAGACCGACCCATCTACCGCGACTCTTTGGGTGTGACCCTCTAGCCAATTCGCCACCCACCGGACTGTGCAGTCATCCACGTCACAGCCTCTTAACTTGTTCACCAGTATGGGGTGGGATACCGTATCGAAGGCCTTCCTGAAGTCTAAGTATACGACATCCACCCCTCCTCCTGTGTCCAGGCGTTTCGTAACCTGGTCATAGAAAGAGACTAGGTTGGTCAGGCACGATCTACCCGCCACAAACCCGTGCTGGTTTCCCCTCAGCATAATCTGCCCTGCCGGGCTCTCACAAATGTGAGCCTTGATAATTTTTTCAAAGACTTTACCAAGGATGGAGGTGAGACTGACTGGCCTATAGTTGCCCGGGTCCTCCTTCCTCCCCTTTTTGAAAATGGGGACCACGTTAGCCCTTTTCCAGTCCTCCGGGACTTGGCCCGTGTGCCACGAGCGTTCGAATATTCCCGCCAGTGGCTCTGCAATGATGTCGGCCAGTGCCTTCAGCACCCTCGGATGGAGCCCATCCGGGCCTGCCGATTTAAAGGCATCCAGTTCTTCCAAATGACTCTGCACCACCTCAGGATCTACGTATGGAAGTCTGGTGCCTTGCTGCTGCCTCTCTATAACCCCAGTGAGAGACTTGTCGTGCCCCTCACTTAGGAACACTGAGGCAAAGAACTCGTTGAGAAGTTCAGCCTTGTCCCCCCTATCTGTCACCAATTGTTTCTGCCCATTTAGCAGTGGTCCTATTCCTCCCTGGGCCTTCCTTTTACTCCCTGTATATCTAAAAAACAATTTCTTGTTGTCTTTTACTTGGGTTGCCATCCTCAGCTCCATGGTAGCTTTGGCCCGCCTAACTGCCTCCCTACAAGCACGAGCAGAGGAGGTATATTCATCTTTAGTGATCTCACCCTGTTTCCACTTTTTATGTGCTCCCCTTTTGGCCCTTAGGCTGCCCTGGATTTCTCTGGTCAGCCATGGAAGCCTTCTGGCCCCTTTCCCTTTTTTGCCTCGCTCGGGGATCGTCTTGCTTTGTGCCCGAAGGATCATTTCCTTTAGGCACAGCCACCCTTCTTGGGCTCCCATCCCTTCAAAACTCCTACTCTGCAGTGCTTCCTTGACTAATCGCCTGAGTGCATTGAGATCAGCTTTCCTAAAGTCTAGCACTTTCACCCTACTAGTTACCTTACCCACTCGCCGTCTTATGTTGAATTCTATTATAAGGTGATCACTGTCTCCCAAATGGCTACCGATCTGGAGGTCCCCTATCATGTCATCTCCCGTTGCCAATACCAGATCCAGTATGGCATTCCCCCTAGTGGGACCATGCACCTCCTGTGTCAGGTGGAGGTCCTGTATACAGGTTAGAAACCTGTGTGAGCGATGGGACCTTGCTGTCTGCGTCTCCCAGCAGATGTCTGGGTAGTTTAGGTCCCCCATGACTACCGCCTCTTTAGCTTTTATGGTCTCCGAGAGTTGCCTCAGGAGCCCCGCATCTATTTCTTCCCCTTGGTGTGGGGGTCTATAGCAGACCCCTACCACCAAATCCCTTTCTCCTTGCCCCCCATGTAGCCTAACCCACAATCCTTCTACTTCCTCAACCTCGGGTTCTGTCTTGATGAGGGTTCATGTATATTGCTCACTGACATAAAGTGCAACCCCACCCCCTTTCTTCCCCGACCTGTCCTTTCTATACAATCTGTAGCCCTCAAAATGTATCGCCCAGTCATGGGCTGAATCCCACCAGGTCTCTGTTAGCCCCACTAAGTCATAGGTGTTTAGTGCAAGCAGGAGCGCTAGCTCATCCTGCTTGTTCCCCATGCTCCTAGCATGAGTATATAGGCACTTGAGCCCTGCGACTGGTGCCTTTGCTGCCCCCCCGCTTCGAGTCCCAAGGGGCCCATTGTTTCTTACCTTCTTGTTTCTTACCTGTTCTGTAGTGCTGGTCTCCCCATGGCTTTCAGGTTCCCAATGCTCTCTTTATTCAGGCTGGGCTGTCCTTGTGGGTGCCACATGGTTTGGTGGTCCACAGCTTCCCCTGCCCTCGTACTCCCCTCCCCCCGATGAGCCTAGTTTAAAGCCCGCTGGAGGAGATCTGCCAACCTAGTAGAAAACACACGCTTACCTTTGGGGGACAGGTGAAGCCCATCCCAGCTGAGCATGTCCCTCATCGTGATGTGCGGGTCATTGTCCAGGAAGCCGAAGCCTGCCTCAAGACATCACTGCCGAAGCCGCCAGTTGGTCTCTCTGATGCAGTTCTCCTGCCGTCTTCCTCGTCCGGTCACTGGTAGGATGGAAGAGAAAACCACCTGTGCACCGAACTCCTTCAGCACGCCACCCAGAGCACTGTAGTCCACCATCAGGTGATCGGGGGTTCTGCTGGCCGGATCATTAGTACCCACATGGACTAGGACCATGGGGTAATAATCGGTGGGCTTGATCCTGGCCTGGATTACCTCCGTCACATCCCGAATCTTTGTTCCAGGGAGGATTCACACAATTAAAAGGAGCCTGCTAAATTTCTTTAGTAATGCTGTAAAAATATGGACTGACAAATAAGTTTTAATTACCAATTACATATTGGTATATAATTACATATACAATACCAATACTCTACTATGGAGCTCTGTCATTGCCTTAAGGCCCCTCCCATAGAAGGTGCTATGGGAGAGCAAAGCATTCTGCTTGCTTGGCGTAACGTTTTTGTGTTCTGAGTTCTCTTGTGCCATCACTCTGTACTGGTTCTGCACAAAGGTCTGCATACTCCCTTAGGCTTGTAATAACACCTACTAGAATACTTTCAGTGATTCTGCTGTTTGATAAAAGCCTCATTTTGTCTCATGTGGTTGGTCTGTCAACAGGGATTTTTCCAAAATACAAAGAGGGTTGGAGCCAGGAGCAGCAGGAATGGTGACATAAGTGCAAAAGAACAAGATGAAGAATTTGCAAAGAGTTGGACACATGTGAAGGCAGCACAAGGGCTGCCTAGCTTCGACAACCCTGCTCCCATTCCAAGTTGATGACTGAATTTGCTAACCTCAGAGGGATGTTGACCATAGCCAAAACTTTCACTCCTAGTGGTCTCCAGTGACTTCAACAGGATACGCACATATGCTCAGAACTTGTATGATTCACAAGTTTACTTAGGTGTCTACATATTGATTTAAGAGCTTGATATAAGGAAGTCATGGCTCAATATTTTACCATAACTTGCACTTTGTGGGATGTATCTATGACCAAGAAGCAATTAGGGCTCAGAGCTAGAATCTGGTTACAAGTTTGTTTAGTTGTGAAGGTAGAAAAAATCTGTACCACATGCAGTAACATCCTATTGCTCATCCACTAATATATTGCTTAGAAGCTTGATAAATACAGTTTCTCACACTGGCAGCAGAGTCCAAGAGGAATAGTAAGATATGTGACAATAATACTGATAAAGTTTCTCATTAGATTCTTCACAAGTTACATATATCAGGTGAAATGAGTAAGAGAATGAGCGAGTGATCACATACAGGAAGTTCAAGCCCAGATTTTCAGTGGCAGTAAGGGGCCTAAAAATTCAGATATGCATCTAGTGAGAGTTCCAGATGCACCTGTGTACAGAGTTCCCATTGATTGCAATAGTAATTAGCAAGGATCCTGGTTTCTCTGACAAAAAGAAATCCCCCCAAAATCCATCTTTTTCTATGATCAAAATGAAATGCCTCTAAAACATAGATGTATATATAGTGATGTTTCATTTTGATCACGGAAAAATGTGCCTTTAACCCGAAACTTGGTGATTTTTTTTTTCATCAGGGAAAACCAGGATCTGTGGTAATTAGATACCCTTATGTTTTTTGTAAAAATCCTGCTGAGCACCTATCGATTAGGCCTGTGCAAAGCAGCTACTATTCGCTTCGGATTCGGCCGATTTGGGGGACAGTGATTCGGTTCAGTGATTCAAATCACTATCCCGATTCGATTCAGCCAAATCTGATTTGGAGATTCGGCTGCTGCTTCTGGGACTTTTCTCCTTTTTTTTTTTTTCTTAAAGGGCCGGATCTGGCACCCATGGGGGGGGGCTGGGGGAGCTGGAGGAGCAAGGGTGGGTTGGGGGTCTTGTGCAGAGCTCCCCATGCAGTGTGGGGCAGTGGGGGACAGTGGGGATCGCCCCCACACCCAGCAGCACCCAGTGAGCACCAGGGCTTTTTTTTAAAGTACTGAGCAGGGGCAGGTGGGGGCAACCATGGGGGCACTGGGGGAGTGGGTGGGGATTGGGGGGGCTGGGAGAGTAGGGGGTTGGGGGGGTTGGCAGGGGTTCCCCCATGGTCCCTTCCCCCCTCCCCCGGCCCCCGCTCCACCACCCCTATTTACCAGTTCGGAGTCAGCTGCATCTCCCTGCTGCAGCCACTGGGGACTGCCCAAATCATTAGACCTCCCAAATCTTTTCCAAAGATTTGGAGAGCTTTGAATTGATTCTGACCTTTAAATTGGTCCCCTGATTCAATTTGGATTTGGAGATTCGGCCACCGAATCAGGCCGTATCTCCTCCAAATCGAATCACCACCCAAAGCTTCACACAGCTCTACTATCTATATCTTTATGTGCTTCACTGTTTTGTTTTAGTATTTTTTTAAAATTATTCTACCCCTCAATGTGGGGGCCTTGTTCTCCAGGAATGACAGTGTTGAAATATGTACAGCTTCTTTGCTATATCAGCAGAAGGATAAGAGAAATAAAAGTATTAAATTGAAGAGAGTACCTTAGATATACTCCACATTCATGGCAGACAAGTGCCTGAAGATAAAGAATAAGAAAATTCTGATTTTAGCCAACAGTAGGGTCAAGTAGGGAAGAGACTTTCCTTGAAAAAGTTCCTCTTTTGATAGAGACAGAGAAACTGACCTAGCAGTCTCAGCAGGGTGTCTTACAATCAAGGTCATGATTTAAGCAACCTTTAGAAAGATTATTGGATGAGGAAGCAATTGTTACAGAAACTATTGTCAAGGCTTTGTGCTTATTGCCTTGTATAGCAGCTGGAGCACAAACTCTGACTTTATCATGTTTTGTACTGTGAGCCCTCTAATGGAGAATCTGCCTATTGGTCTATATTTATACAGGGCTAAGTTCAATGGGACCTCAATATATAGACTAAGGCTTTTGGACATCTTTTTGGTGTAAATGACAAATTGTAGTATTAAAGGCAGAGAGAAAGCTAGTGGTGGTTCAGCTGATGATGACTTGCAGATGTCAAAATATTTTTTCTCATAAATGAATGCTGTCCCAGAGATTTTCAAAGCACTAGAGGTAAGAATATAGTGTGTTTTCACTGGTTGTGAAGAGGAGTGGGACTATGTCATTAGGATTATGTAAAAAGATGAATGAACTATTACTTGTATAGTATCCACCAGAGATGCTTTGGCATTGCCATAGATCTATTAGTATGCTGCACTTCTCATTAGAGGTGCACCAATACATCAGTCCAATATCAGATCGGTACTGATATAAATAAAATTGTCTATATCAGCATGATGGGGCTGATAATTTGGCTGATAAATGCCCATGCTATGCGCAGCCATTGTGCAGCATGGAGCAGAGCCAGCAGCATGGAGAGCTACCTCCAGCTGGTAAATCAGAAGGGGAGGGGGGAGGGAAGGGGTGTTGGGGGGGCAGATCAATGCCTACCATGGTGAGGGAGGGGCAGAAGCAGGTGCTGCCCAGCTAGGGTGGGGTGTGGGGCAGAGACGTGGCTTGTGGGGTGATTTTGGGGGTCAATACCAATAGCCAATATTAAAAGAGGCATATCAGCCGATACCAATCCAACATCCCAGCTGCCATCAGGTAGTAAGTCTGGTGTGGTAGAAGGGGGAGGGAGGAGGGAAGGGTCATGGGGGGAGCAGATCAAGGCCCCTCATGGTGAGGGAGGAAAGGGGCAGGGGTAGGCACTGCCCAGCTGGGGGGTTCTTGGGATGGAGGCACAGCTTGCTGCTGCTTGCACCCCAGGAGGGTGCGGTGGTGTGCCCCCAGATCCGTGTGGCACAAGGTGAGGTGCAGCTGCTGGGTGGAGCCAGCACTGCGTGGGGATTTTCTTGCTAGGCTCAGACTAGGCTCTGGCAGTGCTGGAAGGAGGCTGCAGCCACCCCAGATTTCACCACAGCTCAGCTCCCTGTCCTGTGCCACCACCTGCCACAGCCCTGGCTGAATGCCCCTCCTCCACCCATGCGGCAGGAAAAGCCAAATTGCTCCAGGTGATGGCTGGGAGGGGAGCTGTGGTGAAATTTGGGGTGGCTGCAGCCTCCTCCCAGTGCTGCCGGAGCCTTTTCCAAGACCAGCCCCCAGCAAGAAAAGCCCCGTGCAGCACTGGCTCTGGATCCACCCCATTGCTGCAGCCCACCACGTGCTGTGCAGATCCAGGGGTACATGCCCCCCCACCCCCACCCTCCTGGAGTGCAAGGAGCAGCGGGAGCTGCCCTCAACCCATGAGCCATGCCTCTGTCCCACCCTGCCTCCCAGCTGGGCAGCACCTGCCCCCTCCCTCCCTCACCACAGGGGGCCTTGATCTACCGCCCCATGCCCCTTCCCTCCCCACTCCCTTTCCACCACACTGAACTTACCTGATGGCTGCTGTATTGGATATCAGATTGGTATTGGCTGATATGCCTCTTTAAATATCAGCTATCAATATTGGCCCCCAAAATCTCTATCGGTGCACCCCTACTTCTCATGTCTGCTTCTGAGGACTTCCATACCACAGTAGTATTTTGGAGAAGCCATTAGAATACAATAGCTGACCAGATCCTCCTTTTGCCTAAACAATGCTTATTCTATTGGAGAGTGGGCAAAATAAGAGAAGTGGTGGTGTCATCTAAATCCTGCCTTGTCCAACCTCAGAATAATTGTGGGACTTGCCATAAAGCACAATGAGGATACTCACAGTGCCCTGTAAGACACATGACCAATTGTATTAGTCCTGCTTAGCACATCATCTCCTGTGACTGGGGAATTTGCAGGCTGTGCTTTTGACAAGATCTGTGTGTTATACAGCCACCCTCTATCCAGTGTGTATTCTGAACCCTTGTTGAGTTTAGCAGCTGCTTTGATGACTTGCCTCTCACCAACAAAGGTGGAGATGCTGCTGGCTGCTGCAATGAACTAGCACCTGTTGTGGTAAGACTGCTTTACCAGCACATGGCTGGTAAAAAAGGCAAAATAGAGGTCTCTTTGGAGATTAATATAACCAAATTCATTCATCTCTTTGTGTTCTGGAGACCTTCTTCTGCTTTTATTTTTATCATTAAAAGGATGCTCGCACAAGACAAAGAGTCAGAAGCATCAGTGCCTAGCAGACAGACAGCACATTTACCAGCTACATTGCCAGGATTCTCTTGCATACACGTTATGGTGTTTTAACGTAACTGAACAGCAGTTGCATTCAGCTGCTCCTTTGCATGGAAAACCCATCTTCAAAAGAATGGGTGGGCATGACCCCATTTCTCATTTTGTTTCCCATTACTTTAATTGTATATATATTGAGCATATCATCTATCATGGAAAATTGTTTTAGTCTCTGTAACATCTCTGGGATGCTACTGTGGAAAAGATGAATGCAGCCACTGGTGTAGCTCTTGCACACAGAATTTACTACTAGATTATACACACATTAAGATCACAAATTTCAGTTCTGGCTGCCTAACATTAAGCTGCTAAATCTACTAAAATCAGGAGGAGCTGCAAGTCTTGAACCCTTTTCAGACTTACTTTTATTTTGGTGCCTAAATTTTGCCTTTACTAGCTAGACACTCATACTTGACATGTTTTGTCCTGAGTTCATTTATCCTGTAAGTACCCAAGTTCTGTCTACCAATTCTTTCTGTACATGTTGTTGTTCATTCCACTTGGCTTATTCCTTCTCTTTTGGACCAAACTTTCAACTCTGCCTTTTTGATTTTGAAAGGATCTCTTAGTATCTATCTCCTGGTTTATTATGCACATACTTATCTTTAGCTTGAGTGAAGTAACTGTGTTACACAGCAATTATGTGTACCTGTGTTGTTGAGGTAACCATTACCAGTAACTTCTCTATATATCCTCATTTACCTTCATGTAATGCCCTGGAGAAAATCTTTCTTTGAGGCCAAGGATAGAAGGTTTGGGCAGTTATTCCTGTTGATAAATTATTCAGTCAGTTTCTCTGTCTAATCCTCTAACTGTCTGTGTGCAATCTACAGATATCAGTCCCAAATTCCTTTATACGCTGCCTTTATACACATGTTAACAATGGGGAAAGTAGGGGAATGTTGCTTTCAAACTCACTCTCTAACTCAGCTGCTGTTGTTGGCATAGCTTGTTCCTTTTCTACTCCGTGATTTCCTCTTACTGGAGTTTGTACATGCCTCTTCACAGTGCACAGCAAAGTTTAATTTTTCACCTTGCAAAGTTTAAAGGAGAGGCAGGAAAATATTTAATTGCTGGGAAAATAACTGTTACAGCAATTTCACATTTTACATTTTTAAAATTTTTTTGTAAGTTCTTGAAGGTGAAGATCTGTTTTCAATGATGAAATCTACAACACCCAGGAAAAACAAAATGCTGGGAAATGGCAAAGTACTAAACACTGAGTTCCTCCTGATACTCTTGTTCAGGGACATAAATTATTCACTTCCCTTGAAATGGATAGTGTTTAGTCTCTTAAGTAAGCAGATGTCCTCCTAAGATCCTTATAGATCTCAGTCTATCCACAGGGGACAAAGTTATCCATGAAGAGGTTCAGCACTTCATTTACATTTCTTGAGCTCCTCTCTTTCCCATGGTAGCCTGGGGTGTGTGTTTTGTGGCATGTGTATACATTGGCTTCTTCCAAATGGTGAGACTGTGAGGGCAGAGATAAGCCTAGCATTTGCAAGCAGGCCTCAAAACTTTTTTTTTTTTTTTTTTTTTGGGGGGGGGGGGTGCAGGCATTGCAATCTTTCAAAATGCAGCTAACTCCTGCCTGTTGCTATCACATTATTACTCACAAGGCCTGCCCAATGATCATGAAGAGACCTACTGAGAACAATGCCTTTGGAGGCAACTCAACTTACCGATTTACATAAGCATGTGTATTTGTGCCAAGTATTTTTGGGGTGGAAAAGATAGTTACATTGCTCCACTCTTCTGCTAGAAAATAGAACCCAACTCCCTGCCAGCTCTTTTCATCTGTAGTGACCAGTTTATGTCAGTCACAAGGCAGGATAGAGTGGTACCTTATAGACTAATTCAGAGAGTCGTAAGCTTTTGTAAGCAACAGTGTACTTCATAGCACCTGATTAAGTAAGCGGTTGCTTAAGAAAGCTTATGCTTCTCTGAATTCATCTATAAGGGTGTTTATAGATGTGCTCCAGGAGTTGGATGGAAGGGGGTGCTTTAATTAGAGCAGCTCCAAGAGCCACTGTAATTAAAGCACCCAGAGCATCACATGTAATAGTGTCCCCATGGTGAAAAATGGTGGTGGGGGCCCTTTAACTAAAGCTCATCAAACGAGCTTTAGTTAAAGTACCCCTGCTGCCATTTTTCAGCACAGGGATGCTGATGCACATGGCACTAGATTCTGCTGGAGTGTGATAATTATCATGTTCCAGCAGACTCAATTAATTGTAATTATAGCCCATTGGAGCAGCCTCTCTGGTTCATTAAGGTGCCACTCTACCCTGTTTTCTGCCTGACATTAGACTAACACAGCTATATGTGTTTATATTAGTTCAAATCCAGTTTTGTAAGGGAGAAAAAAATAAAACCCAATCTTTTCTAGTTCCTTTAAATCAGAAAAAAGCCCATGGCAATGATATTAAACAAAGGTTGGGAGTAGCAGGGACTTCATTTTCATAGCATTTCCTGATTGGGCCTGTTCCTTCAACAGCATGTCTAGGAGCACGCTCTTGAGAAGTGGGCTTGTACTCCAACCCCCCTATACCATACAGCTATGTGTGTGTGTGTATACCAGTGAGCTGTACATGCAATGTTATAGTATATCTCAATACTAATAGTGTCCACAATAGCACTGTTTATGTCACTGCAAACTATAAAAGAAAACAGGCACAGAGTTAAGGGCCTATATTTTTGGAAGAAATGAGGAGCTTAGCCACACAAAAAGTCTGTGATAGAGCCAGGAATAGAACCCAGATTTGATATACTTTCATAATGGACAGTGTAATATAGGTGTATGACTTCTATACATTTTAATGAGAATGTGGCTTCCAAATCTTCAAAAGTAACATTTTCAGAAACATTTCAGGACATTTTCACAAGTGACTGAAGGCATTTAGGTGTCTAAATTGACTTTCAATGGGATGGAGGCCTTGAAATCACTTACAGGGGTGTAGGTTGTAGCCTTGTTTGTCTCAGGACATAGGCAGACAAGGTTCTTTGGGTGAATATGCTATCTTTTATTAGACCAACTTAAATAGTTGGAAAAAAAAAATTATAGCAAGCTTTCGGGTTTAAAAACCCTTCATCAGGCTGAGGAAGTCTCTGCAGTTGGTGTGTGCTCTTCCTGGATGTTCCCCTAAATCAAATAAATTAAACCAGAAAGCTTGCTATAACATTTTTTCTCAACTATTTAAGTTGATCTAATAAAAGATATCATATTCACCCAGAGAACCTTGTCTGCCTTGAAATCACTTAGGTGCTTTTAAGATTTTGATTAGTATTTAGCCTTGAAAATGTTTATACAAATCACCTCATTCATAGTGAAGATTTTAAAATACGAGGTGTAGGATGGTAAAATCATATAAATAAAGCAAACTTTGTTTTTCTCTTCTTCTGTTTGCAACCTCCTCCTTCTCGTCTCAGTCTACAATGGGTTGGCCATGCTGCTCACATCCATACAAGTGGGAAAGTGTGTCTTGGGAGAGCTAAAAGCCTTTGAGGCATCATGAAATGCACGCAGCACACATGGATCCACGAACTGCACTGCATATTTGCATCATGGCAGCAAAACTAGATGCTAGAAAATCCCAGTATCTAAATCAACCATGGGAAAAAAATGTGGGGCAGCGCACATGGCTATAGTGTGCATCACTCAAAATTGGAGACTGGCCAGCCAAAGCTATGCTCTGGCTGCCAGCCAGGCTCCATGCACCCAGATTGCCACTGCTGCAGCCCTGGGAGGCCCCCAGGACTCCAGGTAAGATTGTTGGGGCAAGCCCAGGTGCTGGCCCCAGCTTCCCCTACCCCACCTGGTGCAGTTTGCTGTGTGCCAAACCATGCGTGCAGGGGCATTCCTCAGGGACAAGTAACAATGGCACAACTGTGTGCCACTGCTATTTGTCCCTGGGAAAATGCATGTTTCGCATATCTGGATGGATCCCCAGTGGCCAATAGTCCTCCTACTTGGTAAAAATGAACTTCTGTGTTACGTATAACCTTACAGAAAATGACTGCAAGTTCACCACAAACCACAGCTATGAAAGCAGGAATTTACAATGGTACAAACACATGATTTAGTGTTTACATGTAGTCAAACCCTTTACACGTTTGCACCTTGCTGTCTGTGAACAAGCCAGGAGAATGATAAAATGTGCCAATAGTCCATGGAAACTGAAATTGCGAGGGTTCTTGCAGATCTAATTAAAAAACACCCTCTCTATGTTTTTTGATTGCTGACTTTTATCCATATGTAAAGCTGAATACTGACCCTGTTGAACTCAGTGGGAGTTTTGCCATTGACTTCTGTAGGGGCAGAATTTGATCCATAGAGATGTAAATCCCCTGTAAATGGTATCCTAATAATCACCAATGACTCATTTGTAATTAGACCTTGTGATCTATTTTTAAAAAAAATCCCATTCTACTTCTCCATCGTTAGTGCCCCTTAAGCTTATTACTTAAAAAAAAAAAAAAATCACCTAACAAATTAGCTCTGTAAATGCCACTGAACACTTCCTTTTTTTTTAAAAACCACAAAACTTCTCCCCCTGTCCTTCCAACCCCCCCCCAAAGTACCTGATGCTGCCAGTAATTATGTGCTACATGATTTTTATTGCAGTGCAATTTCTTACCAATGTTTTTGTGGGTGGTACAAAGTATTTGAGCAGGTTTTCAAACAAGTCAGAAATTTATTAAATATTAGTGATTGTTATTACAGGTTGTGTTTTATGATCTACAGTTGATTTATTTGAACAGAAAGCAAAGGGAAAACATATTGTAGCACTTCCAGCACTCACATGGCATTGTTTCACAGTGCAAGGTGGGCCTCCCAAGCCAAAATAGGATTTTCAGTGGCCAATGAACAAAAAATGACTAATGCTAAAGAAAAAATAAAGTGCTGGTAATACTGTTGTGCCTAAAGCTAAGTCACTGTAGCCATACTTATACACCTAAATCACTTGATACAATTTCCTGACAAACCAGGAAAAGGTTTTTGCATGCAAAAGAAGAATTTGTGTTTACCTCTATTTTAGCATTACTTTTTGCCTCAAGGTGGATAGGACTGGGCAATAGATCTCCACTCTTCTGGAGAAGAGATTAGACACTGACATGCCTTGTCCTTCCATGCAGCTGCTGGAGATGATGGCAGTCAGGAAACAAGTTTTATCTGCATAGAGACTGGTGAACTAACAAGTTGCAAGGCTTTATAGGGTTTTCAGATTGTAAGGTCCCAAAGAACAAACTCTATTGCTTTGATTTCGTGCCATCCGTGTAGGCTCATGTCAACAGGCAGCATAAAATGGTTCTTTATTTCATGACAAAACCCCATAGTCTTTTTTCTTCATTTAAATTTCTCTCTCTCAAAATCAGTGAAAAATGTCACTGCTCCAGACATAGAGGAAATAGACCTCCATGACCATTCTTGAGTTGCATGAGTAGAGCTGGACCAAAATGGAAACCCACTCGAATTCATGGTAAGGTGATGAGGGGCGATTCTAATGCAAAAAATACTTTGTCTAAATTAAATCAGGACCTGCATTCAAACACTATCTCCCCTTCACTTTCCTTCTGCAATGCCCCTGTTCCCTACATCAGTGTTTCCCAACCAGTGCGCTGCGGCACAAAAGCGTGCCGTCAGAAATGAACAGATGTGCCCATGGCAATGAGCTACAATAGGTATGAGGATGGGGAATGCCTTAACAGGTGTGCCGTGGAAAATGTTTTTAATATAAATGTGCCTTTGGCTGGAAAAGGTTGGGAAATGCTGCCCTACATTGTGGAAACCCAGTGTTCACAAACCCAGTGGTATTCTGGGGAACTGTATGTGAGTGATTTAAGAGATTTGAAGCCTTTGTTTTAGGGTCTAGACTGGATGGACTTCAGAGACTCATCTCCTCAGAAAGGACTCAGGCAGCAGGTCTAAAGCCAAGACGATGACTTATGAGAACAGACTGAGCAACAGAGACCTACACTTCGGCCTAGCTGACTTAGAAATTCATGGAAACTAGTAGATTTAACCCACTCACAACAGCCTTGTGACCATGGTACTGAACCAGGTTGTGACAGATGGTATCCCTGGATCTAAGTTTAAATCCTGGGTTTTAATGCTTAACTAGTCGATTGAGAGGAATATTTAAATTTATTTGGTAAATTGAAAATATGGGGAAACTTTGTTTTCAGGCAGGCTGATTCCAAGGCACTAATAAAATGGCTAAAATGATCTAAGTTGTCAATAGGGATTTAATAATTTCTTGCTTATTTCTAGTCAAATCATAGAAGTGACTCCAGAAGCACATAGGCTAGAGAAAATCCATAAAGCTGATGAGGTCCATCCAATCAGAGGTGGACAAGGATGTTGGCAGAGGCACTGCAGCACAGTCCCACACCTGAGGCAGCCATGTGCCACCCAAGGCAGTGCCAGCTCCTAGTAGTGATTATGTTCTTACACCAAATCCCTAATTGCTTAAGTGCCATACTTTACACCTCAGATAAGGTCAATGCCAGCTTTCTAAGGCTTTCAAACAATATGTTTTACAAAGAAAAATCCCTGGCCCCCCCAAAAATCAGACTCTGATTTCCAGAAGAAACAAGAGAAATTGCCAAACCAGGGACCTGATCTTCGCTGCCCTGAGGAGTGCACAGTGCAACTCAGAAAAAGAGGTGGTTTATCAGGCCAGTTCCTGGCTTCAGCAAGAGCAGCCTGAACTTTATTCTAGATTTTACCAGAGGCTGTTAAGGCGAATAGCCAAGAAGTCATAAAGGGAGGCAGGGATTGCTGAGCCAAAGGGAAACTCTGAGATTGGCTCTTTTCTTGGCTGTACCTGCTGTGCCAGAAGCCAGGAAGAAGTCAGCGCAGTAGCTGTCATGCTGGCTCTCTGCCTCCTGAGGAATCTACTATACTGCAATTATCCTCCAGTTAAACAAACATCCGGGGCATACTGATGGCAACTCATGCAAGCCTTAACCATGCCGGTGCAACAAAAAAGAGCTTCTGTCACCCAATATCCAGTTGGGCTCCTTTCCTCTACAATCACTTTGCTTGGGAAATGGGTGCTGCTGTCTGGTTCAGATATTTCATATTCCACCATGACTGGGGGGTTTTTTCAGCAGATTTCCAAGAATGAGACACAGATGGGGAACAAAAAAATTGAGTATTGTGCTTCACTGCTGGAAGTGGCGAAATCTTCTCTACTGCAACGTTAGTACTCACTGCCTGTTGTGGTCACTAAATACTGTCGTCAAGGAAGTTTCAAGGGGCTGGTAAGGAAGTGGGATGTGCTGCAGCCCTCCTGCTTGTGCAATACATGTCTTGAGGGCAAATGTGAGGATATGTTTAGCATATAAACAATGAATAGTCGGTAGAAGGGGAGGACTTGTGTAAGGATGGGAATGTGAAACACAAGGCAATGAATGAATGAGAAATATCATTCAGAACTGAATGCAAATTACTGGTGGATTTTGCTTTCATTTGGTTTGGTCGAACTGGAAGGGAGAAGATGCTCTATAAATACAGAATACATAGCTTTGCACTATAGAGCTTTTGTTGGCATGGGTTTGGGATTATTCCTGTGAATAGCAAGCCCAGCTGTGTGCGAGTCATAGCTTTGTGCCACACCATGGCTTTGCGTATGCTGTTTATGGGTAGCTATTTTAGAAATATGTTACAAAGCATTTATTGAGACCTTTGCTTTCAACCCTTTACCTGTAACTCTGCAATGGGGTTCAACTGTGTTCATCCCTGTGGGGGAAGAATAAACACTCTTATTTAAAATGCATCTTAATCTGAATAATCTCTTCTACAAGGAAAAATATCACAACTTCTCCAGATTCATTGGGGACCTTCCGAGGCTAGACACAAGTGTGTAGAAACCCAGGAATCTCCCTTTCCTTTCTGTCACTTCCAATCCTTCAGGGTCATGACCTTATATCTGTCACATTTTATGATTTAGGCTTGTGGACATGCTATGTTTTGGTGGTGGGAGCATGGAGGAAGAGGGAGAAAGGGGTCCTGCAATTGGGGGGGGGGGAGGGAGGGTGAAGGAAATATTTTTATACCCCCATCTTTTTAAACAGAGGCTTTATTGTTTTGCCTTTATTCAAATGAGTCTTGCAGAGGGGCTTGGTAAATACATTTTACCACAGGCCCCAGTGATGTGCAGTGTAGACAAGTGCAAGCCTGCAGTAGGGAACAGGGATGGATCTAAGGCAGGGCACAGGGTTGTGGGCACACCTTGCCTTTCAATTGACCAGACTGCCAGATAAGCAGCTGTGGACATTTTAGTTTAAGTCTCTGAAGCAAGAAAGAACCCTCCCCACCTCCCTCTCCATATTCAGTAGCATGTCCCCTCCCTACTACTCCTCTGCTGCTCCTGTCTCTGAGTGCCTGGAAGCATCAGGAGGAGCTCCAGAGCTGCTCCTTTTAGCTCCAGCTAGGCTCCCTGTAGAGCCAGGCTCAGCCAGGGAGAGGGGCAGCACTAGCAGGAGTGGGGGGCGGGGGGTGGAGGAGGGTGGCTTCATCCCTGCCATCCCCTTTAGTGTTCCCTTCCAGTCCAGGAGCAAGAGAGGGGAAGAGAACCCATCCCCTGCCATTGCTGTCTTTAACTGAACCTGGTTTCACATGCAGCCTTTGTAGCCCCCTGCCTCCCCTGCTCAGCTCAGGAGAGCAGCAGCAGTAGGTGAGAGAGAGTAGGGAATGGGCAGGGAGGGAGTATGCCTCTGAGCTGAGCATGGAGGGGAAGGGAGGAGGAGGGAAGATTGTTGCCTGCTTGAGGGACTTAAAAATCCCAGGCTGCTGCTCCTGTGGGAAGGTCTGCCCACTCTGGGGTGTGAGAGCCGGGATACAGCTCCTCTGTGGTACAGGTCACTGCTCCAGCACCCCCTATCTGAACTCCTGGATCTACCCATAGTAGAAGAGGGCAGAACCAGGGACAAAAGAAAGAAACAGATTTTTGGCAGTCTTCTTTTCTTAAAAAGGTGACTGTTGAGCAGCGCTCAGATGTTAGCAGTACTGGGGACAGATTAGGGAACAGAGCACAAATGAGATTGTCCAGGAATGCAGCTTTTTTCTTGGCTCCGAAATGCACTGCTTGGTTCTGGGATATGTCAGGCCACATGTGAAACTACTTCTAACGTTTCAAACCTGGGAGCAGTTTTCAAATGTTATTTAAAATAAGATCTGCCACAAAACAGTCTCCATTTTTACTCCGCAAAAGTGAAATGCTCAAATGAAACCAATGTGCGCTGCAACAAAGACTGCATTTAGTCATGAACTAGTGGAAAGTTGGCCATTAGTATCTGTTCAATTGCTGTGATGAGAAATGGGTGCCTTGTACTTTTAAGGATCTAAGAACCCCATTACAAGAGTTTCCAATAAGATACTGGTCATCATTCTTGGATTAGTAGATTGTGAGATATCAGACCTGACCCAAAAAATGTTCTTTCTGATCTCTGGGACTGTTCTTCAGCCAATGTATATCGTTATAGGTAGTGAGTTAGGAGGTGTAAAAATGAACTCTTAGTTGATTTTGGAAATGCAGCACATTTAAGGTATGCTATGACCATGTCTATATGTGTCGCTATGGTGACCTTGTTACTGCGCCATGATTTAGTACTTTCTTTTGCAAGTTCTAAATCATGGCACAATAGCAGCCTGTACTGCGCTGCATACACAGCGCATGGTTATTTTTAGCATCTACTTTGCCATAGTAGCATGCTATACCAGGGGAGGGTGTAACTAAGGCAAAGTAGCTACTAGTCACATGTAGATGGCTGCAGATGCTACGGCGACATAGCATTATGTATAGACGCACCCTATATGTATGAAACAGCATACTTCCCATAACTTAGTGGGGCTGTGCCATTTTACACCAACAAAGGTTTCTGGCTCTAGGCATAGTGTATGATGTAAAATTACATCCTCCCATTTGTGCCTTCCATATACTTTTCACTTTCACAACTCAGCTGTGCTTGATGGTACAGGCATTAAACTGAAACTCTCCCTTACATATAAAGAAAATTGAACTTTCTTTTTCTATACTAGTATTTCTGTGAAATGGCTTATATTAATGATGGTACAATATTGTATTTTGAAATAATTTCTGTAGAAACTGGGATTTTAAAAAGTGTTTAGTGATTTTGGGTGCTAGTGACAGCATGAGCTTACCATTCAAAGTGGATGGAGGGTGGAAAGGGTCTTAGAGAAATATTTGCTGTTTATAAACTTGGAGAATTGATTGAGAACATGAAGGTCAAAAGTAATCTGGATGGCAGTCAGCTTGCAATGATAAAATGTTCAAGATCCTAAAGAGAGACAAGAAGGATAGCAGTAGAATAAAAAGACTGGAATTCAGAAAAGCAGACTTAAACGTTCAGGAAACTGGTGCTCAGGTTCTGATGGGAGAGAAGTCTGTGGGGAAAAAGAGTCCAGAAAAGTCATTTCTCACAGTGATGACATTATGACTTGAATGGATCTTACTACTCTCATGAGTGTATGAAGAAGGAAAAGCATGTGACAGAGAAGCTATATTCCCCATTAGAAGGCATCATATGCAAAGAAAAAAGTGGGGACATTTGGGATTTTTTCCTTCTACAGAAAATAATGTGAAGGAAAGTTGGCTGCATCTTAAGGAGGCCATATTACGGGCACAAGAATAGGCTATCCTGATATGAAGAAACAATAGGAAGTGCAGCCAGAGGCAAGGTTGGCTAAACAGAAAACCCTTCAATGAGATAAAACTCAAAGAGCAATCTTACAAAAAATTGGAAACTTGCCCACATTACTAGGGAGGAGGCCAAGGCATAAATTGGGATGTGAATAGCAAGGGATATAAAAGACCCCAAATGGTCATCTACAACTATGTCAGAAGGAGAAGGAAAATCAAGAAAAGTGTAGGACAGTGCAGAGGACAATCTAATAAGGGATGATGCAGAGAAATATTTAATGTGTTTTAACTTCAGTCCTCACAAACAAGGTTAGATACCAAATGACAAGCACAGATGGTAACACATAGGGAAGGAGATAAGAAGTCTAGAGTTGTAGAACAAGTTAGGAATTACTTAGAGAAGTTGGATGCTTTCAAGTCAGCATGACCAATGGGGATGTGTCCTAGCATATTCAAGGAATTTGACTAAGGTTATTTCAGAACTATTGGTTATGCTTTTTGTCTAGGGACAGACATTACACATAAACTAGTTCAAGTGATCAGAAACTCGTTTAAACCTGTAACAGAACAGACATTCACATAAACCAGTTTGAAAATGGCTGAAACCAGTTTGAGATGCATCTGGTTGAAGGGAGTATGAGACTTAACTGATTTGGGTCAAACCGATATATGCAATGTCTGTCCCAGACCCCTTCTTAGTTTAACTTAAACCAGAGTTCCCCCAGTATCCCAGATGCTTTGCAACCCTGGGCAGGGCTCTCTGCTCCAGACAGCTGGACTGGCCCCTCCCCTCTGCTCCCTCGCTGGAGCTCTGGCAGAGATGGCAGGCACATGAGTGTCTGCCTGGTTTCCCCTTGCCCCATTCCCCTGCCCCTCCCCCCCTGCACACCACTCCCTGCTCAAGCAGAAATTCTCTCCTCTCCTGTCCCACGGCACAGACTGTAGCCAGCATGTGGTAAGCTACCTAATGCTGAGAGGTGTCTGTGTAAGGCAGACAGGACAAAGGCAGACAGGACAATGTCCACTTAGTACTTTTTGGACCTAATCAACAGGTCAGTTGGTAATGTCCCTCCATTCCTTCCTTGGAAAAAATTGTTTAAGAAGAGCTTGAACTAATGCGAGGCTTTTGTCTTCTTGATGGGGTGTTATCAACTCCCTGCTGGGGAGATTTTAAATGCTCTGTTATCAATTCCCTGCCAGGCTGGTCAGGACCAGCAGGGCCAGGGGGAACTCCTCCCTAATCAAAGTGTCCTGGCTGGGCCTGGTCACGACCCACTCAGGTCAGCATTGTGGGAAGGGAGGGCTTCTCTAGCACCCTCTGGCTTCTAGCCTAAGCCACCACAGGCATGTGCCTGCATTTTCTCAGTCCAGAGGGGATATCTGTGCAGTTACAAACTGGTTCAGCCTAGCCAGGTTAGACTAGCTGCAAAGATTGAATCAATTCAGGCTCAGGCTTTTTGAATGTCTGTCCCTAGCCTTTGAGAACTTGTGGAGGTCAAGTGAGGTCCCAAACAACTGAAAAAGGCCATATATAATGCTTATCTTAAAAATAGAGGAAAAGGAGGATCTCTGAATCACAGGCAAGTCAGTTTGATTACGATACCTGGAAAGATTATGGAATAGGCCAATCAAGGAATCTGTTTCTAAGCACCTAGAGGACAACAAGGTGATCAAGAATAACCAGCATGGATTTATCAAAAGCAGGTCATGTCTGAGTGACCTGATTTCTTTCTACAGTGATGTGATGGGCTCCATGGATGTGGAGGAGAGCAGTGAATGTGATATCTCATGACTTTAGCAAGGCTTTTGACATTGTCTCCCACAAGTTCCCCGCTAAATGAAAGAAATACCGACTAGATGGAAGTACTGTAAGGTGGATACCACACATAACTGGTTGGACTACACAAAGAGTTGTTGTGACCTGCTCAGTGTGTAATTGGGAAGAGGTACCAAGTGGGGTTCCCTAGGGATCTGTCTTGTGTCTTGTATTGTTTAATCTCTGGGATCCTTTGGATAGTGGGATTGTGTGCACATCTGGCAAATTCACAGGTGACACCAAGTTAGGTGGAGTTGCAGACGCTCTGAATGATACCATTCGGACTCACAATGATTTAATAAATAAGAGAAATTAATCAAATGAAATTCAATTAAGGACAAGTGGAAAGTCACATGCACAAATACAGAAAGGAGAATAGATGGGTGGGCTTCAGTACTTCACAAAAGAACCTGGGAGTTATATTGGACTATAAACTGAACATGATCTAATAATTGCTATTGCTAATGTTGCAAAAGTCAGTAGAATACCGGGTTGGAAAGAGAATACTTTTAAGGAGTCCCAAGTTTGGTGCCCAAATCACTGCTTTAGAAAACTTGGTTTAGAATCATCAATTATAGTAGGGCCAGAATCAAGGAAGCATGTAGGCACCTAACTCACAGTTTAGGCAGGATTTACACACCTAAATTCAAGCAAGCAGTCCACAGAAACCCAGCCTAACAACTGAGAGTCCATATGCACATACCCAAAACTGAAGCACTCTTGCTTTTAAGCTGAGCTTTCCAGTGTTCATCTCCAGCCTAATGCTATTTGCAATGTATCATCACATAAGCACCAAATGTGCAAGGCAGAGGGGGAGAGGGCAGGGGTTCAGCTTCTCCTCTGCTCAATATGCTGGCTAATGTAAATCCCATTCTTAGGTGCCTGCCTGCATCCCTGCCCTGCACAGGGAACATAAGCACCTAAATATTTTTATGAATTGGGCCCCTGACTAGAGTTTTTACATTCTGTTCTTGAGTTGGGCTCATGGCCAAAACTAAATGACCCCTCTGCAGATCTGGGACTTAGTTACTTTGGCTACTGCTTCCCTCTACCTCTTGAAACATCTTAATACAACTTCATAGCATTAAAGGCCAGTGGAAATGGAAAGAGTTAGAAAACTTGAGGTTGATATTATGACTGTTATTCATACAGCACAGTCATAGTTTACTGACCAAGACCTTTCATTTCTCACTGAGATGACATTATGACTTGAATGGATCTTACTACTGTCATGAGTGTAGGAAGAAGTGGTTAAGTCAAAGGAAAAGCATGTGACAGAGAAGCTATATTCCTGGTTAGAAGGCATCATATGCCAAAAAAATAAATAAATAAATAATGGGGGCATTTGGGATTTTTTCCTTCTACAGAAAATAATGTGAAGGAAAGTTTGAATGAGAGACTTTTACAATGCCTGAAAATACAGCACTTAAAACAATATTAATATAGTACCTTGCTGCAAGGACTGGATTCCAGGCATAACATTAACTACTCCTATCCAAACTTTAAAATCTAATCTACTTCCTAATGTTCTAAAATTTCAAGGAGACTCAGATCCATTGACCTGGCTCACATTTTCTCATTTCAAGATATTCCAGATCCATGGCTTGTACATGGGCAAAGGAGTTTTTAGATCCAGACCCTAAGTACCTTAGGTTTATGTTAGGGTCAGGTATCAATTCAGATTAAATATTCGTTTTAGATTTAGATCTGTATTTTAAAATTTTAGGAGCCATCTCACCAGATTTTTTTACCCTAGTTATGCCACTGAATACGAAAATTTATTGATCTTGGTTGATTTCTGGACCATGCAAGGTTCCCTTTGTGCCATTCCCCCAGCAAGCTGAAGGGAAAGTCAAGGGACTTTTTTGGTTATGCAACTCCTACTCTTGATATTCTTACAACAGCTACATGGGAGGTCATATATCTAGGGTCATTAATTTATTCTTGAACATCAAATAATTTTGCCCTGTCAATGTACAAGTTTACACCTTATAACATATCTTAACGTGACACATTTTTGATGGACAAACCTACCTATCCACTCCGGCTACTTCATTTCAGTTTGCAAGACCCTAGACCATTACACTTAGTGACCACATCTACAGGAGATGCTGACTGTGCAGTAGCTTATGACTACTGTACAGTAGCGTCGTGTGGCAGGAAGTGTAATGTGATGTGACTGAGTACTCATGAGGTACTGCGCAGTCAGCATCACAAAAAAAATGTTTGGTGATGCTTCTCTGCAGTAACTCTGGTTACTGCACAGTCATTTAGTATTTGTTTATAACAGTACTAAATGACTGCACAGTAATGACTGTGCAGTCAGCATCTTGTGTAGACATGGCCAGTATCTCTTCTCATCGACAAGCTATAAACCTTACCAGCAAATACACTTAAGCTGTTTGTTTTGTCAAGTGGTGTTGATGTCCTTCTCCATTAAGTTACAACTGGAAGAAAGTAGCCTATGTAGACAGTGAGATCAAAAGTGAATTTGCAAAGGGATGGGTTTCACTACATGGCCATACACAACCTATTTCCAATAGCATAGGAGGAGTTTTTTTTGTCTAGGCCCCTCAATAAACCATTGGCAGCTTATAACACTGGCATGCAGTTCTCATGAGATTTTTACCATTAAGATTTCATGAGATTTTACCATTGAGCCAAAATCTCACATGATTAACTGTTCTTGTAAATTTTACTACATGGTAACCAGAATCTGGTTCCATTCCAATTTTGGATCCAGCTTGAAATGTAAACTACACAAAACTAGATTCAGACTGTCTCACTTGCATTCTGTCTACATATCCTGAATGCTTATATGTAATAAAGATTGTCATTTCTAGACACATCACAATTTTATATATATTTATCTTCACAATACCCTTGTAAGTTACGTAAGTACTGATATGTTGAGAAGTACCTTACCCCATGAATTATTCTATTTACCTTTGTGTTGCTTCAATGTGAGTAAAACTATGAAAATACATGGCAGTTGCCCCAGAAGAATCCATTTACTCCTGGACCAAATTGTGATCAATCAGACATCCAATTCCGTTGTCCTAGGACAGACCCCAAATAGGTTTGTGGGATAATATCCAATCACAGTTTGTCTGGGACATTGTGAAGTGGCATCTGAATGGATGTCCCGGGATTGCATCAATGACAAAGAAGTGGCAGCACATTGAGCTGCTCACTAAACCGTGGTTGGAAGGGTAATGTGTGTACACAGGCCTAACTGGTCCCAGGAGAAACACAAAGTCTGTTTATACCCTAAATGGCTCTAATCCATAGAATTATTATTCCAAAATTCAAGAAGAATCTGATCAGCAGTTACAGTATAGATAGATCATATATATGCATTAGAGATACTGGGACTAAACTGAATGATCGGGTCTGGACTCCCTTCCAGCACTAATGTCTATGAAATCTATGAAATACCATAGCCTTAAATCCAAGTCTCACTGAATGTCAGAGTCCCTTGTAGAGGTAATATTTTACTACTTTTTGGTAGTATTGGCCAAAACCAAACTTTTGTAACTCTGTTTCCTGCCTATGCCGTACAAAAGGCCTACTGGCTCTAATTGGAGCTATTTATATTTTCAGAATGAGGAAGACATTCTGAAAAAGAAATTGTTTTTGCAGCCAATTCAGGGACCTTCTGTCTACAAAATCTGCTCAAGACACTTTCCCACCACAACTTTCTTTCCATTATTAGGAACTTACACCAAGTTGTATTTAGCTTGGTGATTTGCCAGAAAATGTTCTTTAGGTCTCTATAGAACATAATCTGACAGAAAGCATAACACAGGGGGGAAAGGTATTTTTAAGTCCCTACTTTTTCCATTTTCCCACCAGAAAAAAGTTTAAAAAAATATTAGCAATATAAATCCATCTCTGTTCCAGTTTTCACTTTGGTTATTTATATCCTTTAAATTTGATCCACATAGAAAAATCCAAAGTTATTAACTCCATTCAGATAGTCCTTCAGTCTACCCAGAAGCTGACTGTATCTGGCACAAGTGTTCCCTCTTTGGTTGCTGAGCCTAAAGCAAGACATAAAGTAAATTATTTTCTGTTATGATAATGATGATACTGCCAGACTCTGTGAATGGAAAAGGCCAGGGAGGTTCCGATTCTGACTCACGTTCTGATATTGTCTCCCTTTCTTTAACTTAAGAAAACTCAGCTCATATTCAGTCTGTGGTTTTCAGTGAGAATCCTGCTTTTCCTTTCTTCCCGCACAGTTTTCCAGCTGGATTGACTGAACTACAAAACGTTCAGTCAACCACGAGTCAGTAAACCATGAGTCAGTGGTTTAGTTAGCACTGAATCAAATACTTTCCTGTCTTCCAGTTTGACCACTAGACAACACATAATTGCTTTCATGGACTTTGATGAAATCAATGATAGCACTGAATGGTGGCATGAATCTGCTAAAGCCAGAGGATTTATACTAGGGGTGAATTTAGTCCTTAATATTTAGTAAGTCTTGGATGTCTCTGTTTCCAAGCATAGTACCCAAGTAGCCAAGATGTCTGTAGAAACTGGCATTTGCTGTGTGGATCAGGTAACCATGCTTCTGTCTGCTCCTGGGAATTACTGGGTGAAAACATATGGGCAGGGGTGGCCACCTGTGGAATGTGTGCCACAAGTGGCACAGGCAGCTGCTATGGGTGGCATGCAAGTCAATGTTCAGTGAAAGGAGGTGCAGGGGGGGCTGAAGCCTCTGGTCGTGCAGAGCAGAGCAGGGCAAAACACTGGTGCTAGAGGTGGTGACTGATGTCATCATCCAGAGCCAGGTTAATCCTTCCTTGGCACTGCAGCCACTGTCAAACTGAGGGCTTTGGATCCTTGTGCACCATGTAAAACAGTTGTAGTTGCAAAGCCAGGGAAGGGTTTCTCTGTCTCTTGGCAATTACGCTTCTCTCCAGCAGCATTGTGCCCCTTTTCCATTCTGTGCACCTAGAAGCTGGAGCCCCCCTGCCTCTATTTCAGCACCCAAGGGTACAAACTCTATCAGATAGGTCTCTAGAAGATGGGAATCAGAGCAGCACTCAGGGAGGGGACAGGGATTAACTTGTGACACACCTGCCAGAAAGGTTGTCCACCACCATTCTATAACTTGTGTTATATTTGTCTAGGTCTTGTACTCTTAGCTTGAAGGATACAGTAGAGCCACGGGGACAGACACCTTCCTCCCATTCCTCATAGTAAGGAGAAGAGAAGAGGGCCTAGTTTTCTTGGTTGTTTCTTGGTCCTAGCATGGAAAATGTTCAGAACTACTGGACTAAGTAATCACAGTGGTCCATTTTGGCATTAGAAATCTACAGGTCTATGAATCTATCTGAACTAAGTTCATCAATGGTATACACAGAAAGATGTGCCTGCTCATTTTGCTGCTTCCAAGATGGAGACTGGGTGAAAATATGGCCATCCATGTGTCTCTCTCTCATATTTATATAAAATGTCTTAATTGTGACAACACACGCCATTTGGAAACATGCATTTTAAACAATAAATATGTATGTGTTTTTATCCATTTTATAGCATTTTATCATTACACCTATTTATCATGTAGTCAATGTTTTCAGTTTGAAATTAAGTAATAAATGTTATTATGTTTTTTCATAAAAGTCTTTCTATTTACAAAGTCTGAATATGTTGCTCACTGTCATTAGTTCAGTGCAGGGGGGAAGAGAACAAGGGAAAAAAGTGCTCTTCAAGTATCATTGAATGTCTGATCTTAAATCTCCAAAGCCAGGGAATTTATAGAGTTCATGATACAACATCTGACTGAATTTACTCTGAATTTCTATACTAGGATGTTGTAGCATCCACAGTAGGTAATAGGCCTGTGCAAAGCAGCTAGTATTCACTTTGGATTTGGATTTGGCTGACTCGGGGGACAGTGATTCGATTTGGTGATTTGAATCACTGTCCCAAATTGATTTGGCTGCAGCTGAATCAGCTGAATCTTCAAATCGGCCCCATCCCCTGCCCACTCTCAATGGCTGCCCCGCCCCCTCTCCCAGCTCTTTAAAAAAATGCCTGTACTCACTGGCTGCTGCTGGGTGGGGGGCGATCCCCACTGCCCCCTGCTGCCCCATGCTGCATGGGGGGGCTCTGCCATGAGCCCCCCAACCTCTGCCTGATCTCCCAGCACCCCACCCCATAGCTGCACTGCCCACCCCAACCCCCAGTCTTTTTAAAAAAAAAGCCCTGACTCACTGGTTTTTGCCAGGCAGGGGATGATTCCTGCTGCCCCACACTGCCCTGCACTGTGTGGAGGGCTCTACCATGAGCCCCCAGAAGCCCTGAGGCCACTGCAGCAGCTGGTGATTCAGGGCTTTTTTTTTTTTAAAGGGCCGGGAGCTGGGGTGGGTGGGGCAGCCATGGCAGGGCTGGGAGAGCGGGTGGGGGCCTCGTGGCAGAGAAGTGGGGGGCAGCAGGGATTGCCCCCCCACCTGGAAGCAGCCAGTGGGCAGGGGCTTTTATTTAATGAACCAGGAGCTGGGGCAGGTAGGGCAGCCATGGGGGGTGGGGCAGGGGCTGGGAGAATGGGCAGGGGTTGGGGGCACTCAGGGGGGCTAGGGGAGCAGGCAGGGGATGGGGCCTGGCAGGAGTTCCCCCATGGTCCCCTCCCCCCTCCTCCAGCCTCCCTTTCTCCACCCGCTACTGACCAGCATGGACTCCGGGTCCAGCTCCCTGCTGCCACAAATGGAGACTGCCCAAATCGCTGAAGCTGTCTGAATCTTTTCTGAATCAATTTGGAGAGCTTCAAATCAATTTGGACCTTTTAATTGGTCTACTGATTCAATTCAGATTTGGAGATTCGGCTTCCAAATATATATATATGCAGTAAATAATGCTCAGAGTAAGACAACATGGGGCAATGTGGAATACCAGAAGGGTTTTTTTTTTAACATATTACTTTTACTGTTAACTGGCTGGTGGCTCAAAAATGTAGTATAGTCACCATATAAATTAGAGATGGAAAGACCTCATATTAGATCATCTTTTACATCCTCTTGTCATTGTGGGATGGTTCCCTCAGTGAACTCCTGAATGTTTTGTCCAGTCAGCATTTAAGTATCTCAGGCAATGGGGATTCAGCCAATTCTGTTGGAATCCTACTCCACCATATAGGAGACCTCATTGTTAGAAATTTTTTTCCAAAAGCATACATTTTCTCGGTATTTTTCCATTGTTTCTACATATAACCCTGGTACAGATCTCAACAACTGCTTTCCCTCTTAGGTGTTTACATCCTCCTGAGACTTTCAAAAAATTACCATATTGAAATGAGTCCACTTTTAGCCAAGGTATACACAGTCTGTTCCCTTCATTTCCCTACTCCTGCTCCAAGTCCTTGAATTATTTTGTTTTCTTTCTGAATTCCCTCCAGTTTGTCAACATGTTACTCTTATTTTCTTGTTGCTGGATCAGGAGTCCATAAAATCACCAATGATCCACAACCAGCCACAAGCCAAGATGGAAAAGAGTAGCCATAGAGACAGCTGAAGAAGCAGAATGAGGTACAAAGCAAGATAGTTTGCTTTAGGTGGGGATGAGAGAGACAAGACAAAATCCAGGAAAACATAGGGGCAGAAACAAGGAAAATGTGGGAAGGGGCAGGCAGGAGCATGATGAGCTAGGAAGAGACAACCCAGTACAAAAGGTTAGGCCAGACCATGTAGGTACATGCTTGCACTGGAATCTGTGCAGAGCCATGCCACTCCAGGGACATGGAGGGAGGGAATTGCTTTCTGTGGTCTGCAGTTCATTGGAAAGGAAAACAGGGCCATCAGACATGTAAAGGGTCTTTCTATTTATGACAGACCCTGGCTAAACTGTCCTCTACTACATTTAAAAAAAAGTTGGGTTCCAATCTCCCCAGGTTATTTTGCTGTTTGATTCTGCCAACCCATGCACTTTTGGCCCCTTCAGTGGCAGTGTGGCCCACAAGCATTGCTATTCCTCTAGTTCATTAATGAAAACATATAAAGCAATAGTGCCACCCTCAGAAAATCTCTCCATTCCCAATTACTCACTGTTCCCTGTCTCTCAGTCAAGTGTTAATTGTCTTATGGCTGGTGTTTCTGTTGCTCTCCCCCTACGACCATAGCATAGTGCTCCACAGGATTACCTCATGGGAGGAGGCAACCTGGGTGACCATGTGTTTTGCAGATGTACAAAGCCAGCTCTGTTTACAGGCTTTTTCCTTGTGACTGGAAAATTATGGTAGGAAAAAAATCTCTGTGCTATATCATAGTCTCTTGGTGGTCGCCCCCTATGTCCAACCCTCTGGGCCTTCCAAGATGCTGTCATTTTACCCCATAAAGCAAACAGACCTGAGGTAGATCCAGAATTGATTACAGTATAATCCAATTCATAGGGATTGGGTACTTTTGAAAATGAACTTTTTTTTCTGGCTTGCAGCCAAAAAACAAAATAAATGTTATAAGTATAATGTAATGTTTTTAGAGGAGATGATGGTGGAAAGAGAAGGCTCATTTCCATATCCATGATAAAGAATTGTAGGGCAGGGGGGCAGGGAGGGAGAGTTAAGTTGATTTTTGAGTGGTGTGAAAACCAGCCTACATAGTAGGTAAAGAATTTGAATAGGAAGTTATTGATATTTACATTTCACGCTTCATCTTCAAGCATAATATTTGTCTGCAGAAGTCAATATTTCATTTCTAATCATCAGAACAATATAAGACAGACCCTCGGTCTCTGTTTCTTTATAAAACAGCCTAAGCCTGAACCATTTATGACCTTCAGGGGGCTCCACATAATTAGCATGATTAAAGGAGCAGCATAATTTTAGCACCAGGGACTGAAAACTACAAATTGCTGCAGATCACATATTTTCCAAAAGAATACCATTCACGTGATTGTTTTGTTCTAACTGTTTTTAAAATATTATTCCATTGCTTGGATTTGGGCTCCTAGTTGTAACAGATTGCCAGTTCCCAGATAAAATGTCTGACTTTACAAAAATATTTCCATTGCTCAGGGAAACTATTATTGGATTGCTCTAAAGTTTTAGGCTAAGTTTGATGTTTGTATTATGATACTGCTGAAAGAAATCATGGCTATAGGGGTATAGGTTGTAGCTATATTGGTCTAAGGACACAGGCAGACAAGGTTCTTTGGGTAAATCTGATATATTTTATTAGAATAAATAAATAGTTGGAAAAAAAATTCTTAGTAAGCTTTTGGGTTTAAAAACTTTTTGTCAGGCTGAGAAAGTCTCTGCAGTTGGTGTGTGCTCTTCCTGGATGGAATGAGTAGTAAAGAAGCTAAAGGCTAGGATGCAGGCAAGAAAGCCAGTCACTGAAGATGTAAATTGAGTAGTCAGTGGGTGAAAGACAGTTGGTGGGGGAGGGGTGGAAGGGGGATGAATGTAGCAGGTAAATAGTGGAGAGGTACCTGGGGAATCAGATGTTAGGCAGGTTATAATGTCATAAATCCAATGTCTATATTTAGTCCATGTTTTTTTGTATCCAGGAGATTGATGAAGTGAAGTTCATAGGCTCATTTGTGAAAAGTGTTTTGTAAATTCCCTTTGAGGATTAGAACTGAGAGACTGGAGAGAGAGGCTTTCTTGTGAGAAATGTGCCCTCACCAATAATTGGGTATTCTTGTCTTTGATAGATTTCCAGTGTGTGTTTATTCTGGTGCACAGTTGTTGTTTGGAATGCACACTGGAAATCTATTAAAGACAAGAATACCCAATTACTGGTGGGGGTACATTTCTCACAAGAAAACCACTCTCTTTGCAATCTCTCAGTTCTAATCCACAAAGAGAATTTACAAAAGACTTTTCACAGATGAGCCTATGAACTTCACTTCATCAACCTCCTGGATACAAAAAAATCATGGACCCAGCCTCTAGCTTCTTTACTACTCATTTCATCCAGGAAAAGCACACACCAATTGCAGAGACTTCCTCAGCCTGACAAAAGGTTTTTAAACCCAAAAGTTTGCTAAGAACAAAAATTTCCAACTATTTAGTTAGCCTAATAAAAGATACCAGATTTACTCAAAGAACCATCATGGCTCTAAGCACTTTTCAGATATATGCTTTTATTTCACTAGACCATATTCCATTCTCACCTACTGTTTTTACACTTCTAACTATGTTGATTTCAGCTGGATGTATGCTGTTGTGAATTAGATAAAAATCAGACCCAGAATGTTCAGCAGGAAACAGTTATAGTTCATCAGCCATGAAGAAATGGCCTGCATTAGACAGTTCTGTACTGCAAGGGTGGCCAACCTGTGGCATGCATACCACAAGTACCCAGGCAACCTCTGTGTGTCACATGCAGCAGACTGAGGCAGGAACAGAGAGCACAGAGACAGGTTAGGAAGCAGAGAGCAGAGCATCAGATGGGGCAGAGGAAAGGGATTGGAGTGGCACTCTGAGAGGATTCAGGGCTTATCTTGTGACATACCTGCCACAAAATTTGGCCCCCACTTCTGTAGTGTTTCAAAAGAGGGCACACCATAAACAGAAATAAAAGCTCTTGTAGAGGGCGAGGTACCACTCTAGTTTGGGACACCTGAAGAAAGACTAAATTAATAACATACCTTAAAGTCTTCTCCAGAGTAGAGTGGTCAGACATGAGAGTGGGATCTGTTCATCAAATTGAAGACTTTTCAATTCCCTCCCCACTTTCTCTTGCCATATAGGTCATTACAAACACAATCCCTACATGGAAACAAGCATAAAATAGGTAGCCTCCTTCTCCTCTTCTCAGCCTACCATCTTGAGATAAACACCACTGGTTCAGCATGGAGGAAAGAAAAATAGTTGAATGTCCATAGCACTGTTTAGCCTGAGAAGGAAAGGTCTCCATCCTCACCCAAGCTGTTCTCCACAATAGCACAGAGTGGTCATGGATCCATATCTTCTTTTCACGAAATCCACCCAATAGGAATTTTCACCAAATCCACTGTTATGTCTTGCTCTTTACACAACAGACGTAACATGGAGAAATCTGATGGGTACAGTTGGGTCCCAAACAACCATGTTTACTACATATACACAGACATGCAAGGCCTCACTGTACATACCTCTGGCTGACATCTGGCAGCTTCTAAAATAAAGAAAAGGGTGAAGTACCCTATGAGAGAGTTCACAAAATGTTTAACAGGATCCTGTCATATCCCACATTACACCCACTAATCTTACCATCTGTTGGGCCCTACTGTTTAGGCAGCCCTCTAGAGTTAACATGCTCTTACTGTTCAAGATCTTCCTGTGTTAAAAGAAATTAAGGAAGCTATAAAATCTGCTTGTACAATAATAACAGTGGGTGTTCTTAATGAAACCAGTGTAAGCGGGTTGAATGGTACATCTGGGATGGTTTTAAGAGAACTTGATACCATAGATGACTTCTATTTAAAGCTGCTTACTTTAGCATGTTGGATGGGTGAGGCTGAATTTAGCCATATGAAAAAAGCAGGAGTCAATGCAGAAGGTGAATGTATGAGCTCTAACTGGGCAATATCTATCACTACCAATTTTGATTTGATATTTTTATAGTCAGGGATTTGCCTAGAATAAAGATGAAGAGATCCAACTGGGCAATAAGGGCTGACATTAAAGGAAAGAAAAGCAAAAACAAAAACAAAAAACCCCTTGAGCCTAGAGTATTGGTCTGAAGGTAAAACAGGGTAACCTGATTACAAATACTGTTAATGTGTTTAGTTGGGAGGGGAAAAGGGTGGAGAATGTGAAAGTTAAAAGGTAAAGTAAAAGCAGTATGTTTAAGTGAAGAAGGGCATGAATTTAGTGCAGGTAACAAAACAAGCTGTAACAAGAGAAATCCAGCTGAATAATATCAAAATACCAGTTATGAACGGTAAGGCCTAAATTGGAAATACTGGGGGAAATAGAGCAGGAAGCAAAGGCAAAGCCAACATTGAAAAGGCTCCATTGTACTGTTGAGGCAGCTTGTCTGTTTGTAGCTGTTCTAAAACTTCCAGAATGGTAAGGGCATTCATGAGGATGCTGGAGTAGCAGAGGAGTTTCATTAATTCATTGTTAAAGGTGATTGAGAAATTTCTGTTTCCAGCGCTCTTTTCAGAGGGCTATGGAGTACAGCCTTGATCGAGATTTAAGTCTTTAAGGAAGAAGTTATGGATCAGCTTGGAATAAGTTGTGTGCAATAAATCATTGAGGCCACAGAGTACTCATTTGAGGAAAATTAAGTGAAATAGCTGGGATACTGACAAAACAGTGTATTATATGTGCTTAAACATAGTGATTATTCCTGAAGACTGATAAATCCACTAACAAGGTGAATATTTTTAATAAACGAGTCAAGGAAGATCCTGGCAACCCCTGCGTCAAACCAGTAAATCTCACCTCAGTCCTGGAAAAAAATAACTGAGAATATAGACTTGTATAGCATTTGGGGGTCATAGCTTGTGAACTGAGAGCCAAACTCACACAGGTTCTGTAAGGACAATGATGTTCTCTAACCTGTTAGGAATATCTGATCAAAGTAACCAGTAAATGAAGATACCCCAACATTCACCTGGATTTTGAAACAACTTTCAACAATCAGTTATTTTGCACTGAGCACTTTTTAAAAGAGATTAAGAACAGTGAGTGTTTATTAGAACATCCTTTTTAAACAGAACTCAATAGAGTCATTTGTAAGAACAGGTGGCACAGTACAGCCCAGTGCCATTTTAACAATAGTTGTGATAGAATTGGTCCTTGCATCAGTTTTTGCTGATGACTCTCCACTGATTTTAATGGATTTGCTACAGCTTTACACCAACATAAGCAAAAAAGGGAGACTGGTCCACCATATCCACATTGTTCCTGGTTTCTGGGAGATCATCCTTTTTTTTTTTTAAGAGTCTTTTTTTCTTTAGTAATCACGACTATTCTCTTTCCGTTACAAGGTACAAAGACTTGGACCTGAATTGGCAGAGTACCTATTGTGCTGGTGCTTAAGGAAACAATTTATAGCAGCTTTGGATAAGTTTCTCTTGGCTGTGAGGGTAAAGGAAATCAGGAGGAGAATGCCTGCACAAAGGAGGGAAACCCACCAAAGCTGGTCATGTTCTTTCCTTTTTTAACAAAGCTGGCCTATCACGTTACAAATTTAACATTTAAAGATACAGCCAATCCCCTAAGGTTTATGTAACAACGGTTATTTCTCTTCCATCAGCAATGCTCCCTTAACCCAAGTCAGTTGCTACAGTCTTGCACTGTTTTATTCTCTTCCTTGCAGTCTCTAGCAGCTCCTTTACATTTCATATTAAGCTTTTGTGTCTCTTCATCTTTACATGTGACCTCCTTAATAAGTCACCTCCTTTTTTTCTTGAGAACTGTGCATAATACAAAGCTCACTATTTTCTACCTGTCTTTGCTTCTGGATTTTAAATGTATTCCAAATCTGTTTTTAACTCAAAAGCTTTTCACTTACACTGTGAATTACCCTTGCTGTGTGGACCCACGACTGAATTAAATGGAGTGGTTCCAGGGGAAACAAATAAATGGGAAGGAAGGAAAGGGAGGAGAAAAGGGAAAGCATCAAAGAAGAAGAGAATGAGATAACAGACTAAAAGGGAAACAGCCAATACATTGTGAGTTTTGCCGGTACTACCATTTCTGAATATGAGTGAAATATTATCTTTATAGATAAAAGACATGAAGAATTGGAGTCTTGCTGCCAATTACCTTCCCTAAGCCTGCTACCATATGAAAACCCTGCATCCTGCCACTCTATCAACCATTAACTTTTGACTTGAATGAATAGTTGAAGCAAACAGCCAGAAGCCAATCAGAGGAGAGACCTTAGCTCTACTTGCCACATACAAGTATTTATTCATCAGATCTTGATTGGTGCTTGGCTTTCTGCAAAGTGAAAAGAGAACTGACAGTTGGCATGCTGTGTGGACCCAGCAAACATAGGCAGCAGTGCCAGAGGTGAGGCAGCAAGAAAAAAAGCAAGAAGGTGGACAAGTAAGTAGGAAGAAACATCAAGCTATAGCACAAGTGAAGCAATGAGGAGATTAAACTCCAACTTCCCTCCATCCCTATGAATTTTCTACTTAGCTCTAGCTGGAGAGGAGAAAGAATGTCCTCATGGTAAACATGCTAGCCTGGGGTATGGGGAGATCCAGGTTCAGTTTTCTGCCCTTCCAGTGACATCCTATGTAACCCTGAGCAAATCACTTTGCCTTTTTCTCATGGGGAATGTGTGGTTCCCACCAGATCACTTGTAATCTCGCATTTCTAGAACCCCTTTGACACCAATGTTACATTGATCTAAGAGAGCCCATTGCACAGACACACACTTACCTGGCAGGGGAAATACCATGACCGCTAAGGCGGTTTTCCTAGTCACTGGGGATAACTGCTTTTCTGGCATGGGGTAGTATCCATAGAGGTAATGTATCTTTACCCTCCCACTTTCATTTCCAGTGGGAAGATCTTGGCTTTATGCCCACTTTATTGAACTGGGGGACTCCTCCCCAGCTTGCTCCTAAGGCCTTATGGTTGAGAGCAAACAAAACCCAGGGGCATCCGAACCCCAAGCCTCCAGGCTTGGGCCTGCATGTAGGATGCCCACCAAATGATTTGGCAATATCTGAAGCCCCAGGTGGGGGTGGAGGATGTTTGCCTGAAGTAGGGCCATATATGGTTCTTGAATGACTCATGGATTTGGAATTGGTTTGGCTGATTTGGCTTGGAACACGAATGGTTTTCCTTAAAAAAATAAAAAATAAAGTTACATTGATTAAGTAGACACAAAATGAATGAGCTTTGGCTGGAATTCAGCAGGTCTGTGCGCAGCACTTGAGATTTTCAGGATCATGCCTTTGTAGTTCTATTTAGAGAGGGGAAAATGTGTGGCTTCACAATTTGGATATGCTCAGCCATGAGAGTCAGTGGTCATTTAATTCAGCCCTATCAGTAAAAAGGAAATAGGAGTGAGCAGTCATGGATGAGAACGAACCCATCTCTGGTAAACTGTGGCCCACCCTATGGGGCTTGTCAGCACAGCTACTGGAGCAGTTGTATTTACATGGCTTTGGAATCCAGGAGGTGAATGCTACTCATCCCCTCTCCCCCCCACTCCCTTGCCCACTGGCCAAATTTAAGGTATTTGGTCACCATTGGCAACTGAAAGTGGCAGTAGGAGAAAAGGAGGGGCAAGCATTCATGGTGGTCATCCCGGGTTGTGGAGCTGCACAAAGGCAGTGGGTCTTGCAGCTGTGCTACCAAGTCACTTCCCCACCAACAGTGGTGTCTCATCCATCCTGCATGTTGTTGTTGTTGTAAATACAAGAAATCTGGTAAATACAGGAACTATAAATATCAAGATGATCAGTTAACAGTTTTGGAAACCTAAAAACATTGATGATCTGGAAAATAATTAGTTTGGGATTTCACTGCTTGATTATATATTAAGAACAAGTCCAGAAGCTTCCCAAATGCTGTCATTTTTGCAGAAAGCTGCTGATTTCTTCCCCTTGATATGAAGCTAATGTAACTTTTTGTGATTGACACAGCTGGCAGAACCTTGACTTCCCTGTGGTGAAATGGAAGGATGATTGAAGTGTCTAGTAGAATAAAGAAGTAAGGGATAATTTGAGCTTCACAGGACAGATGCTCAAGGGAACAAAAATAATGTTAATGAAATAGACAACTGAGTGAGAATATCTCTTTGGTTGCATAACAGGATTTTTGTGTAGAGCTCCAAACACCAATGTAAAACTCACATTAAAAATCACATTGGGAAATTGACACCACATTGCTGCTCACATGCTTCCTCTTCACATTGTTAGTCACGCTGCTTAACCAGACTAAAGCCAGCTGAAGAAAACTAATCTATCTAGTTTCTATTTTACATGCTATTGTCAGATGAAGACAGATAATGCTACACTTTAATGGTTGCAGGGCTAAGTATTGCTTTTGGTGTATGAAATGGAAAAAAAGTACAGCTTCCCCAAAGGAATCCCCTTGGGTTTACAAAAATATTCACGGTAGAAATGCAGGAACTGCAGTCCCAAGGCAGATTGTGTAACTGATAACCAAACTTGCAATACTTCAGCTTTTCATAGACCTTGGCACTTACAAACCTAGGAGTCAGAGCAAAACATGTGTGCATAAAACTTAAAATAAGAAAAATGGGATTAATTTGCTTTCAGTTACATTTTTGTTAATGCAGTTACATTGGGGAACATTGATATCAGAGAAGGAGTTTCTTTTTTAAAGAGTTGCTTTATGTGCTCAAGCTATTCTAGTCACAGCCACAATAAAATCACTGTAAACTTGATCAAATGTTTGTGTTGTGCATCTATGACACATTTTTCAATCACTGAATAACTGCATTATTTTCTATTACATTAACCTTAGCCAGGACTAGCTGTGTGAAAAGGTTTCATCAGATAAAGTTAAGCTAGCCATGCAGAGAAAATCATTGCAATTTATTCCAGCCAAACTGAAAAAAGTATTTTGTTTACTGTAAGTTAACTCAGCATGATGCTGAAGTACCTGAAACTCAAAGTTTCAGTCCAAAACTCCAGGTGTTATGTGTGTGCGCACGCGTGTGTGCATGTGTGTGCATGCATGTGTGTGCGCGCGCACATGTGGGGCTGTGTGTATACTAAACCAAGTTTCTCGTGAACCAAATTTTATTCTATTGTAGTCTATTCTAGTTCACATAATTCTTTAACTGCATAGTATCTGAACCCTTCCTGCAGTACATTAAATTATATGACTGGTACTTGCTTCTTGTGATTTTTTTTTTTTTTTTTTACTCCCCACCTCCTGTTTTTATTTTCCAAGGAGAAAAGTCTGTGAGATAGGATTGGCTCTGTACGGATAGGTGAGGTAACATTGGTACTATATGGATAGGTGAGAGGTTGCCTGGACATTTATGATAAGAATTCCTTTGGTTATGATATTTAAAAGGAGTCATTATGGAGGGAGCCCCTCTTAGCAAGAGTCACACTGGGAAGGATTACTCAGTGGGACACTCATTGAGTACAGTGCTACTTAGTGTGTGTAAGAGTGGCAGGATCCGGTTCAAAATAAACATTTATGGCCAGTTTTTTCAAAAGAGCTCTGATATGTCACCATTCATGCCATAATGGGAAGGGCTACATGCTAAGCACTCCTGAAAATCTAGCCCTTATTTAGGTCCCTACATGTGAGTTTGAGCTCTCTTGAAAATCTCTCTCTAATTGTGGGTCCTGAATGTTTGGAAATCTGGCCCTGCCATCCACAGCCACCATCACATTACTCCCAGTTTTATACCACTGTGAGCTCATTGCTTTTAATGACATCACACCCCCAGCAAACTGGAGCAGCACAATGGCACAACTGATCTTTCCCACATTTATAAACCTGAGTGTGTGTGTGTCTGTGTCTCTGTATTTTTTTAAAGAAAATGTTTTTGAAATATTACCCTGTTGCATGAGTCTGGGCTGCTTCTGACTGTCTGCCAGCTCCCAGATTAAATGTAAGTCATTTCAGAATGTTTTCCTCACATGGGAAAGGCTGCAATGGTTTGGTGTTAGTTTTGCCCTCCAACATTAATTCTAATTACCTCAAAATGCAAACATGCTTGAGTTTCCAGGAGATGACATTATTTTCTCTTTGGCATCAGACATCAAAGAAAGAAAAATAAACATGGGACAGTGACAGCAGTAAGCCGCTGGTCATTTTTCAGAAGGGTTTTCATGTTCTATCCCAGACTGGTTCTTCTCTAAATCTTGTCCCGGAGATTAGGGTGGGGGAGTATTGCACAGTTGTAGTTTCCAGTTTTCTTTACGTAAGAGGGAGGTGGCGGGGGGAAGAGAGGGAGAAACTGTCTGGTTTAGATCAGGGTTAGAGTTTTGAATTTTTAGACACACACTTGAATTTCTTTATATTTTTAGCTTTCTTCCAAATGTACGTGGACGAGGCAGTTGCATTTCCAAACTGAAATCAGTCTGCAGGATCAGCAACTTGGCAATTATGGTATGGTTTGAGCCATGCCTAATGCTGAAGCTGAAAAAGTTCTTGCAGAATCCTGGAACAAGGTTAGTTAATGAGCTGCTGTATTTCTCCTGTCAGAATCACTGTCCTTGAGTTTGATGCTGCCAGGCTATCTGCTGCATAGTACATTTGGACTTTTAGTCTTCTTATACCTGAAAATGGACAAGTGATCTGATCCTTCTTCTAGAGAAGTCAACAGGAAATTGACTTCAACGGAAGCAGCTTCAGGCATCAAGTTTCTCTGTTTGCTTGCTGCCAGAATTAAGGCAAGTATATAGTGCAGGCCAAACGATATCAGTTGTTAGTGTTCATGACCCCGGTCCTTCATTGGGATGTACCAGCATTCAGCTCTTCACCTGTCTGTAGTACTACAGATATCCACAGAACTTCACATGAGCACAAGGATTTCTGCTCATAGGTCCTAATACGCTATAACAACACTAGACCAATATACCTGGAGACTGGACTTTGACTTCTAGGTTAAACCCTGGATCCCAATATGAGTTTGCTGTGTGCATATCCCAACCGACATTCCTGCATGTCACAAATTAATGATTGTGGTGAAGACCACAGGTTAGGACTCAGAAGATTTGTCTTCTGACTCTGTTATACACTCCCTCAGTAATCTTGGACCACTCATTTAAATCTCTCTCTGCATCTATAAAAGGGGAAGAATAATTCTCTACCTCACAGGAAGCACGATGGAGTAAATTGCTTGATGATTCGGAGGCACTGATGTGCTTTGGTATTGCTGGCCATAGAAAAAATTATAAAAGAAATCAAATCATGGGAAAATTACAAAAGTCTATTCCCAGGGTTGGAATGGAGAGGTTATTGCAGGACATGGCTTGAGATGCATTGTATTGGCAGAGCTGTGGAGGGAAGCTTGGAAAGCATGCGATTGCTACTTGTCTCTTACTTTCAAAAGCACTAAACTGACTCACATTTTAAAAGGTCAGCTGGTGATACGAGCTAGGAAATTAAGTTGAAATTATGTCTCTTCTAATGCAAAACTTTTATCTGTGGATGAAGGAACAGCTCCTCCCATTGCAATGGCACAGAGTGCAAGTTTTAAGTCAAAAAGGAAATAGCCATGACAAAAAATAAAAAAATACCGCAACATTTTACAGTAGTCGCCTGCAGAGCAAGCTGTCTTGTTTTGGACTATTATGCAAAGCACTGTAACTGTTTTTAATAAGGCAGATTGATGAGACCCTGGACCTAATTCTCAAGTCTGTCAGGCCAGCTTTCCACCCATTGTCCCATACAAAGTTTCCTTGACCTGGTGAATCCTGCCAGCGGAGGAATCTATGTGGGTAGAAGAACATGTGATGGTACAAACACTATATGGATAGGTGGGGGGTAAGTCAGGAGAAAAAGGGGGTTGCTTGGACATTTATGATCCCCAGCTGCTGAAATGGCCCTTGGGAGTGGTGGAAGTGAGTACAAAACTTTCAGTCTGCTCTGGTTTTCCCTCAGTGTACTAAACTCACTCTGGCTTGTTTGTATAAGGGGACAGAACAATGAATTTAAAGTCACTTTTGCCCCCCTCCTCCAGTTGTGCTGGATACAGCCTGGCTGTGACAAAGACTAGTCTTCAGAATCACTTCAGCTGATACTTTATCATTCAGTAGCAGTGTTTCTTATATTTAATTTTCTTTATGCTCACTGGCTGAGACAGTATTATTCTAGGAAACTGTATGACTTTGAGGAACAGAAGAAAAGTACAAAATAGCTGAAAAAAAGATAATGGCTTAAGATTTTCTAATGAGACTAACAAATGTAAGTGGTTCAATTTTTGCATGCAGCTACAGACACCAGAAGTGGATCTATTTTCCAGAAGTTATTGAAAACTTATTCTCCAAAAATTAACCTGTTTTCATATGTTCCCAACAGGACAATCAAAAATGATACATCTGAAATCAGTAATCATGTCTGAAAATGTGAGTTACATAACATGCTGATAAAATGAGCAAAATGTTCCCTATGTTGCCACAAAACAGGTCAGGGTAGTATCTTAGAGACTAACTGGTTCAGAAAGGCATAAGACTTCACATGCAACAGCCTACTTCATCAGATGCAGTCTTTACATCTGACAAAGTAGGCTGTTGCTTATAAAAGCTTATGCATGCCTCTCAGTACCAGTTAGTTTCTTAAGTACCCCCTTGCCTTGCTTTCGGCCTGACTTCAGCTAACTCAGCTAATTGCCTCTCTATGTTGGCTCAAAAAGACTTCTCTTTGTATTGAAGACTATGTCACGTAGGAAAATATTTTCAAAATTAGCCACTCAAGTTGTACATAAAGATGTGTTTAATCACTATTTGCCCATACAACAACCATATTTGTGGAAGCAAATGAACTGTTGCCTGAATAAAAGTGGGTAGAGATGAATATGAGTAATCTTTTTTGACGTCTCTTTTTTTTTCACACATCTACACATGTGCTTAACTGTGGAGTAAACTAATTAGCTGCAGTGTAAAATGTCAACATCTACATGTGCAATGCTATTACGCTGCAGTAAACTAATTAACACCGCCATAAGGTAGTACTGTTGGGGACAGTACTATCTTATGGCGGGGTAATTAACTGCGATTAAAAGTACTTGTAGATGCTGACTGTGACAGGCAGCAGCTCTTGGGGCTGGGCCTCATGCCAGCCCGCCCATCTGTCTCTATGGGGCAGTCAGCCCAGTCTTGCTTGCCACGACTTTGCTGTTCCATAAACTGTTGGTATGATGCAGGAGACTGCCCATTACTGCCCCGATGCCAGGGGGCACTATCTGCAGCTACAACCTTCCCTACACCGCTGCCCATGCCTCACAGATGGCATCACAGGTCTTAGAGACTCTGGCCCTACACTGGGCTCCATGATCTTCCAGTCTGGACCCAATTGGATCCCTCCTATCAGGTGGCCTAATCCACCCTCATTCTGGGATACCTAGCTCCCTATACTCTTCCCCCTCTCGGGCGTGGCCCCCCAAGGACCTTTGGCCACACAGGCCCTGGCCTCACCTCCAAGGCCAGTTGGAACCCCAGGCCCTCAGCTCTGGGTGTCCCTTGCAGTAGGGCCCTCATCCTTTTGACCCTTCTGGTCCTGGCCCCAGCATTGACCAGTTGAGGGTACCTAAAGTCAGGCTTCTGAGCCTCTAGCCCTCTCTTTAACACAGGTCCACCTTCTCAGCCCTACTGTGGGGTAACCCACCCAGTTTTGAGGGATGGGGTTATTAAGGTGCCTCGACCCATCTTTCACCAGGATGGTAACTGGCCTGACATTTCCTGTGGGCTCCAACACCACTAGGAGCCCCACCCGGCCACCCATCCCCAGCAGGGTGCAGTTTTAGGTCATGTCCAGGGAAAAAGAGCCTCCTAGCCATCCCCATAAGCTCTTGCCCTTACCTCCTGGTTGTTCTTGCTGCATCTCAGCCAGGTGATGTTTCTGCCTGGGCTGGCAGCAGCAGACCAGACTGCAGCCTTTGTATACTAGATTTTCAAAATGGCTGCCGCTATCAGGCACCAGCTGGATGCCTGACCCAGCCCTTAAATTGGCAGGCACCAACAGTGCCCTGCCACACTGACCATGGGTGTAAATTGCACCCAGTCAGCCCAGCTAGCAGGGGGCCAGACTCCCGCCTGCTGCCTAGCCACATGGCTCTGCACTGTCAGTACCCTTGTGCCCCAGCCAGCCCTTCTGCTGCCTGATGCCACCACCCAGAGCCCAGGGCTGACCTCCTGTCCCCCAGCCCTGGCATACACTGTTCTGCCATACTGTTGCTGTCCCAGGTGCACATGTAGATCCTGAACCTGGGAGTTGTTTACTCCACCTCAAACTGCTCTAGGATATATTGCTTTGAATTAATTGCATGTATAGATGCACCCAGTGTGTCTGAGCTATGAAAGGTATATTTTTAAATGATCCAAATCCATTTTTATGTCCAAATTCAAACTAAAACCACTGAAACTTTCAACCTGTGTAATTTGAGTGTCACAGGTTTTCAGATTAAGATTTTGCTTCTAAGTATCCACAACCCTCTCTGGGGTACATATTGCAGTTGTTCATTGAGACACATCCTTAGCCTGATCCATTCTTCAAAATGCTGCCTTCGAGCGCCAAGTGGCAATGTGTCTGTTAACAATACAGGAAAGCTTGTAGGAGAACGATTCTCATGGAAGCTATGGAAGTGGAAGATGTTTTTGTTGTGTTTGGGCACTGGGGGACTGGTTATTTATATGGATTAAAATTCCAATTGAGCGTGAGTTTTTTTCTTCTCTGTGCCCTATAGCAGAGTTTGTCACTCACAGAAGTTAAAGATAAAGGAACATTAATTGGATTTAGGAAAGAGTAAGTGCTGTTATCTCTAGTAGTGGGGTAGATAGGATGAGTACACATAGGAAAAATAACACTTTTCATGAAATACGTGCTGGCATTGCTGTATTTATTGAACAAGACTGCATGATACCATCAGTCTAGTACACCAAGCTTGTTCCCATCCTCTTTCTATAACCCTTCTTATTTAAGAGAGATAAAAGTAAAAATATTGTCATCAGGTGCTGAAAAATAGGATCGTGCTAGTCATGATGGAACTTCAGTGTTCACCACTGAAAAATTAGTATAATTCAGTTCTTCTCTAGCTGAGGTTTGATATTCTGTGATATATCCAATTAATTATGTGATACTACGCATGAAGTGATTTCTTGGTTTAGACAGAATGTATAGGTAACGTTTGCAAGTATATTAATACACAGATTTTCACAAAGTCAGGTTTACAAAATAATCACAGCTTGCTTAACCTCCCTAGAGGCCATATTGTATTCACAATTATATGGGTATAAATCTCTAGTGCTAGTGGCTCTGTCTGTCTGTCTGTCTGTCTATCAAATACATGTCCTGCCAAGCCTGGTAACAGCTGCTTCATTGACAGCACTCAGTGGGCACGTCTATGTGTGCACCTGACTGGCTTGTACTGCGCAGTCCTGGCGGTGCATGGGTCATTTCTGATCCTACTACACAGTAGCTCATTGCTTCTGTGCAGTAGTGGCAGCGTCACAGTGCCCACCAAAGCTATGTTGCTGTAGCAATGAGCTACATCACCATAGCTCATCGCTACAGCAACATAGCATCTTGTGTAGACATGCCCAATGTCATGAAACCCCCATGTTCCAATAGAAGGAACTTTTTTCATTAGTATTTTCTGTACTTGTCCACTGCCACAGTACATGTTGTTATTGTGGCCTCATCTTTAAAGATTAGCTATACACTCACATTGGTCAGTCTGGAACCTATTCAGCAGGGCCCACTGATGTCACAGAGGATCAAAACCAGAAGGATAGATAATTGGTTACGAGGAACTTGTTTGTTTTCATTAACGAGGACCATTCATCTTGCTAACATGATTGTTTGCTGTTTTGGTGCAGCATTTTAGACAACACTGGTCCTCTCAATGTGGGTTAAAGAGATCATTTTGCAATGGCAGATCAGGATTGGCACAGATATTCTCTACTAGTTTGAGAGTTTGAGCCTCACAGTGGATGCAGTTTAGTGATATATTAGTTACTTTCAGCAACCATGGCAAGTGAGATGAAATACAGTATTACATATGTTATGCTTGTCATTTAATAATTACACATCAACAAGCTTTCCATATGATGAGCAGCACCAGGACTGGTAAACGGTATTCTTCTGTTGAGTATCAGATGACAAGTGAAGATGTTTGAATCATATGAGTATATGCAACCATTGTTGAGAAAACTCATTTGTTGAGGAGGTTATTGCATGGTTTAATTTTGGTAGTTGCTTTCTTCAAATGTTCATGAAAAGTCAAAGCATAATGCTGAAGCGAACCAGATGTGCCTGATGTGTCTGGCACCACCCAGAGTCACATTTAATTCACAGGCAGCAGAAGCATATTTTAGTGGACAGTGTTTTCATTGCACTTATTTAAAAGCTTCCTACTACAATATTCATCCAGCTTAGCCAGGTCAACATTTAAGGTGGTATCTGGATCAGAAAATGGCTGAGCTTAGGTACTGAGGCAGATATTTTGTACAGATTAACTTAAGTTAATGAGCAGGTAGAAGGATCACTGAGTAATGGGGTTGACTGTACAGAGCCCTTACAATGCCACTGACTTGGTATCTCCATTTGGCTGTTTTATATCTTTGTATCAGATGGTTTGGAAATCAAACCATCTGATATAAAGAGGCTGTTCTGCAGTGTTCACCATCAGGATGTTTTAACCAGAAGACCTCTGCCCAGAACTGTGTCATAAACAGCCATTGATATGTCTCCTCTCTTATGCTTTTGATAAAAGACAATTTGATATAAATAGCCAGTACCAGAACTTTGTTTCAGGCACTACACCCTCCTTAAAACCCAGCCTGCTTAAGCTCTTGTGATATGTGCAGGAAGCTGAGGTGCTCCATTAACTTAAGGCATAACATTACCATGTTATGATAGCAGCAAATACTTTGTGGTATTGTGTGGGACTTTTCCCTAGCATTAACAGGGAATGACTTCAGACAAGCACCAGATCTTTTGAATGTTGCCCTTCTGTTAACCCGGTGAAGAAGAGGACTAGCCAAAACAAAGACATGAACCAAGTTATTTTAGAAACTTAAGAGAGGTATTGTTATACCTTTTGGCAGTGCTAGATTTTATGCAATTTGTTTTATACTGCCCATTATTCAAAAGTTCTGAGATTGTTTTTCCTGACACAACTGTTGCCATTCCTTGACAGCCTATCACTGGACATTTTGTTCAAGTTAGGCCTTTGTTAAACATAGAAGTTGTCTGGTGATCTGATTTGATATGACTGCTGGACAAGTTAGTTCTGATGGCTGTCCAATGACTCCATATGGTTGGGCTACACCAAAATGGTCCTAGTATCATTTGCTAGATTGGGAGAAATCAAGTTTTTTCAGTTGCTTTTTCCCACTAGGTTCATCTGCAGCACCTTATGACTTCATTGATTGATCTGTGATGTCAGGATCATCTGAGGACTCATGCTGTAATAGTAATGCAACACCTTTGGAATCAAAACATTAAGTGTATGCTGGGCAGTAATCATGAAGGAAAGAACCACAGGTTGCTTTAGATTCGGTACTTCCAAAGAGGCTGTATACTTCTTCAGTCATGATGTGCCACAGGGGATAGTCACAGTGCTGCAGTCCAAGTTGTACCAATAATTCTCCCAGCTCACTTTATACACATGCCACCTGTTTGCTTCTTTTATATATGCTTCTGATGACCAGGAATTGAAGTCCAATGTGATGGGGCTGGCTGCATGAAAAGTAATCTAGTACTGGGCATGTTGCCAGTTGAGAGTGGTCATTTAAGTGGGCTAACCCAAATGAAGTCATCCATATAGATGGCTGGGGAGGCCAAACTCAGCAGAACAAGCTGTTGTCAGCACCAAGAGGCATGTACAGTTTTGTATTCTGGATATGATACCACCTATATGATATCACAGAAGTCCGTGGATAATGGTGTGGTGGCATTCATGTTATCAGAAAGTTATAACACAGAAGTGGTGCAATGTATTAGGAATGTTCAAAATGCTACAGCAGATCCAATTCATCATTTAACAAGCCTTCTGAACATCATCCGTGTGGGCCTCTTCTAAGCAGATGATGACAGTTGTCAGTGTTACATGGCTGAAGGAGTACATTGATTAAGCTATGTTTGTCTGTCAACACACCCTCAAGACTAAGCTGTATAATTCAAAGTGCCACGCCAATGGATCATCAGGGTTGAAACTTGCTATACATCATTCAGTGAATTCAATCTTTTGGTTGGGTCACTGGCTTCCCTGGTTACTATCACTTATAGGGAATGTGATATGAGCACTGATCCATTGCTCCCTATTCTAGTATTTTTATTTTTAATTAGTATTACACTAATGTATTTTAATGAATTATTATATTATCATTTACTTGTAATTATTATTATGCACCTAGCAGGTTATTGGGTGCTTGCAAATGCCAAATCACTATTTGCCTGTTTGCTTCTATGTTGCTAAGCATGTGCTCAGCATTTAAAAACAAATATGAAAAGAAAGAAACTACCAACCCCAAAAAACTTATGCGACGACATTGGCAAAGGTTGTAGATACCCCCCTCGCTTGGCTTGTTTCAGCTATCAGTTATTATTGCTATCACTAGTGATGAAACCGTGGTTATTTTAGGGGGTTGTTTTTTAATAAAATATTTTAATTATTTTTACATTGTAATCAACATTTCTGGAAGGAGGAGAGGAAATAATTTCCTGACCAGCTCTAGCCACTTTCTTTATCATTGTACAAGGGACTTCAATGGGAGAAATTTAAAAAGCTACTCTCTTTAGAACTGCCTTGACCCAAACCCTTCCTGCCTGGCTTCATGAAGTAACAATACATGTCTTTTGACAAAAGGAAAGGTCTAAAGGAGGACCACATAGCAGAAATTGAATATAAACATCTTCTTGTCCCAAAACAGAAATTAACTTGAATCTGAGAAGAATCCAAGCCTCAAAGTTTAGATCCAAATCAAAACCCGTCCAAGTTCACTGGTGGGGGCTGCTCTTTAGCTTTGCAAACTTGGTTTAGCCTCATCTCCAGCCATCCATGCAATCCTTTTTACAGTATTTTTAAAAATCAAAACCAGCAATTATACAGCTGTTGAGATAAGAATAATTAAGAACAATGTATTTCCTTTTAAAGCTCCTCAAAGGATAACGTTTAATAAGATGAATTGAGAGTCTCATTCAGGCCACACACAAATGATGGGTAATATTTAGTAACAGCATTTTTTTAAACAAAAGATAAGCTGATTCTGCTTAGGAACTGAGGGTGGTCTTCAGGTCTTGCATTTGTCAAAGAAACAAGCATTTCTTTATCTAGAGCATATAATCTCACACTGCTCAAAGAGGAATAATACGTAGGGAAAACTTGGGCAGGGTATTTATGTTGGAGCATAGGACTGAGCTCTTGAGCAGAGCACAAAAAGGGACTGGGGTAAGGTGTACAACCTTTGCTCGGGTTGAGATGCATCTACTTATATGAATACTGCTATTTATATCAGTGGCACTTACTTGTATAAGTAAGCACTCGCCAATGTGACTGCCTGTCTTCCCTGCATGAGCACTACAAGATATATCTGAATTGTTCAGCAAGTAGGAAATCTGTTCTCCTCAGATAATATGCTTTCTCGTAATGAAAACCTCTTCAGTTGCTCTAGGCATGATTCTCCTCTCATTTACACCAATCACTCTGATGAAGTTATTCAGTTAATCCTGGGTGTCAGTTGCCAGACACTGAATGTTCCTGTAATATGCTAAGCAATTCTTCCTGGCTCCAGTTTGAGCTCAGGATGCTTAGCTCCTCATGAAAGTGCTCAGCACTGTGCAAAGTAAAATCTACCTAGCTTTGTAGGTTAGAGAAAATGAGGCCCATGTATGTACTGTCTTTCTTCCCTCTTATTCTTCAAAGCAATGGAAAGTAAAACCCTTTCTGCTTTGAAGTCCAAGTGAGCAAATGGGTCAGATTGATTCTACCCTCATGTACACCACAGTGAATCTGGAACAGCCCACTGGAAGTTACTTTATCCCAGTTACATGAGGGTTGTATATAGCTCAGGTCCAGTCCTCATTTCCTGTACAACCTGATTCACCCTGAGGATGTCATACAAGGGATCCTTTTGTCTTAGTCACTTAATATGGAGACAAGGCCAGGTGTGACATATTTGGTGGTTCCTCTTCCTCCATGAGATGGTTCACATGGGAAAAAAAGGACCAGCTAGAGTTAGAAAACCATACCAGTTCCTAATTGCAAAATGCCCCCCTCTCATCTTTGTATCTGTTACAGATGCATTATCCACTGTTTCCTGGAATTTGGTTGGAAGATTTTAAGCATATGAAGTTTTGGAGCCAGACAGTGCTCCGTTTGTTTCTCTGTTTAATTCACAGGAATATTGTTATGAAGGACTGTTGAATGATTTTTGTTTTTGTTTTACAACTGAAAGTCGACAGATCTGAGCTTCCTTCTCCTTGCCATTTGTAGCATGGCTTTCAGATGAAAATCCCTTGAACTCTGCATGGCTCTGTACCTGGCAGTGTATTGCTGCCACTGCCCCCCTAATTATTGAAAAGATCCAACTTGACTAGAGGAATCACAGTGATATTGTTTTACAACAGCCCAGATATTTTACAAAGTTACCCACCACATCCAACAAAACCCAAGCCCATCAAATGGCATCTGATCAGTGTTCCCCTAGCCCATCAAATGGCATCTGATCAAATAACACCTTTCATCAACCTGTGTTGAGTATTAATCAATTACAACAGTCCTGGAAGAGAGTGGCTGTCACTATACCTGTTTTACAGAGATTAAATTAAAGCAGAGAGGAGTCTAGTGTGATTTTCAGAAGTTCTTCTCAGCATAATTTCCAGAGCAGAAGCTCAAGCACTTTCTGAAAAATCTTCCTTACTAAGCTTATCTGAAGCTGGTCTGCCAAACATCTGGGCTCCCAACTTACTAGTCACTTTTGAAATTTTTATCTGGCACTCAGTCCACGGCTCTAACTATAAGGTAACACCACTTCATTAAAAGAAGAGATGGAGAAAGACAAAGTACAGACCTCTAATCCCTAGCACAGTTCATTCCCAGGTCAGTCAGTGGCATTGCTGATGTGATTAAAGACCATGCACAGAGATAGATGAACCTTGGGAAATTGGCAGTGTCAGGGGTTCACAAATTTGCTATGGTTTCAGAAAAGTTGGACTTGCACCATTTTATAACCAAGGTTATTTTCAAGGGATGTTCAGTTTATGTCACTGGCAATCCCTCGCAGTCGAGGATGATTGTCTTCCTTGATTGTCTTATCTGTGGGTCCAAAGACGGTTGACAAGGCCTATTTGGGATTGACAGACTCTGTTGCAGCTCAGGCACATGTTTCCATGTGGGGTGGGTGGCTCTGGGTTCTTGGTTTTGTCCACAACAAGCTGTTTCTCCCACTCCTGCTTGTCCATCTCCTCTTGTCGTCATAAAGTTTCAAAGTACTGAGATCCCTGCAGCAGACTCTTCGTCCATTTGGGGCGGTCCTGGGCAATAGTCTCCCATGAATTGATGTCAATGTTTTATTTTTGCAAGCTGGCCTTGAGGATATCCTTGAAGTGGCATTGATTCTTGACACCTGTGCATATTGTTGTGCACATGTTTAGTCCTATTCAAATCAATGGGACCTCTCATACTGGTAAAGTTAAGCACGAGTGCTTGCTTTTGGGATTGAGTCATAATAGAGCTCTAAGTGTCTTGTTTGGATGATAATAATCATATTTTAGTCCACATTTCTCTTTCCCTGTTGTTACTTCATTTCCACTCTGCCTAATTTTATTTTGTGATGGTAAATTCCTGAATGCAGGTGAGGGGCCCAACCTGTTGCTGGGGACCTACCTAAATCACAGTTTCACAGATTTTGCAGAAACTGTGAAAAACAGCATTGTGTAAAATTACTGGGAAATCTGGCAGTGGCTGCGATTTCCCACATCAACCAAAAAAAAGCAGTAGTTATGTAAACTGAGTGAAGGCCCCCTACATCATCAGTGCTGAGGAGCAGGGCAAAAAAAGCTGTAGTGATGTAGACTGAGTGAAAGTGCCCTCCGCCAATCAGTGAAAAAGGGCAGGGCCACTGCAAAATGCCCCTGAAATTGGCTCTGTGTGCCATGACCAGGCCGCAAATAACCTTTTGTTTGCTGTGACTTAGGTAGGTCGCTACCTATTGCTTAGCAAAGGTGTTGTACCTAGCCCCTGACTATTTGTGTTCAGTCCAATTTATACTCAAGTGTTAACCTTTGTGCTGAAATCTTGCATGTGGTGCAAAGACATATAGGCTTAAGACCTTAATATAACCAGTTCCTCTGTATTGAGGCCAACTGAAAGATATTTTGACCCTTTCAGCAGAAATGAAGAATGGGTTTCCCAGCACAAATTAGCAGCAACTTCATTGAAAGCAAGGTAGTCAATACCATTTTAAAACTGGAGGATAAGGCCTATTGGAAAGGCATGGTGGAAGGGAAATGGTTTAACAGGAATGAGATTATTAGGCCTGTGTGAGTAGGCAGCTATTCGATCCAGCTTCAGATCTGGCCGCTTCAGATACCAGGGATCTGATCCAGAGCTCCAGATCGGTTTCCCACTTCGATCTGGCCAAAGCGGCTCTGAATGTTTGAAGCCGCCTCGGAGAACTGGCCATAGGGTAGAATGGAGAATCAATGAAATATCTATAATTTTGTTGTTTTCTGTCTGATTTGGATGAAACTTGCAGGGATGGTATCTCCTGCTGAGAGCATGAAGCCTGCCAAGTTTCACAAAGATCAGTGCAGGGATTTGGAAGGAACTGCACCCCAAATTCTTGGAAGCAAAACTCATGTCACGTGTGCGTGTGTTACACCACAGGGGGGTGAAAACTGCAGGGATGGTAGCCCCTGCTGAGGCCACAAAGCCTGCCAAGTTTCAAGGAGATAAGTGGAGGGGTTTGGAGGGGAACTGCATCTCAAACTGTTGACAAGCAAAACTCATGATATAGATGACCCTGTGTTTGTTAAGCCACAGCAGGGTGAAAGCTGCAGGCCTGCTAGCCCCTGCGGCAGCCACAAAGCCTGCCAGCTGTCAAGGAGATAGGTGCAGGGCTTCTGGGTTCTGGGGCCCTGCACCTCTAGCTGCTGACAGGCAAAACTCGTGACATGGGTGCTTGTGCAACTGTGTCTGTCTTGGGGAATGCTGGGTGGGGAACTACTGCAGGTCTGGCTGCTAAGCTACTGTGTTACCAGTTACCAATCAATCATGATTCACTCAGGGACCAGCTCAATACACAGTAGCTAGCTACTAGTAGCTACTAGATAGTTAGTTAATTAGCAACGATTAACACCTACAAAACTACAGACAAAGGAGAGGAAATAATCAATACAGACAATCAACTGTCCCAAAACAGAGACAGTAAGTTGCACAAGCAATTGCACAAATACATATGCTCGCTGGCAGCACTGGGACCTTCTGACTTCCCCTACAGTCCCTAATTAGTCGACCAGTTAAAACTTTAACTGGAACAAAAGCGCACTGGCTATAACATAGTTCTCTAAGTACACTAGCTTTCTTCTGAAAAGTACACTAGCTTTCTTTTGAAATCCTCATCCATACTGAGTCTAATCCCCTGCCCACCCTCAGCTTTTAACTGACATCTCTCAGGGATAGCAGGATCTCAGTTGGTCTCTCACCAGCAGGCATGATGATGAGAGAGCTCCTGCAAAGCTACTGCAGAGCTCCTTCCTCTTTGGCCTTCAGGGTTTAGATGCCACCAGAATTGTGCCCCTTTCCAATCAGGTGACTAACTCCCTGGCTCTATCTGCAGGTGTCTTCTGACTAGCTTTGCTTATTGGCCTTCAGGGTAGCCAATAGCAGTGTACCTAGCAATTGTAGCCTTGCCTGGTCTCCCACATAAGACTCTGTCTTGTAATACTATCCAGAATCTGCTAGCACTGCAGTATGCTTCCTGCTGCTCACACAGGTTACTCTCCTATTGTACTATTGCTGACCTCAGGCTGCTTACCCTTTTACAGCTAGCCCCCTTTTTGTCTGCTCGAGTGCTGTTTGCTCCTATTTTTCCTTCTATAAGTAACAAGGGCCAATTCCCAGTCCCCTGTATTTCCACATAGCCCAGCATTGTTGCTATTTACTGAGAAAGAAAAACTGTCTATGTTCATTTTCCCAAAAGCAATAATGATGGCATTGCTCATTTTCTCCTGACCTGGATAGTAATGTTATTAACCTCTGTCTCTCTAGAGAAACAGGACCAGATTTCACTGAAATCAAAAGGGATTAGCACCACTTTAATTCTGGAAGATACAGCCCAGAGCATGTTGCAAAGACAATTCCTTAACAAGAGAGATCATTATTATGGTGGGAATGTTTATTGTGGTATCAGTATTTTCTGTTTGTGAGGATGCAGTTCTACATTCATGGAAGCATTTGTATTGCATCTGCCATGGAGTGGGACAAATATCAGTACTTGGATATCAACTTTGTGCCAACATTAATCCAAACATTAAACATCAAGCTCAGATTTGTGCCAACAGTCATTGCCCAAGTAATAATGATGCACAAAATTGCACAGGTGGAATTGCAGGCTGGATTGAGGTCTGCCAGGAATTGTGTCACATAGTAAGTGCTGTCATGGCAGGTTTCACCAAGTGCCACTTCTGCACATAGTCTGCCAAGTCCTTTTTCTTAGTGTGTAAGCACGTTTCAGTTCTTGGGGACACAGGATATGGTGTTGCTTATTTTTGGCTTATGCATATTGTATTTGAGGCAGTTTCCAAGGTGGGAGGGAGCCCTATGAACAGCAGCTGAGTTTCTTCTCTATCTTAAGGCCTAATTACAGTTAATTCTTGAGGCAAAATTACTTCCTGAAAATATGGCATTGGGGGAAAGGAACCTCTGTGCATGCAGTTTGCCCATCTTATTTTGAGAGTGGTTTATATATGCAGATATAATCATCTACCCTTACATAATCTCCAGACTTTGCTCTTGAATATCTCCTCAACCAAGAAACTAGTATGCAAGGCTCTTACTGTTGATAAAAGGGCAATGCTGATATCAGAAGATGGGTTAAGAGAATGATTGGTTGATTCATAACCATTCGAGATAGACCAGGAGCTATGAAATCAGTCTCCAAAGCCACCACTTGTCCTAAAGTTTTGAGAGTTTTCAAATCTAAGAGTGGTTCAACCCATTACGGATAGAGAGGTCAGGTATGTTCATTTCCAGGTTTGAATTCCAACATTAGGCCAGAGTTCAAGAGGATTTCAGCACTTCGGTTCACTTGTGGCTCACCAGTAGTAGGGTTTGAGGTACAATGGCATGGGTAGTCACCATAGAGAGCAAGTCTTAAAGCATACACTTCTGCTTTCTTGAACACTGGTAGCCAAACTGGTGGCAAGCTCATCAACTTCTGTGTACCACCTAAAGTACATTACTGGATGGGCAAGCCATTACTAAAGTACTTCATTGCATGTGTTTAGGAATAGCTATCTCCTGAGGGTGACTAATGCACATGAAGGGACTTGCCTAGTGTCACGGTGGGGTCCTACAAGAGGGCTGTGATCTCCTTAAGGCCCCTTTCTCCGTGCCAAGTCAGCCCAAGGGCACCCTCTAATTCTCGCCCGCCATGTCTTTGATGTTTAGATAAGGTTGGGAGGCTGCCTTACGCCCTCTTGGTCACTTCTCTGGGTTGATTCAGACCCTGTGGTTTCCCAGACTCTTTGTGGGTCTCGCCCTACGATGGGTGCTTCAGGGGCACCCTAGCCTTAAGGGCTATGCGTAGCTCCAACCACCCCTTATACCGCGCCCCAAGCCTCGCAGCTGGAATAGACGTTGGACTGTCAAATATACACTCGCCCTCTCTGAGGTCCTCTCTGTAGCGCTGCCCTGTCTCAGGGATCCTCTGCAACGCCGCCCTTCTCTCCGGGGCCTTCGCAATAATGCCGCCCTGTCTCCGGGGCCCACCGCACTGCTACCCCCTTTCTCCAGGGCCCACCGCACTGCTACCCCCTTTCTCCAGGGCTCACCACACCCACACTGGGGCTTCTCAATAGTGCCCCCTCTCTGGGGCTGGGGTCTATGCACCCCATACACCGTGCCCTTACTGGCGCTGGGGTCCCCACGCTACTGTGGGTCCCCTATGAGGCCTCCTCCAACCCCTAATAGCCTCACCCAAACCACTGGTTTAACAACAACAACAATGCAAAACACAAGCCGGCTATAACTTAACTTAAAGCCGCCCAGCTGAAACCACATTGCTCACACGTCCCAGAGCTGCCATCCTTTACCCAGCATGGGCTGTATCTGCAGTTCTCGCATCTTTGCTCAGAAAGCTCCTTTCTCTCTGGCTGCTGGCAGGGGAACTGCCTCTGGCCTCAGCTCCTTGGGCTTATAAAGGGAGCCAGGCCTTGCCCCTTCTGGTCAGCTGACCTCTTGGTTGCCCTGGCAACCCACAGCTGGGTTCCTTACACCCTGCTAGGGCTCTTTCCCCGGCAGTTTCCCCTCTTTAGGAACAGGGCACCTCAGTGCCCTGTGACACCTAGATAAAGGTTTTATTTCAAATACAGAACAAAATATTATGATAACTTTTTTCATTCAAAGAAGTCAAACATTCATGCCTGCATATCCTGCATTTCATTCATGTTGCATCCCTCTCTATCTTGGAATTAAATGCTATGTTGTTTTGGAACAAAACTTATTTTCAAACATTAAGAATTTTAGAAGAGAGAAAGTTGGCTCCGATTTCTTTTCTAATTCCAGTTCCTAGAGGTTCTGCAGATACTGTAGCATTACAGAGAGCTGAGCTAGTAAGGTACATTTCTGTTACTGTTGTATTTGCTACTGTTTTGTTGCTACCCCCTTGGATGCTACTGTTATTTCCAGTATTATTAGCTTGCTGGCCAGCAAAGCACCAGGCACTGAAGAATGCCTTCATGTGGTCTCCATATTGAGAAAACCAGTGATACAGTTTGGTACGTCTCCAAACAAAAAAGAAGGCATACACCTGTTGGAGGGGAGGGGCCACCACAAGAGAGGGCTATACCTCGGTAGCTCGGGAATGTAGGGGGGTGGTCAGGAAGGCCAAGGTAGAAATGAAGCTGGGACTAGTGACCCAGATCAAAGACAACAAGAAGTCCTGAAGAGTGCTGAAGGAACTAGCAGGGGTCATTGCGGGACCTCTGGCACAGCTCTACAAGCACTCATGGTGCTCGGGCGATGTGCCAGAGGACTGGAAAAGGGCCAATGTGGTCCCCATCTTCAAAAAAGGGAGGAAGGAGGACCCAGGAAACTATAGGCCCATGAGTCTTACTTTGGTCCTAGGGAAGATTTTCAAAAGAATTATCCTGGCACATGTCCAGGAAGGGCCAGCAGGGGAGGTTATGCTCAGGGGCAACCAGCATGGGTTCATTAGTTCATTAGGGGCAGGTCTTGTCAAATCAACCTGGTGTTCTTCTATGACCAGGTCACCAAGTCCTTGGATGCAGGTGTCTCAGTGGATATAGTCTTTCTGGACTTCCGGAAGGCCTTCGACATGGTCTCTCACCCCATTCTCAGTAAGAAACTAGGAGACAGTAGTGTTGATGCCTACATGGTCAGATGGGTCACTAACTGGCTGGAGGGCGTCACCCAGAGGGTGGTGGTGGATGGGTCTTATTCGACCTGGAGGGATGTGGGCAGTGGGGTTCCCCGGGGCTTGGTCCTCAGGCCCACACTATTCAACATCTTCATCAGTGACTTGGGTCAGGGGGTTGAAAGCACCCTGTTCAAATTCACAGATGACACTAAGATGTGGGGTGAAGTGGGCATGCTAGTAGGAAGGAACAGGCTGCAAGCGGATCTAGACAGGTTACAGGGGTGGGCCGATGAGAACAGGATGGGGTTCAACACTGACAAGTGCAGGGTAATGCACCTGGGGAGGAAGAACCAGCAGCATACCTACAGGCTGGGGAACTCCCTTCTCTCCAGTGTTGAGACAGAAAAGGATCTTGGAGTCTACATTGATGCCACAATGAACATGGGCCAACAAAGTCGGGATGTGGTCAGGAAGGCCAACCATACCTTGTCGTGCATCCACAGATGCATCTCAAGCAGGTCCAAGGAGGTGATCCTATGCGGCACTGGTCAGGCTGCAGCTGGAGTACTGCGTCCAGTTCTGGGCGCCGCACATCAGGAGGGATGTGGCCAATATGGAGAGGGTCCAAAGGAGGGCCACCTGCATGATCAGGGGTCAGCAGGGCAGGCCCTACGAGGAGAGGCTGAGGGACCTGAACCTGTTCAGCCTCCGAAAGAGAAGGCTGAGAGGGGATCTAGTGGCAGTCTACAAACTAGTCAAGGGGGACCAGCAGGCATTGGGAGAGTCCCTGTTCCCCCAAGCACTCCCAGGAGTTACAAGAATCAACGGATACAAGCTAGTGGAGGGTAGTTTCAGGTTAGACACTAGGAGGTGCTATTTCACTGTCAGGGCGGCTAGGACCTGGAACCAACTTCCCAAAGAAGTGCTGCTAGCTCCTACCCTGGGGGTCTTTAAAAAAAGGCTGGATGAACATCTGGCTGGGGGCGCTTGACCCCAGTATTCTTTCCTGCCATGGCAAGGGGTTGGACTAGATGATCTCTTTAGGTCCCTTCCAACCCTACCAACTATGAAACTATGAAACAGTTGTATGAAGAAACAAGTGGGCCTATCACTGGCTTTGTCTGTCTGCCACCTCAGGAGATGGGCACAGGTGACCCTGGCTGGGCTATTGCCTATATGCTTAACACCCAGGGCCACCCAAATGTAAACCTGTATGAATGCTCAATTTAAATAAATTTATTGACCTTTTTTTTTTTAAATGATACACCAGGAAAGTAGAAACTTAGCGCTCAGACAAGCAGACAAATTTAAAAATAGGTAGCAGAAATATTGCAGATTATAGGAGCAATAGTTAATGCATTCAGGGTTTAATTGCTTTAATTTATTTGCAAATATAAATGATTTACTGTGACAGCCAACCTTAGTCATTGCCTATCGACTATGAGTTTGTGCCCACCCACATTTCCAGGCCTAGCTTTACCATTGCCCCAGGTGCTCCAAAGATGCTTCTGGAATAGAAGACCTGGACCTGCTAACAAGGTAACATAAACTAAGTAATTGGTAGGTGGTGAGACCTAGCAATATTGAGCATGGGATGGTCAGTGATGGTATATCTGTGTCACAGTGATTCTTCCACCGAGTTTCAAGGGAAGATGCGGTTAACTAGCTAATGCAGGGGCAGGCAAAATATGGCCCATGGGACAGATTTGGGCTACTAGGCAATTTCATCTAGCCCACAGGTGCCCACCAACTAATTGTACCCCACACAGCCTTTTCGCCCATGAGGGTGAGAGCGAGGTGCCCACATGCACACAACCCCCCATAACGTACCCTATTGTGCCTTGCTCCTTCATATGTGGAAGGACCTGGCCAAGCCAGCATGCAGCTTCTAGGCAGGGCTGCTGCTGCCACAGCTCCTACATTTGCATGCCACCAGAGGAAGCCCCGCAATGGAGCTGGCTGCCTTCCTGTCTCCCTGCCATGCAGGTTCTGGAACTCCACAGGGAAGCAGGGGCCTGGGCTCCCCCCCACTTGTCGTGGAGTCCCAGGACCTGCACAGCAGGGAGTGCCGAAGGCAGCTGGCTCCACCATGGGGCTTCCCCTGGTGACATGCAGTGCCAAGAGCTGCATGTGCACCCTGGGGAGCCCTGCAAAATAGACGGGGGTTGGCCTGGCTGCGCTTTTCACCCCCATGTGCAGCTCTGGTCAGAGCTGTGCACCACCAGTGTCAGTGCCTACACCAATGTTACTAGATTTGCCCATCACCTTGGGGTGTGCTCATTTATTAGGGATGTTTCTAGGGTCTTTGTAATTCTATCAATGTGCTGCTTGTGTTACTTGTGTTTCTATACGGAGCTGTATATCTCCCTTCTGCAAGTCCTCACCCCCAAGGGAGCTATCTTGCAGGACTCAGTTTCAATGGGGCTGGGTTTCTCCAGTCACCAAATCAGTTACACACACACACACACACACAGATTAACGTGACACGCCTGACCCGGCCAGGTTGATCAGCATGGACAGGCTGACACCCTCATATGCCAAGAATCAGTTCATCAGAGCAACAATAAAATGTAGTCAAACACAAGCACACAGGGAAACAGAATGCCTCTGAATCCAGCTGGGTGTCCAGCTGACACCCTCATGGGCCAGCATTCAGTTCATTAGGGCACATCTGAGCCGAACTGGGTCAATCAGCCTGTACAAGCTGATCCCCTTATGTGTTTCAAACTCAGCACGTCCCAATCTTTAGCCTCTTGATGAGCAGACACCACAGTATTTTTGGGCTTCACAGGGATCTTTAGCTTAGGTAAAAGAAGCGTTGCTGCAGAGCAAGTGGGGAAGAAGAAGTAGAGAAGGAAAATATACCCAGTTACTACCAGTTTGACTATAAAAGTTATTTATTGAAAAGTATATGAAATATATTATGATACTAATAGTAATAGACATGCAAAGGAAAACAAACACAAACAATTACAATACTTCCTTGGTTTCACTAAGTATTTGGGGAAACTTAGCTCAAGCTTAACTAATACAATTCAGGTTCAGAAATCTAAGCCTACAGAGAAAAGAGAGAGAGAGAGAGAGAGAGAGAGAGAGAGCTGGTATCTCACCAGTCCAAGGCACTTGGGTTGCAGTGCTAACAGGTAAAGTTCTTAGCACAATCCTTGAAGGGAGATGATCTCTTTCTTCCAGCTTCTCGAGAACAACAGCGGATGGTGTCAGAGACAATTCTCTTGAAGCACACACATACAATGCTGCTTTTTTTACAGATTTTTATACCCTCAGTTCAGCTTCTTCAAAGCATTCTTAATAGTGTAAATAATTGTCTTTTCTATTGACAAGGGGTTATCTGGTTTGGAACACCTCAAGAAACTGATTGATAACCAGGAAAAACATAAGGTTAAGGAGTAACCAGACACGAGCCAGCTTGAAATTCCTATGGATAGCAGATATACTGGATGGGATACTTCATTGTTTGTTCAGAAACAATAGATAGCTTGCAGCATCAGGGTTTTGGATTTTTACCTGTTGCGAACAAGCCTCAGCTCAGCTTGACTTTTCCAGATTTTACTATAGTCTTTTAACAGACTTAAGGCAATTATTGGAGTGTTCATAACCTTTTGTGGGGAGGACTTCCATCAATCATCCTGGAAAAAGTCTGACAACACTTGTGGTCAGGGCTCCAACAGGCTGGATGCTGTGATTAACCCCTTACCATTGTTCAAATGTTGCCCATACCCACTCTGACTTGGTCTCTTTGCCTCAGCATTCCCTAACCTGTCAACTGAGTTTTAGTCAACCAAGTTTAAATATGCCTCCCATAGTGGGACTGTACAGGAGACTGGGGAATGTACAGCCCGAAATGCCTATTAAACTTGTACTTCTGCTTAGAGGTGTGTTTGTGGGTGTGAGGGTGGGGGTGGGGGGGAAGTCCATTGTAAATCCTATTAGAATTGGTCTGATAAATGCTGAGCTGGGTGTGTGTAAATGTGGGTTGATTAGCATTTGGAGCACACATTCCCCATCATGCAGTGCTCCCCTGCTTATCTGATCCCGGGATTCACTGCAGTCTTTGCTTCGGGCTTTCTGTTCTCTATCTCCCATGTAAATGAATGGTCATCTGGTTCCATCTTGGATGCAAAGGAGACCTAGGGCAGTTGCTCCCTTATCTGGAGGGCTTTAGGTATGTCTCCCACTGCATCTTAATCAGTTTTGTTTAGGTAGAGGAGGGGAGGGGGTGGGAATTCTTTGTGAGTCAGACAGGCTGCATCCTGTGCTAGGGTTCCCCAAGAACACGGAGCTGAGAGGTAACATCAGCGTCACACCCCTCACCCTCCCTCACACCCACACTCTGCCCACCTAAGGTCTGCACTCCTGCCACCCCCCACTACGTGCTGGCTCTATGCTGCCGCCAGCCCCAGCCCCATACTGCACACTTCCTCCCAGCTGCAGCTCCTCCTCCACCCACCCCAACCCCTGCTGCTTCCTTACTTGATGCCCAGAGTGAGAGGGACACCAGGGAAGCCAAGCAGGTCCTCTGGCAGCTGCAGCAGTGGCAGCAGCATCCTCACCCAGAAGTTGTATGCTGGCTGGGCTGTGGGGTATATATATGTGGGTGGAGGGCGGTATATATGTGGGTGCCTCGCTCCCACCTTTGTGGGCAGAAGGTCTGATTGGGGTACAATTGGTTGGTGGGTACCCATGGGCTAGATGAAATTGCCTGGTGGGGCAGATCCATCCTGCGGGCCGTATTTTGCCCACCCCTGCCGTAGCTTCTATAACTAGGAACCTCATCACCCCGGTCACCCTTGTTACCCAGTCTTTGGCAAAACCTGGTGATAGAATTTGACTTGGTAAGTGAGACTTTTTAAAAGACCAAACATCTAATAAAACTTCTGAGGTTAAAAAAAAATGCCGCTGTTAATAAGACCACTCATGCTTTTTACATATCCTCTTCACAGCAATTGTGACTATCTATGAAATACAAGAATGCCTTGTGACTATGAGAGAGTGGCTGAAAAACATGAATAGTACAGTTAAATCTTGTAACTTGGTAGAACTAGGGTCCCCATAAGGGCAGTTTTGGAAAAGAAATGGATAGAAGCACAGATTTTCAAGGTCAGCCAAAGGCTAATGAGAACCCTTTCATAATGCACTGTATTGCCTGAATTTCTTCATTTCAAAGCCAGTCTAACTACTTTATTTCTGCAGCGTTGTAACTGAAGAGGCTGTAATAATATTGATGGGTAATCCTGCCAAAATCTGAGATGGCATTCAGCATACTATGAAACATTCGCTCCTTCCCTGGTTGAGTACAGAACAAAGAGTTAAACAAATGTATGCCTTGCCTGAGCACCACTTATCCTTCCCAAAGGGCACAAATATAGCTGCTTTGTAAGCTGGGTTGTCAACAGTTGATGCTGGCAGCCAAATTTGCATGTTTTTCACCTTTTTCCCTGGGAGCTGTATGACACTGCTCTCCAGAGGGAGACTTTTTCATAACTTAATTAGATTGGCACCATTTGCACAGCTACAGTTTCAAGTTAACTCTGTTAACCCGCCATCCCTGCCTCACTGTTCTAACTCATGTGTTTCAGAGGATTACAGTAGCACTGAGGATTTCCACTCTGGGTGAAAATGTTGGCAACTGTCAACTTAGCCTGAGGATGCAATTTTGGTCGAGGTTGTTTCTAGTTTAGGAAAACAAATCAATGAGGCCACTGATAGAAGAATACAAATGATAAATGGAATGATAAGTAGGGCCCATTTGTACTTGTTAACTACAAGCACAGAGAGCTTGTGTTCAGGTACAGCCAGGATATGGGGAGCCTGCTAACTGTTTTTAATTATATCCCTAGTTTTGATTCCTTAGTCATGGATTTGCATCTAAGATTTTCAGTTATTTGGCTGCGATGAATGTCAGACTAATCAGTTTCTACTCTTCCATGTGAAACCTACCTTCCCTTTTTGAATATGGGCATAATGCTGGCACTTTTCCAGTCTTTTGTATCTATTAAAAATTAGCATAAGCCTTCCAAAGATCTCCTCAGCCAACTCCTTTAAAAGTCTTGGGTTCACATTATCTGGGCCTATCAATTTTAGAAGTGTTCAACTCTAGAAGACAAGATTTACCATCCTCCTCAATTAACTGAATGTACCCCTTATATGATACACATTTGTGCACCTAAGTACAATTTATTGTACTAAGGACTTAATTTATGGATGACTTCTGCTTTCCCTTGCTCGTTATCAACAGTTTTATCTCCTCCACAGGCTTATACCATTGCTAGGATTTCCTTTGTTTCTACTACACTTTTAAGAAGTTCTTTATAGCCCTTAGTTTTGCTAGAAATTGATTTTCCCATGTGTCTTTAGCGTCCTTTATTAATTTGGTGTATTTTGTTACTTCTGATTTATGTGGATTGCTACTTATGGCCCCCTTTCCTCTTTGTTCTAAATTGCTTCTTTTTTTTTTTGCTGCTTTCACTTCCCCACTGAATTGGGGTGGGCTTTGAGCCAAAGTTGTGTTTCTCGATTTGGGATTGTGGCTTTTTAACCACCTGATAGCTCATTTAGAACTCCCAGTTTTCATTCACAATTTTCTGCTTGCATTTTTCTTCCAACCAGTATTTCTTTCAATTTTGGGGGAAGCAGCCCTTTTGAAGTAAAAAATATATCTATTAATATTTATTTTTGGTAAGGAAATTTCTCTTTTGGCCCATCTTAAATGTAATTGGGTCATGATTACTTCTCCCTGGGCAACCACTAATTTCCAGTACAGTGATTAATCCATCTTTATTCATCATAATGAGGTCCATAATGAAGACAATAACCTCTTGTTGGGTGCAATACAGTCTCTCTGTTAGCTAACCATGGTCTAATGGTTTATAATTATGAAGTGAACTTGGGTTCACGAAAGCTTGTGCTCTATATATATCTTTTATAGTTAGTTTATAAAGGTGCACATCTACCCTGCCTTCTGACTGACTTCAAACTAACACAGCTAACTACCTCTCTATAATTTTTAATCATTCTGATGATATTTTATTACAGGCTGTATGAGACTTCCCAAAGTAAAGTCCCTTGTGACAACATTTAAAAAAATAGATTACAGATAAGTGTTCAAGGAGTAGCCTATCCTGCTCTCTGGGCTACAAACCCTTCATGAACACCGCTCCTGGACTATGTTAGCAAACCTGTCTGCATCCCTTGTTATCAATAACTCTAGTACAAGTAACGGGCTCTAAGGTAGGGCATGCTGCACACCGTTTACCTTTCCTTCAGGTTATTTTTACCATTCCAATAATGTGAATCATCCCACTCCATTTCACTAAATGCCAACTACATAAATTGGTCCACTAACAGAAATTTCCAGTGCCTCTTGCTTGTTGCCATGATGCTTGGCACTGACATCTAAGCAGCTGAAAAATGTCTACACTTCATATTTCTTATCTCATCAGTGCCATTTGTTTCTTATATGCTGAGTTTGTGTTTGTGCTGATTTGCCCCCATTAGCAACCTCTCCATTCAGCACAAGCAAAATTTGCTTTGATACCTGTAAGGCCCAGGCCACTGCATTTATACAGCTTTCCTGCCCACAGGAACGCAACCCAATCCTCCACAAAAAGCACCATCAACTTTACACCAGGTGTGCAGGTTTTTTTCTGTTTTCTGTCTTCTCTAACTCTTGAAACCAAAAAGATTTCTGGAAATATCACTTGGAATTCCCCCTTCTTCAGCTCCCTTCTGAAGTTCCTAAAGACTTCTATAAGTTGTGTAGGACCGTATGATGCTGAGTCCCTGGTTCTAGTGTATGTTCATCACCAGGGAAGATTTGCCAAATATTCCACCCTACTTTTCATATTTTCACATGGGACAGAAACAGCACACTGTCCTGTATGTGAATGTCCCAGGCTAAATACTCTGACCGCTCTACCAAATGCAGTTGTTAATGATATCTGTCTTCAATAAGTTGATTGAAAAGCCTTTGCTGCTATGTATCCTCCAGTATGTCCACTAGAGTTTCCTGTTCTATTCATCCAGAGACTGGTTCCTCACTAGTTGTACATTCTAATGATTCATTGCACCTCAATGGATCTAAAGCCTTCTGACTCACTTTTTCCTTTAGGCAAATTGAAACCCCAATACCAAAATTAGAGATGGTTGAAAGGTTTCGACTATATTTTTTTCCCTTTAAATCAGAAAAATATATATGAGATGTTTGTGAGGTTTCTTCTCTCTTTCTGATCAACTTCAATGGTGGTTAAAATGTTTTGAATTTTCATATTTCCACTACTGTTTGACTTTCAAAATTTAAAATATAAAAAACCTGGGGGGAGGGGGGTGGGGGGACGGGGGGGCGATATTTTAAAAAAAGAACTTGGGTATGAAAATACTTAAGGCTATAGTGCCAACTTTTAGGTGTTTTGCCATCTGGCAGAATCTATAACCCAAGATTAGATAGCCGTGTTCTCTATTTAATGCATGAGGAGACTTAGGCCTCTAAAAATCGAATGCACAAGAGCCAGCAAGTGAGCTGTCTGAATTAATGTATAGAAAACTATGAAAAAAAGAGAGAGCCTAAGTCCAGACAAAATTTCCATAAGGATTCACAATCTTGAACTTTTATTTGGAGTTAGGTGCCTATGCTGGCCCTTTCTCACAGAACAGAGACACTGTCAGTGCCCTCCAACAATCTCTCAGTGACTACAGCTTTCACTCAGTGGGCGCATCTACATGTGCAATTAAGGCACAACAATAAACTCCAGTGCTTATTGCGCCAGACTTTATTGCTCCCAGGTGCACTGTTTGAATGTGCACCCAGGACTAAAGCACATTGAGCTGGATTGGAGCAGCCCTGGCTGGCAGGGGGCCACAGGAGTCAGCCTGCCAGCCTGGCCTTCTCCTGCCTGGCTCAACATGCTGGAGAGGCAGCCTGGTGCATAAGGGTACTTCAGTGCAGAGCTAGCTGGCACCCTCATGCCCCAGCCAGCTGCATCTGTGTCTACATGCATGTTGCTGCTGAATAAGAAGCTTGTATTTACAAGTACTACCCTGCTGTGGAGTTCATTAGTTTCCTGTGGCCTAATAGGGCTGCACATGTAGACACTGAGGCATTTACTGTGGAGCTAATTAGGCAACTCCATAGTAATCATCTTGTGTAGACACTCCCACTACATGCAAGATGGTGGTTCATTTTTCTCCTCTGAGGCAATTTGAATCTGCATCCCCTATCTCTGAGCTGAATGCTTTAACAAGTGTACGAGGGCATTCTAGGGTAAGAGGAAAGACCTGCTCCAATGACTATTACACTATTTTAGAATAAGTATTAATTGGGCCAAGGCCTGAAAAGGGATTTTGAGAATCCAAACACTGGCCTTAGAAATGTCAGTTCTATTTTGCATACAGCCCAATGGTATCTTCAGGAAAAGCTTTCTGACAGTGAGATGTTTTAAGCTATCTCAAAAGCATTGTCAAAGCTACATTGCATTGGTCTTTCAGAACTGCTAGACATGATATACCTTTGCTTTAGCCTAAATAAACTGTAAGGACAAAGAGTGCATTTCAGTCTCTGATTCTTACGTTTCTATGTTTAAATTTAAAAAATCTGGGATACATGGGTCAAAATGTATACACAATTAGATGCTTTCATTTCTGCATATTCAACTCGGGTAACTGTGGACCCACTTGTTCTCTGTACCAGGAGTGGGCAAAATGGCAGATCCGGCTAGCAGCTGGATTTCCCAGCAGCCCCTAGTCGCATGGCTGCATCCAGTCTCCATGGAGACCCCAGTCTCAGCTGCGCTGGCAGGGTACGTAGCAGGGGAGGGCAGGGGGCTGCTCCGGAGCCCCTGGGATCTTACAGTGGGGGCAGCTTGATTCGGGGTCAGAACAGCACTGTGATCCACTGCCTGCACACCCCTGCCTGGAGTTTGCAGCTGCAGATCGCATCTCTGCCCTGACTCCTTGCAGTGGTGACAGCATGGTCCTGAGCCGGGGCAGAGCCACGATCTGCTGCCTGCGTACCCCTGGCCAGAGCACACAGGCCACACATCATGGCTCTGCCCGGGCCCTGGACCAAGCTGCCCCTGCTGCAAGATCCCATCAGCTCTGGAGCAGCCCCCTGGCCGGCCCTGCTGTGTGCTCTGCCAGCACTGCTGGGGCCAGTCTCCATGGCAACCCCAGCCGTGTGCTATCAGAATGCAGCTGTGGCTGGGGTCTCCATGGAGACCGGCTTCAGCCATGCGGGCAGAGGCTGCTGGGAAATGGAGTCCACTGCTGGCTGGATCCAGCCCACAGGCTGGACTTTGCCTGTCCCTGCTCTATAGCCACCAAGGCCAAGCATTTAATCAGTATAACAGCTTGGAGGAGCTCTAAGCATGCATCCCAGCCCCACTCTCAGAGTCTTTCTCAGGACACCCTGAGAGTGATAATGGGATGTGCACTCAGACCATTCTTATCCATTTACACAGCCTAAGTGCTGGACTTTGGCACACAGGGAAGGGAAGTGAATGGGTGGGTAAAAGGTCCTGCTCTCAGCAGGGAGGCAGAATAGATGTGGCTGTCAGCACCTTGGTGGTACAAGTATCTAATGTATTAAGTCATTCATAGCTCAACTAACCAGGTGAGTGAAATGTGTATACTCCTCCTCCTTGCTCTGTTGTAAATGAGGCCCAGTCTCGTAGGCACACTTTGAGACTGCATATTGTATGAGTCCTGCCAGATAAAGTAAAGTGGAAAACTACCCAGTTTGTGACTTCTACCAGGGGTTAGATACCACTCAATGCCATCAGGACTTCGATAGTCATGTAGATGATGGGAGGCAAAAATTCAGGGGACTTTACTTTTAGAAACGTGAGGTGTGGTTCCCAATTTTGGACTGAGTGGACTGTATGAATCTAACCAGAAGGCACTTCTGACAATTCCACTAGGCACTTAGCTACATCCTTAAATAAATAAATACTTTTAAAAATCTGGCTTTAATACTGTGGGTCTGTTATTAAAGTTATGTCTAGCATCTTGAACAATGAAGCAGCTGGGCTCACAGCTTCACTGTAAAACAAACAATACATAATCAGTTGTGGGATACATTCTTGCCTTAGATGTATTAAAAAGCCATTACTGGGCTACACAAGATCTCACCTAATTCTATGAACTTAAAAAGGCCATTGTAAGAGCACCATGTTTAGGCTCTATAAGAATTATTTTTTCCTGAAGTTCAAATCAACAGAAATATTTCAATACACTTTTACAAATTAAACCATTTCTCGTTTTTCAAAGTGAACATTTCCCAGAAACAGTTTCAACTCAAACATAACGATCGTGGGTGAGAATATGCGAATCAAACTATAAACAGACTAGACATGGAAACTAGAAATCACATATCCTGCTGGAATATGGTTTCATTTAAGTTTCTCCAGTCAGGTCTAACTAGCTAGACACCCATTTTTAATGAGGCTTAAATCTCCATTTTATATGCTGCTTGGCATAGCTGAATGGAATGTTTTTTTAAGAAAGAATTGCCTTCCTGAAGGCAAGACGAACATTTTAAAGATATCTCAAGCTGGGCACCGAAAATGGAGACACTCAAAATTGTTCATCGCTTCTGAAAATGCAGGCCCTGGTAGGAATGTATGACTAGTTGGAGCTGACCAGGGAAATTGCATCTGAAATGTATTCTATTGAAATAGTATTTTTGTAAAATAGTATGAAATGAAAGTGTCAAAACTGAAACAAAACATTTTGAGCAACTGAAAACAATGGGGAAGGGAGATTTCCTTTTGCAGGGAATTTCAAAATGTTCAGTTTTTGTTCCAATTGGAATTGAAGCTGCATTTCAAAGTTGTTTAAACATGGAACTTTTTTTCTTCTTTCCAGGTTTATAACAGCTTAGTGTGAATGTCCATGATGAAAAAGTGGGAAAGAATGCAAACAAGAAAAATAATGGAATGTCAACTGGGTTTGGAAATTCTTTTATTTCTAATTATTCCCAGGGTGATGTTGTTAGTAACACACTTGGTTAATTTCTTCTTAGAATTTAGGGCTGGAACAATTTAAATTGAATGTGTTCCTTTTACTATAGTACCTGGTGAGTGCCTTAGCACCTGGGCTTTAAAATGAATCGTCACCACTGGCTTTGGAACTAACCTTCTCAAAGAAATAGAAGTAATATCCGGACTGGCCATCAGCTTCTATTCCATTCAGCTTCAGCAGATACATTTCATATGTTTTCTATCTGAAGTTGGGCCCGAACTTCCCTAAGTTTGACAGAACAACTAAATGAGTGTTGGGAATTTTATGTGCCTCTTCCCACAGCATTCCAGTAACCATGCAGGAAGTCATTGATCACCAGGATTTAGGCAACATGCACAAGAAAGGTACGTGTGTGTGGCCCAGTGGCCTTTACAGCATATGTTATGACGACACCACTGTCTGATTCAATAAACTGAGGGATAAGAGACTAGGTGGTAAGCCACACACACCAAGTTTATGATGCATCTCTGCAGCCTAGTGACTGCAGTGTGGTCTTTTTCAAAGCCTGTTATATAAAATGCCGCATGTTTCTTAATATACTATGGTTTAGATGTGGTCATAACAGAGATATCTGGCTGGAAAATTGCTTAATGTGTTGTCATGAACGTAGGGTGAGTTCTTTGACCCACTGGCTCATACTTCTCTGCTAACAGGAGGGTGATGACCTTTGGCTTTTATGCAGGTCACAGGGCCAGTTTGTTTTTTTGGTCTGCACAGCTTCCCAAAGATGAGCAACAATCTATAAAGAAGCCAAAAGAAGATCTGAGAGTGCAGCTGGTCTAATAAATAGGCTACAAAGTGACAAAGCCATGGGGCATGGATAAAACTAGTTATTTGACATGCATACATACTCAGACCAACACATTCCCGTATGTATTGCAGTGATAAGCTTGCAAAGCAGATATATCATTATATGTAATGGGCCAAATTCATCCTAACTGAAGTCACTGGAGCTGCATCAGAGGTGCATTTGTCTCACTGTAATACAGGCAGAGTCAAAATAGAGCAATCTTGCAGGCCAAAGGCAGGATGGAAAGAAAAAGCTTATCTATAAAACAAAAATAATTTGTCTGTTGCAAATTAAAAACTTTGTACTGAGGCCAATGTGTCTTGTCTGCCAACATTGGTGCCATGGGGTCATTATGTTGCATGAGAAACCACAAAAGATGGCAATAGCAGTGAAGCTGTATCAGCTCCAGACAGGTTTTATCTCCAGTCCAGCCCATGACCTCCTTGACAGCTTTGGATATGCCTTAATTTTCCCATTTCAGACAGTGTCTGATTGCCTAGGGCTGTGCTTTGACTTCTTTCAGAATGATTTTTCTGTGATTTTTCCATACAGGGTAGGAAGGAGAGAGGATTGTGCTTGCATCACCCACTCGGGTGTTTATCTAAGGTAAAAGTGTAGGTACTCTTTCAGCAAGCCTTACTCTTGCACAGAATCCCAGGATTGCAGGATATTTCAGCTACAGGAAATTGGCTGTGAAATAGTTTAGATGTTGACACTTATAGAAGTGCTGTTATGCCACACCATCAACCACCATTGACTTATCCACCTGATGACTAGTTTGAAAGGGCGATCTACAGGGTGATCTACGTCAGCTGGTTAGAGGGTCACTATCCTACAAAATGTGGCTCAATAGTGCCAAATGCATACTAATACCTCTGTAAGGTACACCCATGGGATAGGCATCTCATGTCTGGTAGAGCAGAGACTCAAAGAAGGACTGAAGGATCATTGTAGGTACTCACCTAAGCATGAGAAATCAGTGGCAAAAAGGGGGAATATTCATATATAAAAGGGAGACTATCAAGTAGAAGTAGGGAAGCCTTGTTTCTGTACACAGCATAAGTGAAATAATGGGTCCATGCTTCAGTGAAGGGAGTTCAGAAGAAGGCTGTAAAATGGTGCTTAGTGTGTAAGAGTTCGGGGGCTCAGTCTTTTCAGTTTACAGAAGAGGATGTTGACTTGATCACCCAAGGAAAGAGATCTACTGGTGGAAGAGCTTTTCAGCTTTGCTGACAAAATATAACAAGATCTAATGGCTGGACATGGAGGTTGAACAAATTCAACTGATGCAGTGAGGCTCACTGGAACACATTGGTGATGTGTAGGGGGTGCACATGCACCCTCTGAGCATGGCGATGCCACTGTCAGCAGTGCCTCCAGGCAGTCACCACTCACTACCCCTCTCCCCCTCGCTGCCGACACTGCCAGCGGTGTCTGTGGGAGGTCAGCAATCGCTGCTGCCCGCTGCCAATGCTGCCAGTGACATCTGTGGGTAGTCATTGACCCCTGGTCGGCACTCACCACTACCTCCCCCCCCAGTGGTGTCTGCAGGAGCTCCCCACTTACCACTGCCATGCTCCCACCACTGCCGCCATGCTCCCACCACCACCAGCACCACTGTGCCCCCCCAGCCACCAGAGGCTCATGACGGTCATGCTGGAACAGTTTCCCAGGGCTGGGGACTTACCGTTGTTTGGAGACTTTGGTTAGGGACAGAAGTTACACATAAACCAATTTAAGTGATCAGAAACTGGTTTAAACCTGTAACAACAAAAGCCACATAAACCAGTTTCAAAATGGCTGAAACTGGTTTATGATAAACCTGGTTGAATATAGTATCAGACTTAAGTGATTTGGGTCAAACCAGTTTATAAAACTTCTGTCCCAGACCCCTTCCTGGTTCGAGTCAAATCACAGTCCCCCAGCATCTCAACACGCTTCCTAGCCCTGGACTGGGCTGTGCATTCTGCTCCAGAGAGCAGGGCTTGCCCTGCTCCTCTGCTCCCTAGCTGGAGGAGTGAGGGTGGGCTGACAAGGGGTTGGGGGAGCAAACTCGGCTGGGGATGCAACCCAGTCTGCAGGGCAAGGTGGGGGCTGCACTCTCTCCAGGCAAATCCCGGCTGGGGTCTGGGGCCAGGGCCAGGGGTCAAACACCCCTTCCCCTGCTCAAACTTATTGCTGGCTGCAACTGTGGATTACAAATCCCAAAAGCACCTGTAAGTAGGAAGAGGAAGTGATGAGCAACCAGGCAGAGTCCTGTTGCTGTAATTCTGGACTGCAAATACCAGAGACCTTGAGGGCAGCAGAAAGAGAAAGTAAACACACAGCCAGAGAGCTGTGCTGTAGCAGCTCAGCCTAAAGAACTGCAGGCATGTGGCTGTATTTCCTGAATTAGAAGTAAATGTCTATTCATTTCTGTTTCAATTTAATCTGTACAGTTTAGACTAACCTGCAAAGATTGAATTGATTCAGCCTTGGGCTTTTTGACTGTCTGTACTTAGCCCTAAGGACTGAAATCCATTAGTCTAACATCTTGATGCTCAGTATAAGGGTATCTGGTGGTACTGAATGACCTGTGATGTCATGTATAAGAAATCAGACTACTTGATCATAATGGCTTTTGCTGACCTCAAGCTCTCTGAAATCTAACTCTGAGCTTGTTAGCGGGTTATATTTAGAGACATTCTAATTGAATCAATATGGGCTGAAAACTTTTTTAAGAAGTGAAGCCATAAAGGTTTGGGACCACAAAGCAAAAAAACCCCAAAACAACACAAAACAAAACAAACAAAAAACCCCAACTGTTGGTACATACAGCAGTCCTACATCAGATCGCTAGATTGGTTTATTTTAATATCTATATTAAGACATAAGCAGGAGGCAACAGCTGTTTTTCCCAGTCTGTTTCTTAATTACTCCAATTTCTATTCAGAGGTACTGCTAGATAGATGGCCTGTGATTATATTTTATGCAGCAAAAGAATTTAAGTCTTTGCACATTTCTTTGTTCAGGAAAACTGGAAATCAGATTAGAATTTTGAATCAGGATCTGCATCCAGACTTCCCTGAAGTCTGGTCCCTGGTTTTCACCTCAGTGCATTATAAAGAGAAGGGTCAGATGACACAAAAGAATTCTTGGTTTAGGCCCATCTCTAAATATAGGCTTAGTGTAATACAATGAAACTAAGAAATAACAGTAACACTACATCCAATGTTTGCCTTGCTTGAGTTATGACTGTTGTTATATCACATCTGATACAGGTGTAAGGAAATAATCCTTCAAAAAGTTTCCAGTCAGGAGGGAAATAATTAAAGAAGTGAAAATAAGAGGGAAAGAAGGAAGGAACAGGTAAGGGGAAAAGTCAAGGGAAAGCTAGAAAGCTGTTTCTCTTGAGATATAGCCAGCCTAGTAGCCCTATGAACCTTAGAGAACCATATGTGCTCTTGCTGGGTAGTAGCTTTTCTCTCGTTATTTCCAGGCAGGCTCCTAGAAGATAATATAATTGCTCAGTTGTTTGTTTTGCCTACTGTAGTGCCCTATTGACTGGAGCCTTGCTAACATATTGAGCGAAATTTAATCCTGAAGTAAGCAGGCACCTCTGAAATACAATTGAACTTCCTCTATGTGACCCATTTGTTTGAGGAATCATTTTGACTTGGCATTCTGGATAATAATTATTGCCTCCAAAGCAAATGGACTAGACAATTTGATTTTTTTCCTAAGTATGGAACCAAGGCAAGGACTTTGGTGAGCATACTACCTATGTTTATGAAAGGGAAATTAAAATCTCAGTGCCAGAGTACATTCATTTTAATGTGTCCTTGTGCATTATGGCTTTCAGAGCAAGAGCTGCATGGTAGAGATATCAGAGTGTGACATTGGAGTGGCAGTGGAAGGAGGCAGGCCATCAAGGCTAAGTACAGATAGTCAAAAAGCCTGAGTCATTGCAAGTTAGTCTAAGGCCAATTCAGATTTTGCAGATTAGTGTAAATGGCACTGATTAAATTGAAACAGAAGTGGACCTTTACCTTTGGCTCAAGAAATGCAGCCACATGCCTGCAGTGGCTCAGGCCAGAAACTGGGTAGTGCTAGAGCATGGCTGACTCCCTGGCTGTGTGTTTACTTCCTCCTGCTGCCCCAAAGGTATCTAGGACTGGCAGTCCAGATTTACAGCAGTAGGACTCTGCAGGGTTGCTCATCACTTCCTATTCCTGCTTCCAGGTGCCTCTGGGATTTAAAGTCCACAGTTGCAGCCAGTAGTAATTTGGAGTGGGGGGAAGGGGTTTGCTGGGATTTGCCTTGGGGGACAATCCCCCCACCCCACCCCTGCAGACTGGGCTGAATTCCCAGCCAGGCTTGACCCCCCTGCTTTGTCAGCCAACCCTCAATGCTCCAGCTAGGAAGCAGAGGGGCAGGGCCAGCCCTGCTCTCTGGAGCAGACAGCATAGCCCAACCCAGGGCTGCAAAATGCTGGGGGACTGTGATTTAACTTGAACCAGGAAGGGATCTGGGACAGAAGTTTCATAAACTGGTTTGACCTAAATCAGTTAAGTCTGATACTACAGTCAACCAGATTGATATTAAACCAGTTTCAGCCATTTTGAAACTGGTTTATGTCCTCTGAGCTTGTTCTGTTACAGATTTAAACCAGTTTCTGATCACTTAAAACGGTTTATGTGTAACTTGTATCCCTAGCTTGAGGGTGCCCACTGATGCAGACCCTACTACTTGTGAACACGTGCATGTGTTTACCACACTATCAGCAGTTATGGGGTGTGATTACTGCATGCTGTGATTACCAGTTAGCTGTGAGATTGGCAAGTTACATGTCTACATTGCCCGCAAGGCACAGATAGTAGGGCTAATCCTGAGCATCTCTTGCCCGCCTGCCAGCTTCCATAGACATACATCAAACCCAGAAATATACCAGTGTAGATGCTCCTTGAATCTGATCTCTCAAGTCATCAGCCTCTAGCAAGCTAGACAGATGCTGGTATTGACCACAGAGTGGTCTCACAAGCAAATTTCATGGTTTGCAGCGTATGAAGTTGAGTGGGACACATTCAGAACAAGCCACCACCATGGTATACATATTTCCTGTGCCACAGTTTCCTTATCTTAGAATATCATCATGTTATCTCACATGGGGTGTTTTGGAGTTGATTCATTTAAGTTACCAACATGTTTTGGGATCTTCCAGTGAAGGGTAGAGGCTATGCTCGTGGGGACCTTTCCCAGTACTGAACAATTTTGTCCCTTCGCTGTGTATTGTAATTCTCAGCTATTCAGCTTCATGCATATCACTCTTCCTGGACTGTATAACCCAGCATTGAGCAGTGTGTTGAAATAAAGCAGCATTTCCCATGATATGTATAAGTCAGTGACTCAGGAACAAGGGAAGTGGGATTATTGCCAGAATCACCAATGATGTTACATTATTATTTATCTGCTGAGAAGGGGCGAACTAATGAAGCAAAAATGTTGTGACCATGCAGTAAACCAAGTCCTCTGTTGGGGGATTACTGTCAAGAAAGCTTGAGACCTTATATACACCCATGACTGTGACCCATGAGTAAGAGCGTGGAGCTTTCAGACAAGGTAAACAAACAGCTAGAGCTTGTTACGTAAGTCAGAGGCCTCCCTTCTGCTTTCCTTTCTCACCACTGAAAGAAATGAAGAAAACTGATGATGACCATGGGTTTCAGAGGTCATGCAGTTGCTAAGTATCTTGCTTCTGTGTCTCAGGATGTGCCATGCCAATTCACTTGGTGCTGTCTTTTTATTCCTGGAGGGGCCAAGAAGCAAGCCATAAGTGGGGACCCCAAACCCCCTAGATATTAGCATAGCTGGGGTGTACCTAAAGGTGTAGACTCTTATCATTCATTATCTGTGTCTTTTAATCTATATTAATGAGATTCCTTCTTTAAAACTCAAAGAAAAATTATTCTATGCTTTTAAATAATAGCTATGTGGGGTAACATTTTCCTAAGTGCCTAGCAGAGTAAGGACTCTAAGATCTCTTTCCAAAAATTGACTTAAGAGCCTTTTTGAAAATGGCATTTGGGCTCCTAACTCACCTAGGTGCATTTGAAAACTTCTCCTGAAGATTTTTTAAAGATTCTCTTTCTCTAGTTTATGGGTAGATCAACTGTCTTGCTCCTTTATTGCCACCATAGACCTTCTTTACCTCCTTCACTACTTCTCTGTCTGCCCACTTCTGGCCAAGATAGACTTTATGGGTGGAAGATGATGTGCTAGTCAACTTTTTCACTCTTGAGCTAAAGAGACAAGCTGAGTTCTTGTGCTGTTGTACACTACCATATAAGAAGACTCATAGACTAAGATAAATAGTACAGGATGTTGCAATAACTGGAAGATAACAGGTACTAAGTGTCCTAGGTTTATACCTCTCAGGTACCATGGCACCCATTTGCAGTGAAAGGTGACTATCCTCCTCCCACCACCAGACAGATTTGTCACCCAGGACCAGGGTGCACTACCCAGACTTGGTTTCAGACTTGGATCCTAACATAGGCTTTGTTTTACATGGCTGAACTGGGTAAGCACCTTCTCCATGCTCAGTTCATATTGGCAGAGATCAAGTCAATTAAGATGGGAGCTATTGGGAATGAAAATGCATATGTTCTTCAGCCAGATTGATGGAAACATCAGTTGATACAAACAAGGTGGGTGGCTAGGAAGGAAACATCCTTCTCATGTCCCCTTTCCCTTCAAGCACTGATTGTACCTATGCCTGCCCAATTGGAAGACATGCTCAATGATGTGGGCCCATCTTGATGCAGCTGGCTCATTGTGATACATCAGAACAGTTTGGGGCATTCATTCTACTACCCTGGAGTTTCCCTACGAGGTTGGTAATCACCTCTGTGCACCACTGAGATCCTCAGTATAGGACTTAAGTGGGACTCAGTGATTTCATATGACTTGTGCACGGTTGAATTTCCCATCTGAATTCAGTCCACGCAGGTTCTATTGTATTTCCCTTTCAGCAGTTTAGGTAAGCAGTCAGTAGAAGCTTGCAAATTTCCTGGAGAGGATGAGAGGTGAAAGCTGCATGCATGGGTCAATGGGTTTTAAAAGCTGCTTGATATATCTAGAAAAATATCCACAAGTGTTTCATTATTTTAACCCTTTTTACACTGTGATTTTAGAAAGATACACTATACAGTTTTGCACATGCAACGTCATAGGTAACCCTTAAGGTAGGTAGGTCTTCTCTCTTTAAGAGCTGCTTGCCTAAATGAACTGACTGCTTCCTGATGGCTAGAAAAATCTGTGAACAATTTCACTGAATGAAGCAAATACATGTTCTTTGTTGTAACAGCAAGTATTAAATAAGGGTCTCTTTGTTATTCCCTAATACATGGTGTGAACTCTCCTGCTTTACATAATGTGCTTCAGCGTGACTTTGCGTTGCATATAAAATGCTATTTCATGCCTTGTGAAATGATGACATACTCGGTCAGTTTAATTTCAGCTGGAAAAGCACAGTGTGAAGTCAGAGGAGACCAGCACAGCCCTGGTTTTATACTAGTTCTCCACACAGGGAAGTTTTTCCTGATCACTTGAAAGAAGTATGACTTTTCTCCCATTTACACCCATGTCATTGTGAAGTAGCTCCAGTACCAAGCAAGTAGCTAAACTGGAGTCAAGGGGGGCAGAAATCAGAGAGAGAGAGAGAAAAAACAGATGCATGGCCAGCAACTTCTTTTTTTCTGTTATGGTGCACGTAGGCATTGGCGATGCATAGCGGATGCACATGCCCACTTTTGGTCAAGATAGACTTTGTGGGTGGAAGATAACGTGCTAATCAACTTTTTTCACTCTGAGCTAAAGAGACAAGCTCAGTTCTTGTGCTATGCTCAGTTCACTTACAAACCAACCCTGAGAGGAGTGCCACTGACACTGCTGGCGGTGCCTGTGGGCAATCACCACTCCCCCCCACCTCCCCACCCCACCCCCCCACTCACTGCCAGCAGCGTCTGCGGGCAGTTGCCAATCACCACTGGCTGCTTGTCACTGACCGCTGGTCAGCACTCACCACCCCCTCCCCACTGCCAACACCACCGCAGCTGCCTGTGGGAGCTCACCGCCGCTGCCTGTGGGCAGTTGCTGTGCCCCCCCCCCCCCCCCAGCCTCCAGGGACACACATCATTCATGCACACAGGAACCTTCCCTTAACATTAATGCCCCAATCCAGCTCTGCCTTTAGATGGGTATGTAAGGGAATTTGAGGCCACTTACATGGATCTATTGCTCCGGGAAGGCATGTACCTCTGGGAATTCACCAAAAAAAATGAAGGAAGGAAGCTTTCCCAGATAGCTATTGGACTTGCCCAGAGAAAGAGACCAAATTCCAGGCCCACCTCACTCAGAGAGGATTTGTCTGTCTCCTGCTCCCTAGCAAAGTGCCTGAGCCACCAGTTCATTGACTAGATGATGTCATCTCTGCCCTTCTGCTGAAGCTGGTCCACTGTGCAGCCAAGATATGTATAACCAAGAGAAAAGCACGTCTGAGTTCTGGTGGCTCAGTGAGATGAGCACTGCTCTGGAAGTTTAAGAGTCCTGGGTGATTTGGGGCCTGATCTGTTCTCCATCTTGTGTTTCTGTCTATTGTCTTTAATATAAAATGGATACACAGAAGCAGAATAGCTTCTGTAGCATGAAGACAGTCCTAGGCTAAGTAAAGATAGTCAAAAAGCCCAAGGCTGGATTGATTCAATCTTCGCAGGTTAGTTTGATATGTGTGGTTCAAACCAATAAACAAGTGAACAGATGTTCACTTATGATTCTAGAAATGCCTCCACGTGCTGCCAGTGGCTCAGGTCAGAAGCCAGGAGGTGCTAGAGCATGCCTTCCTGCTCAGCTGGAGTAGACAGTTTGAGCCAAGGCTAGCACACCCACCCTGTGAGGGGAGGTTTGCATGGGAGGTGCAAAGCATCCTGAGATGCTAAGGGACTGTGAGTTAATTTGAATCTGGAGGGGATCTAGGACACAAGTTCAATAAACCAATTTAACCTAAATCAGTTAAATCTGATACTACATCCATCCAGGTTTACCTTAAACCAGTTTTGGCCATTTTGGAAGCAGTTTATGTTGCTGAACTTCTGTTGTGTTACAGACTTGAACTGGTTTCTGATCACTTATGATGATTTATGTATAGTTTCTAACCATAGAGGACAGAAATGGGAGGTGGAAAGGACAAGAGACACCATGTTGCCCATAGTCACTTCTAAACCAGTGATTCAACAAGCCAAATTTGTGGAGCCCTCCAGCTCCCAAGCATGCTTGTTTTCTAGCTCCTTGATTATGTGGTAATCCTACTTTCAGCTCTCTCCAGTATCCTTCTTTAAATGTGGACTCAGTATTTAAGTAGCACTCTTAACCAAGGAAGCAAGATCCCTCTCTACTTCTGCTTATTATTCCTCTTTCTATCTACCCCAAAATGTCCTATGCGCTGAAGTAAATTGAGAGCTCCTGTGAAAGTGCTTATACCAGGATGACCCCTCAGTCCTTCTCAACCCTTCTCTCGCTGCTTTCCAAGGCAGTTTTCCAGCTTGCAGATACAGCCCACATTCTTTTCCCCAGATGTAGTGTTTGTGATCTGTCTTGCATTTTGCTGGATTAAAATGCATTCTGCTGGATTGTGACCATTTATCTAAGTGATTCAGTTTGCTCTATAATAGTAACTTATCCTCACTAGTCCATAAATCTCCGTGTCATGTACAAAAAACTAACAAAGATCACTAAATCACTGAACAGCCATGGACCAAGAACTGATTCAAGGGGACCCCAGAAGTAACAGAGTTTGCCCTCTAACTCCTCATTAACAACTACATTTTGGGAGCATGTCCTTTTAGTTTCATAGAATGCAAGGTTTGTAATCAAGGTGGCATATAGGTTGAAATCACATTTTGGGGGGAAACCCAGGTATCCTGCAGAGTTGCCTTTATCAACTAGGCCTCAAATCTCATCATAAAAATCAGGTCTAATTAACAAAAAGTGCCTCCCATGAACCCTTCTTGACTGGCATTACTTATATTTTGTTTAGTTTCTAATTGCCTGATGAGAGGGGTCACAAATGAATGATTCCATTTTATGTTGCCCAAGGTTGACATCATGCCAAGTAATCGATAGTTCCCTGGATCACACCAATAAAGGTAACTGCTGAACAGGAGGCCAACTCAACACATGCTAAGTCCCTTGAGATCTTCAGCTGCACTGCAATGGATGCCTACAAGGGGCCCATGAGCACAAAGGTGGATTGACAGGGCACTTTAATTTCTTTATGGAAGCTACAATTTATCTACATCTACTTAACTGATTTAGGTTAAATTGGTTTATCTACTTTATAATTAGAACCTATAGTAGTTTGGAGCAACAGTAGATTCTGTAATATTGCTTTATAAGATCCATTGGTCCAACTTCTGTGCCATTCAAGCCTTAACTATGTTGTAACAGTGGCTTTTATGACATAGGACCAGTGTCCAAAAAAGGCTGGAATGAGGCTGCCAAATCATTTCACATGAGTGACTCATGTCCTCTGCTAATGATGACATTTGGTCACTACCAACCTAAGCTGCACTATTCTGGTTCTTGCCAGCTGTGAAAGTTCAAGCTTGTATTACAATTTGAAGAACATCAGGGTGCTCAAGGCAGTGGTTTTGATGCTTCAGCAAACAGTACTTTCCCTTTGACTCAATACTGAATCCAGAGGTGTAACGTAAGAAAAATATACCTGGGGTAGGCCTCTCTCAGCCTTTTCTGCCCATCTTCCTCTCCTGCCATCTGGCTTTCAGCACACAGCAGCAGCTGGCCAGTGTCATGTTGTGCAATGTGTTCTGGGAATTGTAGTTTTCTAAAGTATACTTCATTAATGTCGGGTGGAGGAGGGAAACTTTCAACCCATTTTTTGCCACCAAAGCCCATGTCAAGAGTGCAAAAAAAATGCTGATTTTTGGTGATAAAAATGGGGACAGTTCTCCCTGCCAACAGCAGTGAATTCTGGTACTTAGCTGTGAAACAATGATTCATATTCTGCCTTCAAGCCATGACATACCGTAATGCCTTAAATATAAAATGAGATTTTTCTTCCCAACTGGCATGTCTTATAATTGCATACAAGAAAATCTCACTAAATGCATTGTCTACCATTAAACTGCTGCCAAAAGCAGCATGTGCTCAGCAATGAAAACCAACTGTGAAGTTGATTAAATATGGCCAAAACTGAGCATGACTATAAAACACATGGCCCACACTGGGCACACATTTTTTTTTAATAATGAAAAATTCTCAAGATAAAATATATAAAACAAGAAAACAAAACTACCACTCCATATATCATTACAACTGAATGCAACATCCCAAATTCCTTATGCCCTCACCATAAGTAAAAACACACAGTGTCTTACTTCAGAGATCACTTATAGATACATGCATATACCCCCCCAACACAAAAAGGACATCATCTTATTTCCCATTTAATCATTACTGATCTTATAGAAGGAAAAAAAAAATCTGTCTTAAAGCCACAGCAATTTTTTTTTCATATCTCCCCTTACTTTTCATACCTAGCACATCCAATTCCCAACCAGCTGCCCCCTCACCCCCAAAAAACCACTCCACATTCACATGGCTTTGTTCCACCAACCATCCTCTTAGATATAAATAATAACCAAATCTCACAGTGTAAACAAACCCAAAGAATGTCCATGTAAAAGAAAAAAGGGAAAAAAACCTCTTATTTAATCAATATTGCACATTTACCCCACATTTTCTCCTCTCCATATCGCCTTAACTACTATCCACCTTCCCACTTATATTAACAAATGCTTCCCATCTGCTTTTATGTAAACAAAACCTGCCAGTCCACCTTCTGCCACTGCACCTCCACTTTCTTTCCTCCCTCTTCATATACTGCTTTACTTTACTCAGAGCTAGCTGTAGGCACTCTAACAGAAAACACCACCCACTTCAGCACCAGCAGGCTCTGCACTTTCCAGATGGCTGATTTAACACATCACCCAAACCCTAATTCTCTACTCCATCTTGGATCAACCCATATATGACCATTTCGTATGTTATCCCCTTACACATCCCAGTTGTTTGAAAGAGTCCCTGAACCTTTTCCCATACCTCACTGGTATAGGGGCATTCCCAGAGTGCATGCACTACTGTTTCCTTCCTGTTGCAGTTTCCTCTTGGACACTTTGCCATCCTCAGTAACTCCCATCTATATTGAATAGCTCTCACTGGTAGCACCCTCCTCACCACTTCCCATACTATCTCCACGTGTTCCCCCCTTAGTCATCTATCCAGTGTCCCCTTCCAAACCCTCCTTGATTGCTCAAATCTTCCACTTCCATTAGCTTGTCTCTTCCCCTTATCACTTTCATCACCCTGTGTCTCTCTTTTAACCCATCTAAACCCACCCCTTTTAACAGGTGTGCCCATATAAACCTTTCCAATTTCCCATAGTGCAATGATGCCTTCCATGTCCATGATCTTTTTTATTCCCCTCTATACAAGCCTAACCTTCTCAGCATCCTACCTGCCCCAAACCTATAAAAATCCCCTGCCTTATCCTTCCCCCTATGTGGCCTCCTGTATCATCAAGCTTATGCACTGTGCATAAATAAATGTTTTTATATCTATTAACCCCCAAGCCCCCAGTTCCTCTGCCTTATACAACTCCTTCCTCGCTACTGTTTCTGTCTTACTCTTCCCAAAAAAAGTGCAAACTTGTCATTGCACCTTCCTTGTCTTTAGCTATGATGGTGGGTACACAACCCCAAAAACAATAACAGTGGCAACACCACATGTTTGATAATCCTTCCCCTCCCCCAAAAAGACATTCTTTTTTTTTTTTTTGCAAAAATATTTATTTCAAGATATATATCATATGGATCCTGGAGTAGCTGTGTTACAACTTGCAGCGCTTTCAAGAAAAGTTAACCTATCAATTCTGGATAAACTAAGTGCAAGGTATTATAGGCAAATTACTCTTGGAACCAATGTCAAAGAGAAGTGGTGCTGGCTCCTACCCTGGGGGTCTTTACAAGGAGGCTGGATGAATACCTTGCCGGGGGTCATTTGACCCCAGTACTCTTTCCTGCCATGGCAGGGGGTCGGACTTGATGATCTGCTCAGGTCCCTTCCAACCCTACCAAGTATGAAACTGTGAAAATACAACTATGTTTAATTTCAAGGGGCTGCTCAGAGAAAGGCAAGGAGAAGCAGAAAGCAAAAAGGCTACCTGATCCCCTCCAGATCTATTTTTCCTGTTGTACCAGTGGGAGGGGAAAAAATTCAAGGCAAACAGCCAATAATTCAATTCTATACCTGGAAAAATATATCAAATTTATACATTTTCCATATATAGAATCTAATAATTGGTGGGTTATTTTATAATCAGGATCATCTTTCATTTGAGTAAATATGGCATACTGCCTATGAATAAGTGCAGGTGGAGAGTGGGGAGGCAGGGTGAGGTGCACCTCCTTATTCTTCTATCACCCCTCCCTTTAAGCAGCACCTGGGGCACATACCCTGTCCCCCTTTCCCCTGCAACATTACACAACAGACTGATGACTGAACACAACAGGATTCACAGATTCACAGAAGTCTGGGGCTGGAAGGGACCTCATGAAATCATTGGGTCCAGCCCCCCTGCTCTGGCATGGTGACATCTTTTGGCTGGCATGAAAATCTGACCACTTGGCATTACAGAGCCCATGGCACTTTGCATAAGGCAATTGATATTAATTAGCTAATGTATCAGATGAATTCCAATTCAGTTAATTACATTTTGCTTACCTAATTATGTTTTGCCAACATCCTCCTGAAGTTGCAATTAGAAAAATGTATGAAGTGATATCCTTTCTCTTCTCAACTGTTGTACGGCTGTATAGTATGGCTGTATTCAGCTGCTGTGTTTCAGTGGCAGGAGAAACAGTCCTTATAACTGCCTTATTTGCCTCATAGACCTGCTTGTGAATCTGGATTTATTCATTTAGAATTCCTTAGATGAAAGTTGCAACGGAAATGCAAAGTGCTATATGTACCCTGCTACCGGTCCCAAGTAATTAAAGTCCCCCAATCTTTGTTCTTGATTTTACACAGTAGGGTTTCAAACATATGAAGAGAAAGGTGCTAATGGAGGCTGAGAACAACTCATGAATCATCAGAGTTTTTACTCTGTGTGTGTGTGCAAGACAGAGAGAGAGAGGGAGAAGTTTTGGCACTACCTGGAAATTAAAAGAAACGCAATCAACTTGTTTTTATAATTTCAGTCTTTGGTTACAGATCTAAGTTTTGGCTCCAGGCATCCAGCCACAAGAGAAGATAGCTGGGGACACTGTTTAACCTACTGGATTAATTCAAATTGAAACTTGACTTTAAAACACAAAAAATAGCATTCAAGCGGCAGAAGGGGGCTGCTCAGTATAATAAAACCTTGCTGCCACAGGGTGGCAGCACAGAACCACTTTTAGTGCCATATTATTGCATGTTTTAGGTTAAGTATGTCATTTCAAAAGTAAAGTATCACCTGTTTCAATGTCACAAGGCATTCAGACCAAGTTTGAACACCACTTTATATGTGGAGAAAGATTAGCATATGTGAGTAGAGTCTAAAGCTATTATGAAATAGTGCTAGTTAGATTATCCCCTTGCTCTCCTTGAATTGCTTGATGTATCTATTTGATATATTTGATGTATCTTTACCAAACTGATTTTTAAAATTCTACTGCTCTGATGGGTTTAAAATGTAAATGACAGAGGAGATAAGATAAAGGATAAGAGCTGAGAAGGGGAACAGAAAAGCAGGGCTTCTAGGAGAACCATTTTTAGAAGGTAGTGGAGACAGGTGAGGCACTTGGTGCACAGGAATTGGATGGCTCATCCAAACATATAGGGCAAGAATCTGAGGAGATGAAGTATACAAGGAAGAACAAGCACTGAGAAGAAGTTAAGGAGCAAGAAGAAATGGAATCGGCATCACTGGCACCTTGACAGAGAGGATGTACTAGAGAACTGAGTGTGCTGCATGAGAAGGGAGATGGTACATGATGGATTCAAGGAGAGGGAGAGAGACTTTTAACTTTTAAAACTTTTATTATACAACTACTAAAAACAAATGATGAAAGTACAAAGGCATGCAGCCCTGAGAGGGGCCAAGCATAAAAACACTTGTTAGCAACAAAAGCATTCATAGATTCATAGATGTTAGGGTCGGAAGGGACCTCAATACATCATCGAGTCCAACCCCCTGCATAGGCAGGAAAGAGTGCTAGGTCTAGATGACCCCAGCTAGATGCCTATCTAACCTCCTCTTGAAGACCCCCAGGGTAGGGGAGAGCACCACCTCCCTTGGGAGCCCGTTCCAGACCTTGGCCACTCGAACTGTGAAGAAGTTCTTCCTAATGTCCAATTCTAAATCTGCTCTCTGCTAGCTTGTGGCCATTATTTCTTGTAACCCCCGGGGGCGCCTTGGTGAGTAAAGCCTCACCAATTCCCTTCTGTGCCCCCGTGATGAACTTATAGGCGGCCACAAGGTCGCCTCTCAACCTTCTCTTTCGGAGGCTGAAGAGGTCCTAGTCTCTCCTCATTATGTCACTGGAGACTGAAACCCCCTCCCCCATGCCCCTCATACTGATGTAGGGCCTGCTAGGACCTCTATAAGGTGGAAGCAGATGTCGGACCTGCTTTCACCTTATAGGGAAACCCCTTGATGTCCCAGAGTGAGACAAAGAGAGAGTGAAGTGTGGAATCATAGTAGCAGGGGAAAGGTGAGCTAAGCTTCTGTCCCCCTTAACCAGTTGCCTTGCTCCACCTATGCACAGCTTTTGCAGAGCTTAACAGAAGTGGAACATCTAGACTTCCCATGAGATACAAAATTCCTTTAAGGAATGACATCCACCCTTTGCACTTCACAGACCCATTTACTACTGCAAAAACTGCTATCTTTCTCCAACAATGCCTTCCTTTTCCTTTTGTTTCTTCCTTCCTTTTTTCTTCCCTGAATGGGGAGGGAGGAGAGGCGGGGTAAGAGGAGAGCTTCAATTTCTTGAGTCTTCGGGGAAAGCTGAACACTCAAGAGAAGCCACATAAAAATGACCATGACAAGGTCCAAATTATAATTCAAATGACAGAAATGACAGAAATGACAGAAAAGGGGCATAACTGCTGTATCCAGCTTTGTCATCAAAAGGCCACCTGTAAGAAGACACAGGTCAACTGAAGTCAACTGTATCTTGGATGCCAGGCAGGCTATCTGCCTTTTTGGCATGAGCCATCCAGGATGCTCACAAGAGCAGACAGCATCTAACCATGTTTGTCATGAACTGTGGCCAGCTTTCACAGGGAAGCAACTTAATGGAGAACCACAATGAGAAGGCACAGCACACCACAATCTGTATGTCCATCTTTGAAACCCACAAGTAGCAGTGGGTAACAGCGGCATCATAAGCTTTTTCAGTGCCTGGGTTGGAGTGGGGAAGGAAAGGAGTCTTACCTGCCCAGGCTCTCCTTACTTGAGAGGCAGGTGCTACTGCTGTGGGTTTAGTCGCATAGGCTGCTGCCACTGAGGGAAAGGCTAAAGCACAGGCTCTCCCCAGTCCATCCTGGTGCCCACATTCACCCCCACCCAACTCCTAGACATAAGACTGAGCCTCCAATGGAAAAACACTAGGGGAAGGGGGTGGAAAGAGGCTTCAGGCATCAGTCCACCTAACTCCCTCCCACCTGGTACTCTGCTCCTGCCTGGATGCTCCTGCCTGGCTCCCTATGACTAGTCTGTACAGGGCTCTGCATGCTATGGAAAGACTCCTGGTGGGAAGGGGCAAGTCAGTGCCTGTTTGCTCTGCCCTAGTTATGCTAATTGTGCATAACAGACAGAAAGGGACAGTTCAGGTGAGCCCCACCTTTCATAGAAAATTAAGGTTGGAAGGGACTTCAGAAGGTCATCTAGTCCAACCTGATGCTTAAAGCAAGAACATCCCCAACTACATCATCCCACCCAAGGCTTTGTCTATCCTGGTCTTAAAAACCTCTAAGGATGGAAATTCCACAACCTCTTTGGGTAGCCTGTTCCAGTGCTTTATTATCCTCCTCATAAGAAAGTTTTTCTTAATATCTAATCCAAAATTCCCATGTTGCCACTTCAGGCCATTGTTCTTTGTTCTGTCATCTGCTACCACTGAGAATAGTCCAGCTCCATCCTCTCTAGAACCTCCCTTCAGGTAGTTGAAGAATTATTAAATCCCTCCTCAGTCTTCTCTTCTCCAGACTAAATAAGCCCAGTTCCCTCCACCACTTCTCAGAAGTCATGTGCCCCAGTCCCCTCATCATTTTTGTTGCCCTCTGCTGGACTCTCCCAAATTTGTCCACATCCTTTCTGTAGTGGGGGCCCCAAAACTGAACACACTACTCCAGATGTGGCCTCACTAGTCCCGAATAGAAAGGAATCATCACTTCCCTCTATCTACTGGTAATGTTCCTACGTTCTGGAGCACAACTCACCCAACAGTCTTGTACCCAAGATGTGGCCCCCATCCTCAGAAGCACTTACAGACTGTACTGCCAGAGGCCACACGGACACCTCTGGGTCCTGTCCTCATAGCACTGTTTCCCATTTTTGCCCTTTACATAACTCAACACACCATTGTCCTCTGGTACCCTGGGGTGATGTGCCATGCCAATGATGCTAGTGTCAGGTTGCCACTGCCTAACACTGCTGTGGGCTTCGCTATTGTTTCTGCAGGGTTTTATTTTCACGTACATAAACGTTAGCTTACCAATGGAGAGGTTATCAATGTAGATGTGAGTACGCCTAAGAAAACATACCCACCATACCACACAGAGCAGGCTAAGCTGTAGTTAATGTTTCAGATGAACGAGAGTCTCAACTGATCCCTGGTGCTCCCCAACCATACAGAGGTTGCTGAACAAGGCATCTCTGTATCCTTTCTGTACATGGTGCACAAGAGCAGAGCTGGGCTGCACTGTGCATAGAGCTGGATCTGGCATGTCTGTGGCATACAGCACACAGGGATGGTCCAGGGTGCTTGCAGGGCTCTTGGGCCTGATATGGTTTCAATCCCTGGACTACTGAATTACAGACCCCCGCCTAGACAGATGCTCAAAGATATAGTTATCCAAATATATATGTAAGCATATGTGTGTGTGTGTGTGTGTGTGTGTAGATAGCTAGATAGCTATAGCCCTTTTGTCCTGTACCCCAAATCAACATATCATTGCTTCTTCCCCTACAGACATACCTCCATCCCCCTGCCCTCCTCCCCCTCCAAAGTGTGAGGGCATCACTAGCAACCATCTAGCAACCAGTGATTCTGAAACAGGAAAACCAACAAGAAGATAGGAGTGACCCTTATATTTCTCTCTATCCTGCTTCCTCCCAACCCTGGCAACTCACTCCTGCCACATGCCATGGTCCATGAGGCAATATTGAAGTGTAAACACTTTATTTTGCAGCCATAAAAATGATCTCAGCAGCAACCACCCTGCTTGGAAGGGCTGGTTTGCATAAGAGTTCACTTCAAGAGGCTTAAATATCCTGCTGACTCCTTTGCCAGTCTCCTGGGACAATGGGTGCAAGTTCTTGTTTAAGAATCAGTTCAGATGGTCCCGCACATTTCTTGACTTCTATGTGCTGTCACAGCAGGCAATCCCACTCCCCAGCTCTAGGACAACTATGGGTACTGTACAATTAGCGATTGGCTGACAAAACATTAGAGGCATCACCTTCCCCTGTGACCACTTCTGCAAGCGAACAACCTGCGGTCAGGAGACACCGGCAAAACATATCCTGTCTTGGAATAGAAGAAAATGGTGTGCTGTATGCAGTATTTTTCTGTAGCCAAGCCCCGTTTTCTCCCCAACCTTCCCCCCGCCAGCTCTTATTCAGGAGAACTTTCAAGGGCAGGCTAGGAAAACTCTGTACAAGAGCTGATGTTGGATAGTCTGAGTCCAGCCTACAAACAACTGAGGGAAATTGTCCTGAGGACCTTTATTATGGTGATGAAGGAAGTGGAGTATAGGAAATTCAGGACAGAGAGCCTCTCCCAAGCCTCTGCCACTGAGGTTTGCAACTAAGACTAGAGAAAGTATTTAATTATATCTTTGTACTGCAAGATGGGACTTCTCTCCCCTTACAGCTGGTGGACTTGCAGCCAAGTCCACCACAGCCAAGGACCCGTGCTCAGATAGCTGCATGTCAAGACAGACAAGGACAGGGAAGTGAGTTTGTGGAAGCATCTGTAAGGTAGGCCACTGCCACACATAAATGGCTGGCAGTGTAAGCATTAAAGGTGCACTCTTGTAAGAAAAGGAACCAGAGGCATGCAGCATGTTACCAGGTTTCAGATTCTTGCAGTGCAGGATAATGGAGGCAGTTTCTGCGCAGGCTGTAGTTATCATAAGTCAGGGTGTCATGGAGGAAACAGAGAAACCCGGTGGGCATTGATTTCCATCCCAGACTGCTATAGTCACCTCCTGGAGTCTGCCTTCCCTGGCCCCCAATGAAAATCATCCTTGCCCCCTCCCCCACCCCAGACAACAGTTTTCCATGGGCAGCAGCCACCTACCCAGTGAATAGTCCCTTTCCAATAACCATGGACAGTCTTCTGGTAGCTGACCACTGCCACCAGGTAGTCCATCGTATTTCTCAGTAAGTCCCACCTATATGCACCAATTGCAACCTATTTTCCTATCCCATGCACAACCAACCCCCAATGATGTCCCCATTTGGCACATACAACTCCTTTGATGAATTGGGGGGGGAAGAAGTCTGGGGTCGTGTGATCCCAGCATGTGCTCTAACCAGTGGTGGCGGGGTTAGACTAGATGACCTATTCAGGTCCCTTCTGACCCCTAACTACTATGAAACTATAAGTGAGCAGGTCACACCTTCCAGCCCCAGAGCCAAGACTTCAAGAAAAGCTGAAGCACCTTCCAACTGCTGAATACTTCTGGACCAGCTTTAGCTTTGGCAATGTGGAGGGTGAGGAGAGTCATGTAGTGCTCAAGCACTTGGAAGGTAGGAACTGGGGTTATGGCTCATGCCTTAGCACAGACCTCCTTCTGCTCTGCTTCCCATTTTAAAACAACAGCCCTGGGTTACCTTCAGTCTTGCCCTAACATCTTAAGCTCTGTTAAGCCCCCCCCACAGGTCTTCCCATCTTCTGAGGCTCCTGCTTATTTATTGTAAAATCAGTGATTTACAGGCAGGGGGGACATTCAAACCTGAAGCCTGCAGCTTTCAGATCAGGTGTCACCTAAGTGCTGAGAGCTCCCCCTTTTTTATGGGAGCTGGGCTACAGAAAGCAATCACCCAGGAGGCCCCAGCTGTGTTTCGTCAAGGGAAAATCTGCGATAAATTGTTTTCTAATGCACACAAAGGCACAGGGTATAATTTACGCTCATCAGTTCTGAAATTTAAGTGAGATCAATAAATACATTCTGCAGATTGCCATTTGCCTCTGAACAATAAATCTGATTTGCAACAGGCAGCATCCAAGCAATAAAAGCTCAGTGGGATTTTGTTTTTGTAATTGCCAAAGCTCCCCATAAAATCCTGTCCCTTTCTTTGGTGCTGCTAATTAAAGCTTGACAGATACAGCATGCAAACATGCATTTAACTCTCGAGATCTGATAATGATGGGGCTGATCCGAGTGCCTGAAGTATTCAGGCTCCAATTCTCAAAAGGCATTTAGTCACCGCCAAAATTTCTTTGAGGAGTTGGACTGCTGACCTGCACAGGCTCAGATCTAATGGATCCCATATCACAGATCTTCTGCTGATACATCCAGTTTACTCTGTGCTGCTCAGCCATTGTCAAAAGCAATGTATGTAGCCTCCTTCCTGATTCTGTGGCCACTGCGAGTAACAGAAGGCCCACTCACTTGTGTCCACCATAGACTGGCAGTGTGGTAGAGCAGGCAGCTCAGAGCTGAATGCATGCCCTAAGATCATACTCAGGCTGTCTTCAGAAAGCTTAAGTGTGGCCCTGGAGTGGTAATGCTCAGGTGCATTATGTGTTGGTGCCAGTCTGTCTACCTTCTCTCTCTCTGGTATGCTCAAGCAGGCATGAGTTGGCAGAGCTCATTTAGATGGTGGACTTAGAGTTGGCAGGCAGGATACAGAGGCATGGCCTTTGACCTGTGAAGGGTCAGTGGAGAATTCCTCTGACAGGAAAACTCCCTGCTGGAGAAGAGCTGGTGACTGGACCAGACATCCCTCTTGACTAGCATAGGGGCCTGCCACTGTAGGATCAGGGAATCACAATGAGCTCAGATAGAGCTGAATTGAGATGCATTTTTTTCACTATAAAAGCTTTTTTCACTATAAATCAGGCTAGACTTCCCTACCTGGTCAGGACCGCACTCATCAAGCAGAGGTGGGTTCCTCACTTCCTACTTCTCTGTAGGGCCTTGTCACAACTTGTGCAAGCAGGCACAAGGGACTAGGTGAGAAGAGACAGAGCCTCACGCTTCAGCTACTATTCTTCCCTACTCCCAGGGCAAACTGTCAACAGTTTCAGGTTGGCCTAGGAATTACCACACTGAATTGATGCCTTAAGAGGTCTGTTCTGTGTAGCCAACAGGGAAGTCTAGTCTATGAAATGTAAAACTGGCACAGTACTGCCCAACATAAGGACATCAACATGCCCCATGTTTATAGCGCCTGAAACGACAGGGTTATGGACTAGTTGTATGAGCACTACCATTATATGAATATGTAATACTATTTTTAGTATTTTCCTGTTATCATGAACAATGTTGTTATCATCGTCCATGTCTAAGAACTACCTGAATTCTACCATAGCTATCTTGTGGCTGAGAGGTCTGCAGCACTTATGCACTATGGAAAAAAGGACTGAAAAAGGGATTATGACAGAGGCGCAAATAGGGGCATTGCATTTGATCCCATCTATGTATTTTAAAGTGTAGGTGTAATGAAGAAATGATTGGTTACACTGCAGCACATCTGCTTGGTAGAACTGGTATCTTAGGAAATACACAGCATAGGAATCTGCCTCCTGATCCATAATCTGAAATTACTCCAGGAACAATATTCCCATAAAGCACTGAACTGACAAGTAACAGCTGCCATGTCACCTCCTTTCCCAGAGTCATTTTAAAAAAGCCAAAGCAAAGAATCTAAGTACAAAGGTTTTGTTTTTTTATTGACACTGTAAGAAACATTTTTTTTCTTTGTTACAAAAGAGCTAAGTGGTTCTGAAAGCAGAAGTACAGTTTGTATGTACACGGTGCTACAGACCCTTCAGATCGATCTAAGGCTTGGGAAACATCAGATCATAACTGCAGGTTTATCAAATGATGACCACTAAGGCCTATTACATCCGAACACTATCCCTACTGTACGTAAATGTATTTACACATTAAAAAAAGGATTATAAGCTTTATAAAAATCTAAAAAAAAAGATGAAAAAAAATGAACACTTTTTTATCTTACACATCTGCAGGGTTGACACCAGTAACTTTTCAATAAAGGACATTCTATCAATTCAAGGACAATAACACATGAATACCAGAGGTTTACAAGACATTTCAAACTATATTAACAGTGGTATGTGCTATCAGCTGAATGGTAAGCACAGCCTTATAGCTAAAATTTGGCAATATTTCTTGGTCCCTCTCTTTTATAGGATCAACACAAAATAAGGCACATACATTGCAAGAATATAAAACACTGTTGTTTAATAGGACGAGCCATACTGTAACACATGTGGGTGAGCTAACTGTCCATCTCATTGAAAGAAAGGGATAAAGCAAAAAAGAAAGAAGAAAGACTTCATGTAATGCAAGTACCATTTTGGAACCTTCCCTAAAGAGAGACAAAAAATCCTCGCAAGCCGCTGGAATGTGCTAGTCCACAGTGCTTACCGTCAAACCCATTCTGGAATTCAGCTGAGCTACCCATACAAGTATCTTTCATACAACTGACTGTACCTAATGGATACAATTAAAAACACAGGAAGATATGGGTGGGACTTCCATTTTGTGAAAAGAAAAACACTTTTGAAACATGCAGGTCTCATGGATGCTAACAATGAGAACGATTTGTTACAAAGGACAAAAAAAGGTGGGATTTGAAGAAACCACAAAAACTATGTTAAAGAATGCAAGGATGTTTAGAATTCCAGTGCAAGTCTTAGTGTCAGCGGTTGCCATTAAAACTGTATTGGGACTCAAGCAACTAGCCTCCACAGCAAGTAATACTGAGTGGTGTGGCAATAAAAACTGAAAGAATCCTTGATGTATAAGCAACTGAATTATTTCTGTGGAAGTGGGTTTTTTTTTCTTTTTGTTTTATTTTTTAACTTCTGGATATGGCACAGTTTTAAGACTGGCATGAGAATTCTACAGCCACTTCTTATGTCTGCATCTCAAAAATGGTGCAAAACTGGAGAAAGCACAGAAACAAGCCACTAAATATGAGAGGGCTAGTGGAAATGCCATACAGCAGGAGACTTGAAGAGCTTAATATGTTTATTTCATCACAACCAAAAAAAAAGAGTGAATTTGACTTGTGAGAATACAGGGCATGAAAGAATATTTTAAACAAGCGAGAAAGACACAGCGTGAAGCAGTGGCTGGGAGCTGAAACTAGACTGCGTCAAATTAGAAATTAGATACACCTTCTTAGCAGTGGGTGTGATTAGTTATTAGATGTCTTCAAACAAGGAATTTGATGTCTTCGAACAATGGGGGGAAAATGCTTTTCTGGAAGACACATATTAGTTAAATACAATTTATTGGTACAGGACTAACTGGATGAAATGTAATATCATGTAAAAGACAGGGGGTCAGAATAAATGATCTAACAGTCTCTTCCCCCGCCTTAAACTGTATGAAGCTCTGAACTCCTTTTCCAATTTGATTTATAACATGACCTAATTAGTAACTTCCTAGCTCAAAGCTTAACATTCAAAGAAAAATTAAACAAGAGATTTATAGATTGGCTTTCTGGTGATACACTCCCTGAAAATCTACCCCCATATCTAGTCAAACTGTTTAATAAAGGTCAACATATAAATAGCTTAGAAATCATTAGTAGATGTTTTAATAAACAGTCAACTGTTTGTATTTAGTCAAACAGGTTTCTTAAAGTCATCGGTAATATCAGCTGATGATGAGTGCATAGCCATCCATAACACATAACCTATGCCTATGCCTTTCACAGGCTTATAGCCAGTATCATGTATTGACCTTTAATGCAGGTCACCCATTGCATTAAACTGCCCCCCCATCACCTCTCAAGGGAAGTAAAAAGGCCTCTCACTGTACCCTGTTGGTCACTCATGGGAATGAGGAGGGCAGTATGGTCTAGACTGTAGCCCTCCTCCCCAACACACCAAAAATGCTTTGCTGTCAATGTCCCCTTTCCAAAGAACTATTCTGTCACTGTGTCACACCTGCTGTGAGATCACCAAAGGCACTGGCAGGCTCAAATTATGGAACTATAACTCCTGAGCCAATACATAAGATGGCATCTGGAGATGCAACTTTGCTGTTACAGAGAAAATAGCCCTAAAAGAACTGGCCACGCTGAGCTTGATCACACTGGGTGGTATCTACTATCTAAGGGCTATCCAGGATACTAGTCTGAGAACGAAGGGTATTTTCTGGCAGCAGAAAGTAGAAGCAGCAAGTCGAGAGTCACACTGTGCCTCCGCTGCAGGAAAGAAAAACTATTGCTTTTAACCTTTGGGCACCTTGTGCAGCCTGCTCCCCCTGACACTGATTCCCAGTGAAGGCTAGGAAGCATGGAGATTGCATCACCTACAATCCCAGTGCGAGCCATGTGGATTACACGGTAAAGCAGGGCAGGGAGGAGGCAGGAGACAGGGAATAAATCAAAGAATCAAACCACTGAGTGCTTATTACAGAGGTGAAGAAAGCCAAGGAAGGTGGGATCTGGACCATGAAGAATGTAGGCTATTGATGAAAGGTCTGGTTCCTCCTGGAGTATTATAATTTCTTGTTTCAGGGGATCACCAAGTCAAAAACTGATCTGAAGAATGCAAATTTAGTAGAATACAGCAGCCAGGTGCTGTAACGAGCCTACACTGTTCCAGCCCTTGTTATGTCGCCCTATAATTTGGGGAGCAACCTCACTACATGGGACTGGATGAGCTTCTGTTCCCACATCCTCCTAAGCTACTAGGCTCCAAAGCAACTGGGTTTTGATTGTACTCTGTTTACAGTTAAGTAACATTATATATATATATATTTGTCCATAGAAACCATATTGCAATTCTCAGTCTGTGCTACAACTTCAAGTGTAATTGCATTCTGAAGTCTGGGTAAATGTCTGTTTCTTATAAATGAAGTTTACTTATGCACAGCCATATGCAGCATTTAAGTTCTACATACACAGTCAAAACATGGACTGCATCACACATATGTGGGACATAAAATACGTGGATTTGCTGACTAGGGGTGAAATTATCCCCTCATTCCAAGAGTTCAGGGCTTAAATCTGTACCCACTGGAGTTCTGATAGTGGGAGCAAAAAGAGATCCCATTACAACATGTTCTTATGAGAACTAGACACAAATTCTGCACTCATTTACACCTCTAAATTTGGACCAACTCCAATTAACTTTATGGAGTCTGTCCAGATTTGTGCTGGTATAACTGACAGCAGAATCTGGCTCAACGAATGGACTTGAAAGGTGAGTGGGTGATAACTCCTCTTGCTTTTCTAGCTATAAATAAACCTTTCATTGGAACAGATTTTTCTTTATTTCCTCCCCACTTTTAATGATAAAAACCACAGTTAATTAGAAATGGCTGAGAGACTCTTGTGATCAGTACAGTTCCTGCAGCCATAGCATATTAGTTCATTGTGAGTGCAGGGATCTTTTCTTCATGGATCAACGTGACTGCAGAGTTAATTTTTTTGCAGAAGTAACCATCAATGGCAGTATATTTCCTGAAATATGCTGTACCAACGTAGCCAGGCCATGTGTATGTTAGTCCACGGAAATTAGAAATAATTAGGAAAAAGCAATTGTTTTGTGCTTGGGGATTAGTTACTTTGTAAAACGTCTAGGTAAGAACTGCTTGAACTGGATTAAAGAAAACTCAGTCCACTTTTTTTGTTCCAAGGGGACATGGTGGAGCTGTTAAGATGTTCTGCCATAGATCTAGAGGTGTAGGTTCAGTTCTCACTCCAGACTCATAACAAAACGTGGCTGCAGTTAAGCCATCTGTAACTGGGTAACCTTATCATTTGGGCAGGAGATTTCAACGTGGCTGAACATGATGCTATGGGCACCACTTCCTTGTGTACTATGGCCAGACATTAATGTTTCTTGGGCCACACTAGCCAAATGGACAGCATAGTCTAGAGTGGATTTTTAGGCCAAATGAACTAACAGTCTGATCACTCTCTCATTAAATCACTGGTAAATCTGATTTCATAGGTTATTTAATTATGAAAATCAATGCAGTATTTGATTGATGGGTTAAAATATGCAAATAGACATTTACTTTTGCTTTCTTGTCATTTTAAAAAGCACCTCCCTCAAAAAAATATCAAATGATGCAAACAAGTGAGCTGTGGTCACAAAAGGAGTTTTTAGCCCCCCAAAAGTAGTTTTTAAGAGACATAGTAGTTCTTGTACTATAGTTGGCAGTGCATGGTCTGCCTGTGAGGGACTCCCTGGGTATGACTCTCTTGTTTCCCCAGTCCTCCCTGGTGTCAAGCACATCCAGCTTATCTGCTCCCACTCCACACTGGCCAACCCCAGAAATGAGGCAATGAAGCAGCCCTGTCACCTCTGTGAAGCACACTGGAAACAGAGTGCTTGACAATGGCTACAGAAGACATCCTCAGGCTTCACTCACTCATTTCCAGGTGCAGGTCAGGCAAGTGGGGAGTGTTCGTTACCAATATCCCCGAGAGTGCCAGAGAAGAGATAAAGATGTACCCTACAGGTGCATGCATAAATATGCACAAACATTAAAAAAAAACAACCCCTCATACACTTGTTCAGGACAAAAATATGCGAAGTTCTTCAGTTCTTATTTGCATGGGCATCAGACTTCTATTGTCAACTGCTATGAAAACAGAGACTGGGAGTATCACAAGCAGATCTGTTTGTAAACCTGTTGTCTATTTGTCAGGAATTCACAGCTGATTTCTTTACTCACTTATTATCTTCTTTATATTGTGCCTGGTTATTTTGTGCCTCCATGTTTTAAAAAAAGAAATAAAAACATTGGCAGCAACTGTAAGAGACTGTGTTTCTTCTTTGTAACAGAACATTGCAAAATCATTTAATTAGACTTTCCTTTTAAAAAAACCAAACCAAACCAAACCAAAAAAACCCATGCATGTCACATTTACATTGTTTTACAATAAAAAAAGCCAAAAAAAAAAGAAAAAAAAGAAAAAAAAGAAAAGAAGCATACAGACATTCAAAAGAGAGAGAGAAAGACAGAGAGAGAGAGAAAGACAGAGAGGAGTGGATGTAACAATACTGATTGAAAACTGAAATGGAAGACAGTTTCTCCCTAGAACACTTTAGGGTTTTCAAAGTCCTTATTCCATAAAAGGAATATACTTGAAACACATCCCATTTAGGTGAGATGAGATTGCTAAAATACATACACAACTAAAAAATATGAGTCACTTTTTTTAATCTGTTATCTCCTAAGTGTTTTTTTATCCATGTCTATTGCATAACAGCAAGAAACTTGCTTTCTTCTGCAAGTGAGGTCAATAAAGAACTCATGTCCCCAATAGCCATGTTGGTTGTGCTTATGGGCATAGCTGGGAATGTAAGAGATGCTCTGGGAGTGGTGAGGCGGGAGGAATTGCGTGAGAGATTCTGAATGATACTTGGACTCAGGGCTCCTGAAATTAAGCTGGCATGGTCCCCATCATCTATGATAGCATCAAAATCAATCTGCACCCCTTCTAGGCTGTTGCCGTCAATGCTGTCAACAGTGCTTGTCACTTGGTTAGCCCCTGGGGAAAGAAGCTCAGATGAGTTTGCAGTACCAGTTCCCTGCAGCAGGCAGTTAGCTTCCAAAATGGAGAAAGAACCTGTTTTCATATCTTGCTGACTAAAGCCCATGGTTTGGTCATATAACTGACCAGAGTAATTCTGCATGTTAGAGCAGAACTGTTGTGATTGACCTTGCATCTCCATCTTAATGCCATTTACCCTGTATATCTGGTTTGCATCACTTATATGTCCTTGCTGTTGTGGCAGGGTGTTTCTCAACGTGTTTTGTCGTCTGGTGCCACCATAGCTGGCACATGGCTGACAAACCTTTGTCACCAACAAACCCGACTGCTGGTTACCAATGTTGTGAGACATTGGAGGACAATTCTGTGGCCCTTGATATAGGCTGATTTGTGAGGTAGGACTAACCTGACCTAATATCATTTGACTGGACTGACTGACTCCCTGGTAATGAAGGCCTTCTCCTCCTGGCTGATTTTGCAAGTATTCCTGTTCTATCATATTCTTGCTCTGCATCCCATTAGCCATGCTCATGGATTGCTCGCCTGTCACCAGAGGGTGACCAAAATTTTGCTGGCTTCCATTCACTGCCAAATTATTGTTCCTCAACTTCTGCCCTTGAGCCACCATGCTGCAAGAATTGTCCATTGTCCCAGAAATTACTGATTGCCTGTTGATGCTTTCACCATACAGCCTATTGGACTGCATGTTGAAAAAACTACCATTGTTGTTACTAATCATCATATTCTGCTGTAAACTGTATAGGCTGTTGCTTTCTGTAGCACTCTGATAACCATTTTGTTGGGCCATTCCATTTCTCTCCAGATTCTGTTGCTGGACCATCATATTATTATATAGTCCAAAGGCTCGAGTTTGCTGGACTGCAGAATGCTGACCACACTTTAGTTTTGAAGGAGACAAGTCAGAACTTCCTGAGCTTACTTCATTCCACTGAATTGGCAGGTCACTTTTGTTTGCTTCGGAGCTGGTCTGTTGACTGTTTGGTGGAGGGGCCTGCTCAAAATTGTTGCTTCCGATCACTGAGTTGTGATGCACTTTGTTGCTATCCAGGGCACTGTTTGACAAGTGATCATATATGCCCTGGTTCTGGGAATTCAAATACTGAACCACATCATCTGGCAGAAGATCCTCATCATTTAGACTACCGTCTGCTTCCATGGTAGCAGCCTCCAGGGCAACGTTCTCACTGATACTTGGAGGACAAGGGGAGTTGAAGTTACGGAACAGGCCACCATCAGAGCGGGTATAGTTCTGAAGAATAAAGTTGCGCTTTTCCATGGATGGAGGCAACGCAGGAGAATTAAAGCTATTTAGACTGTTGAAACGCTGGACTCTAGGTAGAGATAGGTTGTCAGAGACCATTCTAACAGGATCACTGGCTCTCCTTGTCCCATTTCCTAGTACATCATGAGACAGAAAATGCCTCCTGCTATAACTGTTTGCCCCGCCATCACTACATCTTCGAGGAACATTTACTGGAGGCAGAGGAGATACTCCAGACTCCCTGCAGTCACCCAACAGTGCCATCCTTGTTCTGAGGCTCATCCTCTCCATGTTAGGTAGTGGGGTTGGTGGGGGTCCACCAGTAGCTGCTGCATATTTAGCTTTCAGCCTGTATTGCTGGGCTGGTGTGAGGCTGAGAAGGCTTGGAAGGTCATCACACTGACTTGCTTCGCTGGAGCGCCTGGAGGCATCAGTTGAAATGGGGTCATAGGAATCAGCAACGCTCATGTTCTGAGGCCTTCCCTCAGCTTGGGAAGCATCGCTGGATCTGCGACTGGAAAAGCAAGGTGAAATACCAGAGGACCTACGGCTGCTCAAGTAGGCCGAACTGATTGTGCTAGTGTTGCTGTCCCTCCTGTTCAACATATTTAACACTGTGATGTCCGTATTTGAAAGTTCATTTCTGTTGGGTAGAATAGTCATGGATCCTCCTACACTGCAGCTGCTGTTTGACTGGGTACCTGGAAGTAAAAATCACAGAGGAACAAACAGAGGTTAATAAAGAATCACAGAAAAGTAGGCCTGGAAGGTACCTCCAGAGGTCCTCTAGTCCAACCCCACAACTTGAGGCAGGATCATTCCTATCCAAACTGTCTTATATAAATCCACTGTCTAACCTAATAGCAAAACTACTCAGTCAAGCCTGATACAACCACAAAATAAAATGCCACAGGTAAAGCAGGGGAACCCTGGTGGTAGAGGTGTAGGAAGAATTACTGTAAGAAGTGCTTATAGTCTGAGGCAAGTAAAATGCTTTAAAAATGTCCTTATGATCCTAGGAAACCAAAATAATTTTCTTAATTAAATGGAACATGGCTAAATATGCACAAAAATTCTTAGGTGAGATGTGCAGTTATTGTCAATTGGCATTGTCCCTTTGCCTTTGATGGAGCTACCCTCATTACCACTAGCAAAGGGCACAATTAGTTCATCTTCTTATGAAACCTCTATAGCTTTCTGAAGTAGACAGATAAGTGAACCAGCATCCATAATCTAAACCAAAATGGCAGATTATACAAACTAGATATTATTTGGGCAAATATTTAAGAATTCTTGAAATATTTGCATATTATTGAAAACAACTGCAAAACATCTTTCCCAGTTTCCTTCTTTAAATAAGATAGCATTATCAGCAGCATTACTTTTACACAGTTGCTTTTCTTGAATGCACTGCATAAATCACATACATATAAAATGTCACAAAATGTCTCAGGTTGATAGTGGCAATCAAATGATACATAGTAGGCTACACCGCAGTGCTGGGAGCAGATAAGTTGGCCATGGGAACAAAGTCACAACCCATTTCTTACAAAAAGTGCTATGGAATCTTTAGGTCCAACATGACCTCCATATAACTCAAATACTAAGCTGTATGTGCATTTTTCTAGAGCGCCACCTTCATATACCATTATTTGTGCATGTGCAATTAAACATGTTGAATCCCCTTTAAAAATATGGTCTATAATGTTGACAAAAAAGCAACTAGGATCTGAGGTTTCAAACTTCATTTGAAAGAATCCAACAGAAAAAATCTATGGTACCTAATCCATCTGCCTTGGATGGATGCAGAGTTATAATGACGCTGGGAATTTACTTTATGGCTTCAAGCATGATAATCAGACCACTAGTCTAGTTATTACCTTCAGGAGTATAAGATATGAGTATAAAACCGTCTCCCCCAGTGTAGTAAAATTTTAGTTTAAAGGGGAAAAATATGCATATATATTGATGACTTTAGGGGCTGGCCTGGAAGCTCCTAGGTAAATTAAACAGTTATTGGTCATACTGTTCTTGTGTAAGGATAGCAAAAACAAGCATTAAACTGACTATTTTAAAGAATGAAAATAAGGTTATTTCAATTATGTATATCTCACCATTTCCTATGAGAGGTGGCAAGGTTGGGGCTTTGGAAGGTGGAATGGGGTTCAGTTGTGGAAGCATTCCGTTAACTTGTTTCAACCTTTCTAATTTGACTTGCTCCATCCATTTGGTACCTGTCATATTCCTTCTGGCCTGTAAGCCAAGTGCTGTGGTTGCTGTGGAAATGGTAGAGTCCATGATTGGGGTTTCATCAATGACACTGAGGTCTCCTACACTACCTCCACTTGTCAAATTAAGCTCGATCCCATTGTTGGAATAGTTGCTGATGGGGGACTGTTCGCTGCTGCATGTAGACTGACCACCAGGGCTTGGCTGAGATGTCTATTTAAGTGAAATAAGAAACAAATGTTAATTAGGAGTAGGCAATGAATGCTAGCAAATTTCTTTCAATGTATCCGGAACACAAGCCTGACTCAATATGGAGCCAAAGGAAATAAAAACAAAAGAACAGAACTGCTTAGTTTAAATGGGTGACAAGGATCTTTCCTTAAAAGACTCTGTTACATGACAGCTTGACCTTTAAGCATAACTGGAAACCATTGTGAACCTCAGTGATAAAATTCACCTTTAATATTTAATAACAGAGAATGTTACATCTATATAGTGCTGATATTATCTTGAAAGGTCTCAGATTACTACATTCAACTGAAAATACTGGAGAAAAAATAGGTAGCCTTATGTCTATCAGCACTAAATAGTGCTGGATTAAAAAAAATTGTACAGCAGAAAGATTTGATAATTTTCAAGGAGCGTGTATTCACTGTTACAAGCATTTTCAGGATGGAAACACTGACCATTACTATCATGGTGGTAACAACTTATAATATAAAAGACTGCAGCATAATATCAGCTTTTACATTAGCTCCCTCGCAATCAGATTTTTTTAACAGTAAGTACAGAGGACTTCAGTTTTCTATCCTATCTGCATATAATAGGTGCTGTTTTGTAAGTAAAGTAAGAAGCTTCATCCTTCATACAGGAGCATAGGGCCCTATGAATACAGAGCAGACAGAACTACATGATTTGGCTGGGAGCAGTCAATGTTGTTACAATAGTGTTAGATGAATATAAAGTTAGAATAAAATAATTTATTGGCTGTATACAAATTTTCCTACATTAATATGAAAATCATACCATTTGTGTGCTCTCAGCGCAATGAAACTAATAGGGGTGTGCGAAGCGGGTCCTATTCGATTCAGATTCTGATTTGGCCCGAATTAGGGAAAGTGATTCAATTTGTTGATTCGGCTTACTGTCCCTGATTCGATTTAGCCGAATCTGAAGGTTTGATGCTGATTCAGAGAATCAGCGATTCGGACATAGACACAGCTTTAAAAGTTTTTTCTATATACCTCAAGGTACTAGTGCAGCTTGTGAATGCTGTGATGCTGGGGCGCATGGAGAGTCTCATAGAGGTGCAGGGGGGCCCTCCATGTGCTTGGTGGCGAACCCGGAAGTGAACTGGAAGTACTTGTGGTCTGCTTCTGGGTCTACCGGGGAGCACTCTGGGCCCCCCCTCCCACGCCTCCTTAGCTCAGTGATCAGCAACGGGGGGGGGGGGGGGGGGCCTGAGTGCCCCCCCAGATTCAGGAGGCACCAGTCACCAAGCCGGGGAGGTGAGGGGCCACCCTGCATGCTCCCTGGCAGACCTGGAAGTGAACCGGAAGTGCTTCTGGTCCACTTCCAGGTCTGCTGACGAGCGTGCTGATGACCCCCCTGCGCTCCTCTGGGATGCTTTATCTGCCCCAGCATTGCAGTGTTCACAAGCCGCCTGCTACCTAGAGGTATGTAGAAAAAACTTTTAAAGCTGTGTCTATGTCCGAATCTCCCCAAATCTCTCCGAATCAATTTGGAGGGTTCTGATTCGATTTGAAGAGATTAAAGGGTCCTTTGATTCGATTCAGATTCAGAGATTTGGCCACCGAATCAGGCTGAATCTCTGCCAAATCGAATCAGAGACCGAAGCTTCACAAATTAATCATTTCAGTTTAGATTCAGTGGGAAGACATGTATCTACTTCTCTTTATGTGAGATTTCCTATGCTTGGCTTGCAGAATATGACAAGATCTCAGCCCAGCATGGAAATATACCAGGATGTAGACTTGCCATGGATTCATATTACTTTTTTAAATAAAAAAGACAAACATTCACAAAAAAATATTTTGTTGCATTAGTTTTATGATTCCTATAAAATAGAGGGTCTTTGATGTAATCATGAAGGTCTCTCCTAAAAATGAGACAACTCTTCATATGACAGATCAGTAGGTGGGTAGATAGATAAGTAGGTTGGTAGAGAAAATAACAACTTTGTTCCAGGATGTACCATTTAGTTATTAGAATTACAGATCACTGTAACATGCAAAATCATTTTGCTCTCAAGAACAGTCTCATAAGCAGGTATCAATTTTACTCTCTGGCATTTTTTGTTGGCATGTGATCTTTATGCAGCTATCGATGACACCTCTGAATTTTAACAATAAAACTGAATAAAGGTATTAGACTTGTGAGAGTTGTGGCTTAGCATGGCTCTGAGGAGCACTCAGGTGCCATAACAATGTTATCATTTCTAACATGAATTATGATAGACTTTAGGAACAGGGTGAATTTCCAAATCTTGGTCACTGCAGATTTGGTAAGAGCAATAAAGAATACCTTGTTTGAGGGGCAGTGAATCTGCACCTATTGTACAACAGTTCCATACCAGATAGATAAAGGATGTTAACAGTCATGAGTTTGTTCTTGTAGCTATGCAAGTTGATCACAGTGGCTGAAGCACAAAATGGAGAAAATGATTATGGGAATGGCATAATGAGCGTATCTATAGATATATACATTTATGTATACATATGCTATATATCGAAAAGACAGATCAAAATATATTTGAATGTATTTTCCCAATGTGATGCAGTTTTTTACATGACAAATGTTGCAAAAATGCTCACTGCACATCATACTCAGAAATGTGTGGGCTGGAATGACTAGATGGCAGGCAAAAGGGCAAATAAAAAGAAGGAAAAGGGAAAAAAAGTGCAATGAGAAAACTGCTAAAAATTTTAAATTCCCTCACCTTATTACCCACTGTCCTTAGGAAGTTAGAACAAGACATTTAAGAGCATTAGACAGAAGAGACATTGGATTAGTAGAAAAGCAGTAGGCATGTCTGGAGTCACATAGCAATGAACACCAAGAAATAAGGACAACTAAACGACATCATATTATTAAACAGCCTTCAAGAAATTAACTTTTTTTAAGACCAGTTCCTGAAAGCTATGTTCATGTCTTTCTCACTAAACTAGTCTCATTAACACCAATAAGTTATTCCTGTAAATAAAGGAAACAGAAATGGCTTCTGCTAATAGGCTTCAACATCAACAAGACACTCTTGTGAATCATGAGTGTATCTCTTATTTAAACGAGTAGGAGATGGTGCTACTCTGAGAATTCATCCTGTGAGCAAAGCCTAAATCATTGTGAGGTTTTGTTGGTTTGTTTTGATTTCCCATTGCTTGAGTCTAATGATCTTATGAATCCAGATGTGTAAGAGAATGGGGTAACATTTTTTTAGCTGGTTCTAGCTAGAAAAGAGTAGTTGGAAAGAGTATTCCATTATTTAACAGAGATCTTCAAAACCTTAATATAAAGTTGCAAGGCAAAGAAAACACCCCTAGCCTTTATCTATCTTCAAAGTTACTAACCCCATTGGCTTTAATGAGTAAAAAAGGAAAAAAAAAACTCTGGGAAAACAAACTTAATTCAGTTTAAACCCATTTTATATTAAGGTCATTTAACTTAAAAATAACATCCGCGCCTTGTGGCTTCTATACAGAAATTGCTTTAACTTGTTTTAGTTTCAGAACTGCCAACTTCAAGCATTCACAAATCATGAGTCAGGCCCTCCAAAATTATGAGATTTGGAAACACAATAAATTTTGGATTCTTTTTATTTGTTTTCTGGGGGTTTTGTTTGAACCTTCAAGGCCTTTCTCCAGCAAATGAGATAGTTGGAAGCTTACTTTTCAATGAAAGCTGAAATTTCCTTTAAATAAGCTAACTCCAAGAGATGGAGATTTAAGAAAAACAAATCTTGTGAGAGATTCCAGTATTACACTTAGTTTAGATTGCACTACCTAAATGTAATCTTTTTAAGCATTATCATTTAAAATTATTGTAACATGAACATTTTTCTTTGTCAAAAAAAGTCTGCTCTTGAGGTTACATGCTGAAGTATTTAATAAAATAATTATTAACTGATTGGGACAGTAGAGAGGCAGAAAGAAAACAGCACAGCCTAGTGCATACCATTGGTTTCTCTGACTTGACAGCTTTCACTTGGAGGCATTCTTCACGCTTTGAGGTAGTGTTGCTGAGGTCCTTTTGCTCACCAATTGCACCCTGAGTCTGCTGGCCTGGTGATCTGGACTGTGAATGGCTGCCTGGGTCCCTGGGCGGTGGAGGCCTTGGATGGATATCTCCACGCTGCTTCTTGGTGACATGAGCCTCAGGGCCATGCACAGTCTTCACATGTTTCCGGAGAGAACTGGGGTCTGTATAGCGTTTTGTGCAGCCTGGTATCTTGCAAACATATGGTTTCTGTAGAAGCAGGTGGAAAGAAATACAGAGATTGGGTTTGTTGCCACGTCAGATTTCTAATAATTCTGTTGAGCACTGTAAGTGTGACAATCATACCCTTTTAGACTGAATGCATTGGCAAAATTCTGGCATTGGGAAACTGTCTGTGTTGATCACACCCAGTGGAATCCATTCATTTCCCCTGATTTGAAAGATATCACTGTGCATGTTATTGCTATGTATATGAAGAAGAACAAAGGGTGAATCCTTAGCTGGAGTGAAGTGTCAGATCTATGCTAAAGGCATAGAGCGATGACAACATTGGTTGGTATGTTCCTTCGGATTTCCCATATTGAACCTGGCCACTGGTTAATATGCCTTTGAGTAAGAGGCATAACAAGCAGGGTTTGCCCTCTGGGTTTGCCCTCTGTGGAAAGGTGGGATGTCAGGAAGGTCAGGGTAGGGAGGTGCTGTTGAGTGCCGGAGGGGAAGGCGTTCTGAGGGGGGGAGGAAAGGCAGAGTCTTACCTATGCCAAGGACTCTCCCACTCCTGCTGCCACAGCCACAGCATCTTCCCACCCCAGCTATTGCTCTTACAGCAGCAGTGTGGTGTCTGTGCACTGGCTGCTGCTTCAAAGGCAACTCCACAGGGTTGCTTCCACTGCCTGGGCATGGACTCCAAGGGGGAAGGGGGATGCAATTCTAATGCCCCTACTAAGCTGGCACCTGGAGCTGGTACCTTGCTTGCCCCATGTTACACTGCTGCTCTGGGTTGGCCAATTCCTAAATATATGAAGTTTAAAGGAAACCAAAACTCCTCCCTGTTGTGCTGGGTCAATTACTCACAGACAGACACAGAAGAATTCCTTTTTCACTCGCTGCGGACATCAGTTTAAACTACAAAGCATGAGTTTTGTTTGCTACAATCAGTCTTACCTTGCATAACTATACAGACTACTTAAAATCATAAATGTGTTAGCTCTTCTTTAAATCCAGCCTGTTTTAACAGTGAATTTTCCAGGTTAGTTATACCACATGGAATGACACAATTATTTTATTAAGTTCCAACTTTATGGCTTTATAATTCCACCAAATGTCCCTTTGTTCTTGTATATTAAGGAGGTAGAAAGGAGGGCCCAATCTGTTGTTCAGAGTTCTGAATATCTCAGGCTTAATTGCTAGATTGGTTCTAAGAAAATGGCTGAGACTCATATTTATACTAGCTCTTAAGAAAAAAAGAGATCCACCAGCATGGTTCCTTAAAGGCGTTCACTGAATGTTTATACATGGGATGTTGATAAAGGTAAGGCCCGAAACCTGCTTCTACTGACGTCAATAAAAAAACTCCTGTTGATCTCAGTGGGACCAGAAGATCAAATGAGTAAATAACCTACTGTATTGAAACAAACCCAAGAGGACATTTTTCTCCCTGTTCTTTGTGGAAAAAAGCCTTGTCTTGGATTCGAGTACCACCTGGGGCAGGTGGCTGCTGTATTTCCAGCTCTGTCCCCAAGCTGGGGAATGACTGTGCAGTCGGAGGAAGGGAAGGAGACCACATATTGCAGGGGGCGACTGCAGGGGAGATACGGTGCAAGGGTGGAGGAGTGGGGGAGACTGTGCAGTATATAGTCCTGGGGGAGCCCAAGGGAGACTATGCAGCAACAGGGGAGCTGCTGTAGCTCTGACTAGCTCAGGGGTGGGCAATTATTTGGGCTCAAGGGCCACATAGGTAGTTTTGATGAGTTTTCATGGGCCAGGTCAGCACCACCCCAGCACCTTGCAACAACCACCAAAACTCCCTATGTGGGATGGGGCCATGGGTGGGTGGGGAGCGGTATTCAGGAGCAAGATGGGTGGGCAAGCCCGGGACCATGGAGTGAGGTTGTGATGTGTTCCCTGCCCTGTAGAGGGCATGTGCACATGTGTGTATGGGGGCTGCCTGGGCACTAGGTCCTGGGAGCCAGCTTGGGATGAGGGGAAAGAGGAGGGGGCAGGGGGCACATGCAGCAGAGCTTGTCTGCCCAGTGTGGTCCATGGCTGCCACTGTGGTACTCTGCATGGAGCTGAGCCCTGGCCACTACCACCTGGCATAGCCCACACCCCTTGGCCCAGCCTTGGCCAGCGTGCACAGCTTTTGGTGGGGCTGCTCCCAGCATGGCTGCAGTCTCCTGGGTGCTGCTCTAATCCTCACCTCCAGTGATGGCTCCTCCTCCTGCTCCTGTTGTGCCACTCCAGGCTGAGAGGAAGCTTCAACCAGGTGGCTCCTGCCCCAGTGTGCAGGGCTTCAGCTTCAGCTCCTGGCTGCCTTTCACACACCTGGCACAGGCAGCCCAGTGGGTGGACGGTGGCCAGGAACTGGAGCTGATCCTCTGTGCACTAGGGCAGGAGCCGCCTGGCTGAAGCTTCCTCCTGGCCCAGAGCGGCATGACAAGAGCAGGAGGAGGAGCTGCTGCTGGAGGCGAGGGGAGCAGAGAAGCACCTAGGCAGCTGTAGCTGCACCAGGAGCAGCTCTGCCAGAAGCTGGGCGTGCTGGCAGGCACATGCGGGCTATCCTCGACCCCAGGCAAAGTGCTTCAGGGGCAGCTGCAGGCCGGATCAAATCAATTGGTGGGCTGGATCTGGCCCACGAGCTGTATTTTGCCCATCCCTGCTCTAGCTCCAGCTCTAGCTCCAGCTCCTGCCTCATCCCAGGCGCAGGGAGGGGGTCAGAGCTGCTGCCGCCACTGCTGCCTGGTTGGGGCTGAAGCCAGTGAATGCTCCATGCCCCAGGCCAAAACTGGAGCCAGAGCCACTACACAGAGTAAGTGGTGATGCTGTGGGGAAAGTTGCCAGTGGTATACCAGGCACCAGGAGAAGGCAGTGGCAGCAGGAGACAGGTGGCAGGGTGGCAGGCCCTGGGGGAGAGCAAGTAGTCTGGGAATGGAGGGGTGGGGAAGGCTGTTTTCACCCTGCTGCTGCTTTCTCCACCACAGTGGTAGACAGAGGGAGGAATTTAAGACAACTCTCCAATGATTAGATTCTATACTTGGAAAACAACACATTTATAGTTTTCCATGTATAGAATCCAATTACTAGGGAGTCACCTTAAATTCATGGTCTTGGATTTGGGTGAGTAGTTTTCCAACATGACTACCAAAAAAGGGATTTCAGGCAGAACTTTGAAAATATGCAGTTCAGAATTCTCTCTTACCATAAGCAAACTAGGAAAGACTAGAGGTCTGAATCCCCGTTAATGAGGTTTTCGATCATAGACATTTAAATTCACCTGGATGAAACTGAATTTCTCTTTCCAGACATTCATATAAATGAGAAACATAACAACCCTGCTGCATTTGAAGTTGCTTAGCTCATCTGTCTGTCCATCCCAAACAGTGGTGTCTCTGGTAAGTACTAAATATAACCCAGTGCAAGGTGGAGAGGACCCTGTGATAGCTTATTCATGTTGTATCTACCATAAAATTAAAATAACATTATAGGGGATGTAAATCTGTGTAGCCTTGCTGAAGTCAACAGACACATATCAGTTTATACCAGGTGAGAACCTGGACTTCACTTCACTGTGAAACACATTTCTGGTGGGGTTGGTTGTCTGCTCTTGTTACTGTACCTATCACCAATATGATGAAATGATGTACAACTGATGCTAACTCCATGCAGTGTTTCACTGTTGAATGTGAAATCTAGATCTTAAATAGGGGAGTGCATCAATCAAAGCCACCTTTCATGAGGCTTTGCTTAGGCCACACAAATCTACTTAGAATGGACAATTTGTTTTACTTGAAGTATGAGCCAGCCTGAAACTCGGCTCAGGTATTGGATAGGTTTGGTAAATCACCTCCCTGCTTTTGGTAAAAATCTTCAAAATCAATCCATTATCATGAACCAACAAGTCTGGCAGGTTCTTCCAGCAGAGACCACATACTTCAGGAGGAAGCCTGAATTCAGAGGTGTGCAGTGTTTTCTGCATCACCTGTAATGCAAAGATGCAAGAGAGAGTGAAATTCTCTCAGCTCTGCTGAGTTCTTGTGACAGATCTGGTGGTGGGCTACCACAGAAAGTTGAGCTTCTTGTAGAAATGAAGGGATATAGGTAGAAAAAGAGGCACCAAAAGTTCCAACCCAGGCAATCAGCCACAATGCTGCTTCTCTGCAAGGCCTGAAAGGGAAAAGATGGAGCAAAAGGGAAGGACATGGTTTAAGGAAAAATTCATTTAGATTAGAAAGAGAGAATGAAATCAAGTAGAGGGGACAGGAAGGGATATAACTTTGAACCTCTTAAGATTCCTCTACATTTACCAAGAGCAGTTGAAGAAATTTAGTTCCCATTCTGAAAGGGATGCCTTTAGCGAGATGCTGAACATCCTTAAACTGTATTTTCCACAGGGCCAGTTGAGGCTATTCCTCAACTCCCAGGGCCAGACTCCAACTCCCTTCAGTGTCAATGCAGCAGCCAGCAGATGTCACTACAGAACAACACAACACCAACGCTTCTTGGGACCTGACTGTCCTCTCTGTCTCTGGGGCTAGGAACAGGTATTTCATTTGTCTCTCAAGAGGGTGTACCTGTGTTTGTACCAAAATGGAAATATCCAGGGCTTGACTGATGTATGCACACACTGCCCTTCTAATCAAAGCTTAGTGGACAGCTAAATGCACTGCTGCTTTTCTACCAATTTAAAAGGGCCCGCCGACCGGGAAAAAGCCCAGTTAGGCTCGGAAGCGGCGGGAGACGCGCGGGCGATAGCTCGCTGCGCCCCCGCTCCCCCGAAGCCCCCCAGAAACCCTCCAGCAGCCGCGGAGCCCCCCGCCGACCCCCAGCACAGCCAGGGTAAGCGGGGCCCGTGGAGAGAGGGGGCTAACCCCTTAGTGTGTGTGTGTGTGGGAGGCGGCAGCTGAGTGGAGCCGGGCCGGGTCAAGCCCCGCTCAGGCCCCTACTTCGCCCAGCCCCCCAGGGAGCCACGCGACCGGAGCCACGCGAACAGGCTGCGCATACAGGCGCGCTTCTCTGCCGGCGCATGAGTTAGTGAGGAGTTCGCGCGGGAGGGCGCCGGACCCTGCCTGCGCACCCCCCAGGGTAGACAGCCCCAGCCATAGCCAGCCTACCTGAGGCATGACACGGATGGGCACACGCCGCACCCCGAGGGTCCCCTCGGGCTCCACGGCCCCCCCCCTCTGGCACCTCAGAGACGGCCACCCAGACGGAGCCCCTGGTTCCGGGCTCCATGCAGACGGAGCCCCTGGCTCTCGGCTGCGGGGGCTGCCTGCCCCTTTTTCAGGCTCTGGGGCCTGGGAGCATGGCGACCTCCCCTTGCGGGGTCTGCTCCATTTTGGGGTCTCTGGTGCGCCAGCTGGAGGAGCTCCAGGCCACAGTCCAGAGACTGTGTGCCATCAGGGACTGCGAGCAGGAAATAGACTCCTAGTGCCAGGCCCTTCTCCCCTGGGAGGCAGAGGGTAGATCACAGTCTCCCTCCAGGCCAGAGGAGGACTCTGGGACCTCCTGCTGTGTCCAGCCAGGGGCATGGACCAAGGTGGTCAAGGGCCCTAAGGCCCGCCGCACCAAGGCCCCTGCCCCGCCAGAGCTGAGCAACAGGTATGCACCTCTTGCTGCCCCAGCAGAGCCTGCTGAGTTGCCGGCCCCCACAGGCAACATGGGCCTAACTGCACCTACCACCCCTGCTCTCCCCAAGACAAAATGTAAGGTGTTTGTTGTGGGAGGCTCCCTCCTGAGGGGGATGGAGGGGCCAATCTGCCGCCCCGACCCCTTAGCCCGGCAAGTCTGCTGCTTCCCAGGGGCCCGCATCCGGGACATTGCGGAGAAGATCCCCAAGCTCCTCAAACCCACAGACCGCTATCCCATGCTCCTTATTCATGTGGGCACCAATGACACAGCTCGGAGCACTCCCAGCCAGGTCATGAGGCGCTACAGGGATTTGGGAGCGGGGCTTAAGGGTCTGGGGGCACAGGTGGTGTTCTCGTCGATCCTCCCAGTCTCAGGCTATGGGCTGAGAAGGGACAGGAGGATCTATGTGGTCAACCAAAGACTGCGGCGCTGGTGTCGTCAGGAAGGCTTTGGCTTTCATGACCACAGCCCGCTCTTTGGCGAGAGAGGCAGCGAGCTGCTGGGAAGAGATGGTCTCCACCTCTCTCCCCTAGGGAGGTGGCTCTTCTCAGCCAGACTGGCTGACCTGCTCCACCGGGCTTTAAACTAAGCCCGTTGGGGGACAGGGGGACTACCACCACTGCTGGCCCGCTGAGCAATCCTTGCAAAGCCAGGGGATCATGGCACTCAAGGGAGCCCACCCCAGCCCCAGCCCTGGTAAAATCTGTGGGCAAGGAAGGAGCCCCCCAGGGGACACTTGCCTGCCTGTACACTAATGCCAGGAGCCTGGGGAATAAGCAGGAGGAGCTCATCCTCCTGCTCAGTGCAAACAATTACGATGTCATAGGGATAACGGAGACCTGGTGGGACTCCACCCATGACTGGACCACGGGGATAGATGGCTATACCCTGTACAGGAGGGATCGTGTAGAGAAAAGGGGCGGGGGTGTAGCTCTCTATGTTAAGGAAAGCTACGCGTCCCTGCAAGCCGATATTGGCGACCAGGGTGGACAGCTGGAGACCCTCTGGGTTAAAATCCGTGGGGAACATGGCACAGGGGACACAATGGTGGGAGTCTATTACAGACCTCCCACCCAAAGTCCTGAGCTTGACCAGGAGTTTGCCCAGGAACTGGCTGAGGCAGCTTGCTCCAGGACCATGGTTGTCATGGGTGACTTCAATTACCCAGACATCTCGTGGGAGGATCGCTCAGCAAAATCTGAGTGGTCGCAGAGCTTCCTCTCGCGCGTGGATGACCTCTACCTGACTCAAGAAGTCTATGGGCCAACGAGAGGCAAAGCGCTGCTCGACCTGGTACTGGCTACTGGGGATGACCTAGTCGGCGACCTAGTGATCGATGGGAAGCTGGGTGACAGCGACCACGAGCTGATCACCTTCACCATCCGCCAAAAAGCTGGCAAGTCGGTCAGCAACACGGAAGTCCTTGACTTCAGGAAAGCCGACTTTGACAAGCTCAGGAGGCTGGTCAGTGAGGCCCTAAGGGACTGTGACCACAGGGAGAGAGGAGTTCAAGAAGAGTGGTTGCTCCTCAAGGGAGCGATCCTCAATGCACAAACTAAGTCTATTCCATCTCGGAGGAAAGGCAGCAAGAGGGCACAGCAGCCCCCTGGCTCTCCAGGGACCTAGCAGACCTCCTGAGGCTTAAAAGAAAGGCCTACAAAGGATGGAGGATGGGAGTCACCTCCAAGGAGGATTATTCTGCACTGGTCCGGTCCTGTAGGGAGCTGACCAGGAAAGCCAAGGCTGCAACTGAACTCCAGCTAGCTTTGAGCGTCAAGGACAATAAAAAGTCCTTTTTCAGATATGTGGGTAGCCGGAGGAAAAGCAGGGGCAATGTTGGACCCCTGCTGAACCAGATGGGGCAACTGACAACTGACGCCCAGGAAAAAGCCAACCTATTAAATAGGTACTTTGCGTCGGTCTTTCATCAGCCCCATGGGACGCCCGTGCCCGCTACAGAGCCAGGAAGTCTGGGTGAGGGTGATCCCCTGCCCTCCATTAATGCTGACTTTGTGAAGGAACATCTTGAGAAGCTGGATACCTTCAAGTCAGCCGGCCCTGACAATCTGCACCCCAGGGTACTCAAGGAGCTGGCGAACATCATAGCCCAGCCTCTAGTGCGGATCTCTGAAAACTCTTGGTGCTCTGGTGTAGTGCCCGAAGACTGGAAGAAGGCCAATGTGGTGCCTATCTTCAAGAAAGGGAGGAAAGTGGATCTGGCTAACTATAGGCCCATCAGCCTGACTTCTATCCCAGGGAAGATCTTAGAAAAGTTTATTAAGAAGGCCATCCTTAATGGACTGGCCGACGCCAACATCTTAAGGAATAGCCAGCACGGGTTTGTTGCGGGTAGGTCTTGCTTGACCAATCTCATTTCCTTCTATGACCAGGTGACCTATCACCTGGACAAGGGAGATGAGATTGATGTCATGTATCTTGACTTCAAAAAAGCCTTCGATCTGGTGCCCCATGATCGTCTCTTGGAGAAACTGGCCAATTGTCGCCTTGGGTCCTCCACGATCCACTGGCTGGAAAATTGGCTCTGGGGTCAGACCCAGAGGGTAGTAATTGATGGAAGTCACTCATTGTGGTGTCCTGTGACCAGTGGGGTCCCCCAGGGCTCTGTCCTTGGACCCATACTGTTCAACATCTTCATTAATGATGTGGACACTGGAGTCAGAAGCGGACTGGCCAAGTTCGCAGATGACACCAAACTTTGGGGCAAAGCATCCACACCAGAAGACAGGCGGAAGATCCAGGCTGACCTGGACAGGCTCAGCAAGTGGGCGGACGAGAATCTGATGGTGTTCAATGCCGATAAATGCAAGGTTCTCCACCTTGGGAAGAAAAACCCGTAGCATCCTTATAGGCTCAGCAGTGCTATGTTGGCTAGCACTATGGAAGAAAGACTTGGGGGACATCATTGACCACAAGATGAACATGAGCCTGCAGTGCGATGCTGCAGCTAGTAAAGCGACCAAAACGCTGGCTTGCATCCATAGATGCTTCTCAAGCAAATCCCGGGACGTCATTCTCCCCCTGTACTCGGCCTTAGTGAGGCCGCAGCTGGAGTACTGCGTCCAGTTTTGGGCTCCACAATTCAAAAAGGATGTGGAGAAGCTTGAGAGAGTCCAGAGAAGAACCATGCGCATGATCAGAGGTCAGGGAAGCAGAACCTACGATGACAGGCTGAGAGCCCTGGGGCTCTTTAGCCTGGAAAAGCGCAGGCTCAGGGGTGATCTGATGGCCACCTACAAGTTTATCAGGGGTGACCACCAGTATCTGGGGGAACGTTTGTTCACCAGAGCGCCCCAAGGGATGGCAAGGTCGAATGGTCACAAACTACTACAAGATCGTTTCAGGCTGGACATAAGGAAGAATTTCTTTACTGTCCGAGCCCCCAAGGTCTGGAACAGCCTGCCACTGGAGGTTGTTCAAGCGCCTTCATTGAACACCTTCAAGATGAAACTGGATGCTTATCTTGTTGGGATCCTATGACCCCAGCTGACTTCCTGCCCTTTGGGCGGGGGGCTGGACTCGATGATCTTCTGAGGTCCCTTCCAGCCCTAATGTCTATGAAATCTATGAAAACCACTGATTCATTTATGCAATCCAAGGGTAACTGGTTGCATGTGCATTTTAGTTTTCTGGGATAAACTGATAGTACTCTTTATCTTGTGAACCTTTTTAGGAGTTATCCTAGGAAAACAGACATGGACATCTGAATGACTTCCCTTTGTCCTGGGATAAAGTGATTTATCATGGGACAAATGCAATGTCAGTTTGTAGCCTGGAAGTGAGAAAAAATATCACTGGATTTCAACTAACCTTTCACAACTTAATGTGTAGTATTTCCATTAGCTCCTCTCTCATATTTTTGATTAAATGACCAGAAGCCATTAGATGACCAAGGTGTAGAAGGTGAACTCAGGAATGATAAAGCTAAAGCAGAGAAGCTAAACAAATTCTTTGCATCACTGTTTACTACAGAAAATACTGGGGAAACTCCTATGCTAGATCATTCCTTCCTAGTATATGTGTCTAAAGAATTGGGCCACATTGAACTGACCAGAAGTGCTAGAACAAATCGATAAACTAAATCCTGTAAGTCACCAGGACCACACGGCATTCAACCGAGATTTCTGAAGGAACTCAAAGGCAAAACTGCAGAATTGCTGGCAACAGTATATAACCAATTGTTACAAACAGCCTGTGTGTCAGAGGACTAGTGGGGTGCCAGCATAACACCCATCTTCAGAAAGGGCTCCAGAGGTGATTCTGGAAACTACAGACCAATGAGAATCACTTCCATCGCTGGAAAATTGCTATATCCATAATAAAGAATAAAATCAACAGTTACACAGACAAATATGATCTGCTGGGGAAGTGTCAGCATGGTTTTTTTTTTAAGGGAAATCCTGCCTCACCAATGTGCTGGACGGGATTTTTTGAAAGGGTTATTTCATAGATTTCATAGATTTCATTGACATTAGGGCTGGAAGGGACCTCGGAAGATCATCGAGTCCAGCCCCCTGCCCAAAGGGCAGGAAGTCAGCTGGGGTCATAGGATCCCAGCAAGATAAGCATCCAGTTTTGTCTTGAAGGTGTTCAATGAAGGCGCTTGAACCACCTCCGGTGGCAGGCTGTTCCAGACCTTGGGGGCTCGGACAGTAAAGAAATTCTTCCTTATGTCCAGCCTGAAACGATCTTGAAGTAGTTTGTGACCATTCGACCTCATCATCCCTTGGGGCGCTCTGGTGAACAAATGTTCCCCCAGATACTGGTGGTCACCCCTCATAAACTTGTAGGTGGCCATCAGATCACCCCTGAGCCTGCGCTTTTCCAGGCTAAAGAGCCCCAGGGTTAACAAACTTGTGGGCAAGAGGGATTCAGTTACCATAATACATTTGGATTTTCAAAAAGCTTTTGACAAGGTCTCTCACTAACAGCTTTTAAAAAAGCTGATTTGCCATGGGATTGGAGGGAATGTTTTCTCATGGATGGAGATCTGGATAAAGCAAAGGATAGAGCTTTGGTAACTTTTCAGGTTGGAGGGAGGTCAGAAGTGGGGTCCTGCAGAGATCTGTGCTGGGCCTTATTTTGTTCAACATTTTTACCAATGATCTGGAAATAGGTGTGCACAGTGAAATCTTCAAGTCTGCAACTATTTGTACACAATAGTGTGTTCTGAACTAGTTGTTACAACTCAGAAAAGTTGACCTTGGAGTCATTGTAGATTGAGCTGATATTTTTGGAGAACTATGTGCAGCAGTGACCAAAAAAAGCCAATAAAATGTTGGGCATCTTTAAAATGGAGAACATCATCATGCCATTCTACTAATCCATGGTGCACCCACATCTTGAACACTGTATGTAGCTCTGGTCTTCACATCTCAAAAAGGATGTAGTAGAACTTTCTAATTCAGAGAAGAACAAACAAAATGATCATGGGTATGGATCAGATGCCAGACTAGGAGAGACTAGAAAGGCTAGAACTAGTCTGTTTGGAAAGGAGAAATATGATAGAAGTCTATAATGTCATGAAGGGTGTGTACCACATGAACAGGGAACTACTGTTAACCAAGTCCTAAAATGATAGGGGGCACTCACTAAAATTGGTAGGAGAGAGGTTTAAAACAAGATAAAGTACTTTTTTAAAATGAAGCATGTGGTTAATTTGTGGAGCTCAATGCCACAGGAATTGATGGAGGAGGATAGTATAGCCATGGTCAAAATGGGACTAGACAAATTAATTGATAATAGAACATTTGGAGATGTCTCTTCAGACATCTGTAAACCAGTGATGGTGGATGCCAACGAGGGTAATGAATAGGGGATATATCATTCTGGATGGTCTAGTTCAATGTTCTCCCTCTACAGCATCTACTTCTGCCACTGTTAGAGACAGGATATTGGGCTAGATGAACTATTGGCCTGACCCAGTATGGCAAATCTTATGTTTTTATGTTCTAGAAGCCTCTTTAGATCAACACAATATTAATATGATTTATCGCTGTTGAATGCAATATGCAACTGACCTGCTTCATGTTCCTGATGATTTTTTGGTTGTTTTACAGTAGCTTCTTTGACACAATTATATCTCAGCATAGTTAAGGCTATCTTACAGCCTATGTGCTTGCTTACCTCATTGGAGTGAGTTCTGTTTTGGTGTTTGGCCCGATCGGATGCATTAGAGAAAGCTTTGTTGCAGCCCTCGTGCTCACAAACATATGGTTTCTCTCCAGTGTGAGATCTCAAGTGGGTTTTCAAGTTTTCTAATCTGGAGTAAGCCTTTGTACAACCTTCAAACTGTGGACAACATGTAAAACTGGATTATGCTAAATGCTTGTGATTTTAGGAAAGGTAAAACAGCCCAATATAATAACAAAATCTCAAAGATTAGAAGCTTAGTAATTTTGTTCAATGGATGGAAGCATTTTCTTCATTTTTGTTAAGACAGTCCACTATAACTTGAAATAAAATACTTTCAGCACAATGCAAAATCTCCATTGTAAGAGAAAAAAAGTCTAGATAGTAACAAGGGTTTAGGTTGTAGCCGTGTTGGTCTAAGGATATAGGCAGACAAGGTTCCTTGGGTGAATTTGATATCTTTTATTAGACCAACTCAAATGGTTGGAGAATAGTTATTCAGCAAGCTTTCGGGTTCAAAAACCCTTCGTCAGGCTAAGGACGCTGCAGCAGTTGCTGCGTGCTGTTCCTGGATGGAATGAAAAGTAAACAAGCCAGGGGCTGGGCTGGGCTGGGCTGGGCTGGGCTGGGGAGTCAGTTGCCAGGCAGATTGTAATGTATCAAAAATCCAATGTCTGTGTTTAGTCCCTGATCTCTAGTATCCAGCAGGTTGATGAAATGGAGCTCATAGGCTCGTCTCTGGGATGTGTTGTGTAAATTTCCCTTGAGGATCAGGACTGAGAGATTGGAGAGAGAGTGGCCCTCCTGTGAGAAATGTGCCCCCACCGGTAATTGGGTGTTTCTGTCTTTGATGGATTTCCGGTGTGCGTTCATTCTGGTGCGCAGTTGTTGTCTGGTCTCTCCTACATATCTTCCATCAGGGCATTTGGTGCATTGGATGAGGTATACTACATTCCTGGAGGTGCAGCTGTAAGATCCTGGGATGCTGATGGCTCTGTTGTGGGGTGTAGTAATAGCAGAGGTGGTGGAGATGTGGGGGCAGGTTTTGCATTTCTTGTCATGGCACGGTCTGGATCCTTTTGGTGTGTTCTGGGGCTGAGGAAGTTTGCTTCTTGTGATGAGGTTGGCGAGGTTCGGTGCTTGTCTGAAGGCTAGGATGGGTGGCTCTGGGAAGATCTTTTTAAGAATAGGGTCTTTTTCTAATATGGGTTGCAATTTTTTGAGGATTTTCCGTACAGGTTCAAGGGATGGGTGATAGGTCATAACCAGCGGTGTGCGATTTGTGGGTGTTTTTCTTCTGTACTGCAGCAGTTCTTCACGTGGTATCCAGGTGGCTCTTTCAAACGTGCGATCTACCTCTCTGGAGGAGTGTCCTTGCTGGGTGAAAGCCTTTTTAAGATTGGTGAGGTGGCAATCCCGGGTGTTCTCTTCAGTACAGATGCGGTGGTAATCTGAGGGCTTGGCTGTATATCACAGCTTTTTTGGTGTGTTTCGGGTGATTGCTGGTTTTGTGCAGATATGTGTGTTGGTCTGTGGGTTTCTTGTATACTGTGGTCTGTATTTTACCCTTCTGGATACTGATCATTGTGTCTAAAAAGGGGATGTTGGTGCTGGAGTATTCTAAAGAAAGTCGGATGGAGGGATGGTCCTGTCGAATTTCTGGTGGAACTCAATTAGAGATTCCCGGTTCTCACTCCAAATGATGAAGATGTCATCGATATATCGTAAGTACAGCAAGGGTTTGATGGTGCAGTTCTTGAGGAAGTCTTCTTCCAGGTGGCTCATAAAAAGGTTGGCATACTGTGGGGCCATTTTAGTGCCCATAGCTGTTCCCATCGTCTGAAAGAAGTGTTGATTATTAAAAGTGAAATTGTTGTGTGTGAGGGTGAAGTGTATAAGCTCAGTGATATCTTTGGGTCTGTATTCTGGGTTGCAATCTTGTTCATGTAGATATGTAAGGCAGGCATGGATGCCATCCTGGTGTGGGATGTTGCTGTATAGGCTGGTAACGTCCATGGTGGCTAGGAGTGTGTTGCTGGGAAGGTGGTCTATGTTTTTAAGTTTCCGTAGCAAGTCTGTGGTGTCTTGGACAAAACTTGCTCTGTGGGTGACAAGCAGTTTTAGGATGGATTCAACAAAACCTGATATTTCTTCAGTTAGGGTCCCATGGTTGGATATGATAGGTCTGCCAGGGTTCCCTTGTTTGTGGATTTTAGGGAGCATGTAAAAAGTCCCTGGGTTAGGTAGTGGGGGGATCAAGGTCTGTAGTTTTTCTTGCAATCTCGGTGGAAATGATTTGATGGTATTGTTGAGTTTTTTGGTGAATACTCCAGCACCAACATCCCCTTTTTAGACACAATGATCAGTATCCAGAAGGGTAAAATACAGACCACAGTATACAAGAAACCCACAGACCAACACACATATCTGCACAAAACCAGCAATCACCCGAAACACACCAAAAAAGCTGTGATATACAGCCAAGCCCTCAGATACCACCGCATCTGTACTGAAGAGAACACCCTGGATCGCCACCTCACCAATCTTAAAAAGGCTTTCACCCAGCAAGGACACTCCTCCAGAGAGGTAGATCGCACATTTGAAAGAGCCACCTGGATACCACGTGAAGAACTGCTGCAGTACAGAAGAAAAACACCCACAAATCGCACACTGCTGGTTATGACCTATCACCCATCCCTTGAACCTGTACGGAAAATCCTCAAAAAATTGCAACCCATATTAGAAAAAGACCCTATTCTTAAAAAAATCTTCCCAGAGCCACCCATCCTAGCCTTCAGACAAGCACCGAACCTCGCCAACCTCATCACAAGAAGCAAACTTCCTCAGCCCCAGAACACACCAAAAGGATCCAGACCGTGCCATGACAAGAGATGCAAAACCTGCCCCCACATCTCCACCACCTCCACTATTACTACACCCCACAACAGAGCCATCAGCATCCCAGGATCTTACAGCTGCACCTCCAGGAATGTAGTATACCTCATCCAATGCACCAAATGCCTTGATGGAAGATATGTAGGAGAGACCAGACAACAACCGCGCACCAGAATGAACGCACACCGGAAATCCATCAAAGACAGAAACACCCAATTACCGGTGGGGGCACATTTCTCACAGGAGGGCCACTCTCTCTCCAATCTCTCAGTCCTGATCCTCAAGGGAAATTTACACAACACATCCCAGAGACGAGCCTATGAGCTCCATTTCATCAACCTGCTGGATACTAGAGATCAGGGACTAAACACAGACATTGGATTTTTGATACATTACAATCTGCCTGGCAACTGACTCCCCAGCCCAGCCCAGCCCAGCCCAGCCCAGCCCCTGGCTTGTTTACTTTTCATTCCATCCAGGAACAGCACGCAGCAACTGCTGCAGCGTCCTTAGCCTGACGAAGGGTTTTTGAACCCGAAACCTTGCTTAATAACTATTCTCCAACCATTTGGGTTGGTCTAATAAAAGATATCAAATTCACCCAAGGAACCTTGTCTGCCTAGATAGTAACAATATGTTCATGTTTTTTTTAACTCAGAAATCCATTAGCATTTTGGGGTTTAGTAGTATTTCTATGAACAATGCAAGCAACTCTACCTTAGTGAACACCTTTTACAGAGAAATTTAATTATTTAATGGAGAGAATTTAGATTTAGGAAACTGGGCCTAATCGAATCATCATCTCACACCTTCCTGTAGTCACTGTCTTCTGTGCAAAGTAAGTAAATAACTGCTCCTCTGCTGATATGGTGCTGTTTTCACAAGATCAGACACAGGTGTGGAACAGCTATGTTGGGAGTCCAAGCTGGGAAGAAGCAGTTTCATGACTCAGCCTGTCAAACCTGTGAAAACCAGCTGTCCAGGATTGTGTACTCACAGTGCATTTATGAGGCTTTTCCCCGGTGTGTCTCCTCATGTGTACCACCAGCATATATTGGGCTTTGAAGGGTTTCTGCTCCCGGGAACAATCAAGCCATCGGCACACAAACTCCTTCTTCTCACCATGGATGTGGTCATTGTTTATATGCTGCAGAGGTAGAAACCATATGATAGGTTAGCACATTAGCAACTCCCTTGTGTTGAAGACATCATACCACCACTATTAATTACTGTTACTAGTATTACCATAGAACATAGGAGCCTCTAGCATGAACAGGGACCTCACTGTGATCCAAACATACAATAAAAAAAGAAAGCTTTTTCTCCCAAGATATTATAATCCAAGTAAATTACAGACCTAATCTAAAACAGATAAAGTGTTATGTGGTCCTTTCTATAGACATCAACAGGCTTTTGATTAGTCCTACATATTTAATCAATCCCAATTGATTAAATTATAATTGATTCTATATAATTGATTCTGTATAATTTTACTTAGGACTCAATTTACATAGTTCACATAGGGTGTGTCTACACAAGACACTTAATGTGCTGTAGACAGTCTACGGTGTATTTACGCATCATGTCAAAAACTGTGCTAATGTGCAGAAGAATTAGTCTACTGCACATTAAGCATCACAAAAAGACTGTGTGCCATTGCTACTGTGTATTAGCACTGGCTACTGCACATTTATGTAGTACCTCATATTAGAGGTACTTAACTTAATGTGTAGTAGCAACAGCACATTAATACATGTGTAGATGCGCCCACAAAGTACTACTTACATCCCAAAGACTTAATTTAGGTGCTAACACACGATTTGCAAAATCATGCTTTCAACAAGATAGCCTCCAAATAAAAAGGTGAAGTAAAAATGTTCAATTGAGCTTCCAACAAAATATTATGTCTCACACCATATTACCAGTATTTTTGTTTTGTGCATGTATTAAATTTAGTGTATGCTTGATAGACTTCAATTATTTAAAAAAGCAAACTGGAGTTCCTTCTAATCCAGATTTCTTTGCCATTTTGTAATATGGTTCTTCCTGCTTTCTCCTACAATTTCTTGAAGACTCAGACCTAAATTTGAGTCTCACATGCACATGCTCAGCTCTCATTTTGGTCAGTGGGATCTTCATGAATGAATCCAAAAGCAGAATCTGGTTCTATATCTTTCACTTTTTCCATTCTATAAGACCCTGGAGTCACAAAGAATTAAGAAAATGTACTTAATTCTTTAAAGTTTTTATGTACAGGGATAGCCTAGTGAGCTAGGGCATACATATCTTAGCATTAAGTTTATTTTAAAAAGGTGTAACTGTCAAAATTCTCAGTTTTAAAATACACACAATCGCTCACAACCAGAATTTTCAGTTACCTAAAGGAATGAATTTCAATGGCACTTAAGCTGCCTGATTCTCTTGGATTTCTTGGAAAGTACCATCAACCAGAGACTTAATTTTTTTGTATTTATTTTTCTGAAACAGTCTGTTTCCCTCTTCTACCACTAGGTGGCTGCCTGTCTCAAAAAATGGAACTGTTTCAATTAAGGCACTAAGACTGTTTCCAGAGTTTAAATTTGATCGTAGTACAGATGAAATTAGCATCCGCTCCATAAGTAGCTCATAGAAAAGTCAAGCATACAGAAAGTCAGTAGTTCATAGTGAAACACAAAAAAGATAATCCTGATCTTTTCAGAGTCTTGAAAACAATAAAAAAACTAAATAAAATCACTTATGTTCACAATTATACAACGTCTCTATGGCAAACACATGTGGGCTGCCTATAAAAGATGACTGTTCTTTTTCTGTTTTCAAAACTTTATTACCATTTCTTATAAGTTATGATGCTGCACTGAGCATAGGCACAGAACAGATGTGCTGGACAACGTACAACATGTAATCTTTAAGAGTTTATGTTTCAAGTGCATATCTCTGTAGTCCATTCATATTACATGCGCCCGTACCAAAAGTGTACAGATGGCCAGTGTTTTGAAACCGAATCAGAACGGTACAGGAAGGTTAATATGTACTCTTATTGCCTGAGAGAAAAAGAAGCAGCTGCATGAAACTCCATTATGAAAACAACTATTGGTCAGTTCTTTCTGCAAATAAAATGTATCACGAGTTGTCTGGATAAAGCTACACTGTACTGGAGGAACAAAACCAAAATTAGTGCATATGATGCAAACTGAATGTGGTCTGATTTTGAATAAGAATCAGCAGTTCATTTTGTTCTCTTTTACCTCCAAAAGCATCCTTCTCCCTGTGCTGTCCTGCACAAGTCAGGGTGCAAAATTTGCTCACTTTAAACACACACTTTGAAAATGGTTTCTCAGTACATATACCTATAACTTGCATCCATCCCTTGTTACCTCCGGGCTTCCCTCATGCACCCTCTTGCTTTTTGGACTCTCTGACTTAACATGACCCCTTTTGCAATCTATGCTAAAGGCAGATAGCTGCAAGAGTATTTGCCTGCTGAGCTATGTCATCCACCTCTAAATCCCTTCATTGGCTCCTCCATTCAAGCTTCTTGTGATTGCCTTCAGGTCACTGCCTGATGCTGCTGCTCCCTACATTTCTGCCCCCCCCCCCCCCAATCATGTCACTGCTTTCCCATTCTCTCTGCTTCTCCCACAGGCACCTGCACTTTATTTCACAATACTCCTGTGTGTCAAACACCTCTTGGACCTTGTCTACAAAGCTTCTCTGTTCTCTCATGAAGATCCTCCTCTTCAAGTAAAGCCTAGAAGAAACCTGATAAGGGCATTTACTAAGCTGTGGCTGCATCTACATGAGATGCTGACTGCATTGTTACTGCACAGTCATTTATACTTGCATACACAAGTACTACATGATTTCACAGTAACCGGTGTTACTGCGCAGTAGTGTCCCCAAATGGCTTTTTGGTGACACTACTGCACAGTAGCTTGCTACTACTGAGCAGCCAGTGTCTTGTGTAGACACGGCCTGTTTTGACATAGTTAAAACATGAATGGGCTGTTCAGTGACCTGAGGGACACAGAGAAAGATGTGGAAAGGCACTGGAACTGACACTGGGCACTGGTACAGAAGGAAGAGCAGAGGGCTGAGATACGTGAAGAGTTGTAATGAGTTAATCCTACATAGCAAAAAAACCTAAAATGTCAGAACACAGCAAAACACTTCACTATGATGATTCTTGGCTTTTATCACCCTGATGGTTTATTTTGGGCTAGATCCTGATATCCTTAACACATTTTTATATTGGTCTGTGCACCACCACTTTGACAGACAGGTAGACAAATCAAATGTCTATTAGATTTTTCTTGGTCCTTTCAATTGTTATTTTGAAGAACAATATTTTGGAATTATTTTGTGGAGTGTGTGTGTGTGTGTGTATGTTTCATTGAAAAAAAATGATCTATCTAAAGTGTTCAGAAATTTCTCAACTCTGGCAATCAGGTTCTTTGATTCTGATAATTACCTTCGGATTTCACATGGTGTTTTTGCCTCCTTGGTCTCCATAACATGAATGATTGAATAGTTTTTAGTTTATAAGACAAAGAACACTCTGGAATAAGAGTATTATGCAAAGCAGAAGCTTTGGTGGAGTACAATAAGGATTTATGGGGTTTCAATTTATAATCTGTTTGTAACCTTATTACATCCATGAAATGTCACATTCCAGGGAGTAGATCAGAAGGATTTTTTTTCCCAATGAAATTGAATTTTGATGTAATAGCCCTAGTTTCTTACAGGCAAAAAGACCTTTCCTTTCATTCTGTGTTTGTTAAAGACCCAATCCTGCAAGTCTTCCATTAGTAATCCTGATAAAGCAAATGGGCCCATGAAAGCCAAGAGACCGCTCCTGTGTTTAAGGACAGACACATAAGGCTCCACTCAGCATCTGGCTCCATATTATTAGAAGCTTCCTACCTGATAAATAAAACTCTCTTATGAATAAACATGCTAAAAAATATCCCCCATTGTATACAACTGTCATTAGACACCAAGCCCTGCAAGTCCACTTATAAAATGCTGTTTTCTTTCAAGCCAATTCAATGTTACTCACTAGAATTAAATAAGCTGTCATCCAGTTCCTGTTCTTTAAAGGGTGTTACCATATTGCCCCAAAATCATTTGTGGAAAAATGCCAAAACATAGAGTGAGGACATCCAGTCCTGGTATAAAGAAATAGCAGTTCTATTGCCATCAAGGATATACCTGGCCTGTAATCTCTATGTGAAGATCAGGGACTGTAAACCCTGCTTCACAGTTTTTCTAGCAGCAAAATAGTCTATGATTAGCCCAACTGTCATTAATTATATAAAGATATCTGATAAAGTGTGTTTCATATGCATCCCATACCATTTTATAAGGCTGGTTCACTGCCTAGCACCCCGGCAAAAGATTGTATATGACATTTGAGGTAAGAACAATTAATGATCAAGTTTGGTATCCCCCTTCCATAATTTCTTCTCAAGGATAGGAGTGCATTTGCATGCTGATCAGAGCAAACTACTCGGTAAGAGTTTACTCACCGAACAAAAGCCAAAGGTGTATCCCTCCATTGTGCAAGTGGCAAAGGAGATTATTGTTTGACCCTGGAGGAAAGATGTGAGTTGCAAAGGAGCACTGCAAAAAGGATCTATTTGAGGCTGCAGCTTCAAACCAAGTATGATTTGGTGGAGAAAAGAAGAAAGTGTGGTGAAAACATCTAATTCTAAGTGATACAGTGAATGCATCATGGTGCATATTTAACATGAAAAACAGGAACAGAAAATGCTGCTTATCAGCTACGTGGCCCCATGAATGGCATTGTGGAAAGCATTGTATTTGCATTTCAGTAGATGTTTAGTTAGTTAGGTAACTTCAATGTTGTATTAATAAAGTTTTTGATAATTAATTTTTCCACAATGTTTAAAAGAAGTGAGTGCTAAAAGTCTCCACACTACAATGCATCATGAAACACAAACACTTAACCCTATTTATGGTGCAAATCTTTCCCCCAGCTGCTCAGACACAAGGCCCACAGGGCAGCAGAGCTACTGAAGTCCCTCTGTGTGAGACAGGCAGTAAGCGATGGGAGAAGAGCAGCCAAACAGCTTCCAACCATGACTTATTTTGCAGCTGCACAAAGGAGTGTGAGAGTCCACAAATAGCAGAGATGCAGTATTCCACAGCCCAGAGTATGGAGCACACAGAGCACAGACTGTGGTGAGCAATACCAGCTGGCAGAATACTTGTGTGCTAGGGCTAGAAAAGAATTAATTGGCACTAACCTATGGGTTATCCAAATAAAGCTTCTTCATTCTGGTTTCGTATTACAGATGAAGATTTGGCCCAAAGTCCATATGCAATTAAATTGCTTCAAGAGTGAGTCAAATATACAATGTACATCTACTGTATAAGCTCTCCACTTGTTTCTGTTTTCAGGCATGAACAGATAAAACATTTATACCAGCATAATATCGGTGTAAAAAGTAATGGAGAGATGATGTAAATCCTTAAAACACAGTAACTCTTCCCAACCCAGTGGAGGATTCTCTATCAAAGCATCAGGGTAAAACTGTACTGGTTATAACTTATTCTAGTTTAAGTTTTGTCTGTCCACAACAACCTTTTGGTGGCTGTTTGCTAAATGAAAATATGTTATCTCCTCCTACTTAGTGGTGAGGCCCAGTAGTATCTGCCTATGCTACTGGGTGAATTACCCTAGGATAGATGCATATCTTTTAATGAATGTATCTTCAAACCATCCCATGAGGTAGGGAAGTACTGTTATACCCACTTAACAGATGGAAAACTGAGGCAGCAGATGGAGAAGGTCCAGATTCTCAAAGGTATTTAGTTAGCTAATTCCCATTGATGTCAGGCTGATTTCAATAGTCTAATTTGGGCCAAACAGGCTTGGACTTAGAAAAAGCAATGACCTGCCAGAAAAGTGGACACGCAACATTTATACTAATGCCCATCCTGCTTCCTCCTCAAGGATGTTATCCACGATTCATCTCTGCTCTTCACTACCATATTAGGTAGTCAGGCAAGTTGGACATGACAACATCTTGTCATAACGCTTCGTTAGAAGGTGACATTCACGATCCTTCCTGTCAGACCAGCAATGGACAAAAGACAATGTATAACTGATGACCCATGGTCTGTGACCACATGGATAGAGGACAGATCTGAAAAAGAGCCAGGATAGAGAGATGCAACAGGCCAAATATATTCTCCCACAATGGAAATCCCAGGGGCTAGGCAAATGCTTTGTAATGTGGAGTGGAACTGCTACATCCCCAGTAAATTTTTCAAGCGTGTTCTAAGCAGAGTAACTGAGTCCTCCTCTAATCTGTAATAGTACTGCAGACTGTGGTCACTAATACCAACTGGCAGAATAGTTGTGTGCTAGGGCTAGAAAAGAATTAATTGTCCCTAACCTATGGGTTATCCAAATAAGGCTTCTTCATTCTGGTTTTGCATTATAGATGAAGATTTGCCGTGTAACTGAAGTCTCCAGGTGTCTCCCTGCCCTGTCTCCCCACTCCCAAACACACACACTCTGGAGTTACTCTGCATCATTGCCTGGAAAGCAGACATGAATACACCCTATTCTTTTTCTACAAAAGATCACCCTCAGGAAAAGTCAAACCCCTGTACGGACAGGCTAAGCAGCAACATCTCTAATGCAACCTTCACGACTGCATAAAGATCGTATGTATTTGCCCCATGTATTTAAGGTGGCATAAGCACTTAAGCCATTGCTAGTCCTTAAAATGGGAAGAAGGACATAAGTCACTTTAAACCCTTCTAGTAGCATAAGCACTTAAGCTGCTTTCAGTTCCTAAGGCTAAACAGAACCTATTACCATGCATTGAGACGTATGTATTCCCACACTGTCACATGGCTGTGTGGAAGCTCAGACAATCCAGCTTCCTACTTCTGAACGTATTTATTATTGAATTATAGTCTCCATAGTTGTGCTGGGCACTTCCTAGATGACTCAATAACAGTGCCTGGACAAGTCTTCAGCAGCTGTAAATTGACAAAGCTCCACTAAGTCAATGAAAGTATGTCAGTCTCCACAGCTGAGCATTTGTCCCCAAAAGAGGCCAAGCTCCAAACAACTTCCAACTGAAAAGACTGATCTTGGCATCTTCTTTGAAACTGAATATTCCAAAAATCATCCCAAGTAAAACCAACTGGACCTCGAATGTGTTGTGGTGATATGATCATTTTTTAGTCATTTCAGGCCTGTAATCACATGGATAAATGTCCTCTTTTACTGTAATCTTCACTCTGGTGGTTGAGCTAGCTATCAGACTTGATGACATTTCTGTCACTCAAGCTCAAAGTACAATTTTCAAAGTTTGTTACTTATCAGTGATTCAAAAAAATAGTAGGGATGAACTCCTAAATGAAGATATGCCTAGTTCCAATGATCAGATCTTTTTTTTTTAATTGTTTAGAGGAGAAAAAAAGTGGAGGGTTTTAACAATGGAAAAAACCAAGACTACCATATGTGCATAAATCAAAGAGATCAAATCCCTAAGCTAGGAAAGCTTCATTCAGAAAAAATGGTTCTTTGGAAAGTTAGTTAGCAGCACATACCAACGAGAAGGTATAAATTAAACCACTTTCTAGGTTTAATATATGAACACTATATAGAGGTTCTGGAGAAGACATGCCACTTTAAAATATGAACTAAACAGCACTGAGTGCACTGTATCCATTAGGCACATTAGTGACCCTTAATAGCAAGAAAAAAGTTCACTCAGCTGGAATTCTGGTTAAAGTCAAGTGCTAGCTCCACTTTTTCTTACTCCTATAGTTAATGTTACTTGCTCAGAGTCCCATCTCAATTCCTTGAGGAAGACTGGAAAAACGGGCAAGAGCAGTCTGTGGAAGAAAGGAAGTAGGGGGATCAAAATTAGAAGGCCAAGTCAACTAAGAATTAATGACAGGTTATAAGCAAATACGCAGGCCCACATCAATGTATAGAAAGGACCATTTGCATTGGGGCACAAGAGGAAAGGCAAACTAGTAGGCAGTTCAGACAAAGGCAGTGAGTGATGGCAGTAGAGTGAAAGAGTCCCAGGAGCTGATGGGTGATAGGGCGAGCAAAAGATGGAACGCAGCAATGGAAAGAATAGGGAATGGGATAAACCAGACAATTAGAAAAGAAGTTAGAAGGAAGAAAGAGCCAGGGAACAAATACGGAGCAGCCAAGAAGGTAGCATAGGAAAGGAAGTCACTGAAGATCAGGAGGGGTCTGTGTGGGCAGCCACGTTCTCTACATGACAAGACCAGAGAGGAAAAAAGAAAAATAGGAACTCTTACACAACAAGGCAGCTTTTATCTCCACCAAACTCTATTAGGAGGTGAACTCATGTAAACTGAAATGGGCTGCTTAATGTGAGCACTTTAGCACAATTAAGAACATAAAATGATTGCATAAAAATTGGAGCTTGCCCCTATCAGATAAGGCATGCATTTCAGAAGCCTCTTGTCTTCCAAATAAACCCTTAGTTTCATGGTTAAATAATATTTATACTCGCCTCCAGACAAATGACCTGGAAAATGTGCTGGCAGTTACTGGCTCAATATTTTCCCCATATTAAAGCAACATATCAATTTAAACATTCAAGGTGCCAGCATGCAGAGAGATAGGCAGGCAATGAGATTTTCTTTCCCTTTCTTGAAATGAAGCACTTTTTTGGCCTAGAAACCTATCTATCTGGAGTACAGACCCACCCACAACAAGAAGCCATTATTTATGAAACTGTGATACACCATAATGAGATCCGCAGTCATCATGGGAAAGTGGTTTCAGATGCCATATTAAGACAGATTAAGTTTTTGCGAGAAGAATGGGATAGATTAGTTAGATCACTCTTTGTGGTCTTGTTCATTCTTTGAAGAAATAAGAGGGAAACTGAGCTCTCCATTAGGAGGAAATTTTAAGTAGTATGCTAATGAAGAAAAAAAACAATATGGCTCCTTTCTAACAACTTACACCTATACTCTGCAGGTGTATTTATGCTACATAAAAAAAAAAAGGATGAAAAATCTAATATAATTACCTGATTTAAATTTTTTATTCTAATATTTTCTAATGCTTCATTTTATTTATTTTTATGCATCTTCATACCCCGTGTTCAGTTTTACTTTTGTTTAAATTAGTATAATGTGCAATTTTATAGTATGCTTCTACTGATAAGCAAACATCATGTAACTATAACTAATTTTATTGTTAATTCTATTATATCACTTTAGCGAAAGCTGTATGTAAACTACTACTACTAGAAAACACCCTGACATATCCCAGGTCAACCACCTACAACAGCTGCCACCTAGCTCTAAGGGAAGTAAATACTGATCTTATTCTTTGGGAAGCAGCAGTCTAGAGACATGAGTTTAGTCCTGCATTATTGAGACAGAGCTTTCAGTTCAAGTTAAAAAAAGAAAAACCCATTTAAATTGATGATGGTAGCCACAATTTCCCCTTCCCCCATTGACGCATATCTTATTTGGGGCTTGTTGGTTGTCAACGGTGGCCTAGTGCCAGCTGTGTTTGAATGGCATTTATGTTACCTTGTAGCTGATGTGTCTTAGTTGTCAATGCCATACTGGATTCTTCATTGCTCTGTATTAACAAGCCTTTTATAAGTATGCAAATCAGAAGTGCTTTCTATAGGCTAATTTATATGAAGGGGTGTTTTCCCCCATCCAAAATTTTAAGCTTTCCTTTTTGTTCATTATCAATACATTGTCTTTGTTGCCCATCAATAGGTTAAACATACCCAACGTGTATGTTTAAATGCTGAAGACAGAGAAGTCCCCAAGGATACGTCAAATGTTGGCTCCTGTACAAAGAAAATACTGTATTTTGCTCTGAAGAGCTTTCTGTGGCAATTTAAGCACAGCGAGACAGACACAATATCCTGGAGAGAGGAAAACCGGCCTTATTACATTCCTGACCCAGGAGAAGGGATCTGCCCTTAGGACATAAAGGGAATCAGTGGGGGTGGTGGTGGGGAGAGAGGGGGAGAAAGAAAAGTTAGCTAATCCTGAAAGTAAAGACAGCAGTACATAATGCTGTGCGGCCTTTCTTTTCATCTCTTGTTCTACAGTACATATATGATACAACATTAAAGAGGCAAACACCTTTTCCTGTTCAGCCTGAAGAGGTATTCCATGAGGCTGTATTTTGGCTTCCGTGTTTTCATGTGGGCATTGAGATACTTTGGGAGGTGGGGATAGAGAGGAATGTGATATTATAAGGATTCCTTCCTAGTAAAATCACATCTTGTTCCTGTTTCATTTAATAAAAAAATCTATTCACATTATCTAATATGCCAAGCCAGCTAACAGCTCTGTAAAGGTGATTTCCCCAGTTCATTCTTGGTTTCCTGTGTAAGTCCATGTAGCCACGAAGCAATGGGCAAAAACCCATGCTTTCAGTCTTAATATAGAAAAGTTTACTGAATGAGATTCTTCCCTATCATCAGCACCATGGTTGTGGAGGTTAATCGCTTTACTTTTATAGCTATATAAAATGCTTTAATAGGCTCTGAGTTTTATTTCTCCTCTGAAGTTCCTTCACATGACATAACCTAAAACTAAAGTGCCATCTCTTAGGGAAGAAGCTTACATTTCTGTATTATTAACTGGGAGGTTAATAGAGGAAAGCTGGAATCTTAAAGAGGTCAGGCTTTAGGCTTTCTTTTCTTTTCTTTTTATGGAAAGAATTTTACACTAGAAGTGGCTGTGATAATTGAACCTTGCCAATCCCTTTCATGCTGAAGTGTTATGCTACACGTGGTGCCTGAGTTCATGTGGGTTGTCAGTATTTCCATATTTCATGACATCTGTCCCTATTCCCCTCTCAGTCTAAAACCGTGAATCTTCCAGGCACATTGCCAAGCCTCTCTATTTGAGGAGGTACTGGGAGAGGGGTGAAGTTGTTGCAGTGATTTCTGGCTAACAGGATTTCTGTCTAGTAGGAAAGCACAAACTGGATGTTTAAGCCAGGCCCGTCAAACTTCTAAGTCACTGGGGGCTGCACCAATGGGGGATATACCATGTGGGTTGTACCAGTGCAAGCCACAGGTCCCTTCCCCCCTTCCCCCTCCCCCCCCCCGGCCATGTAAGTACCCCACCACTGCACAACACATGTGAGCACCCCAGCTCACCCTCAGCCCCCTGGCTGCAGTCCCTCTCAGCACCATGGGCTGTGTCATACTACCCTACCCTGGTTTAAGCTATACTGGGCACTTAACAGCTATACTGGGCACCTGAGCAGTCAGACAGTCCCAGTTTAAGTTAGACTAGGCACCTGACTGGTGAGCAAGTGATGTGTGTGGAAACAAACCTGGAGCACTGAGCTATAATTTTCAAAACTACTTAACTGACTTAGGAACCCCAATCCGATTTTCAAGATATGTGTTAACATAATGCTGTGCCTGGAAAAATAAGTCCTGCAACTTAACAGAGCTAACTAGCTGGATGCAGCACTGTGCTAAGGTGGCTAAACTGCTTCTGATCCTGGATGCAACATTTTCAGAAATAGCTTGGTGCACCTCCATAGGGCACTGCCCTGTGCTACATAAAAATATCTTTGAAAACCTAAATGTCATTGATTTTTCAGTGAGACTTAAAACAAGACCTAGATTCACAAGGGTTTTTTACACCTTGTGATTCTGGCCCTGAGCGACTAAATCAATTTTAAAAATGGATCTTGGGTGGCCTTGAAAAATATTTTCAACTTTGCATTTCCCAAGTTCTTTGTATTTTAAATATCAAAACCACCAAGCGTTTGGGATGATCTCTCTTTGCTGTGTAGTTCATATGATAAATAAAGAGTAATTCATCAGCTGGGAATGCAATTGATGGTGGCCTGCAATATAGCCATGTACTATAGCTTAGGCTTGGTGAGCTGGATCTGGTCACACAGACACACTCCACTTGTATTAAGTTTTGATTAGGCCTTAAAGGCTCCTTGTGTGCTGTAGCACAGGGAGGGTGAGGCCAAGAACCTGCAAGGTAGAGTGACAGAGCTGTAGTGGCCTTGGGACTGCCACAGTGGAACAGCACTGTTCATGCTACATGAGCTGCTGTACACTTGAGGAAGGATTTCCCTTCATGCACAGGCTCTGTACTACCTAGAGATCACAGTTCTGCTCTCAGTTGCACAGGCACAGCTCTGACTGAAGCTATGAAAAAATACAGTTATGTAACAAGAGTACAATTGTTCTCGTAGTTTGCTGGCGGAGAGGGTGAGCAACTATTAGCAGCAAATCAGTATGAATGAGATCATCTCAGACTGTTGCCCAGGAAATACACAGCTTAGTTGATTTTGAATTACTGATTATGGAGAGATATAGTATCACCTGAGCCTCAGCTCTAGGATTCCCTATGTCTGGGGATTATAATGGTTTTAGTGTGCAAGTGCTGTAGTATTTCCAGGAAGCCCACGTTATAACCCATTAAACATCGTAATAGGCAGTATCCGACGCGAACAATAGCTGACTTCCTTGTGTGTTATAATGAACTCACATAAAGCTGTGTTAATGAAAACATACGTGAAAAACAGGGCTTACCAACCCCATCCCCCCACCCACATGCCTAAACAGCTGCAGATGTTAGTGCAACGCTTTGAAAAGTGCTTATCCTATTTCTAGCTTTCTTCACTGGCAAAAAATGTCACAGAGTTCTGCTCTGTGCAGGGGGACAGTAAAAGAATAACAAACAGCATTTCAATAAGGTATTTCATTTTATTTGTAAACACCTTGAAGGATGAAAATACCAGCCTGCTTTTGTAAAAACATACCATCACATGAAAGGTAGACTACCTAAATACTTTGGATATTTTCCCACGTGGCTGCAGTACAGATGACAAAAATCTCCAGACCTTCTTCCTGCTACCATAACTCATCTGACTTCAAGGAAAATCACGCCTATACTGTTGATATTAAAACTGAAATTAACTTTCCCCAATAGTGTTCACCTCTAATAAGCTCTAGGCATATATTGTACCTAAGATGTTCTGTGATTTGCTCCATTGCTGTGAACCCTAACAGACCCCACTGCAACACTGAGGTTGTAGGCAGCTGTTATTGTCTTAGTGTATCTTGGTTTCAAACCAAAATAAAAGTAATAACATCTTGTGTAAAAACACCTTTAAAAAAAGTAAAAATACCTTTAAAATAATGTACATTCACAAGAAAATTAAATAAGCAAATTTCTAATTTTTACAATCCACAATGCAGATTAAAATGGTGCCGCCCAGAAACAAACTCGCAATAGTAGAGATGTAGGGGGCTGGGTTGGAAAATGGGGGCCAAAGACATTAATATATAAAGCCGTAATGTGTTCCATAAATTGCGTAGCTTTAATGACAAAAATCTGTTAGCGTTTCCATTGCAGTTTAATGCAAGGGTTTTGGAAATAAACCACAAGCAGGTCAATACCAACAGGTTCTTTGAGTTAAAATGTAACCGTATATTCCAGCAGCTTTATATCATTTTATATTAGCAGAGACAAACCACATAATCCCAGGAGCCAATTTCTAAATCTAAGAAATGCTGTAGCATGATGGGACAAGGGGCTGCTATAGAGCAGATTCTGAAAAATTCCAAACTACCAGACTAGTACAATTGAATAACTATCTACACACAGGATTTAGCAAAATACCTGAGCTCCCATAAACAGTTTGTCTTGTTTTATGAAAAATCTTATGGTCATAATTCAGAAAATAAGATAGCAAATGAAAATATGGGCCATTAAAACAGACCCGCTATTTAGGTTATGATAAATGTATGAATGTAAACACTGAGAATGCATTCAGTACTTGCCAACTGATACACAATTCCTTTAGTTCAGCAGTTTAGACTTAGACCAGATTCTTTAAAGCCATGCATTTTTCTACAGCTTTTAATAGTTTATTAATGATTACTGCACTGTTAACAGCAATCCCCCTAAAATGAAACAAAAGGTGTTCCTCAGCAGGACTTTCCTGTATAAATCAATCAATATACCTTTAATTTTTTTAAGAGAATCCTCCTAAACATACTGTAGGAACATGTTCAAAACCTATGCAGTGAAAAAACTCATGCATCTATGACACTAGCCCACTAAACAGCAGCAATTATATCTATAAATTATAATCATAAATCTTTACAGATTATGTTAAAAACTGGGTTAAATTAGGAGATGGGTACTGATCCATGGTTTGCCTATGAAGATCATGATGCTTGCAGCCTTAGTAAAGCTCCAAAGAAGCTAGATATCCCAAAATTATGGAGAAGTGGTAACATATTAGGGAATGTTTAGCAGATAATATATATTTTAAACTTGTCTCATGACATAGGAATACCTGGATATTTAGAGACAATCTATTGTAATATCTATAGGTAATAAAAGGAACACAGTTTTATTGTCATTGGTGACATCCATGACTGACCAGAATAAGACATCCCAGGCTCTCCTGTTACACTTCTGAAAACTCAGACAGGTATTTCCTGACTGCAAGCTGCACTGCTTCTACCTACCACAGAATTGCCACTGATATCTTGGCTCCACAGGCGAGATACAATCATTTGGGGGCCTGGATCTGCCCTGAAGGCAATAGATTGACACCCCCTTTCCTAGAGTATGGCAGAAACTGGGACTGAGATGAAGCCTGGCTAGCTTAGGTTCCATCCAGGCACTGTGGCTGTGGTATCTGTTGGAAGTGGGAAACATTCAAAGGAATTGATGGAATAGAAGTAGTTGCCTTTGGCATGCTGAGGTGCTACACAATTTAGGGTTCATCTACTCTTGTTAGTTTTCAGTAATACCTTTTTTGATCTGTTGCTAGACAGAAGATTACATTTTCCTTCCTCTTAGATGTAGACCAAACTTCAGTCACTCTTGTCTCGAAAGCCAAAGTTAGGCTAAGGCACCAAGCTTAACATAGACCTAGGAAGGCTAGTCAGAAGCATCAGCATATTTTCTTATTCTCCAGTCTTTACATAGCCATTCATTGACTTCGGGGTGAAATTTAAGGTGCTGCTGGTAACTATATATATAAAACCCTAAGCAGTCTAGGATTGAGTTACCTCCAAGATTCCCCATTCCCCTGAGTGCTGCTTTGGTACTGAATTTGGCAAGAACATGCTAATAGTCACTCCCAGAAAGAAATCAGCAGGAGCCACCTGAAAAGTATTCTCAGTGACCAGCCTGCAGCTTTGCAATTTCCCTCCTCTAAAAATCATCAGAGCCTGAGCCTGGTGCCTTTGGAATGTGATATAAAACATACTTCTTTGTTCAGGCGTTTTACTAATTGTAAGTGTTGGAATCCCCTTGGCAATTAATTTCCTGACTGGTAATCCCCTGGCTCTGATCCATTCAGAGAAAGTGGTTATGTTGCAGCGAGGTGTGTGTCTAAGAGTGCAGGTCATATGCTCCCTATTTGAAATAAATCCTGCACTCTCTTGACTTAAACTAGTGACTGTGCTTGAGAAATGTTCTAATTAACTGAAATAATTGAGTAACCTCAACAGTCCTTCTCAAACTGAGTTTCAGAAGTATAGGAAATAGTGTACACACTGCAGTATGGTTATCTAGGCAGCCTTGGCAACATTCACAATGTTTGGAATTTAAACAAAAAGTTATCTAAAGGGTACCCCAACACATGCCACATAGATGTAGTGTGATAATCTGAAGTAATAACATTAAAACACATCTTCAACATACTGTTCATTTCCCTTATTTTAAGGAAAAAAATGCACCTTTAACTGACTATGTTCTATGACCTTGCATCTTAATTGCAAAATTCAACAATTATCTCAACCTGGTGTTGAGTTCCTGTAACCCACATAAAGGGTGCCTACAGACCTGTAGATGCCCCACTCTAAGGCATAGGCAGACAAAGTTCTTTGGGTGAATCTGACATCTTTTATTAGACCAACTAACCAACCAAGTTGGTCTAATTAAAGATATCAGATTCACCCAAAGAACCTTGTCTGCCTGTGTCCTTAGACCAACACGGCTACAACCTACACCACTCTAAGGCATGGCGCTTTACTCAAAGTACCATGAGTTAAGGATGCCCCCGCCACCTCCCCCCAGCTAGCCTGGCAGGAGTATTGCAGGGAGCTGAGCTGGGCCCATGAGGCAAAGGGACTCCATTCCACCCTGTGCACCCTCCCTGCTCTAGATAAGCAAAGCCAATCTGGCAGCTGCTGCTGCTGCCACTGCCAAGATGCCCAGGCAGGGGGGTGATGGGAGGGAGCCATCTCACCTCATGGACCTGGCCCCCAGCTCCCCCCAGTATCCCAGCCAAGGTACCTGGGGGACCATGAGGCGGGGGGGGGGAGGGGGGAGAAGGGGGCAGCCCCACCTGGGCTTCTTGATGGCAGCAGCAGCTGCTGGATCAGCTTTGTCTGGCCAGAGCTAGGGGGTGGGGAGGGGTGGGAGTGGAATGGAGCCCCTTCATTTTGTGGACCTGGCCCAGCTCCACCCAGTACCCCAGCCCGCAGCTGTCTGCTGCTCCCTCCCTCTCCCCACTGACAGCCCCTGGGGTGGGGCTGGAGTGGTGCACACTGGTGCTCGCCTGCCCCTGTAAATCATGAAAAATTATCTCTGGAGGGAACACAAGTTCCCTAAAGTACTCTGCTTTAGAGTTCCTTCCTTTGATTTGATGAAGGTTAATGGTCACAAACTACTACAAGATCGTTTCAGGCTGGACATAAGGAAGAATTTCTTTACTGTCCGAGCCCCCAAGGTCTGGAACAGCCTGCCACCGGAGGTTGTTCTAGCGCCTTCATTGAACACCTTCAAGATGAAACTGGATGCAACTTATCTTGCTGGGATCCTATGACCCCAGCTGACGTCCTGCCCTTTGGGCGGGGGGCTGGACTCGATGATCTTCCGAGGTCCCTTCCAGCCCTAATGTCTATGAAATCTATGAAATGGAAATACAAGCATTTGAAGGATTCCTATTCATTTGGCCTGATCCTGCTCTCACTGAAATGTATGTCAAAACTCCCACCGCACTGAACAGTGCTAGATCAAGCTCACGGTTGGAGGAGAAAAACCATTGTGGGTAAGTTGCTAACTAGAAGGGAAGGATGGACCTTGCTAAGCTCCTTCACCGCCTCTTTCCAGCTGAAAATTTAGTATGTTTCTACCTGCCGCTGGGCTGCTGCTGTTCTTTCTTTTAGTGCCTTCTTGACACATGTAGGAGAGGATAAAAGCCTAATGAGTGCGAATGTCAGCACAATATAAATTACTGCAAGGGAAAACTTGATGCATGGCTTGGGAGCTGAAAGAGGAATGTCCACCATTGTTTGTGATTATGGATCACATCACAATCTAATAGCAATTTTTATTTAATCAATAATTTCCATGCTGAACAGACAGCCCTGTTACAGAGAATCGACAAGCAGGTACTGATAGCGACAAGCCTTGTTATTAATCTTTACCCTGCCAACTTATCAGCCCAACTACTGTAAAAAGCACCACCAAGATGGATTTAGAGGCAGGTTTTCTTTCTTCCTTTTTTTCCTCCCTGGCCCCTCTGCCTCCCTCCTCTTTGCAGGTACGTAATGTTTCATACACTTGAGACACTAAGTTTATTTGAAAACCTGGGGCTTGAATTACACAAAAAGGCAATTCATATTAAGCAATTTCACAAATCAGTGGGACCTAGACCAGTGCTCAGTGTTAGCCATTATAGGCTAATAAATCATACTTTCTCTTTGAGATGTCAATCGCCAAAGTGCTTTGTAAAAATGTTGGCATCTGTAATTCAGCAAAGCCTTTTCATCTTGAAATAAGATGCTCCAGACTGATAACAAGAATAATCCTCTCTTGATCAAAAAAAAAATCTGCATTTTACCAATTAAAGCTCCTGCCAGAAGCCAAACGGAGCAGCACTGAGACTCCACTGAAGTTTATCTCTGCTAAACACAAGGAGGAATACAGTTAGAGCTTTGTTTCATTTTCAGCTTGACTACTTTATCTCGCTCTAAGAACTGCAGCATCTCAGCCTCGCGATGCACGTAAGAATGGTATGGGCAGACCTCATACCTGCAGTACAAGCCACCAGAGCTTCCCACTCCTGACAAAAACGCCACCCATTCATTTTATAGATTAGACACCCGACACCTTGAAGAAAAGTCACACCAGCAGAAAAGTTCCAGAGGTAAAAAAAATGGATTTGCTCAACCCTGATAAAAGGATCAGCTGAGTATTTCTATTAAGAGGTTATACAAACAAAGGGCACAGCAAAATTGAAACTTTAGAGAGACGCAAAATCTCTAAGCCATCTGCAATGCTGAATTTGAGCACATACATGCCTTGTGTACCCACAAGGTTCATGTTTGCACACACAACACTGCCATTTCTATGCACAAACAAAAAAAGCATATGATAATTTGACCTACACCCATAAATACAAGATTTTCTAAGTGCAATGGGTACATTCACACAAACCACTCGGACATAATTCAGGGGCCATGCTGTGGTACTCATAGCAAAGATTTTGAAGACAGAACATACTGCACTGTAGAACAAGTCCTGTCCCTTTAACCTGCACCCAACCAATGTAAGAGACAAAATACAGAAAAATACTCTATGTCCCCTGGAGAATATGGTATACCATGGCAGAAAACAGAGAACTTAGCTAGGCACCCTACACTACTGGTGACACTGAGCTAAGCTATTCTGCAGCTTTCTATGCATTACTGCAGAGTACCTAGTTAGCAGTAGTGTGGCCACACAGTCAACATACAGAGCATAAACCTCAGTCCTGTACAGAGAGATGACATATTAGGGGTGCCCACAACTTACACTGGTACCTAAGCTAAGGGCTAGTGCAGGGATTGGCAACCTACAGCCCACAGGCCATATATGGATTACTAAGAGGTCCAATCTGGCCCACAAAGTCTGGAATTGATGATACAGCACCACTGCCCATCCCCTCTCCAATGCTCCCCTCCATTGCAGAGCCTGCTGCTTTGCTGCATCTATGGTTAGCCATGCTGCAGAGGGGTTGCTCTTGGGAGGCAGACACTTGAAGTCTGTGGTGCAGAGCTGGGTCACCCTAAGTCATCAAAAGGTTGCAGATCCTTGGCAACCAGTGCCAGTCTGCTATCCCAAGCTCAGATATAAGGAAGGATAGCAAATTGGGTTTGCAATTCTCTCCTCAACACTCTACCAACAGAGCTCCCATACACTATGGCTGAGGAGTCCAAAGCTCAGCCCAATGCTTTTATCTCACAGTTGTCTAAGCATTGGTTTATTCAACCCATGTGTTCTTCTCCAGGAATTCCCCACACAGGGAATTAAAATTAGAAATCACCTACCCAGTGCAACTAAACCAGGAAGAATTCACTAGTCAGCTGCACATTGCTATCAACCAGCCATAAACAGGCAAAATGAAACTCACTTCCATTAGGGTCCCCTATCAAATTTGTACTCAAAAGCACAGACCAGCCTCAAGCCCTCTGCTCAGTATTATACCTGCCCCTTCTCCTCTGCAGGTCTACTATTTAAACTGCATTTCATAGCTTCTCTATCCCTTCAGTGAAACCAGTGCAGTAAGGATAGCTCCTGCAGCTAAAATGAACAGCAGGAGCAGGTTAACAACAGGCTTTACTGATGCTAAGTGAGAAATGCTAATTACACAGGAATTAAAATAAAATGCGATTACATTTCTCTCTCTAAATACCTTTTAATTCCTCACAGATTACAATGGACTTTATTTTTTTAAACATCTCTCTAAGAAAAACATACTATTTCATTTTTATTTTGTGGCTCATTGAAAGCAACGTTCGACAACAGCAGGTGATGGCTACTGCTTACATGCCCTGCGTAGAATGCCACTCACCTAATTCAAAGTCCACTTGCACCAGTGGGAATCTTTCCATTAGATCAGGCCCAATGTGATCAAGAGATCTACCCAACGTACCTATACTTTATATATTGTTGGGTTGCAGAAAAGCATGAACACTGCAAATGCCTGGCCTGCCTGCAGAGCAGAGCAAAGATATGTTTTTGAAGGTGGACAGGAGGGTGCCAGGCCCTCAGGGCTACTGGCGCTGTATGTTGCACATGCAAAACAGTTGTGCAGCAACCATTAAGTTCATCTGGAGTGAGTTAACCTTAAAAGCAACAGCACTGACACGGTTACTTTTGATGGGGGTTAGAGGTCCAGGATGCAATTTACTAGCATATTTTTTTAACAAAACATTCTTTATTATTCTATACTCTATAACTGTATAAAGGAATAGAAATATAATGTAGAATAACATAAAACTGGATGATATACATAATCACACACACACATACACAGAGCCTTTAGGGCAGGGATCTGCTTCTGGCCCTTCATAAAGTACATAAGGCACAGCTGGTGTTACAAATACCCAATCACGGCTAAATGAACAAATTACAGAAAGTTAACAGAGACTGGGGATTTACCCCGCATCAGCTACACCATAGTGACTCTCTGTGCCTATTATTAAACTGCGGGAAGTGGAAGCTGACTTGCAGCAATCGAGCCCAGTAACACTGTGGGTTAAGCTGTCCCGGTTTAGCTTTCACTTACCACATGTGAGAGCAGGCACAAGAACAATTATTGCACAGCAACTGGTAAGTGCCCACTCTGTTAACTCACTGTCATCTGTGTGTTTGTCTTTACCCTCAAAGCCGTAGGTTTGGCAGCCTGTTCCATATGACCCTGCACAGTAAGGGGTTGTTTTAGCTATAATTAGGTTTTTAACAAACAACATGTGTGTGTGGGGCAATGGTAGAGGAAGATTTAAAATCCTAGAGATTAATATTCATCCAAGATGCTATATATGTGTGCCCCCTTTACTATTACTCCCAGACAGCTAAACAATGCACAATTCACAAAGATGATGTGTTACTTGTTACAGCTAAGAAACCCTTGTAAACCAATTCCCCTCTCCTCCCCCACTGAGATCCTGGAATAGACTGGACTGATGATATTGAAAGAAGGATATCTCTTATAGGCAGATTAATTCCTGAAATTTGAAAAATATACTTGGTCCAGACCCAAGCAGGTTAAAGACCTTAGCTTAGATATAAGTAAAAGACTCTCCCTCTCTCCCAAAGTAAAAAGATGGGGTATTTCACATTTTAACTTATTTAGTTGTTTAAATGTAAATGAAACATTTGTGAGCTGCTCAGAACAAGGGTGTCATTTAACACATGTTTTTACATTGCCAAATACAGGTCTGACCTACTTGAGCCCTCTAGGTGCTGATGCAATATAACTGTATAAAATAATAAAAATTCATTGAAAACAGTCCTCTCAAACAGAAAGAGTACATTAAATGCACATGAAAATTGGATGTATAATTAAAGCTTTTTGGATTATTAAGTCCCTCTGTTCAGGGGGCCTTGCCTTGTATCAGGAATAACAGCAAACAGTGTCAGTGCTGAAATAAGAAATACATGGTGAAGTAGAGGTTGCACATATTTAGAAGGGGTTGTATTTATTAATATGCTTGGAACAAGATGCAGACACAACTACACTAAGGTAAATGGCACATAAACACTCTGCCAAGGTAATCCAAGGGGCCTTGATTTTTGGGTTCCCAACTTGCCTTAACTTAAAAGGGGCCTGTATTGACAGATCCAGGGCTTAGTGCTTCTTGAAAATCAAGGCTCCTTTTAAAGCATCCTGGGTTGCAGATGTATAGACAGAAGCACCCATAATTACTGGCTACTCCAGTAGGTCTAAGAATCCCCTCCTGCTATTCTTAGGCAGATCTGCATGGATCTTAGGACTTCAACCCCTACCCCTCTGTGGTGAGGGTGAAGGGCAACCCTCTACATCAAAGGAAGAATATTCAGGAAGCCTGGCAAATGGAATTCAATATATTCTTACAGAAGTAACATATTGTGAACTGACCTTTCTAAATGCTGAGGGCCAGTCTGTGGTTGGCTCTTGTGTGTATATGCAAGGTCAAGAGGGAAAACCAAAAAGCCTCCCTGCTACCTCAATACAAGCATCAGTTACAACAGCAGGCTCTGTGGACAGCTAGGGCACCCCCATCCGCTTTGTGGGACAGTCTTTCAAATATCCAGAAATACTTCAGAAAAGTAAAATGCTGAATTGGTGAAGTCACTCTGAGCTTTTTGATCTCTTGTAATCTCACATAAAAATGTTAAGAGGATTTTATTGCTATATGATTAAGGGAAAAATGGTAACAAAAATAGGGCTACGGTTCTTCAAGCACATCTATTTGTGTTTTCAAATAAAAAAGTAATTATCATCAAGGCTGCACAGCAAGGGGGAAGGAGAAAAAGGCAGTGTTGCATTTTTCTGATTGCCATTGTATTAATATTTAACAATAACTTCAGTCGTTCCCTTTTAGGATAATTTTCTTACACAAACTTTTATCTTCAGCGCCAAACCCTTTTGCGACATTTTGTTCTTCAAGTTTAACTGATTTCTGGGAAATAAAGACAAACTGCAACAAAAAGCAGATTTAGAAAAATATACAGTATCTTATTAGCTTCTGGGCGTTCGAGTAAATTTATCACATATTTAAAACAAACTCAAGCTCAGCTAAGCCCAATTATAATATCTCACTGGGCAGAGAAATTAATTAAACAGCTGAATGATAAAGATCCCAGCAGCAAACAGAAGCTCTAAAATAAATAAGATCCCTTTTTCAGAGGAATGGTAAGAGAAATATATAACACACACATTCAAGCAGCAATGCAAGTAAGTAATCTTTTCAGGAGGGCCATGTACTCTGAATAAGACTACCTGGCAGACGAGCACAGAACTGGCCCCTAATACTGCTCTCTAACTTTGTGATTTGCTAATGTGAAACACATGCATTCCTTTTGCACCAAGTTCAAATAACCCTAGCATTCCAGCAGTGTAGCTCAGCGACTGAACCAGAACAAGGGCAGAACTTGTCAGGATTTAAGAGCTTTCAGCAAAGCCCTTCAATTGCAGTCGGCACCCTATTCCATAGAAGGATATCAATTATAGATAGTGACTTGCTTTAGCAGGGCAGTCGGTACTGTCAGACACTAGATAGACAACCATGAAGAATCATGAATCTTTCTATTAACTGTAAGAGAGGGGGGAAAAAAAAGGATGGATAGGTGCTATAAATAAGGCAGAGTGTCTGAATGGTTTAACACCTTGCCTTTTGGTGTATGTATCATGAAAATTTAACCATGTTGAGTTCAAAGTGGCACATATCACTTTAAAATAAGAACCACCACTGAAATCATTACAGTGTCATATCCTTTGGAAGGGAAGGGGGTTCTGGAACAATTCCTTTGTGTACATTTTCAGTTATTAATTCATAGCAAGTAAAGCTCTGTTTATAAATTCAGTATAAAAACACCATTTGTTGCTATCCAATCCTGCCTTTCCCTGAGCACCCACAATTTATGCTAATGTCAGCAGGATACTATGAAGCCTAAGCGCTGCTGGAAAACACTATTAAATACTGATTAAAGTGCCCAAGATTTAGTTTTGTGTTGTGAAACGGTTTCATATGTCCACTGTGTTTCTTTCCACGCAACATACATTTGCCTTTCTGTGTGTATCACCTACTTCTACCTAGATAAAGCATGTGCATGTCTATATACATAGAAGAGGTCTGGCTCTCCTATTCCTTAATTCAGTGTAAATCAGGAGCAAACAACAGTGGAGCCAACTATACTGGCAAGACAGCAACATCAGAGATTTACACAGAAAAACACAGGTGTGTATATATATATATATGTACTATACACATACATATGTGGTGATGGCATCTACAGGATAAAATGAATCACCAGCAATTGTTCCTACCCATTTCCCATGGATCTTACAGACCAAGCCTTCTAGCAACCTAATGATTTGGTAAAGAAGCATATTTGTATATCTCTTAAACATCAGAGGTTCCTCCCAACCAACATTAGGCTGTAGTACACATGGATAATATTCAGTCCTGCACCAGGCACAGGTTTATAGTCCAGACTAATCTTGCCAACCTGCAGAGCCTCACACTGTTGAAAATGGGAAATTTTCAGCTTTCTCTTGGGACTTAACACTTCTAAATTAGGTCTATTCTGTGATAGTCAACCTCATTATAATGCATGGAAAACATATTTAGGTCATTCTTGAAGATTCTAAAATTTTATATTTTTCCTCCCTTTGCCCATCCTGACATTTCAGAAGTTGCTTTAGGGTGCTAGGGCAGCCCGGGTTTACAGTTGAATGGATACTAAAAATAGTTTCAATTGTTAATTGTGAAGTCATCTTGCTTTTGGTAAAACATATAGTAAACACAGAGTAGATGATGAAGCGGTGTGAGAAAAAGGTTTTGTTTGCACTTGTTTGAGAAGACCTATGTAACTCACTCATGTCTATATCAGCTGTGAGTCCTGTGGTCATCACAAACTGAAGCTGATAAAAGGATTTCTTCTTCTACAGTTTATACAGCATCTGGAATAACAGGCTCCCAGTCCTGACTGGGTTAGGTTCGCAGCTGCTACTGCAACATAACTATTACATAATAATTAACATAACTGTGTCACAGAATTGGACAGACTCTCTCTGCACAATATGCACATCCTACAGAAGTTGTGTGTATACACTTATATGCACATGTGTGAGAGCACATGCAAACACTACACAGGGTAAAAAACTCAATTCGTGTAGTTCTACTGAAGTCAATGGACCTACACCATTGTACATCTGCTCAGGTCCAGTCAATAGTATTCATTAACACCAATAAAAATTAAAGGTACAGGGGAGATTTTTCAAAGGCCCAGGCAATTTACTCTTTTGAGAATCTGTCCCACAGAGATGCCTGCCCAATTGCCAATTGCAGGTAATTATTACTTTTTGTACAGAAATGTCTGGTGAGATAAAATCAGGACCAATGTGCTGGGCACTATATGTACACTTACTTATATACTCAGTAGGAGGCAGTGTCCTCCCAGGGGCCAACAATCACAAGCACACAAATTGTGAGAGAGGATACACAGAGAGAAGGCAACATCTTTCTGAGGAATTTAAGTGACTCATTACCTCTGAAAATCTCGTTGAAAGCTACTTGCCCAAAGTCACACACTACAGATCAATACCAGAGTAGGAAAATAATTCTCAGGCCAGTGCCCCATTCATTGGACCTGGCTGGCTCTTACAGATCCTGTGTATAACATTTCTGACCACACTATGGAGAACTGCCCTGAAATCAAACCCTGCCCACTTAATCTGTCTGTGCATACTGTTTGTGGCTGTATGCAACTGTTGTTTGGTCCAGACCTGCTCTCAGGCTCGGGGCTGCCTATTTTGGCTGTAGGTAGTACAGACATGGCCATGCTTTGATTTATACTCCTTTAAAGTGGCAGGTGTTAGCATGAGGATTTCCTTTGTTTTGAGAGTCCCAATTCAGAATGGGGGCTTTACTGTTCTTCAAACAAACATATATGGATAAAGCCTTTGTCATGGACAATTATTTCCCTTTATAATGCTCTGAAGTCCCACTCCAGATGCTGTCATCGTTCTAAAATATAGGTAATATGCTATTTCCATGTCATTCTTCTGCTAACTCTTACCAGCAAAATCAGTCCCTCTACAGATCATAATGGGAACAAGAAAACAATAAATTCCTTCATTTTTAAAAAGACACAGAGTACTGCCAACTTAATTAACTTATAACTGCAATACATTTGCTATGAACTACTAGCCAACAGCTGCAAAGGAGTCCGATTAATTTTTATGTTGGAAAATGTAAAATTTCCTTTTACTTCTTCTCCATTATCTGAGGCCTATTTAATTTGTATTTGTATTTTATTTCTATTGTGTTGGTATAAAAGATTAGTCATCATTTGGAATGTTTTTCAGACATCCTCATGCCTCAAGCTTGCACTTATTAATATTCACATAATATGCAGATTGTGCAGTGCTTCAGAACCCGATTGAAGTTACTGGGGGCCCTGGTGTGGGTGGAGCAGTTTTCATTCAATCAGTTGCAGGAGTCAAGCTTACTTTTCTAAAGGCTTCAAAGTCTTTATGGCTTCTGTTGCAAAGGTTGCTCTTTATAAAAAATATCACTTCATTCAGGCAAGCTCTGCTCAAAACTTATTCATATGCTCTATAAAAAATCAGGTTACACTTGGGTAACAAAATAGAAATACACTACAATTAAAAGAGATTTATTTTAAAATTACTCAGCATGTTCTCACCTGTGACAGTAGTACCTTTTCCACTGAATGCTGTTATTTTTTATTCGTTGCTTCTTGATGGACAATTTCTAGCATCATACCCCTCATATCTTCAGCTGCTGTGAATTGGCATTACTCCACTGAATTCAACATGAGCTGCATCAATTTATACCAGCTGAGGATTTGGCCTTTGGCACTCTAGAATGGGGAGTGTCAAACTCACCTGGGGCTCTGGGCTGGCTCTTTGCGGGCCACATGCAACCCAAGGTATGAGAGCTGTAGCAGTGGCCATTACAATGGCATGGGATCCCCTGGCAATGGGGACAATGACGGGACAGGGTCCAGTGGCAGCCACAGTGGGGACAGCAAGGGCCCAGCAGCAGAAGTGTGGGATCTGGTGGCTACAAGCCAAGCTCGCCACTGATGGCAGTGCTTTACAGGGCCAAAGGGCCTAACTTCCAGTGCCCTTTGGTAACCCGGTGAGCTGGATAGAGAGGCTCCTTGGGTCCAACTGGTACACGGGTTATACGTTTGTTTGACACCTCATCTCTAAGGTTCACTGGTTTTCAGGAAACAACAATGTTTTTATGCCCTTTTCTGTTCATCTGTTAAGGACTGCACATGCTGGCAGACATGAAAAAGAACCCAAAAAGCAACATGTCACTTTAAACTCCACATGCCCCTGCGCTGAGCCCAGCACATGCCCAGAAGAGGCATCGCGTTAGATAGACTCAGCTTTCCCAATGTCTGTATAGACCGGGTACTTTAGTGGGCTTTTTTGGCATTTTTATCTGATAGCTGATTGAATCAGCTTTAGATAAAAGCACCAAAAAGCCCTGCTAAAGTGCCCAATCTATACAGATGCTGCAGAGCTGCAGAAGTAACATGCTGCTGCTTTTGGTAAAGAGTTTTTTTTCCACATCTATCAGCACCCTATCTGTCTCTCTTTGCAGTCAGTGCACACCAGAATATCTTGAAAAGATTCAGAATCAAATCAGTCAGATTATTTGTTTAAACCAGGGGTTCCCAAACTGTGGTATGCATCTCTGGGGGGTAAACGAGAAATTGTGTTATGGCAGATTTAATTTTCATTATAATAATAATTGGCATTTAAGGGATTCAAATACAAAACGTACACTGGTAAGAGTACGTGGGCAGCTGGTAAATGTGGAAGGGGGAATGCAATAAGAAAAGGTATGGGAGCCTTTGGTCTAAATACGTTGGTTAACTAAGGAGGCACAGTCGCCACAGTTGCCATTGCCTGGGAACAGGAGAGGGCGTCCTTGCTAAGAGGAATTGTTTAGTTTAGGACACAAAATTTAGCCAACCATACTATGAAGTAGTAAACATGAAATTGTCTTTAAGGGTGAGGGGAGGATGCTGACTTAACTTCTTGACTGCAATGAATAGGACTCAGAGGTTTGCCTTAATTCAAAGGATGGCAGTAACACAGCCTACACATATCCAACCGAGTAATCCACCTTACTTCACACACAAGAGTAAATTGATATATAAAATAAACTACAAATCCTTAGAGAAGGGGAAGAATTTCCCCTGCTCCCCTTTCTATTGTTACAGTCCCTTTTGGGAAAAAAAATCAAACTTGGCTAAAGGTTAATAATAATTCATGTCCAGCTTACTATTACTCAATAACTATCAAAGTCTCTAACTCAAATAGTGTTTTCTGGCTTACAGGATCAGAGCCATTACACTCTCTATTGAAGACTTTATTGAATTTTACACTAAGCTTTAGCTGACTGAACAGGTCAAGCACTGTGGCTCAGAGTTTTCTTTATTCTCAGAAACTCATAAACCCCTCTCCAGTTTGCAATGCTGTTAGCTAAGAAACTTGACTCAGCACAGGGTCAGAGAACCTGACCCCCATGAAAAAGGTCACATAGTTTTAAAACCCAGTTCCTGAATACCATTAACTTACATGCACTAGCTGTTCCTGTGTGTCAAACTCTTGTGAACAACCTTCCCAATGGCAGTTTGTCTCGTAGACCACTTCAGGCTCCTGCTTGCTTTCATCCTTGTCCCCTTCCTCCTTAACTAAGGTCATTCCTTCTGGCTGTTCCTGAAAAGGAAAAGAATAACAGAAGTGAGCAGGAGAGAGAGGAAGCCCTTATAAAGAGGTGGAAGAAAGGTGAATTACTTTAGTATTAAACAACAGGTACTGCAGGAAAAGGCTTAATATGGATTATTTTACTTTTCATTCAGATAAAACAGAGAATCTCCCAATCAGGCCTAGCTTACTAACCAAGGAAATAGGATATTTTTTTAAGACCTAGATGCTTCCCTTTGATAATACTATTTTTGAATAGTGTTGTATGATATGAATTGATAGGGAAACAGAGGAAAAAAACGGGATAGGAAGATCAGGTTCAGAACAATAATTTGAATTTGCTGGTGTTGTGTGTCACTTGAATAAGTGAGGATAAATATGAGGAAGTCTGGGGTCAAACCCTTTTTTTTAAGAAAAGGAGTCACATGAAATTAATGTAAAATCACATCATAAATGTTCTGATTCTAATGCTTTTATGTGCATTTAGTAATGCCTTGTTTAGACAGACAGCCCTAATAAAATCACTATTATTGAGTAAGATATTATTCAGCATGGAGAAATATACCAGAATATGGCCCAAATGCTATGGTTGCAGAGGTAAGCAAGGTCACCAACTACCTAAAACATGTTTTATTCTGAAGTCAGTGAAGGGCTTTGAATACAAAACTTCCAGATCAGTTTGCTAATTTGAGGATATTTGAGAGATCCATATTGTATGTTGTTTTTTTCCCTTTGTTTTATTTTTTAGCCTCAGTTCTTAAATAATCCTCATTCTTTCCTGCCTGTTATTTGCCCATGTTGAGTCAGATGTAAAGAGTCCCTCTAAACATTTGTTTCACATTATGAAGTCATGCTATTTTTCACTTCAAACCTCTCTTCAGGAGTGGAATGGAGGGGGGCTGTTTTGTTTTACAGAAGTATTCAGAAGACGGAGGATATGAGTTTTAGCTCACCTACCTCAGTATACATCAGGATTTATTCTAATGACGCTGGTAGAGTTGCATCAGTAAAAAAAGAAATTAAAATCATAATCTGAGGTGAAAATTCAATAAAGCCATCACAAGTCAGTGTGACTTAAGTATGTGCTTAACCTTAACTCCACTGAGTATGAATCATGTGCTAAATAGAGGCTTGAGTGCCCTAGGTTCATCTTTTATTATGATACAGCAAACGGACTACAAACTCTGCTAAAGGCATACACAGGCAAATCTCCTCCCCCTGCTCAATCATACAGCAGAAGAGAAGTTACTGCTTACATTTAATTCTATGATCAGGCATTATGGATTGATGCAGCCTGGGTGTGCATTAGGCGAAATGCCATGAAGGGTAAGAAGCCTTAAAATATGTGCTACTGATAAGACGTGCCTCCTGTCTAGCAGGAAGCTGAAGGCCTGCTTAAAGAAACCTGAATGCCGTACCTGCATGCTTTCTGCACCTGGACTGGAGAGCTCTTCATCTGGTTTTATCTTCGAACGCTTGTTGTGCATTGGATCCCCAGTGCTGCTCACCGCTGACTCACTTGTGGGTTTATTCTGCTGTAGGCATTTCATCCCCCCAAAGACAAAATCAAACTGCAATAAATGTGTCATGCCAACCAGAAACACACAGTATCTACTAAGCAACTTTATTTGGAGAAGCTATTCTGTTAATTGTATTGGATATGCTATTATTTTGTCCTTCAGTTATGCAGCATTAAGTTGCAGGAAAGCTGCATCATTCAAACTGGGATCAGAGAGGAGAAAATATAAAGGAAGCCATTCTGTGCAGCTCACTGTAGAAACGATCACTGCTTTCATAGGGATGGGAAAGGGCAGGAAAAAGTTGATTTTCCACACAACTGTGAATTTAAAAAAAGGCAACTCCCATTTGGATATGTGAAATTATTGTGTATTGGTTACAATCAACATGAGCAGACTATGTATTTACATATAAGAAAGGCTTTGTATCTAATCTCCATAAAAGGAATCTCTACCATTTTCCTGATAATTACAGTGGTGACTTAGGAACAGAACAACACTAATAAGAAACCACAGGCAAAACTTCCACTAACAACACTGGAGCCTAGATTTCACCTCCTTTATCCCAGGCTGCTATATAGTGTATACTGTCAATATGTATTAGTGTTGGCAAATGGATCTGCTGAGTCCATATCTGAGTCTGTGTGGAGCCCACTGTAGTCATTGGGTCTTCACAGGGGCATGTCACAGCAAATTGATTTTCAGAAACTATATCCAGGGTATACAGCTGCCAGCACAAGAAGGAACTAATTCTATTCTGATTAACAATGCTGATTAACAATGACAATGACGTGAATAGAAATGAATCCAAATTTTGGGCCTGACTCTTTACTGCAGTAGTCCCGTTTTAAGCCAGTATAACTGCACTGATAACAATGCTAAAGCCAGCCCCTGGAGTCAAATTCAGCATAGATCAGTAAAAAACCTTGAAACATCATTGGTATTTTTCTCTATTTACACCAATGAGGCAGAGTCAAATCCCTCTCCCCATTTTATTTTATTGGTCAGTAAATTGAGCAATTAGATTATCTTTAAACCAATTTGGGGACAAGCAGCTGTTCACCTTTAAAATGTTAAGGTTTCTTGTATATGTTTTCCCTCCTCCCTCACTCCCTACCTGGATTAAGATGTCTGATCCAGGAGAGAGAGTTTGGAATGAGAAGCCACTGCAGCTTACTGAAATATTTATGAGGGATAGAAAGCTTTCTACCAATCAGAAATCATGGATGCACTCCTGTGATTTATAATAAGGGATTGCAAATGCCATAGCCGCAAGAAAGTTGTTATCCAAGGTTCTCACTGACTGTGGTGATTAATTGCTAACATGACAATGTGATTTTTTTAAATTAACAAATTGCAACAGTTTCTTTTGTTTTCTCTCACCTGTGTGGATTCAGAAGGGCCAGAGCTGACCTGGACAGGGTTCAGGACACTGGGAATGCCTGGGATAGGCCTCTGGGTAGGAAAAGTTGGAGCAGGATGGATGAGAGGAGGGCTGTGTCCAAAGGCTGAACCTAAGCTTTGCTGGCGACTTATAATTTGCTGATGCATTTGCTGAAGGGAAACCGGTGTGGGAGGGTATGTGAAACTTAAAGCAGGACTGGAGTTAGAGGGCAAAGCAGAAATAAAAAAGCAAAAGAGAGAGAGAAAGAGAAGGATCATCACTGTGTGCAACTGTACAGGTAAAAACTTTAAAATGTACCAAATGTATACATAAAACAATCTCTTCCCATCATATGTTCCTCCACCCTCAAAACAAATAATGAACATAGGTGTAAAATTCCAGTTCAAGGTTGAATTTATAAGTGAAAAGAAAAATCACACTCTAGCAACATTTTTAAACGTTTTTAAAAAAGATTCCCATTTACCAGGAATACATTGAAAGTGGCCTGAAATAAAAGGCAAGCAGTTCAATAACAGCTATTTATTGCAATAACAAACTTTATATAAAGAAAAAGAATGGGCGACTACATGTTTTATAGTACTTTTATTGATAATGTAGTTCTGTATGTTCTCGTCTATGAAACAATTCCTTTAATCTTGGTTCATGCTATACTGTTTCATATGTCTCTAGATCTTATTACAAGAGGAGAGAAAATCAATTGGTTAAATGTGTTTTGAACACCACGCTTGTCATATCACTCATTTGTTTGTAAAGATGGAAAGCTCAGTCCATCCAAAATGTCACCTAAAGAATTTCCATCAGTGCCGTTTGGTTACAGAAACTGATGGATTAACCTTTCCCCTCTGAAATTGGTGATCAATGAGTTTCAATGTAGAAATATTCCAATGGGAAAGCATTTCTCCCTCTTCCAGTTACACAACACTAAATGTCTATTAAAGCCCATTGTGCATGCTAATATCTGTCATAACTTCATTACTCTACTCTGTTTTTCAGACTACAGTGAGTTTGAGGAAATTACATTGTAGTCTGAAGAGATCTCTTCACTAGTTGATATTGCCAAACCATTCTGGGTGCCATACTTTGGAAGTGAAGAGTCTGGAATGAAATCATTGCAATCTCGAATGAAAAACTTGCAATCACAACAAAAATATCTGTATTCACAGCTCTCACATCTAAAATTGGTTTATGGAAGCCTTCAAATTAAAAACATCTTGGCTTTTTTTTAAGTGTGTGAGCAATACCTTACAAGAATCAAGGTTTATTGTAATGTCAAAGGTGGATTTAATGCAAATTTAAAGTCTAGAGTCTTAATTACTGTTACTGCTAAGCACATTAACTGAAAATATTGTGATACAAAAAGAATTAAAATCATTTCAACCATTTTAAGTAATAATTCTACAGATATTCAGTGTTCATTAATCTGACTATACATTTTGTCTGTTTGACTACAATCCATAAAGAGACAGCTTCAATGTGATTACATTACTATTATTCTTGGTGAGAACTCTACATTACAATAGTTTGCCCATTTAGGACAGAATATCATTAAGAATACCCTGGGAGAATTTTACCAGTCTTTGAGGAACTCTCTTTTCATTTTGCATTGTATTCTTTTTAATAAAGGGAAGCAGAAATGTAGTGAAAACAGTAATTGTTCACAGCAAGAGTTAGGGAGAAATCAGTAATAATATTCAGTTATTGCAGCCCTATAGTCCCTGCCAGTGTTCCTCTAAGCAACCATGAATGATTACAGCACGACTTAGCTAAGGTAGCCACTATGGATGATTGATAGGACATTAATCAAAAGATGCATATCAGGCTCAGAATTTGTTCACAAGCTTTCTTCTAATAGCTGATTTCATGTTCACTGAGCTCTATGCCAGTTTGTTCAATTTATTCTTCAGTGTACAAGCCATTCATCAAACAACACAATGATTTAACACCCCTTTTCCCTTTTAGTGAACAAACATTACTAAGTGTAACTACTCTGTTCTGTTCATTAAAAAAACATACAATTACAATGTCATACATGGGCCTGAAACAGCAGTTGCACTTCCTCACTATGCCTCTACATTTCTGTTTCTATAAATACTATAAATTAGTCACCTATTCTCTAAACACAAGGAGGCGCAGTCCCAAGGATCATACCAGTTTTCTGAGATCCACAAATGCAGAGCACAAATTATTTGGATGGAGTATATGATATTGTATTTCTTTGTGTTGGCTAGGGAATATGAGATAGCTTGCATTTAGGACACAAGTCTCCTGGTTATCCAGGGAACCACACCAGTTTAATGGTTGCATTGATTAAAATGAGAACTGCAGGTGTGCAAAATCATTGAAAATGTAGCCACTTTCCTTTGGGTGTTTACATATACTTTTAGGAATATAGTGTTAGGCCCCCAGGATTGAAAACTCTTGCCAGTATTCTATAGAACATATATATTTTTAAAAAAGAAAGTTTAGTTTTTAATTTACAAGATACAAATGGCTAAAATATAGTCTCATAAACTTACATGAAATCCCTTTTAATTACACACAAAGGTTCACCTGCATCCATGAATACAATTTAGCCCTAAAAGAAGTAGTGCCTGAAATATCACTCAGACTCCAAACAGAGATTTGTTTTGCCAAGGAATATGGAATAGGCTTCTTCATTACCACTGGCTAGAGCAGGGGTGCTCAGCCTCTGGCCCATGGGCCAAATGGGGTCAGTAAATTTGACGGCAGGGGACCAGTGGCAGCACTTCTACCCCTCCCCACTGCTAAAATTCCAAACTCCGCATGGTGGATTGAAGCCAGACCGCAACCCCTTTCATCTGCACAGCCAGGCTGGGTTGGGGCTGGGCAAGCCCCGTTCCCTGGCATGGCTGGATCAGGGCCAGGCTGCCCCTGCATGCAGCCTGGAGCCCCAGAGCACCTGCCCAGGTCACCAGATTGTGTCCACAGGCTGGATCTGGCCCACAGGGGGACTGGGCACTGCCTGTCCAGCCTGCTGGATGAAAAGGTGGAGCACCACTGGCCTAGAGACACTGTAATTTGGAATATGGAATTGGTTAGCTTAGGCTCAGGGACTTTTGCAGGATAATGTGAAAACTACAAGGACTCCCACAAAGGGATTTCATTTGTCAGTTTATACATACTGAGCTGAATGAATCATATGTATAATATTCTCTACTTCAGTGGAAACAAACCTTTCTGGCAGGCATACCACACCCTCTTGAAAGTGCCAATCCAATCCCTTTTCCTTACCCATGCTGATCTGATGCCATCCTGTTCCCTGACCTATATGATACTGTGCTGCCTGCCCCTCCACCCTCCCTGCAATCTGCCATGTGCAACACATAGAGGCTTTTCCTGCCACTTGTAACACCTGTGCCATAGGTTGGCCACTCTTGTCTTAATTCATCCAGGAATAGAAGTCATCCAAATAGGCCTTCTCTGGGCCAACACTCCCACTTTCCACTACTGAACTCATCTGATGTTACCAAGAGCAACACAATCATCTTATCTCAAATATTAAGATGCCTTTCACACCAAAGGACAACAGCAGCTCAACCACACCAAGCTTGGGGAAAACTCTCAGTGTAGTCAAATAGTGCTACATTTCACACAAGGGTTCTCCACTATGGAAATGTCCTCTTTAAAATAAAACACTACAGGTGTTATACGACTTCTGCACCTACAATAGGGGTGGGCAAAATGCGGCCCACAGGCCGGATGTGGCCCGCCAAGCCATTCTATCCGGCCCGCGGAGCTCCTAAAAAATTTGGAAAATTAATATTTATCTTCCCCTGGCTGCCTGTCATGTGGCCCTCGATGGCTTGCCAAAACTCAATAAGTGGCCCTCCGCCTGAAAAATTCCCTGCCCCTGCCCTACAAAGTTGTCTTAGCTCCTATTCACTAGTAGGATGCATGAAAAATACAAACCTCATTCTGTAGAAACATTCTCTTTCTTCCTATTTGCTTTAGCTAACATACATTGTCAAAGAGTAATATTTACTCTACACCCATGTAAGTGTAAAGTAGCTGCCATGTATTAAACAAATGACTTACAATGATAATGGCCATAGACTGCTGTCTCATAAGCCCTTTTTTCACAGGAAAGGCATGATCAGTGAAGGCATGATTCCCTGCAGTTTAACTCCTCCATAGCAATATATACCTAAACTTGGCACTTCTGAGCTGTCACACTCACAACAAGCAAGCAGCTACAAGCACTGCAGACAAACTAGACTCTTTTTCGATCTTTGGGACCAATGGTGTATTCTGGAAGGTAGCAACTTCACTGGTAGATGAAGTAAGACTTAGCACAGGAAAGACGTGCTGGAAAGGGGAGGAATCTTGGCACTGGTACTGCCTCCCTTTTGCTCAGTACCCTGCTGCAAGGAGAGAGACCAAGGTACTACAGTCTTTATGTACAGTTACGTATAGCCTGGCAATCTAGAATTCAGTCCCTAAATCTCCAAGATTCAGACACGTCAGACTAAAACAAAGAGCCATTTAGATGAGGTGAGGTAACACATGCTAATACGCTAATTCATAGCAGATTTAGTCTAATGCGCAGTAGTGTTACCAAAAAAAAACATTCATCTGCCCTAATGCACAATAGCACCAATTATAGTGCATTGTTAGTACCTGTTATTACAGGCACTGACAATGTGCCATAATTACAACACAATAACGAACGTGTAGTTGCACCCACAGGGATTAGCTAGTAGATCTGATTGGAAGTACTCAAAAGTGGCAAGCTCTGCAGAGACATGAGGATGACATCTTAATTAGTTCAGACTCCTGCCTCAGAACAATTCTCTCAAACTGTTTCTGAAAACCACTTCACAGGCTGGGCTCAAAGTCATCTTTATACAGGAGGGTGTCATCAAGAGAGTTGGGCTGGTCATTCAGAGAAGAGCGGAAGCAGAAAGGATCAGAAGATGCCTAAAGAACACTGTCTCAGCTCTTTTGCTGTGTTTGAGAAATCACTCAAACTGCTGAACTTTGTAGTTGATGGTAAGGTCCAAAAATATCTTGGTACACAGAACTGCTGACAATAAGTGAGAATCTGGAATGGAGTTCCTGACTTAGCATGTGGCAAGTTTAACAAAACCAGCAATGCAGCCTTTCTATCTAAAAGCAGGCGAATCACATTCACTGTACTGGAACTAAGCTGAATTATATAGCCTTAACATGAAAGGGAAAGCAAGAGTATTGACTTTATCCAGTTGTCCCTTCAAAGCAGGAGCCTAAAATCTACTTTGCCTGTCCCCTACCATAGATCAAGACTAGATATTTGCATGACTGAAGGACCTCACATGTTTTCAACACAGTGCTTTTGTTCTCAAGGAACACACTCACTGAATGCACTTTGACAAAGAAAAGCTTTACTCATCCACCAAAAATGACCCAAAGGACATGGGGTCTCCTCTCAGTCGCTCCCTCTTCTGAGTTGCTTCACGTCTGCAGTGCATTCTTCCATTCCATCTCTTACAGACTGAGAAATATGTATTCTCTCTCTCTCCCTCTCAGAATTCCATGCCATATGATATATTTTGTCTTTAAAAAAAATAACTTTGGTAATAATCCACAAGACATTAATGGCTAATGCCACATACTCTACTTCAATGGGAGCCCACTTTTTTGACAGGAGGGCGACACATTAGCCCCACATCCACCCCAAGTGTCACTCTACTCTCTTTCCTCCGGCCCAATCTGCTGCTCTTTCTGCTCCTGACTCTATGCTCCCTGCCTCACCTGCTGCTGCCTTCTGGTTCCTGACCTGTGGTCCCTGACGCATCTTCTGTTGTCTTCTACTTCTTTCCCTATCTGCTGCTTTCTGTCTTCTCCCTAGTCTGTCTAGGCCACACACACAGAAGGTGCCAGTGCCACTTGTGGAACTCATGCCACAGGTTGGCCATCCCTGCTCTAATCGCATCTAGTTAAATAACCCTACTGTACCACAGCTTATAGCAAGAGTCCACTTAAAACTATATGTATATACTCTACGAGCAAGGTCATTTCTATTTGTATGAAGCTCAGCAAGATAGGAAAGGATACAGAGAAACCTCTTTCCTGTTCAGGGGACAACTACAAGTTTAAGTCTTGTACTCATTTACCTGAACAAAGCCAATTTTAGGGGTGGGCAACCACCCAGGGTACCATGGTCATGCCCTACCACACCCTCCTGCCACACGTGCGTACACACACACACACACACACACACACGTATGAGCAGCCCATGCTCACAGCAGCATTCTCCCCCGTCCCACCCTGCCCTGCCCCAGCCAATCCCCACTACAAGGGGCCTGCCCACCCACCTAACTCTGCCTGCAGCGGTACCTCTGCCTGCACTCCAAGGGGCCTGCCCACTCACCTACCTCTGCCTCTACCTCTGACTTTGGGGGAGAGGGCACCAAAATACAAGTTTGCCTAAGGCAACATTTTTCGTAAGGCCAGCTCTGCACCTGAAACACTTAGTCGTAGAAGCATCACTATAAACCCCTGTGCAGGTGGGAAGGGATGACAGACAGGGGTATTCTCCATGAGCCAGCAGACGGAAGGCAAAACATGGCAGACATGCTGTTAATTTGTAGGTGGTATAACTGTGTCCATTCTATCACTCTCAGGAACAGCCCAGCTGTTCCATGTAGAATGGCTCAGGGAACTGACACTGGGCCAGATTCCACTCCTTTGATGCTAGAGCTACATTACAGCTAGATGCCCTACTACTTTGTGATCAGGAAGGGATGAGGCACTCTGCATTATCTTGTTAAAAGAAGCCAAGGCAAAAATAGTAAATGGATATGACAGTGATGCAGAAGCACAGTTAATGTTGGTGGAACAATCCCCAGTGCAGCTGGAGTAAATATTAACTTACTCATTATCCTTATCAAATGAGCAATGTATTTAATAACTGGCTAAATTAGAGTACTTGATATCTGAAGGTCTTTTAGTGGACCCTGGACATTTGACTACAATTTCTGTGTTCAAACTATTTGTAATAAAGATAACCTCAATACCATATGCCTGCTGAAATTCTGTTCTTCTACAGCCACATATGATGGGATTACTGAATATGTGCAATAAGAGAGGCACTTAAGCCTAGATCCTATTTTGGCACCAAGGTGACTACTATAGTTTTTAGGCACCTGAGTCATTAAACATGATTCTACTTGGCCTATTGAACAGCTTGAATTTTGTCAAGATGCCTGTATTCCTTACACATGTCCAATTTTGCCTACAATTGAAATCTGATACATTGCACATGCTCGGAAATTATCCAAGACACTTCGATATCAAATTCCATTTATCCTCTGTTGTAATACAGTTTCACTGTGGAGGTACCTAAATTTGCAAAAGGCCTCCTTAAACTGTAGCCAGCAAAAAAAAATCCCACCTGCTAACAGAAGTGCATAAGGCTACTCACCGAAAGAGCTAGAGTTATGCATCTCTTTGGGTGGAATAGGATCATTCTCCTGAGGCAAGGACTTAAATGTCTTAGAGGCAGAATAGAAACTAGATCTTTATATTTAAGAGTGTGTGTGTGTGTGTGTGTGTGTGTGTGTGTGTGTGCGCGCGCGCGCGTGTGTGAGAGACAGAGAGAGAACAACAGAAAAAGATAAATGTCTATAAAACTAAGGGGATAGGCTGTCTTTTTTAAAGATAAAAGTCTTGAAAAGGGAAGAGCTTGAAAAATATTGTTGCAATTTTATTTTCAATATTTAGTAGTTAATGATGAAGAAAAATCAGTGACATCATTTATTTTTCTATACTGGCTACTTCTGTTTCTCCCCCTCTCTCTTTTCTTCCTTTCTCCCAAAAGTCTCAAAATCCCACTACTAGAGGTAAAATAGGGCAGTGAACTACATTGCAATTACATGAGCACATCAAATTTTAAGGGACTGACTTCAAGAAGAAGAAAAACAGACATTATAATCAAAACCAAACTTTGTGGCTACTTTGTGGCTGTCCTACTAACAAGGTCATCCAGTTTCTGGTCACAGCTGTGGAATTTACCACAAAACAGCTGTGATTCAAAGTTAGGAAATTCTTTCCTCTCTTTTATATATTATGTATGTGTATACAGACAGACAGACAGATATGCACATATGTAATGAGAGTTCAATTTTATGAAGATCTTGGGGACACCCAAAACCTTCATAAAATCTCCAAGCACAAAAAGCTGGCTGACCTTCCTGAGAATAACCATTTCAGCAGGATATATATATGCATAAAAGCTTGCAGTACATTCATAACCCGTTGTGCCTACATGTTCTGCTGATCTTGCCTGTCTTGGGAAGTGTAGAATTCTTAATGGATATAATTGCGATTGTAAAAACTATGCCATAAACATTTGTGATAAAGAAGCGTATTTTGTTCCACTGACACTGACAGTGGCATAGGTAGGCAGTATGCTAGGCAGGATAGGAGCACCAACTTACCAGAGTCAACAGGAGGGCGATCCAGGCTGACCTTGATAGGCTGAGGAAATGGGCGGACAAGAACCTGATGGTATTTAACACCGAAAAATGCAAGGTTCTCCACCTTGGGAGGAAAAACCTGCAGCATGCTTATAGGCTTGGCAGTGCTACGCTGGCTAGCACTACGGATGAAAGGGACTTGGAGGTCATGATTGACCACAAGATGAACATGAGCCTTCAATGTGATGCTGCTGCTAGTGAAGCAAGCAAAACACTGGTTTGCATTCATAGATGCTTCTCAAGCAAATCCCAGGATGTCATTCTCCCCTTGTACTCAGTCTTGGTGAGGCTACAGCTGGAGTACTGCATCCAGTTTTGGGCTCCACAATTCAAAAAGGATGTGGAGAAGCTTGAGAGAGTCCAGAGAGGAGCCACGCACATGATCAGAGGTCAGGAAAACAGACCTTATGACGAGCGGCTGAGAGCTATGGGACTCTTCAGCCTGGAAAAGCGCAGGCTCAGGCGCAATCTGATGGCCACCTATAAGTTTATAAGGGGTGTTCACCAGGATCTGGGAGAACATTTGTTCACCAGAGCACCCCAAGGGATGACAAGGTTATAAACTCCTCCAAGACGGTTTCAGGCTGGACATAAGGAAGAACTTCTTTACTGTCCGAGCCCCCAAGGTCTGGAATAGCCTGCCATCGGAGGTGGTTCAAGCACCTACTTTGAACGTCTTCAAGAGAAATTTGGATGTTTATCTTGCTGGGATCCTATGACCCCAGCTGACTTCCTACCCTTGGGGCAGGGGGCTGGACTTGATGATCTTCCGAGGTCCCTTCCAGCTCTAATGTCTATGAAATGTCTATGAAATTATTTTTACTACTTGTATTTTACATCCTACCTATGCATTAGATATCTGTACACTTTCTTTAGCTACAATCTTTTCCTTGGAATAATATAGCACTGAGCTCCAGTACCCACTTCCATGACTGTCAGCCTTTTAGGCCTCACCTCAAGGCACCCTTCATGAATTATATGAACGTCATGGTACCCCAGTTGACAATCACTGAGCTAGACTCTACATTCAGAAAAGTTATAGAAGCAGGCCTTCAAGCTAAAAAGGTTAGGAACCACTGCCACTAGATAAGTCTTCCGCTTCAGTACCACTGTCTTCCCCATTCCTGCCCCCGGTAGGTAGCTGAAGGGGAAAAGGCAGTCCCTACCTGTGAGGCTGCTTTTGCAGGGTCTCACATGCCGGCAACTGCCCCCAGCTGCAAAGTGAGGATCTGGCCCCATCTCCACCCACTTGTGTGTCCACGGCAGAGTATGATCCTGGGAGTACAGGGGCAGCTAGCACAGGGGCTGCTGGGGGCAGAGAGGGACAGTCCTCAAAGAAGAAGTTGGGATACTGCTGGGGTACCTGGGGCAGGTGCAGGAACTGGACAGGGGGAGGAGAATATTTATCTCCTCACAAAGAGGCTGGGCAGTGTGGCACCCTGGTTGAGAATCACTGACCTTACAATTCTGCCAACCACGTTCAGTCTGATCTAAAGTGATAACTGTGAAGAACTCTGATATAGTCATGCAGAAATATACATATATACATGCAGAAATATACACACACATTTTTCTTCTTCTATCCTTTGTCCATTGACTTCTTAACCTGTAGGTTTTTAGGACAAAGAAAAACTTCTTAATTGACTTCTTAACCTGTAGGTTTTTCTCTGTATTTGGAAAACACCTATGACCTTCCAGTACAAAATGGCAATGATACCCAGAACAATGTTGTTATCCTGCAATTTATATATCATTTTCATAAGAAGAGTCTACATACCAAAATCCATTTTCATAGGGCTAGATTTGGAGTTTATTTCCAATCTTGCCGTAAGATTTGCTTTCTAATCACTTTGTCATTCTCCATAGACATTTATACTCTTGGAAAAGGGATAAACACAGCTGTTCTGATGTGACAATACTTTAAACCCAACTTGCTATAGTTAAATCTACATCATATAAGGCAGCAGAGAATAATGCCCTTCATGGTAAGTGCATAATGTAAATCTAGTGATAACAGGATGCATTTCAATAGAGTTATATCAGGTATTAATTTGGCTCAGCAGGGCTGCATAGATGAAAGAAATGGCAGAACTTGACTCACTGACAGATACATAAATTATATTTCCATAAATTATTTTTCTACCTCTTTAGGGAGTTTAAAACACAAATGATTTGGACAATTAACTGTTATGGCCTTATTTAAAAGTACAAGCATGTATGTGAACCCATGGGAGGTGTAGGGTTTTTTGGGGATGGAATTTCTAGATCTTTGAAATGACAACAGTGATTTAAAATACATATATGACATGTTACTTACCCGAGACTTTATACTGAATGAAAAGTTTTAGCCCAAAGTAAATGTTATGTTACTTATACAAATCAAAAAGTAACAATAACAATAAAAGAGCAAAACACCTTTAATGCCTGTAGTATTAATACAGTCTTTTATGTGGTGTGTCTTTCTATATGTGCGCATAATGAAATCAGTGCAACCTTATGTCATAAGAGAATACCTTCAAAGTATCCCCAAACATATTGTGTTCCACCTGCTCCAGGTGTACAATGGGTTCTGTTCCACCTTTAAAAGATCAGTTTAATTAAACAACACATTCTATCAGTTCCTTTAGGCAGCCTACACTACATGCACAACTAAACCTAAAATCTAAATTAAAAGATAGTGTAACACAGGAACCAGGACACACTGAATTAAAGCTATTAAAAATTTAAAATCCATAAAAGGAAATGCTCCTTCAAACAATGCATACATAGACAGTGGAACTCACTGCTACCAGATGTTTTTAAGACCGAGAGCTTTGTAAGTCTCAAGGAGAGTTTAGGCATCTATGTGCATAACAGAAAGATTTAGTTAATTATAATTCTGAAAAGCACGATGCTTCAAATCTAACTCTTAGAGATTTGGGATTAACTGAGTCTACATATCTGCCCCACATCTGCAAATGGTAGATTTCTTAAACCTTCCTCTGAGATGGCCTCATTTCCTACCTACATACTCTCATTTGTATCATCCAATTCTTGGTCACCCTTTTCCCTTTGGTCTATCCCCTCCTTAGGCTTGGGGAAGGAAGTGACCTTCTGAATCAAGGGGCTTTCACTGTGACTTGCTCCAAAGGAAACTAATAACTAAAGATATGAATTAAGTCAGTTTTCCATTACAGCCATCTCTCTGTATCAAAGACTTAATAAAGAAGAACACTGACTAATTTTAGTTAGTTTGCCTTTTCAAATGCTCTGCACAAGGAGATTGTATGCAGAGGGGAAATCGCTGAGAATCTATTTAATTATCCCTTGGAGAAGCACAGGTCTTATATTCAATTACTACTCTGCATCCCCTCCCATTATCATGTCTACTGTCACTTATGCATACCCTACAGTTCAACAGCATCTTTCCCACTCATTATTTAAATGTATCCTCTCTCTCTCCAATGATGTTTGGCTTCAGCCTCACTTCCTCCCAGCAGCAAAGTGACATTAACCAGACAATGCAGAATATGGCTATAATTAACCAGATCTTGTTAATTTCAATTCTTTGCTCAGGCAACATGTGCAACTGAGGGACACAGGAGTAAAGCCTAGAAAACAAGAGCTGCTGTGCTTTCTTAGTTTTTTTCAAACCTTGGAGGAGAGCTCAGAGGACTCCGAACCTCATCCAAAAAACTGCAGTTTTAAAGTGTTATGTGGTCAACTTCTCTTCTCTGTTACACTTGCCTACAGTCAAAGTAAAGCCTTCCTGGTCAATGGCACTATTGATTTAAGCATGTGCAACTGACAGTAGAATTTGGAATATATTTTGAAAATGACTTGGTAGAAATGGTTTTGTGAAGGGTCTGTGCTGGTGGAGTTTCTTATCCCTGGATGATATAAAAATGAAGTCCTAACCTCTCCTGTTTATTAAAGAACCTATTCCTAAAGAGAAGATTTGGTAAACTTAATGTTGTGGGAATTGCTACCCCTCACATGCACATTCCTAGGCATCACTACAAAGTGTTATAAGTACAAAATGCTACAGAAGTGCATAGCTTAATAACTGTCACTATTAGCAGATATAACAATATACAAGGCATCCTGACAAAAGATTAATAGCAGGGGTGCTGCACTGCAGGCTAAGCAAAGTAACCAAATGAGTAGATGTCATGAAGATTATCCTCATTTGATCCTGTTTCATTTGCCTCCTTTCTGCCTAATCTTTCCCAACTGAGACACAAAGCAGTTTTTTTCAAATTCTCAAAGTAGAAGCTCTACCTGGTGAGGTACAAGAGAATCACCACTCGCTGTCAGCAGCAGCGACATCTTCTTTCAAAGTGTTCAGCCACTTGTCAGGATACTGCATTACATGGCCCGCTATCAAAGACGTGGCACATGTCATGCTAAACCTGGGCATATTCTGCTAAGAGATCACTATTTCTTCAAACTGCAGTAGTGTCTAGGATCCCCAGGATAAAGAACCAGAGTCTCATTGGGTGTGGCCCTTACAGAACAGAAAGATATGGCTTATTCACTTAACTTCATCCTCCACATTCTATTCCTATACAAAGGATTGTTCATCCACAGGTTGCACACTGTATACATCTACACTGTAACCTCTTTGGGGCAAGGGCTGTACTCTTAATGTGTTTTTTCAGTGTCTAGCTTAATAAAGCTCTGCCTCTGACTAGAGCCTGGAGGTGCTACCATACTACAATTCATATCTGCATGAGCGCACTTACACACACTTGTGCGTGCACACTCACACAATGTTAAATGATCTTCAACGTCGCAAAGTCAAACCTTCAAAAGTTGGGAAATGTCGGAACTAAGTTTGCCTATGCAACATTAATAGAGCATCAGTTCATTAGGATATGGTGTTTAATTACATGATCACACATTTATTTCACAGGATCTTTGCCTCATTCAGTCTACAAGATGGGCAGCACTTGGTTAATGAGCAATTACTCAATATTTACTTTTTCATTGTTCAACACATGCCTTATTTACTGCACATTAGTCAAACCCTGTTTGGAATGCAGAATCATTAATTTCCTTATGAGATTTTCTATGGCACATGTCATTACAATATCTGAGTGCCTCACAAATGTTAATTAATTTATGTTCAAAACCACGCAGTGAAGTAAAATGATAGTGCTCTCCTGCTTTCATGCACAGAGAAATGGATGTCAAAAATACCCACTAATTCTGAGCACCAGATTTCAGATAGTTCAGTTCTGGTTTCTCAAGGTACATTAACTATACTTCCACACCACTTCGGAGCTCCACCCATTCTTTTCTGCTCTGCAAGCTTCAAACTTGGAACTGAGGACTTAAGGATACTCTGGGGACGATTCGCCACCACTGGTATCAAGTAAACCAGAAACTGAGATCTTGAGAGCTGTTGCTAGGCTTGTCCTTGTAGCATTCTCACGCTCCATTTGGGATCTGGAGAATGCAGTTTAGGAGGAGGTAGGTGGCTGCTTATTTTTTAGCTGCAGCCTCAAGAGGAGCACAGTCAGTGTAGATATATGCTCTTAGCTGAGGAAGTCTAATAAGTCTCCAGTGAACACATGCTTATAAATTAGCTAAGAATGAGCAGATATAGTTTCAAGGACAGTGAAAGGCTCATTGGTAGTCCCAGGGCAAACCCTATGCCAAATTTCAAGCACACTCCTTGAAACATTAAGGAACCAGAGCTTCTCAAATAAACGGTTATACATTTTTAAAAATATGGGCAAAAGAGCACATTTTCCCCCAATCTCATTCCTGGAATGGGTTGATTCCTCCCCCGATATTAAAAAAAAAAAAAATCATCCTTAGGTACATAACTGGTATGAAAACATTGAACTCAAAAAATTTATGTTTGGCAGAGTTATAAGAAACTGACAACAGGTTCTCATGAGAAGCACTAAGCAACCTTAATTGCAATGGGTGTTGTCAGCCTTACATATAATGATGATGATAATGTCTTCAGTCCTGAATTACAAACTTTTACAGCAACTCAGAACTGCATCTGTGGGCCTTCTGAACTACAAAACTTACTTGTTCATGCTTAAATAATTTACTTGACAAAGGCTGCACATATATTGCTTTTCATTTTGTTTTAACTATTTTGTATGCAGATGTACATTAAAATTAAGAGGCATAATTTTTACAAGGATTTTAAGAGTTGTAAATCAAACACTAAGTGGCAAGGTCTGGGAAAGAGCTAGAAATATGCTGTGTAACCTTGGACACATCCATACATGTGCTTTAACGCGCAGTAGCCTACTGTACTGTGCATTAAAGCTTCACAGCAAAAACTGTGCTAATAGTAAAATTAGGCTACTGAGCATTAAGCTTCACTAAAAAAACATGTACTTTTGCTACTGCACATTAGGGAAGTCTAATGCACATATACAGTAGAGGTACTAAATTTAATTCACAATAGCAAAAGTACATTAATGAACATGTAGATGCAACCCTTTTTAAGGATCTCAAGTCTGTCTCTCTCCTTTTCCTCTGTTCCAAGAGAAAGATAGAATAACCTATTTCCCACTTTTGATATTGAAAATGTACAGTCTTATTGAAAAGAAAGAATGATTCATTCAATATTCAGAGAAATTTTGCAATTTTCATAATGAGAACGTAGGAATACAAAGTTGGGAAAACTACAAAATACCATAGGTTTAATTTAGCAAACCTTATTTTCCTCAGTAACACTTACTCACAGGACCCACTGAACTAAATCTCTAAGACCTTCCTCGGTCTCTGTTGAGAACTTTTTGAAAACTTCAGCAGCCCTAGACAAAACTATCCCTGTAAACAAGGATTTGCAGGACTATAGAAGAACACTGAAGAATTGCACAAAGTGGGATTGCCCCCCTGCATGGTTATGGGAATATGTCCTTGATTGTAAGCATAGGATGTAGTTGTTAAATCCATGTTGCAACTTTAACCCTGTTTCATTCATGGTTGACAGTATGAAGATTTAGCTCATTGTATCCTCACAGTAGCATAGGGAGGTAACAATTACAGCATAAAAATGGATGGACACTCCTAAAGTAACTCCCCTACCCTTTTAAAATGATTAAAAGCTACCTCTGTCTACAGCCCAGAGATTGCATTTTTTAATACTGTGTCATTTCTAAGTACTTTAACTTCACAAAAGGAAATTTAGAAAGTGTTTTTATTTTAAGCTATAACAAACAACAAGAGATTTCCTGATCAGAAAAGAACAGAAGATTTACAAAACTGTAGGAGAAGGAAGGAAACTGAACCACAGAAATAACATGCAGCCATATGCAGCTGATAGGACATGCTGTTGGTCAGGGTGAAGCTATTTGACATTCTACTATATTCACAAAGCCATCAGTCAAACACATCTACACCAGAGAATTTCTCATTTGGGGAGGGTGGTCACCTCAAGTAAGAAACCAAATTATGCCTCTGCCTACACATGATTTCTTCCCCTAAATTAAAAGCAACAGAAAAATGTTGAAAGTGTCATCCTAACCTAATGACAACATGGATAATTTGCCTTTACAGTACATATAGGCTACCTATACACATGCGAGGGGAAGGCGGGGGAGTGGTTCCTAGAGAGCCAATCTAATTAAAATACCACGTTGACAGATGTATTAAGCACCTGCACATTTAAAAATGGCTGTAGAATGTTTTAAATAAATTTGGTTAAAGTTGCCCAGTGGCCATTTTTAAACCCAAAGGACTTATACATGTGACACTGTGATGATGCTAGAGCATTCTAATTAGAATGTGGAGCAGACTCAATAAATCAAGCCTGCTCTAACACGTTCTAATTAGAACGCATCAGAGCACATGTATAGACACCCATACTTAGTAGATATGCCAGAAACTACTGCCAGCTATTGATATGATTCACATTCCATAGCTGTGGTGTTTGGTCATTGGAATTGCAGTTAGATGGACTATAGAGCTGTATTGCAGAGCTATACAGCTATATACATACATCAGTTTACGGTTCTTTAACTGGAAGTGTTCCAAAACACCAACTATACTTACGTTAATACCAAATATTTACAGCACTGTCACTTCAAAAGTCTGGCAGACTCATGGCTTCTTACGCACCACTTGCAGTCACCATTTTCTCTGGCAGTGTAAATCCCCACAGGCATTTTGAAGCTTTAAGTGTGTCATTTGTGTTGGAAAAGCATGTTCAGCCTTGCCAAAAATGGACATTTAATCTCAAGTAATGGCTATGGGGACCTGCTCTTTTCCCTAGCTGCAGACTGAAGGTGGATGCTGCTTTTAACACAGGGATCAGCAGTGGTCTTTGTTTGAGTGCCATAAATGCAAAATCAATATTTTCTGAGACTTCTGAGATTTTTTTGGAATGTGAAAGGAACTTTTGCTGCTAATGTTCAAAGATGTTGTGGCATAGAAAGCCCCATGCCTTTTCTCCTTTTTCCCCCAAATGAATTTTATTTCTTTTTTGTTTCTTCACTCTGCTTTTGTTCCTCACATTATGCCCCATTTTCTTCCTTCCCAGCTTTTTTGTTTCCTTGAAAATTCCTTTCACATCCTTCCTCCCTGCTCTCCTCTCCTTTTCAGTCTTCTTGTTCTACCTCACTGTTCAGTTCTCTATGCAAGTAAAGCAGGAAAGTGAAATGCCCAAGACTGATGGTGAATACTTCCTCTACATTTTCCCACTGGCAAATTGTGAAGGGAAATCAAATAAAGTGACAGGGGAGAGGAACAGAGGCTCCTCATTGTGCTAGTATAGTGACTTGGCCTACCACACTCTTTATAAGTGCATCATCCTTATTTTCAGGCATGGTATCTTCAGGCTTTAATCTGGAAACAGCCTCATAGCCATAAGAAGCATATAAGCAATCCTTGTTCGGTGAAAGTAAAGATACATGTAATTTATAGAACATAAATTTTAAGTACACTTTGAAGGAAAACCATCAAACTGACACCTGGAGTTTTAACAATGCTATCAGAACACATTTGTGCTTCACTCTATTTTTATAGTACCATTGGGACACTGTTGATTGTTGTATTCATGGGCAGGATTCATAAAAGACGCCCAAAGGTATGTCTACACCAGGGGTGCTCAACCTATGGCCTGCAGGACAGGCCAAATGCTCAACCTCCAGCCCACGCACCCATTGCATCTGGCTGACAGGGTAGAGATATTTGCATCTGGCCCGTGTGTAGGAAAATTAGACAGTAGGGGAGCAATGGCCATTAATAATACCACCCTTACTTGCTGCCAAATTCCCATGCCCCCTCCCCCCACACAGCCAGATTGGGGCCAGGCCACAACTCCTTCCTCCTCTGCAGAAGTAGGGCTGTGCCAGGCCCCCTTCTCCTTGCATGGATGGATCAGGGCCAAGCTGCTCCCCACTTCCCTCCCACAGTGATCCAACCTACAGATGGATCAGGCACTGACCAGGATAAAAATTGGGTACCACTAGTCTACGCCAACGATTTTCAGTCAGTGCACCATGGGTAGGTTGTGCAAACACCTACACACGATTCATAAAACAAACCCAGAGATTTCCAATAGGAAATCAATATTGTCAAAAATATTCTGCTCTGCTGTAGTCTTTCTGAGTTCTTTGCAACTGAACAACTGCCCCATTATTTTTCCATAGTCAACATTCAAATGAAAGTTTAGAGCCATTTTCTGAGGAGAGCCTTCAGCTTAGTGAAGAGTGCCTTGACTCTAAAAAGGTTGAGCATCACTGACACACCATGTCAAAAGATAGTAGGGATTACTGTTGTAAACATGTACTCACTCATTCCATCCCACTCTGCATAAGCCAAAAAACACATCATATAGCCACTTCTTGACATGAGGGCTACTCTCATGTTCATAGTCTTGGACATGCTCATGCGAGGTGCTCCAAGATATCTTTTAGGCACACAACACACGTGAAGCAGGAGAAAGTGGCGGTGGGTATTTCCATAGCAGTGTTCCTTAGCACCAGCTGACACAGGCCTAATTAATGAAGGGCCAAAAGCCCCAATCCTGCTCTGTGGCTTTCTATGTGAATATTAATCTTGCTGTGCAAGTGTACATTGCCTTCTAGATTGAAAAGTTATCTTCACCGGGTATTAACATGCCTGAAAAGCTTCTATTTGCTTATTTTTCTAAGCAGGAAAGCAATATTTTGTATTTCTATTTATCTCTGAGTATATGTGTGTATCTCTGCAAATATTCAGTTATGTGATATATGAGTGACCATGTACAATACAAACTAAAAATGCTATCATAAAAAAAAAATCAATACTTTGCAGAGTTCTTACCTTATTGCACTCGCAGATAAGTGGCCATAGGAGCCACTAGCTGAAGAACTGCTACGAGAATTATTGAGAATTGTGACCAAGGAGTTTGGAGATGTTCGTATCATGGTCTGAAGGTCAAAACTATGATCAGACAAGGGCGATATGGACAGTGTACGCTTTCGGCTTGGTCTAGCTGACAGCCTTGGACTCGGAAACCTGGCGCCTGTTATGTAAACAAAAATAATTATCCACCACAGCACTCTACCCCATTTATTTATTATTACTGGCGATGGCTATAAAGAATCACAAAACATCAACATGATGTGACAAGCCCACTCTTTCCACTTGTGATCTACTGGCTACAATTGAGGAAAATTAGGAAGAAAAATTTATCTTCCTGTGGCTTACCTCAGGGGAGCTCTGTTTATTAATGTGCAAGCAAAATGATAAATTGCTAAACAAAAGGAAAAGACTTTTATGTGTTATCCTTCTCATTTCTGGTGATTTATGAATCTGATGGCTGCTTAGACATTCACATCATTAATTCAACCACAAGCGATGAGATAGTAGTTCAGATCTGAGCTACCAGCCAACCCAAACCCCTGCCACTTCAATTCAAACAGCCAAAAATAGACTTCTAAAATACAAAATAGAGATTAAGATGCAGCTTTTCCTTTGCTAATCAGAAAGCCACATGGCCAAGGCTGGATGCAAAAATAAAAAGGAGCAGGATGTAAAAATAAAAAAGATGGCAAAAGTAACGTTAGCAACTTTTCTATCAACAAAAGTAATCAATTTGACATTCACAGCATTAGGCTATGAAACATTAGGATTTTATTTTAATTTTTCAAGCATTTAAAGATGTGCAGGGGGGGAGAAGGGGAAGGGATGCATCTACATCTATATAGGTCTCTATTTTTTTTTACCATAGGTTTAACTATTCAAAGCAACATATGGGATTTAGCCACACACCTTCCATTAAAAGGAACAGATAATGAATGGTTAAGTTCTGTGCACAGCTTAACCATAAAGTTTATCCCTTCCTTGATATGCAGCCACAACTCCCAAATCTGTGAACATTGATTCATTTCCATCTCCATATAATTTTAACAAAAGTTCTAGAGCTGAAGTATTTGCTTTAAGAATACCACCACCTCCATATTTTATGCTAATAACCTTAATCAGAAAAAAGGGATTGTGTCATGGAAATTTCATGTCCACTGCTTTGCATCCTTTCAGTTCAAGCCCTATTCTTCTAAGTACTCTTGGATAGCTTGAGGTTCTGTGCAAGTAGTCAACAACTAGTCACAGATTTCTCTTCTGGCTCTTTTTCTCTTTCCTTATGCTTCTTCCCACCTGGTGCTAAATACTGTGGTTCACTGGGACACTTAGACTTGTTTATGACATATGAGTGCTATTGACAGCAAGGGGACTATTCATGGGCATTAAATTAAGGAAATTTTTGAGTACACAGATTTCAATTACATTTTTTTTTTTTTTATAAACAGCGGATATAGGAGAGTTGTTCTTTTCCTGAATCCTCTGAAGTTCTTTGTCTACTTATCTTATATCTTCTGTGGATTCCCAACTATATTCATTTGAAGGGTACATAATCTAAAGCATCTCTTGACCATGACTGGTGGTTTTACTCACATGTGGCTTCAACTGCAAAGATATATTAGTTCCACTTACCAACCACCTACAGAACTCAACAACTGCAGCAAATCCATGGTATGTACCATGATTCTCTCCTGACTCTATGATTCCCATTGCTTTCCTCCTAATTCTTCTACTTTTATTCTGTTTAAAGGGCAAAATGGCACTGAATAATGAGGCTTGCCTCAATTTTCATTGCTGCATTGTTTTCACTTGACTTTTTTCCTTTGGCATCTCTGTGGGACACTCCTCTTTCTGTGTATTCAGCCAAATATTATACTTGATATTTGATGTTATTACTTCAAATTTTAAAGCATTTTTAAAGGTACAACAAACTTGTTTATGTTATCTGTTTTGCCTCTTTCTTTATGAGCTTCCTACTGTACTGTGTGTCAATTAGCTACTTTAGTAAGTACAGTGCCCTGAAACTTTGAAAGGCTGATATGAGAAGTGGCAATAAAAAGTTGTTGTGTATTTAGTAAGCATATACAAGATCCAAGATAAAGCAATAATTAAATCATAATATTCTGTACTCATTATAGAACTTAAGCTACAGGCTAGATCTGCAGCTAATGTAAATTAGTACAGTTCAACTAAAGTCAGTGGAGCCATGTCAGTTTGCTTCAGATGATCATCTCACTCACAGTGCTTTGGAAATGAGTAAATGCTATTACACTACCTCCATTTTACTGAGGGGATATCAGAAGCACATTTATTCTGGTCATACAACAAATGGGACAGGGAAAAGGACCCCTGTGCATCATCCCAGAGACCCCACTAATGATCTACATTTAAGGGTTGCAATCCCAAATGGTGCTGAGGCCCTTAAAGGAATAGCCATTGGCAAGCATTATATTTGTGCTGGGAGAAAAGAGAAAAAAAGAGAGCATATAGCTATTCAAGGGCTTTCTCTTGCAAGAGAACTGGCTCTAGAAAGAAATAAATGAAAAACATAATTCAGTGGTTTTTGTCAAAGAATGAAGTGGTTATTAAAAACACTGTAACATGAACACCACTGGAATACATCATAGAATCACAGAAAATGAAGGTTAGGAGGGACTCAGGAGGTCATCTAGGCCAACCCCCTGCTCAAACCAGGATCATCCCCAACTAGATCATCCCAGCCAACACTTTATTTAGCTGGGTCTTAACCTCTAAGAATGGAGATGTCACAACCGCTCTGGGTAACCTGTTCCAATGCTTTACTACTCTCCTCACAAGAAAGTTTTTCCTAATATCTAACCTAAACTTCCCTTGCTGTAACTTGAGACCACTGTTCCTTGTTCTGCCATCTGCCACTATTGAGAACAAGTCTAGCTTCGTCCTCCTCAGAACCACCCTTCACGTAGTTGAAGGCTGCTATTAAATCTCCCCTCAGTCTTCTCTGCTTCAGACTAAATAAGCCCAGTTCCCTCAGCCTCTCCTCCGAAGTCATGTGCCCCAGTCCCCAAACCATTTTTGTTGCCCCCTGCTGGACTCTTTCCAATTTGTCTACATTCTTTCTGTAGTTGGGCGGGGGGGAGGGAAGACTCAAAACTGGACACAGTTACTCCAGATGTGGCTTTACCAGTGCAGAAGAGAGAGAAAGAATCACTTCCCTCAATCTACTGGCAATACTCCTACTAATGCAGCCCAGTATGTTGTTAGCCTTCTTTGCAGCAAGGGCACATTGTTGGCTCATCTTCAGTTTTGTGTCCATTGTAATCCCCAGGTCCTTTTTCTGCATAGCTACTGAATAGCCAGTTGGTCTCCAACCTGTACCGGTGCATGGGTTTGTTCTGTCCTAAGTGCAGGGCTTGGCACTTGTTCTTATTGGACCTCATGAGATTCATTTTGGTTTTATCCTCCAATTTGTTGACGCCTCTCTGAATCCTAACCCTACCATATCTACTACTCCTCCAAGCTTGGTGTCATCTGTAAACTTGCTGAGGGTGCACTCTGTCCCATCTTTCAGGTCACTGATGAAGACATTGAACAAAAACAGGCCCAGCTGTCCCCTGGGGCACTCCACTTGATACTAGCTGCCAACTAGACAGGAAGCCATAGATTACTACCCTTTTGGCCTGATGATCAGGGATCCGGGTTTTCTGTTTCCCATGGAAAAATGGAGTAAACAGCAGATTTTACCTTTTGCCAGAGGCAAACACGGATTAATTGTTTTACTGGAGAAACTTGCAGATTTTCCAGTTTTGCAATGAGCTTCCTGCAGGCTGGCAGTTCCCACTTACCTGCAGGGAGCTGGGAGAGAGCAGGAGGAGGACGGTGAGACAGGAGGCATCACGTGCATCTATAATGCACATGGCCCCAGACAGTGAGAGCAGCTCCCGCAGGTAAGGTGGGAGGGCGGGGATAAGAGGGGGACTGAGGCCCCTGTGGGGAAGGAGGAAGGTGGGTAGGGCTGGGACTGCTGTCCAGCTGGGGGGGGTGTGTGGCTTGGGGCCACAATGCGTGGCTGCAGGACCCCAGCAAGTAGCGGGATGGGCTCCTGGGTGGCTTGTCTAGGGGACTGGAGGGTGGGGCTGGCTCCCTGCTGCAGCGCGCACTCCCAAGGGAGGCAGGGAGGACCTGCGCCCCCCAGATCTGTGCGTGGGGCAGGCAAGGGCTGAGGGCATGGACTCCTGCCCTGCTGCCCTCACCTGGGGCCTCTGCAGCCTGGTGGGCATGACCCAACACGGCAAGCCACAGAAGGGCCATACAAAGAAGCTGCTTGCTATCGTGAGCTTCACGCTGCCCAGGAGATGCACCTGCTGTGCGTGGGGCTGCTTTGAGGGCAGTGGCGCAGGGTTGCACCCCTCATTGCATCCCCACACACAGGAGGCACGTCGCCAGGGCAGCGCGGAGCTCACAGTGGTGAGCAGCTTCTCCGCATGGCCCCACTGTGCCCTGCCACACTGGCCCCTTAGTTGGCCTCTCTAATACCTGCACCAGGTCCTAGATGCCTGTGCATTGTTGTATTACCCTCCCAGCAAATGTCAGGGTGACTGAAGTCCCCCATGAGACTCAGGGCCTGTGACTGGGAAACTTCAGCTAGCTGTTTGAAGAAAGCCTCATCCACCAGTTCCTCCTGGTCTGGTGGTCTATAACAGACCCCACCATGACATCACCCTTGTTTCTCTCCCCTCTGACCCTAACCCAGAGACTTTCAACAGACCTATGTCGTTTCGTACTGGAGCAATGAGCAATCATACAGCTTTTAGATAAAGCACAACTCCTCCCCTGTGATCACTCCTCTTCTCCCCTGCCTGTCCTTTCTGAACAGTTTATACCCGTTCAGGACAGTGCTCTGGTCATGCGATCCATCCCACCAAGTCTCTGTTTTTGCAGTCAAGTCATAGTTCCATGACTGTGCAAGGACTTTCAGTTCTTCCTGCTTGCTTCCCAGGCTCAATGAATTCATATACAGACATCTGAGGTAACTAGCCAGTTGCCCTACTTTCTCAGGAAGGCCTTCACTGTTGCCCCTTCCTGCCTGTGCTTCCTCCAGGTCCCTTGCTTCCACACTTACCTCAGGGCTTTGATCTCCATCCTGTGGCGGACCTAGTTTAAAGCCCTCCTCACTAGGTTAGGGGGCATGTCTGTGATGATGCTCTTCCCTTTCTTTGTCAGGTAGATCCCAACTTTCTTAGCAATTCTTCTTGGAACAACATCCCATGGTCAGAGATGCCAAAGCCCTGCTAGTGACACCATCTACAAAGCCATGCATTGATCTGCAGGATGCATCTGCTTCTTCCCAGGCCCGTCCTCTTGACTAAAGGGATTGAGAAGAACAGCACCTGAGTCTCTGTCCCTTTCACCCAGAGCCCTGTAGTCACTTTTGATCTGTTCAGGGTCTCCCCTGGCAGTATCACTGGTGTCCACTGGATAAGCAGCATGGGGTAGCAGTCAGAAGGCCAGACAAGTCTCAATAATTTTTCCATGACATCTTGGATCCGGGCCCTGGACAAGCAGTAGACCTCCCAAGACAACAGGTTAGGCCAGCAGATGGATGCCTCTGTCCCCCACAGAAGACAGTCTCCAACTACCACCACCTGTCACTGCTTTTTGTTGGCAGTGGTCTCAATTCTATCAACTTTGGGGAAGCCTGGGCTGGCATATTCCACCAACAGAATGTGCTCCTCCTCCTCCTCCTCTGATGCAATGGTTCCATATCTGTTATCTCTTATTATTACTTCTGTTATCTCCATAACTCTGACTGGAAGTTAGGCTGCCTGCTAAGTGACCATAAGCATGGTTGGGGTTTGCTTCTTCCAGTCAGAGCCTCAACTCATTTTAGCATCAGAACCATTTGAACTATGACACCAAATCCTTAAACCCCATATACTAAATAAGTGTCACCTACATCTGAACTAGTTCTTCAGGTCCTGAAGATATGGCTACTGAGTACTCAGTGTGCACTCCAGACTTCCCAAAAATGCACACTTTTCTCCTCTCCCTTTCCTCTCTGAAGAGAACCATCTCTTCATTCTCTACCACTGTCCTAAGTTATACTCTGGCTCTTGTAAAAGGTCTCCCTCCCCCAAATCCTCTCTAAACCTCCCTCTTCTTCTCCAATTGCTGTTAGCAGCCACTCTGCTCTTCAGAACAAAGCCAGTCTAGGCTCCATGCCAGAACATCCCAACCTCTCATTCTGGAGAGATGACAGCTGTGGCTGTAGTTGAAGAGGTGAGAAATATTAAGCGAAGTGGATGTACAGCAGGGAGCCTAAACTCAGCCTGATTATTTGATAGCCAACAATCTTTTCTTCTCCTTGGGACAATTCCTTGATGGTCATCTCACCTAGGTATGGAAGACAGTCAGCCTTCATCATTCACTTGGGATCTGGCCAATTTCCTGAGGGTCAATAGTTTTTGCATGTAAATGAAACATTCCTGTTATATAGCAGAAGATGATGATTATAGCTGAATGAGAGCTCTACAGGATTTGATAATGGAAGAGTGGGTCTGGCTTCAAGCAAGGACGCAACTTTCAAAATGGAAAATACAATTAAGCGGAATTACTGTTTTCCTGGTCTTCACAGTTTAATTAGGTTTTAAATACTTAAATTTTTTTAAATGTGAAATAACCATTTATTATATTGCAAAATGTTTTAAACCATTCATTTAGCATAATATCATTCCTAATTAGTATATAACTATAAAAAGAAAAAGATTACAATTAATAAGCATCCCTGACTGTTAAAATAAACTTTTCAGTTTCGCCTAGGCATTTATTTTAAACACAAACACCTCAGCATTTATTTAGCAATTTGAAATATTTATCTATCTATGGTATTCTTTCAGTGAAGCATTACATTCCATCCTCTTCATAAAATTCTTGGAAACCAAATATGTAGGGCCAATGATTCACTAGAAACTTTATTTGCCATCCGCACAAAGCACTGAAAAACCATCAACTTTGGCAGTGAGTAAAAATGGAAGATAGATTTTGGAGCTCTACTGCATGGAAGACATAATTGCATAAGAATATGGAGTGGAAGTTATAATAAAAGAAAGTGTAAGAGCATACAGTAAAAATTTGAGTCAATGACCAAAAGTCAAAGCAAGCACGATTCATAAAAATCTGATTTCTTGGATACAGTTTATTTCTAAAATATGAGATATCAATCAGTACTTTAGAAAACAGAATACCACATACTGCAAATCTGTTCATTAACTTTATTTCTGAATCAAAATTTTTAGCACCTCTCAATTATTTATGGAACAGTTTTTAGATGCACATAACTTCACTTCTTTAAATTAAATTTCTTCACACAGGTCCAAGGTGTTGATCTTTACCGAAAGCTGTTTACATGACACGGTTGAATTAAAAAAAATAATAATTAGAATTGTGTTAAATTCAATGGTTTTTGGTTCACAGGCATCAGAAGAAATTTGGTTTTAATGTTATGGAAGTATATATTTTGAGTTTTGTCTTGGTTTCTAAACTGATAAATCTCTTACTGACATAGAAGTGAAACGAATGGCTCTACCAGTCAAAACACATATCACTTGGAACAGTTTAAATATGGTTTACACTGAGTGGTTCAAAAGTGCACCTTGAAAATCAAGTGCTATTCTTAACTGGTTCACTGCAATGTATGGACCCCAACATATAACATGGGTCTGGTTGGTCCTCCAGGCATTCCACACGGCATCCCTCCCAACGACCCTCCCCCCAAAGTTACTGAGGGTAAACAGTATGAATACTGTAAGCTGAAGTGTTAGAATTATCTTATATTGCAGCAGTATCCAAACACCTCAGTCAGGATTATGACTGCATTACAGTAAGAACTGTTTAAAAACAGGGGAAAAAAACAGTTCTAGAATTTAAGTAGCATTCAATCATCAAGGTGGTAATTTTTCAGAAAGTTGTAAGTACCTAAAAAGGGATGAGGGTGACATTTCTTCCCAACAAAACTTACAGTATAAATAAGTGCTGCCACTGTTGAGCTGGAACATAGCTCCATTTTCTCCCCTAGTTATATGCAGATATAATTAAAATACACTATAAAATAAGTATGGTCTAAGAATGGTCAAGAAGAAAAGAGAAAATCTGTGCAGAAACCCAAGTAAAAAATCTGTTTAGTGCCAGAACATCCTGCAGAAATAGCCACAAAAAGGCTTGTAGCGTTCAAGAAGATCAAGTTAAACTCCAAACCTCTGAAAGGAGGACACGGGAGGAGGAAGCGATGTAGTCAAGGATCCAAAGACAATCTTGGCCCTATTCCTTTCTAATACACCAAAAAGTCTTGGTAGATTAGGCTCCAGTCCATGCAGAAACTCTTAAACCTCTGCACAAGATCAAGCACATTGACTACTGCCCTACTAAGGTTCTCCAACATCACAAAGAAGGATATTCCTCATATTGCATACAATGCACTCATCTGTTCTGTATATTGTTGTTATTATTTGTATTAATCTAGAGGCTCCAAAATAGATCACTGTGCTAGATGCTGTATGCACATACACTTAAGAGACAACTGCCATTTTGTAAATAAAGAACAGTCTCTCTTTGTCTTTGTTTAGTTGTTGTGTGGAATAAATGAGAAGGGGTCTTTCAGTGGATTGAGTCAGTTACCTTCTCAGAATTTGATTAAAGAGATAATGAGGGAAACTATCAATTTCTTTTTCATTCTCTGTGACAAGACGGTGGGGAAGGACAACTTTTAAGATCACTATAAAAACCCTTGAGAAGAGAGATCCATACAAATGACATAGTTTTGCACTGATCACAGCATTTAGCTTTTAAATGTAAACATAGGCATTCATAATGTTAAAAAGCATCTTAATATCGCCTTTCTGCTAATTGTTTTGTTTCTCTTTTCTAATCTAAAATTCTGACAAAGAAGAAAGGGGTTTTCTTTAGCATGATGAATGATAGGACATTCAGATTCCTACTTAATGACAATTAATTTGCTGTATACCCATGCAAGTTAAGATAGTTTTAATTAGTTTTTACAAAGTAAAAGGGTAACTTCATCTCCTATTAAGATAAAAGCAGTTATTGCCTGACTAAAAACATTTTCATCAAACACAGAAGGTGAGCCTAAGTGACCTTCTTAGGATTCGCTCTCACTTTAATTCTCTATTTACTGTTTAAAAATAACCCATTTGCATAACATTGCTACATATTTTTGCCTTTAGCACCACAATAATTCCTCATTGAAAAGTTGCTGTTTTAATTAATTTCAAATGCCTGATCTCAACTTTAAAAACAAACACAAACAAATTAAATAGGTTATAATAAATATCCATGTGTCCAAATCCAGTGACAGGAAATGTTCCTATTTGTGAATATGGTTAAGGCACTCTTTTATGAATGAAGTTATCAGCAGTGAAGGCCAATATTCTCCCTTTATCTAAGAAGGGGTAATGCAGTTGTGATGTTAAAGCTGGGTTTTTTATGAATATTAGAGCACTGTCTCTCTTCTAGTCTTTACTTACATTAATAGATTCTTCAGTGTTGCTGCCATTATTTGTATAAGTTTTTCAGTGTCCAGTCTTAGGATTTCATAGAATGCCCATCATCATAGTAGCTAAGTACTGCACAGGAAAATTACAATAGATCTCCATGACAGTCTGGAATGTGCCCACTCTCTATATAGCACTTTGAGACTCAAGGTTTTATATTGGGTGGATCAAAGTCTCAATTAGATCCACATATGATAGTTCCATTGACCTCAACGGAGCTACAAAGTGGAAGCAATTTCATTTATGTAACCAGAAACGTGCGTAATACCAACTGCTTTAAGTTGTTATGGACATATTGTGTTTACCTGAATCCAAGATGTCTCTGAATTTAAGATTCTATATTGTTATAATTTTCCATGTAAAGAATCTTATTATTGGAGGGGTGTCTTAATTTTTTCCCCCATTGCTGCAATAGGGAAAGCAGTGAAAGGAGGGAAGGCTGCAAAGGGGGCTATGGGGAAGTCAAGTGGCCTGACCCCTCCTCCTCAGCCCCCATACCTTGCTCCCTGCTGCCTGTGTCCCCACCTGCACTACTTCCCCCTCCTGATGCCTGCCTCCCCCAAGGTGCCCGCACCCCCTGTTTCTGCCCTTCTGCTGGCTCTGCCCCTCTGCCAGTCCCTCAGCACCTCTGCCCCTCCTCTCCCACCCACACCATTGCTTACCTTCTGGCTCTGTCACTGGCATGGTCTTGGCCCTGCTACAGCCCTTAGCCCTGTTCTAGCCCCAGCCTGGCCATGCAGCAGCTAGTGCAGTGGCAGCAGCTCCCACTCAGCCCTGAACCCTGACCTGAGACTGAAGCTGCTGCTACTGCCACCGCTGCTGCATGGCTGAGCTGGAGCTGGAGCATGTACTCTGTGCTCTGGACTGCAGCAGGGCTAGAGACATGCCGGAGCGGAGGGCAAGCAGCAGTGGAGGTGCGGGGATTGGGAGAAGGCAGAACTGGCAGCAGGAAAGGGGTGGGCAGCAATGGCCATTCTGGGTTGGTCAGAGTCACATGTGCAGCAGCCATCTGCTTCCCACTCCTCCCAATTGCCTTGGACTCAAATCCAAGATGAGAGGCTTACCACCCCCCCCCCCCCATGTGGAAAAAGGCCTCGTCTTGGATTCGAGTAAGTATGGTATTCTAGACACATTAATAACAGCAAATAGTAATTTATCACCCATTTCTTGCATTGTACCCTGAAAACCCTTCTGAAAGCATCATGTTCTGTGAAGCTCAGCAGGACTGATATCTGTAAATCTGGTTTTATGTCAACTCTACTTGTACATATTCATTATAGGCCTCTTTAAGTAGGAAATAAATAAGCTTAGGATATCTTACCTACCTACCAAAAGTCATTGTGCACAGCTGCAGCACAATATATCATTATTAACAGAAACAGACTAAAGTTAAAAAAATATGCTCACTTTATTTCCAACTAATCAATGAAGATGTTTAATTTGCATGTTCAATTCCTGCTCCGTACAGTTTGCCTGACTCTTGTAAAAATGATTACTCCATCACATCTCTTACATACTCATGCATATACTCACACATACGCACACAAACATATTCAAACAAACTGCAAAGGATTTCCTTACAACAGCGGCTTTCCCATGCTCTTATACATTCTGTGGGGGAGCCTCATAACTCTCATATTTGATGTCAACTCCTTGGGATCAGCAGCCATGGAATATGGCCAATAATGAGATACAGAACCACGCACTAGCAAGGATTTTAAAAAGTTACAGGCCAAACAGGTGGTCTAATACAGTAGTACTGTTCCCTACTGCCAAGTGAGAGTCAACAAGGCTTGATTTCTAGTCCCAGCCTCAGACTTCCCAAGTTTCAGGGAGCTGAGATTGTTCCACACACAGTGTAAGCACCTCTTAAGTGGAGTGGAGTACTTTCCATAATTCAACAGCAACCGTTTTTTGGCTGATTAAGCAGTAGCAGTGAACAGCTTTACATGGAGTGCTCTCAATTCCTCGTTTGCTAGACAACGATGAAAGGTCTCAAAGAAGGTTAAGTGGTGGAGGAAGCTATATAGAAATTTAGGTTGGGATTCTCAGGGACTCAACAATCCATAACATGTAAGCCAGAACAACCTCAATGATTCTTCAGTGCAAGGTTGTACAGTTGTGAAATACTGCTGTTTCTCTCCGAAAACTCTTTCAGCACATTTTACAAGTTGTTCGCGTTATTTATTTATTTAGTTTTGGGGGGGTTTTTTAAGGAGGACACTTACTAGGATTAGAAAAATTGATGTAAACATTTTCCTTAGTAATAGTGAATACATCAACATTAATGATAAAACTGACTTGCATCTGGTTGATGTTTAAGGCAACATTTTTAAAAGCACCTAAGTCCCACTGAAGGTCAGTTTTGTTCATAGCCCTTTATGATCAGGATCAGTCAAATTTCCCTCCTGATTCCCTTTTAAGGATCACTGTCAAATTTGCAGTGCTATTCCTCCCAAAGTACTCTCAGGCCAGCATCCTGTAAAAAGAAGCATGGGGACACAAAGTCCCACTGATATCAGCAAGGTTCCATGCACTCACAGAGGTCGACCCATGCAGTTGTCTTTGTAAGACTGAGGCTGTAATTTGCCTCATTCTATATGGTGTGGTCACTTACTATCCATGGCATGAAGATACTCCATGTGAAGGGCACCAGCTCCTGCAGTGGCAGCAGAAGGAATGATGTCAGCATACGGGCTGCGCTGACCTGCCAACAAAGCCATCTGATGGTAATATTCAGCTGGACTGACTCCAGCATGGGGAGCTAAAAACACAACATAAAAAGTGCCATTAATGACGTAAGATAAACAAGAAGCAGAGTTTTATTACACAACTGTTTCCCTTTAGCTATTAAATCAGCTTGTTTATTTTTTAATGTAATGCAACGTCTGCAATATGCCATTGTGGTCAATATCTTTCAACCAATGATAATGCAAAGACACCGTTCAGAAACAGCAAGACATAAAATATTAATTAGCTCGTGGTGACCTCATTTTTTATATTTATTTTTGTAAGTGAATCTCCAGGTGAGACTGACAGCACCGGAAACTAATATGTTTTATTTAGTCACATAAAAGCTAACTGCAAGTAGCACTAGCATCTCTTCAAAGCCTTCTGCCAATATGTCTCAACCCCGTCTTGAAGGAACTATCTCCAGAGGCAGCAAAGCTCATTCTAGTCTCTGGACTCTGCTGAGAAAACCAAAAGAGTTTAATTTATGGCAAAGGTTTTTGTGTATGTAGAGCTGGAGCAGGACAAGCTGACTTCCTCAGATCATGTAGCTCTCAGATGGGAGCAACTTATTTTTGATCTAGGCTGAATTCAAGTTGAGTGAGGCCTTCTACCATTCCTACAAACACATATGTAACTGTACTTATGAGAGCACTCCAAATGAACTTAATGGAAATACTTGTGTCCAAGGGTTTGCAGGATTTAGGGGAAGTCTCTATACACTATTACCAAATTTATGAGTCATCCAGTCCTCTGACAATGACTTCTTTTAATCTTATAAAAGCGAACACTTCTTTCTTCTTTAAAAAGCATTTATACGCTATTTTCCCCATAAATTGGTGAAGCATTACTAAACTCCATGAGATTAAATGAGGTATAACCCTGGGCTAATGAGAAAATCTATGTTAGTTTAACAGTACACCATTTAAGTGGGCCTCTAATACTACAATAATTAGGAGGTGGTCTTGTGGTTTAAAGCAGAAGGTGGGGGGTAGGACAGATTACACAATTATGGTGTTTTAGAAGTGGGGAGGCACTCACTATAGTTCAGAGGAATCCCTTATAACAGTTTTTCTATCTGCTTTATTCCACATTATGCAGAAGCTAAATCACAATAATTTACTCCCTGTTTTATTCAGGGACATACTATTGTGGTGTACCTATTGCATCCTACAGGAGTGAAGACACAACACAGATCACAAATCAGCTGACTGACAGTCCTGTATGGTAGGTCTCCCTGCTTTCTGCCCCACTGCATCACTACCTTTAAAGTGGTATACATGCTCATCTGTCTATACCCTATGTATTAGAAAAGCTTGGTTCTATTCTTGGTTCTGCTCTATGGCATACCATGTGACCATGCGACCTTGGCTAAGTAATCTTAGCCTGTCTTTTAGTTGCTTTCTTTGTAAAGTGGAGTTAACAAAATTGTCCTACTGTACTCTTACAAATGTTGTTCAGTACAGTGCATTAATGTTTTTAACGTTCATTAACATCCTTGAATTTAAGATTAATTTATACTTTTTTATTATACATTTCTCCTTGCTTTCATTTAGCATATCCTGAGTGGAAGTAAAACTTCAAGCACTGCTCCTACAAACACTAACGCTTGAATAATTTTATTCACGTAGGATTACTAATATGGGTGAAGTTACTTATTTGAATCTGTGCTGGAAGGATCAGGTCCAAAATGCAAACAAGCACCAAAGTTTGTCTAAAAGGAAAAAATGCTGATGTCAGAGTAAAAGCTCCTACAGCAACAGAATTTACAAAGCAGACTGTACCCTTAGATAAAATAGGCAGAAACACATTTTGCTGATATATAATGAAAGACAACATATTGAAGAGTATACATTATTTTAAGCCAAACTTTCAGAAAAAAGGTAGGAAAAAGAAAAGGAGTTTAGAAAAGGACTTTTCAGAAGTAAGGATAGTAAAGAAACTGAACCAAAAAGGAACCCCATCAAAATTACAAAATAATTAGAATCCCTTCCTCGCCCACTGTCACCTCTTGTAAAATGGTAAGAAAAGCATTTGACGCAAATTAAAAAAAACTCATTATACTGAGTCATTGATTTTAAAATTTTACAGTAGTAGGCAACTGCAATATCTTTCCAGACACACTTAAAATGCTTCCTGAGCTTTCTGACATAAGTGTCTGGGTTAACTAACAATAACACTGCAAGCTCAGAAGGAAAAGCAGCAGAACCAGCAAAGGCATAGATGAACATATATAACTGTACTACTAATGCTCCATATGTTCAAGGTTTGGCTTACTTAAGAAAGCTTTCCTGAAGGTCTTCTTTAAATATAAAAAAACTGGCCAACTAATAATGTGTTAGTTGAAGAGTAATTGAGTTTAGCTGCAAAGTTCAGCTTCCAAAATATGTAGCTAATATATATATATTAAGTATTTTGGAAAAAGCAAAACTTAATGGAACTATTCACATGTATAGATCTACTCATGGGCTTCTTAGCAGGACTGCACCATTAAGAGGTGATCCAAATCCAGCCCTGCTGTGACACAGGTCATTTAGAATTTGAGATTATTAGGCCAGGGACCAGGTCTTTGTCACTTTGCACCAGCTTTTACCCCATGGTAGCTTCAGTGGAGTCACTCCAGTTTTATGCAAGTGTAAACTGCAGAAAAGTGAGCCCCTGTGTCTTCTTTGTGTGTGGACAACACTGAGAGCATTTGGGACTGTACTGGAAAACATACAAATTGGATAGGCCCAGTCCTTGGCTGCTTTGTGTTGTTGAAGTGAGTTTTTGAATGGTTCTGCATCACCGGTGTTCCTAAAAGTGACAGGGCAGGATGCAAGGCACTCAGCTATGTTCTCCCCTGCTTCACCAAAAGGCTACAGGAGGCATAACAGAGCAGACCTGTAGCTTGCTTTGGGTTACATTCTAGGCTTTTTTAGTTTCCACCTATCCCAGGATCTGTGCATCAGTGTACTGATCCCTGGAACAGTAATTTAAATGGCCTAAAGCAATTTAATTAATGATACATACCTTTTTATGTATTTCAGGAAAACAGCACAATTGTATTTGCCTTCAAGTGCACGTTGTGCATGTGTCTGAACGGATTAGTAACTCAGTTCTGACATTAGCAGTGTGCGTATATGCACACGTATGGCAACAAATATGCTGTTATTCATTGTAATTTGCATTCTGGTAGTACCCAAAATGGGGCAGGGACTATAAATGAACACAAGACATTATGGTATGATCCTAGGAAGCTTTCTCTGAATAAAGGTTGTATGGTTCCATGCTTGACTAGCACATACAGCTAGCTGTGCAACATATTTACCTGCCTTTAAAAAAACAGGTCATTTTATTGACACCTCATGCCAGATATGCCATACAGATGGTATGCATTGGTCTTTATTTATGCATGCAGTGGAGTAGAATCAAAGTGTAAGTGATTTTTTTTTTGAATTAGATTTGATAAAAGGTTCTTGAATTGTCCTTTATATTAACCTTTATTAAAAAAATAGAGAAACACATAATTATAACATATTTATTTAAAAATAAATCTATCAAAAGTCTCTGAGGCAGGATAAGCACTCCACAGTAGTTAGTGACAAGTTCCTTTACAATAATTTTTCCAGTCACTGCACAGAGATTTTTTTAGAGAAGCATGGAGTTAACAATGATTTACACAATCACCAAACAGTCCATACCACTGACAAAAAAGCCTTATGTGTATGCATAAACTCTGATTGACAATAGGTCATTAAAATTTATGCTCACAAGAATATGTACCCATAACTAATGGATTAGCTGTAAAGGTATATGTTCTTATAAGTGAGGATTCATTAGTTATCCATTTGGGCAGGGTGTACTGCTCATTTTTCAAATTCAGCTAACGGCAGTTTGTCTCTCTTTTGTAAATTTGTGTGTGCATTGGAAGGATCTTTTTTCTTAGTTAAAAAGGAGTTAAATTATTGCCACTAAATTATACATTATAATTCTATTCAGCAAAACATTACCATTTTGAAGTATCAAACTACTAAACTATGGAAACAAAATAATTAACAGGATCCAGCCTACATGTGATTCTGTTCACTGCTCACTCAGGGAAAAGTCCCAATGAAATTAATGGGAGTTTTGCCAGAATAAGGATAGAGGAGAGACTGCAGATGTTAAACTCACATCCAAATAAACAGGAAAGTAATATCTGTATACCAGCCAAACCTAAAGGAAACAACACTTCCTAACTATATTACCTAAATTTGACTAATTTAAACACATGGGATTTGCCTGTGATCACCAATCACCTACTTTATTCCAGTGTAATCTCATTTGGCCAGATCCTCACCTAGAAGAAATCACTGTTCCACTGAAATTAAGCAGTGCTATAATGGTTCAAAGTAAACAGTGAGTACAGAGTTAAGATAATAAAACTACTGTTTTAATTAAAGAAAAGAACTTCCCAACAAATACGTTCCATGAATATGGTGCTCCTCTAATTTTCACTAATTAAGAATTTGGTTTGATTCAGTGCAGATATTCTTGATTTACAGAAAGAACAAAATCTCACCCACAGTCCATCCCACAGACAAAAGATGTTCTAAAGCTGACGCCCCTTTAGATTTTAAATTTTGCATGAGGATTTTTTTTTGGCAAAAGTTTCAGCATTTGTGAAATATACAAATGACCAGTGATAGGCTGATGAAGTATTGAAACATTTATGACATAATGAATATATCTGACAAAGGTGCTGAAGCTGCTTTGTATGAAGAAAAAAATGTTGACAAGATTAATATAACTTAAGTCGCCACACTGACAGCAAACAGGAAACCATTCTTAACCCACCGTCTGTTGGGCTGAGTCCTCGGGCTGCTGAGATCATGGACAGAGAAGGGCTGCTGTGCAGGGATCGAATGTAGTCCATGTATGGGTTAATGTAAGGGTGAGGAGGGCTGAAGGGAGATTCTGAGGTGGCAGCCGGATTTCTGTGTGGAGAAATTCTAATGAATGGAAGATCTGAATACGTTGGGCTATTAGATAATGCAGAAGGCCTAGAAAAAAAAAAGAGAAGAGAAAAAATAGATTATTGATACAATGAACAGCACAAATAGGGAAGCAAAGTTTTTTTTTCAATAAGAGAATAACAAGTAGACTGTATGTGTAATAATTTCCACAAACTTCAACTACCTGGAGAGAAAATACTAGGCAATGAAGAATTCCCTAGATCAGCTGATCCCTGATCTATTTTTAATTTAAGGCCATTTTTGGTGTATATTTTTCCTTTAGATTTCAGAAGAAAATAATGCTAATTAGTGTGAAAAAATATTCTGTTCACCACATACTAATTACTTCTGCAATATAGAATTCATGCTGAGATGGCTAGTCATTTACAACTTCTAAAAAGCCCATTTATTGGAAAAAAATTTAAAAAAGAGGTATTTTGCCAATTTCCATGATTTATCAACTTACCTCTACTGTAAATGCACACCTATATTTGTGATGAAAGCAAATGTAGATGATCCAGAATTCGTTAATCATTAAGAGGGTTAGGCTTTTTAAAATTACTTTTGCCAATGTTCATTTGCATGGATGATGACAAAAACTAGGTTGCAACAAAGCAAAGATTCTCCTTTATGTTTTTAGCATGATATGGTACCATAAACTGATTTGGTGTCTACAACTATTCAAGGATTTTTTTGTTGATAGCTTTTATTGGATCAATGTATAGTCAAGAGAGATGTTAGACACAAGACACAAATTGCCCTTCTTCAGGTTGTAGCTACAAGAATACTAACTCTACTACAAGAATTCAGTAATTAACCGCATCACTTTTGTCAAGAGAGAACACTGTGTCTTTCTCAAGCTTCACACAAAGTCATAAGGAACTTAGGCTGAACCTTGAGTTCATAGCTGATCAGGACAAATAGCTTTTCCTGAAAATATCCTTGTCATCACACCCTGCTACAATGCCCATAGTCTGTCTGAATGCCTTCTCTCACAGTGTCCATGTTCCAAGGCAGGGGAAAAAGACCAATTTTCAGAAGTAAGGCTTGGAGTGCTTGCCCGTAGCAACCTGATCTTTGGCAAAAGACAATGATTAAGCCTGTCATGCATTTGCAGTAGTCCAATTGGTTGACCTGAACTAAATGCCTTTTTGTCCCTGTTTTTCCAATTAGTTTAGTGTATATATAGAACAGACATAGGCAGCAGCTGTGAGAGCAGTGGGGGCAGCTCATTCCTTTGATGCTGCTGGCTTACAAAGAATAATAAAACAAGAAATGTATTTTTTTAACGTACGCATACCGCGATCAATGGGGTAGTTGTCATCACCTATCAGGCTAACAGAATGTAATCGGATGCAAGAGCCAATTCTGTTCAGCTATCAGCTTGGAAACACTAATGTATGAATGGGACAAAGATCAAACTTATTAGTTCCTAACGTGACACCAACTTCCTTGAAAAAAATGAAGTAGGCTTATAAAAAGTGGGGGAATAAAGGTTTTTCCTGCTTTGTTTTGCTCCCCTTTTCTTCCTTCCTTCCCTATTTGATGTTATCTTTTTGGCTTGGTAAAAGTATTTTCAAGGTAAATCCATTTTAGCTTTCCACATATGAAAATAGCCCATTTGCTCCAAGGTTAATGTTATGCAGCTACATTCATTGGGTATTAAGAACACACACTAGCAACAGATTCATTTCTTTGCCACCTTGGCAAATTATCCACCAAACCCTAACAACTGACCAAGAACCATTTATGGTGTTTTAAGTGTTCTTGAAGTCAGAAAAATGTCCATATAAGAATGGCACCCACTTTGTCAAGGCATTTTTACACTGCATGTTTTTGAGTCATCTTTCCTTTACTGGTTAAAGCAAAATGCTACTTCTGTTAGCAGTGTAAAACCAATGTTTATGAAAGAATGAACTGGCCTTGAGGTTCATTGTCAGGCAAAGTTCAAATCACAGAATCCTTATAACTAATGATGATGTAAGAAGCAAAAAAAAACACAGCTGGAGATCACATTACCTGGTAAGTTTCCTGTCAGGCCAGCAAAGAAAATATTGTATATTGATTGATTAAACTTGGCAAATTTAACCTGCAAACTATTTAGAACAGGTAAATTTGGAGCTGCATGAAGTCATTTTACAGGTTTTTTGCTGTTAATACAAATCAAGAACTTTTAGACACCCAAATACCACGCAAAAGCCTCAATATTATCCAGTGCATATTTAACAGTAAATTGTTTAACTGATTTTGCAAGCAAGCTGAAAGTCTATGCTATTCTCAACGGTCCACTCTCCAACTGGCTGAGAGCCAAGTACAGCAGCAGAAATAGGCTTGAGATCCAGGCATGTCAGCTCCTCCCTTTCCAGATCCAAGGGAGCCCTTCAAGGACACTAGGTCCCAACAGCCACTCCTCCTTCACAAAAACCAGGCCCAGACCTAGCAACTTGCTGAGGATGATATAAAAAGCATCAGACCCTGGAAAACACCAATTGCCAGTAGCTCTGCATCAACAAGAAGGGATGTCAGCAGATTCTAATATTCATTTTTTCAGCTCTGGACTATTATGTTTACTGATCTCTCTCCAACAGGATTTTAACTTCCTTCTCTAATCACCTCAGGTATGCTCCTCTTTGTCCCACCCTGCTCCTACTCCTCCTCAGCCTCCGGATCCTCATTTCCTATTAGTTTCCCTTTTACTCTTTCCTTCATCCACTCTCTCCTCCCACAATTTCAGCTCTCCTGATTTCCTCCAATGTCATTTAATCTTCCCCTCAAGCTTTCCTCACCCAAGTCTCCACTGTGAACAGCTTTAAAAATGACCATTCCACTTCCTCCAGAAAGAAGTCTTTAAAAATGACAAAGCAATTCGTTATTTGTCCTTCTCCTTCTTGCAAACTTACTGCAGGATGTCAACAACTGCTTGCAATGTCATGTTTCATTTTATAAACTCTGGAGCATAATCATTCTCATCATCAGGTAAGCTGAAATCTGTGTGAACTTGCATGAGAAGAGGTCACTCTGTATCATCTCCTGCAGAGTGAGATGTTTCCAGAGGGCACAGGCATGTGGTTTTCTACCTCAATGGAGCTTCCATGTTTTGAGGGAAAGCCAGAGGTCACAGGCATCTATGCAAACTGGCAGAACTTCCATCCATCCATCCATCCATCCACGTTTTCTATAGTATTTAAGTACCTGACTGACAAAAACTCAGAAGTATGGTGCTTACCTTTAAGCACGTGCATAATCCCAGCTGTACTCATTAATGCACTTAAGCATGTACTGAAGTGACTTTCAGAGCACATGAAAGCGCTTGCTGAATCAGGGCCTTGTGCTGTTGTAGCTACTCCCAGACTCCCTGGTAAAAAGACTCTAATTTAATTCAAATTCTTTTATACTCTTAATCGTTCCTTGAAGTCAAAGAGATGTTTCCAGGTTTGAGAAGAGAGAACATAATGCTGTATTTTATTGTTTCTATTTTTCATTTTAGTATACTAAGATGATTGTATGAAACTATTCAGTGATTCAGATTATACTGACTCCCTGGAAAAGCTTGGCTTTTCAGCACAGGGTGCCCTTCCCCCTCCAGACAGGATCTGTGGAATGGCCCCTAAGACATAGAGGAACTGCTGAAACCACATAGCCTCTCAGATCTGGGACAGACATTGCATAAATCAGTTTGGGCCAAATGAGTTAAGTCTGATACTACATTCAACCAGGTTTATCTTAAACCGGTTTCGGCCATTTTGAAACTGGTTTATGTGCACTGAATGTCTGTTCTGTTACAGGTTTAAAACAGTTTCTGATCACTTCAGCTGGTTTATGTGTGATGTCTGTCCCTAGCTTCAGGTATTGGTCCTGAGGCTCAAAAGCAGCTGTATTCATCTGAACTTTCCCTTGCCACCACTGTCTTACATAAGGAGTGTTGGATGAGCCCTTACCTAAATAATGTCTTCAGAGCTGATGGAGATCAGTTGCACAGAGTACCAGCCCAAACTGCCCCACACACCTAATACACAGCTGCCCTACACCTACACCTACACCTCCCAAGTTGCAGGTGTGCAGATTCTGACCTATAGAGAACCCCTTGGAGGAAGGGGTGAGAATGCCACCCCATGCAAGAGGAGTGAGATTGTTCTCAGGAGACCCCAGGGGCCCAGTTTTGGACATACAAATCTCTCCCCTATTTCTTATGACATTTTTTCCTCCATGACTATTATAAAAAGATGTATTTCTTCGAGTATGCATAGCAGTTTAACAACATACATTGAACAGCTGCCAGCAACATCTACAGCACCGCAGATCCCACAGTATCGTAACTGTTGTTCAATGTTCACTTGTTATGACCACTGCGGCGTGAGATGCTATATATTTGATTATATAATCACTATTGAAGAATACAGTATGTCATTTTGTTTTGCTGTTTACAACTGCAACCACTGAAATCCTCATAAAAACACATGACTAATGACTTCTTATACTGGCAACTACCCCGCCAGTTAGTTTTTAAAAGTAAAAGAGGATGCATTACAAGTTCTCTTTTAAAGACAGTGAAAGTTAGAAATGAGCATATTACACTGGATAATAACTACTAGATGTAAACTGATTTTTTTTTTAACTAAATGGAGGAAACTGTCAAGAGACATAAAATAAAATATAAAAAGAGCCAGAAGTTCCTTTCACGTCAAGTAGAGAGTGCAGGTGGCTATGTCTGCTGTATGGGGCTGCAACAGGGGAGCCCAGAAAGGCCATTAGGCAAAAAGGAAACCCCTGTGCTTGGCTGGGGATCACATGACTGAAAGAAGTGGGGCTTACAGACATATAAACCCAGGGCCAGAGGCAAAGCGAGCAGTCTGGCCCTGCGTGCTGTGGGGTAAGGAGCTCCTGAGAGAGGGGGGCTTCAGGAAACAGGCCCATGGACACTTAAGCTACCCAGGGGAGCTAGACAATGTAGCTAAAGGGGAAGTATAGCTTATGGTGGGAACTGACCTGGACTGGGGGTAAAGTTTAGTTTGGAAAGTGGTTTGCTTATATTTGTGTTATGTTTAAGTTTTACACAGGAGGACTTGAGTTGTGGCTATGGGGGTGGTATGGAGGCCACAGAGGTGCCTGATGGGCACCCAGCTTTGAGCTTTGCCTTGGTCACAGATCCACAGAGGAGCCCAAGAGGGCAAAACCAGAGGGCTGAGGGGCTCAGAGCCCGAGAAGGCAAGATCAGGGCTGGGGCCCAGAAGCCAAAGTCCAGGGCAGTGGACCTCAGCTGAGAAGCATAGCCAGAGTAAGAGATCCAAGAAGGCCAAACCCAGACGAATGTCTGAGGCTTGAGGGACCAAGTGCTATGCTGATACTGATTGACACCCATGAGACCTGGGCATGGCTATGAGGGAGCTGGAGCCCAAAATTAATGCTCCTAAGGAGATTTAGTGCCCAAGGGCAAGACTGATGCAATGGGCCTGCAGAACACAAGATACATGAGGACTCTGGTGCAGCCTCCCACAATATTATACATTCTGTCAACACAAAGAGAGGGCACCTCAAGGAGCTGGAGTGGGGGAGTAGGTTGGCCATCAAGGGGCATCACAGTTGCGCTTTGTGCCAGATGTGTTATATAGTAACATATTTCTAATTATGAATAATAAAATACAGCAAATTATAAATACAAGTTTAAATTCTAGTGCACTTTCCTTTTATACAAATAGTTCTTCTCTTATGTTTTGTTTTTACACAAGATGCAACTATTGTACATAGTACAAGATGGTATAACTGTATTTACAAATTGTTCATATCTGATACCATCTCAATAGGACTGTGATGGTACATTAAGGCTGCTGATAGGTGTGATGGAATCTGATCCCCGATCCCAACATTTGCACCTCCTGCCATGCCACATGACCCTAACTTTCCCTTGTACCAGCAAGCAGAAAAGACAAGTACCCATCAATCAGCTGAATGCCAACTGGATTGGAACTGTACCAGGACCCAAACTGGACACAGTGCAGTCCCCACAATGATGAGGTGATTCTCAGCTGGGTCCAGAACTGCACTAGGGCTCCAAATGGTTCAGGTGCAGTCCCTGCCCAGTGATGATCAGCTAATTTTTGGCTAGATCCAGGACTGCACTGGAGCTTGGACTGGCCCCTGTTGGATGCCTGACAGCTGACAATCAGCTGATCATTGACTGGATCATAACCATACTGGGGCTTGAATAAGCACTGCTGTGCTCCTCGGAACCAGCCAATGGTCAGCTGCCAATCATCAGCCTCCAGGGACCACTGGGGCTGTTTGAATCCTGGTGCAGTCCCAGATCCAGCTGACAGTCAGCTGACTTTCATAATCCTGCCACACATTCAATTTAAGGTATGACAGAAATCAGCCAGAAAAATATTACAAGTTTCTTGTGTAATATTTTTGTGGCTGGTTTCCTTTTTTGCGGTGCCATTAATTTCCTGAACATGTATCTGGGTTACCATTGAAGACACGATTAGCAAACTAATTCTGTCTTAAGTGTAATATCTGGCAGTGGCTTAAGTAGGGACTGAATCCATAGGGTCCTCTAAGGGGTTACTGCTTTACTGGAAATAGTTACCCAGTTCATCTGCAGTATAATAAAAAAAGTTATGAAAAACTGGAAAAACGGGGTGCTTGTAGAGAGCCTTTTTTACAGAGACATGAATATGGCAGAGGTCAGTCACAGCCACATGCAGACTGCCAGGAGTCTATAAAACAGATAATTGTTCACAGTTCAGTCTTTGATGGACAGGTATTCACAGTAGTAAAACTAGCACCCATCTTTGAGAGGTCAGACCAAAAAATTAATACAAACACTCTCTCCTTTCTCTGCAGGTGGGCCTCCCACCTCAGGGTTTAAGTAAGTGGAAAGTGGAAAGACTGTGCACTTTCACTGTCACTGACTGCTGTAATACATACATGGATGGAGTGCTACCAATCTAGCAGGTCTCAGGATTCACTTTTATTGAAATGAAAGAAAGCAAACTTCAGAGGAACCATATTTTAAAATTTAAATAGTGGTTGTTAAAAATTAAGAAATACCAAACATCCTAAATTCAAATGAGGACAAATGGAGAGATCCTGTCTTTTCCTGCTCAAGCCTGGAAGGTCCTCTACAGCACAATTAGTGCAATTCTGCCCTACACTGGCACAGTGATGGCAGACCTCATTCTGAGGCCCCCACATCAGGGTGAGCAGATGTGCAACTACCAAATCGTGGGCAGCACAGATCTGCAGCAGCTCCATGCTCCGTGGTATGCAGCTGGGGTCTTGGGGAGCACTAGCTAGCCTTTCCCCTTTGTTACTTCTCAAGTAGGGGGAGGCATCATAGCTGGAGTGTAACTGTAAGTGCAACATACTCTGCTGCTGCTTTATTTCCCATCTCCCTGGCTATGGCAAGAATGGAAAAAACTTGCATAGAGGGACATACCCTACAATATTAGCAACCTCTGGGGCCCATTGAAGCCCCTTACATCAAGAGACTATATCACAAGAAAATATGAACCAACTGGGTTTTTTTTTCATTAATGACACAATAAATAGTTTTCAAACCAGTGTAAAATCGTAGGTTTTGGCAGGATATATATATTTTTAGCATTGTTAAAAATTGCACAACAATTTAAGTATTACCTTATTTTTAGAGAAATCAATATGGCTCCAGAATGGAAATTTTAATGCCAGCTTTTATCCTAAGTGTTTAAATAGGCCTTTCATGACTTCATTGAAAAATAAATTTATATTGAAAACAGCAAGTGATCTTTAACTACAGCACTGTAAATACAACACCAAGCTAAGGTTACAGACAGAACAATAATCTATCTCATAGAACAAAGCCTGTCAAGCAAGGGGAATGAAATATTATAACATAACCTAATTTATTATTGCTTTTTCATCCATCCTGTCATATTTCCAAAATGTCAAAGTTCAATCCTTGATATTTAATCATTTACCGGATTTTATTCAATGTAAGAACTGGGATCCATTACATAACTGTGGTATCAACAAGATCCATGCTTTTTCTTTGATATTAGGTCAATCCTGTATTGTTTGGAGAATTGAAAAAAAACCCATAAAACTTTGTATGGTTTCCTCTGTGAGTAATCTTCAGAAGAATGCCCCCAAAGCAATATTTTTTTTTTCTACTTGATCTTAGAATATACCAAACAATAAGAATTTCTTTGTTATTTCAGACAAAAGAAATCCTGTTTTAAAGCACAAGAGCTGAATATCTTTAGTAACATTTCCCATGTTAAATTATTACCCTATGTTCTTGCATACAACATGCCCCTAAATAAGACGTACACCTTTTTTTTGAAAGGCAGGATAAAACAAAAAATTACTTTCTTTGAAAATACTGGTAAGTAACTGGATGTTTCTGGATTTTCATGACTGTTTATTTATCTAAATAAAACACTACTGTTTATTTTTTATTGATTGTTGCCTCAGATCTGCAGGACTATATTCTGGGAGGCAGGCAAACAAGGCAAAATAACAATTGTGTTTAATATTTTAAATAAATTAATTTTGCCCACTGATAGCCCCTTTCATCTGAAAACCTCAAAGTGTTTTAGAAAGGGAAGTATTATCATTTCCTTATTATTCATGGGGGAAATGAGGAACAGAGAAACAAAGTGATTTTTTGGAGATAACATGAGATATCATGCATAGGACTGAGTAAAGAACCTAGGTTTCCTAATAATCAGATCCCTCCTCTGCTGTTAGTTAATCAACATTCTTCAGGAACAGACAGAAGAGCAGCTCCCTGGTCTAACTCAAGGTGCTTCACAGAAAGAGCAATGAGTTAGACCGATCCTCCTGACCCACAGATGCGGGAGGAAGGGGAATCTCACTCCAATTTGGAGCAAATCCAAGGAGAGAGGCTGTCTCTCTGCAGCCTCTTCCCCTAGCCCTGCCCCACCCCTGGCCTCTGGTGTTGTCTCAGGATGGGAGGTGAAGAGGAGGGAGGTCCATTCTGGGGTTTCCCCAGCCTGTCTGGGGGAAGCGGGGGGGGGGGGGGGGAGGGGGGTCTCTATTCCACCCCCCCCCCCCCCGCATGGCTGGACAAACACCAGAACAGACCTCTCTCCCTTACTTTCTCTTCCTCCCATTCTGAGACAGTACTGGGGCTGTCTTAATGAAGGCGTTCTGCATCTTCATTTAAATCCTCATACAATGATGGTTAATTTGTCACGCGATCAGAGCACTCTGCAGCCATGCTGTTCTCTTAGGGCATGGCTTTAGAGTGCTTTCAAGGGGCTGATTGCATGACAAATGTAATTTCTGTCTGTGCCTTGCCTGCCTTCCTGTTCAATATAAGTCTGGCATAAGGCTCAAACTCATGCCTCTGGAACTGTAGCAAGATGCCTTTGCACTCTCTACCACAGCACACCAATTAAATCTACAAAGGAGTTTATAACAAATTAAAATCTGAATAGCCATAAGATATTTGGACTTAGAAGCTCAACCAGAGTGTCTCCATTAAGGCTGATCTACCAGTCAATACACACATGTCTGTACACATCACTGATGAGCCCAAACTCACATTATTAAAAATATATATGATCGAGGTGAATGGCCTAGTACTTTAGTGCTCAACTCATCCAGCTCCAGAGGTCGGATGAGTGGTATGGGGTCAGTGTGTGGGACCAATCCAGCACATGGAGCTGCATCATCTGTAGCTCCCCATATTTGACAGCAGGATTAGACATTTCATAGATTTCATAGACATTCAGGCTGGAAGGGACCTTGACATTTGGCATTAGACATTTGGCAGCAGGATAAATGGCAGTAATATTAATTGTTGTGTCTCCAGGAGCCATGGCAATTAACACTGCCACTGTTCCCCCCTCAGATCTTGGTCACCCTGGGCTAGTAGAAAGGGACTGAATTAGGGCTGAAGACAACTAGGTTCTATTTTGGGCTCTGTCACTGATCTGCTTCTGCAGTCTTGAGCAAGTGATTTCACTCCCCTATTCCTCAGTTCTCCCATCTGTAAAACTTGGATAATTATACTTTTCTTTAAAAGTGCTTTGAGATGGAGGGAAGAACAGTCTGTATTTTGTTATAATTCAGTTTTTACTTTGTGAACTGGATTGTGTGGATAGTACCTCATACATTCTGGGAGCTACTGGAATTCTGGGAATCAATGCAAAAAATAATAAAATGAAAACCACAAAAATAAACCCCTCTGTTTGAGTCAAGGAAAGATGGGTTTGATTCATAATTTTTTAATTAATTAATTGCTTTAACTAACATGTTGTAGGGAACCAAAAGGGTTTTTTTTTCCACTTAACAAAAGGAAGATAATAAAAGTATGTGAGACTTCAGCTACAAATCTTAAAGCCATTTAGTTAAATACCTGTAGCAAAAGGTTACTATATTGCTTTCCTCTTCCTTCAATGGGAAGTGTTACATTATTTAGCTGAAGTTAAGATTTGGTTACATTAATCACAGCAGCAATTCTTATTCAGTGAATTAAGTGCTATTTTTCTATTGCTGAACTGCTTGCATACAGATCAAACTTTCCATATGTTTACATTACTGTTTGTAATTGTTCAATGAATAGTTCAAAACACAATTTTAATCTGTGGATTATTTGAAAATAGCTTGTAGTGAGTGCTCATTTGATTATTTGACATGTAGTAGGCACCATACCTGGTTCCCTGAGCATGCTCATCCATCACACATTTATACCAGAGTAATCTGACTTTAACCTGGAGTAAAGACGGAGCAGACACACAGTGTGCAGCTTTATATATGTGAAAATCACTCCACTTCAGAGTAAAGTTATCCCTCGGCAAATGAAGACTGACACTGCACCAGTGCAAGTTATACAGGCATGCTCATCATGGTTGCATCCACACAAGCAGGGGCATGTGTTTGCAGCAGCACAAATTTGTGCCGCTACTGTGTGCTGCAGTGCACACCCCTGCCCATGCACTTTGCAGTGGGATACATTGTCCCGCTGTTCTATGTGCTGCAGAGGGGATTGGCTGGGACACAAGGAGCCTCAGTGCAGGGCTAGCCGGCAGGAAATCCCAGAAGCAAGTTTTGCCCCAGAGCTGCAAATTAGTAGTGCGATGCATGGTTTAATGTGCAAGGCGTGCAGTTTGTGGCGCTACAAATCGCATGTGCTTGCACGTTTGGATCCAGCCCATGTGTCCAGAGCTTTAATCAGTTCCAGCCCAGGATGGCAAGGCACTGTAATAATGCTGAGGACAGCTACCTCTGGAGAGCTGGTCATATTACTGGTGTAATTTTATGCCAGGGTAAATACGCCAGGTGTTTACATATTATGTCAAACCGCATTGCCTCTTTTCTGGATTGACCTTCACATAATGCCCCTACTTCTGCTTGAAACAGATTCCTTTCATTCATTAATTCATTTTCATTTCTTAATTAACCAAGTCGTAGCTCTAGGTCTGATGCTTGTTTTCCTTAAATGCTACATTTAGAAGAAACATTGTTGGAGCATCCATTTACAATAACTGAACAACAACGAATGAGAACAGTGAATGAATATGAGGATGGCTAAGCCTTGGACCAGGTGACTTAGAGAAGTTGTAGAAACTCTATCCCTGAAAATTTTCAAGAGAAAGTTAGACAGACAAGTGACTGTCTGTCTGCCTAGGATGGTTTAGTAAGGGAGAGCTTGCCCTGAGCAGGGGGCTGGATTAGATGACCTCATGATATCATCATCAATTTTCCTATGATCAGTTGTTGTTCAGGATTTCAGTTCCTTCCTCTGATCACCTAACTTGTCTCTTGTTTCTTCAAATCGACCTCAGGTTTGTTGTCCTCACAAATTTAAGATCTGCAGCTAACTTTTTGTCTGTTCTTTTTCCTCACTGCATTACCCCTCTTCTCAACTCTGCCAGCAATACCAGCCATTTTGTCTACTTGTTGGCTTCTTACATCTCTCTCCCCAAACCACATTTACGTGCCTCCTTACACATTCTACTTGAAAAGGCCCACAAGGTCACAATCTTCCCTTTTTTCAAGACCTGCCTCTGTAGTGAAGCTTATAAAAAAACTCACTGCTTAATCGAAGGTAGGTGGAGGGCATTGTGGGTGTAGTTAGCAATTTCTTTATCCATAAAGATAAGGACTGCAAACATATTGAAATAGAATTGATTGTATCTATCTCCTGTTCCTCTTCATATGTCACTTGTCTTCTTAGACTGTGAGCTCTTCAGGAAAGAACTGTGTCTTTGTATGCATCTCTACAGCATTTAATGGACCTCTGATTTTTACTGGAGTCTCCAGATGCTACAGCAAGATAGATTAAAAAATAAAAATAATGGTGATTCCGTTACTCATACCTGGTAGTACATTACTGCTTGTATGGTTTTGCCTCACTTATTCATGCTGACTTCAATATACTACAAAATACTACAAGGTATATGTTTCCCAATCTGACCCAATGAAATATTTCTGAATTTATTTTCCTCACTCATCCATCATCTTCAGCTCATGGCCAATATTAAATCAAGAGTACTATTGCATCAATGTATGTGAGGCACAGATCTTGATTATAGACTTAAAATATACTCAAACCATGAGAAAATTTTCACATAAAATCAAAGAAAGTTTTTCTTCTATGTTCTTCTTCATGCTGTGTTTCACTACAACATATTGGGGGAAGGTGTGAAAGGTCTATGCTTTTGCCAGTGTTTGGAAGATACCATGTAATAATTAAATAATACAGTAACAAAATGTACACAGGTATTCGCACCCATGTTCCTCCAGCAAGGTTAGAAGTGCAACAGAAATTTTACAATGCACTAGGGCAGTGGTTCTCAATCTTTTTAGACTCAAGGCACCCCTGGATAGATGTGAGGTACCCCTTAGAAAATTCCAGCTCTTAGTTTTCACTCTTCTATGCCTACAGAAAAATAATACAGCAGTTTTCCTGTTGCAAAGAACTCAAAAAGACCACAACTATGGATTTCTATTTGAAACCTCTGGGTTTATCTTGTGAATCTGGTTTGTAAACTTAACAACACTACATTGTGTGGCACTTCAAGGCACACTTGAAAGAAACCTGTTGCACCCTGATTGAGACTAGGACTAGTACATGCATGATATAATTGAATATGCAAATATTATACACTTCTGAGGTTCTCATGTGTTCACCATCTCCTGATGGGTTTAACCAGCATGTCACAAACATATTAATACGTGGCCATTTATAAATATCATCTGCTTTGCCCCCCAGAAAAAGAGTGGGTCAAAGAAATGTCACCTGCCTTTTCACACAGATTCCTGTTAAGCCAGCTAATTGAATAAACATTCATTTAACATTTGCTCCTATTTCACTAATGCAGCAGGAGAATGAGAAGAATTTTATTCCCCCCCCTCCCTTCTCCTGGAGTGCCACTGGCCGTTATCACAGTGACTAATGTGCTGTATATGGCCATTATAGTCTTCAACTCTGAAATTACACCCAGGATGAACGATAGGGTCTGCCTGTATGCTGATTGGAGTTGGATGATGATTGATTAGAAGAAAGTGGGACTACGTAGCCATGCAAAAAACGCTGCACTAAACCACAAGCTTAAACACTAAAGAACCTTTCACCAGTGGCTTCACAGCTATTAGATGTTTTCATATTAACAACATTTCTCACATCCAGGTTTGTGCATTTTATCTTTATTCTTTCAAATCCTGAAATTGCTTGGATAAGAGGGTTTTTTATATATATATATATATATATATATATATACATTTCTAAGAGCAGCCTGAACTTTTAGGGGAAATTGAAGAGGCTTTGTGTCAAGTACAGCTAAATCCAGCCTTTCTATATCAAACCCCTGCTAGAAAATTACTGTGCAGATGATAAGGCTGAAAGATATAATAAAAAGTGACTCTACTCAATTTACACTGCAATATTGGTATGACTGAATATTTTTCATTCAGGTGACTGATAAAATCGCTAAACTGTATTGCAGATAAATAAAGGAGGCTTCTGTCAAGAATAAACACCATTAATCATGAAGTCTCACCCTCTGAGTGGCTGTGCTATGCATCTGCACAAATGCACCATCACAAGTGGCATGCGACCTGGTGCTAGCTTGCTTTCCCCTGTTCTCTAGTGACGCTGTCTTTTTAGAGAAACTTTTATTTTTCCCAATTTATTTATGACATTTGAATGTGTGACCTTTTCCACTAAATTTTATAAGCAACTTGCAATTAGACTTCAATGTTCTAATGCTTAGTTAAAATCGACCTCCTGGGACAGATTCAGATCTTGGCTGTATTGAAGTAAATTTGGTGTTATAGTGGGCTTGCACCCAATTATACCGGAGTAAATAAGGTTCTAACAACTTGAGAACTCAAACATGGAGTAGACTTTTGTCCTTTCCCTCCATAAATCTTCCAAATTATAAGTACGCAGTAATCTATTTTTTGCTAGTTTGCATTACTGTGATTCACTGTTTCCAAAGAGAACACAATAATCTTTTTTTGAGCATCTAATTATGAAATGTCTTAATAAGGCAAATTTACCAAATAACAGTGTTAACGGCTTTTCTTTCAAAGGGTCATTTACATGATAAAATTGAATGTGTGCTTAAGATATCAAATCCCTCTCCTGCATGATCATATGAAAAGGAAAATCAGACAACTCAGTAACATTTTTGTAACCTGTTTCAGAGCAAGTGATGATTCAGTAGTCGCCATGTTATTAAACTGGAATGAAGAAGTGCCCTACACACTAATGAGGTTAAAAAATGTAGTTAGGTCTTCATGTTAAAGGCACTTAGCAAGCAGTTTGCTTGGCAAAGACCAACTGCGTGTTGGAGTTGAGGACTAATCACACGGGCAGGAATCAAATCGACTGGAAGAATTAGGAGACTTGTGGCCCCGAGGAATGTAATTCATGCAGAAAAGCAGTTGTCAGAGCGAAGCCAGGGAACCGCGTGGGAAGAAAGCAAAATAAACAGCTCAACAAAGAAAACAAAGACACTCCAATAGTGGCTTTTCTAATGCTTGAGTACACTGAAACTTCAGTTGATGCAGATGACAAAAACCTCATCAAAGAAGACCCCTTTACAAGCAAATACACCAGTGAATGGTGTGCCAGTTCAAAAACACTCAGAAAATGCCTCAAGGTATTTAAAAAAAACAACCTTGAAGTTTTCTATATACAGAAGGAAAAAGGAAGAAAAAAACCCACAACAGCTAGGCATTGCGATGCTAGGAGAAGAGTTGGGAGTGATTTCTATAATTACTTATGATTTATCGTTCTGCTGTGCATAGATCACAGACAGTCTTATGCACAGAACAGGAGGCAGACTGAATACAAACAGCCACTCCCGCCTCTGTGCACCCTTACTCATTTGAGGAGAAAATGCATGGCTATTCTGAGTCCAGCAGTTTGAGGACCCGCTGCCGGTATCAAACAAGGTGATTGCTCTGCTGAAGTAAAGAGATCAGAATTTGATTCTTAACCTAGGCAAAACTGCCAATGTGTTTATGGAAAGTTTTCCTTGTGATGGGGCTTCAGGACTGAGCTGTAAAAGGAAAACCTAACTTCAAAATCAGGTTTTGAAAATACCATTTTCACACACGTAAATTTTTTTTTCAAAAGCTATTGTAAATGAATGTGGTGTTTCCTCCATATCGTGTGCAACTCGTTTTGATGTTTCAAAACTTCTAGAGTACTTGGCTTCTTACTGAAATCTTTCATAAAGCATCCTTCTCCCCAATTCATTTATCACTACTGATTTTTATAAGCCAGCTATATATTAGGCTTGAGAATGCTGTGCTTATTATTATTTCAACAAGTCTGAGCTTCTCTTCTTCCCTTACCTATTTCCACTAAGGTTATAGAGAAGGCATTCTTTATTCTAGCGGACTGCCTGAAAAGGCTCTCACATTACCTCAAATGAACATGGTCCTCAATGTCTGCTTTGTGATGCTGAGTAACATTTTCTTTTTTCTATTTAAAAAAATGCTTTCATTTAAAGCACCTAAAATAAGTCACATCCACAAGACTAAGCAACAGGGATTTTTGTTTTAATTCAAATTTTACATGCCATAATGGGCACTGGAGATACTAAAAAGAAAAAAAAAAAGACACCCAGAAGCGTTCAAAAGTTAAATTCAGTTACTGAAATACTAACATTACTTATCTTAAATTTTCTACTGAAATGTTTTAGTGGTAAACAGAAAATTTTACTAGAATTTTAATATTAAGGGACCACAATCCTGGCAGGAAAGGTGATCTTAGGTCTCAGCATTTTAAAAAATTTTTTTTAGTTCAGTACTGGATTTGCTTCTTGTTTCTTCATTGGAACCAGTAGACAGCCCAAACTTAATATTTACTATAACGCAAACTAGTGACTATGTTAAATACAGAAAGGTTCCAAACTATAAATTCTCATACTAAGTCACAGACAAATTTAAGAATATGTATATGTATGTATCCATGATTGACAATCCTGGGAATGTAAGCGGTTTGTGAGGGGGTGCTTCACTTTCAGCACTTCCAGTGCATTTATGGTTTCTAGTTTAGCAGGAGCTGGTGCATTGATATGACAGGTTATTACTAAAATTGAATGGGCAGGGTTGCTCTCCTTCCACAAACAGTCTATTTGGGAAGCTACAGGAAAATGTCTCCCATCTCTCCAGAGGAAATCTGTGATGATAACTATGAGAATGCAGGAAACGGTTATTTTGTAGATCAACTGAGTAGGGTGCTAGTGACTCCATATGTGTTCAAAACAGCCAATTACATTAAAGACTATCTTCATTGGGGGGGGGGGATCTACAAATAACCATTTCCTACTTTCTCATAGGTTATTACTTCATTCAGCCACCATTTTTTGTTTTTTGCAATATAGCTCCAAATTTCACACCTAATACTTGCTTTCCTTTGATTCTCTTCCTATTCCCACGTAAACTGTGTGTAAGATCCATTTCTGGATCTGTAGACTTAACTCCAGACAGATATATACCAAAGACATTGTAGAAGAACAACCCAGTTCCTGAGACCTACTGATTTGGAGCACAGCCTAAATGAAACAGAAAATAGCTGACCAAGGCACATGGATCCCATAAGATCAGAATTCTGACTCAGAATATGCATGGAGGACTGAAACGTCAAAGCCTACACTACTCTCCCTGAAAAAACAAGCAAATATATTCCTACCACTCTGCTTCTATGCAGACCTGAGCCACGCAGCAAATTGCAGGTATAAAACTCTACATGTATCTAAAACCAATACATAAAGAGATGTATGCTTAACAAATATATTATGTATGTAGAGCTTTTTGTGTGTGTTTATAAATCTAGACATTAGTCCTCATTTACACCTTCTCTTCCTTGAGGAAAAGTTCGAACTGAACTCAATTTGTGTTCCAAGGCTACAGGAAATGACATGTCTTTTGGAGAGGAGCTGGGGGGGAGTGGACTAAATGGCGAAAAGCTATGACAGAATGTAAGGAATGGAGGAAAATGCTCCCTATTTTTTCACAGCAGATATTCCCTTCACTTGCGTTTCCACCACTTTATACTTACCCTCATTACAGGATAGATTTTTCAGTTCACAGCATAGCAATCTTACTAGTACGATTAAAAAAAATAAATAAAGCCGAGACTGTATGTTTCAGTTCTCTTTGAAGCAAGACTTAACGTGAGTGGAAGCATTGTACTGCAAAAAAAAAAAGTCTGTCACAGTCCAGTACCTCACAGGCCACTGCAACAGGTTTGACAGCAGCCTCTATAGAGTTGGCTTGCTTTCGGTTCACTGAACGTGAATACCACAGTCAATATCTGCTCACTCGACTAATACTGCTGACTACAGCACAAAGAACACAGGAATTTTGTCCAAGAAGCCACAGGCTCAGAGCCTCTGAATATGCACTATATTTAGAGCCTGCATTCTTTGCAGTTGATAACCAAATGAGATATTAGATACTTCAAACAGTATAAATATAGTATTGTGGTTATTCTACATATTTTGCTATATGTGTTTATATGTTACATGGCAGTAATTACCTACTGATGGAAAATTTTCCCATTGCATTTTGTGGAAATACTTTTTACTCAAATTTCCTCTTTCACCTTCCAGCTTTTTAGAATCCTGAGACCCAATTCTGATGTCATCTATATTTGTATGTGTTTGGGGTAGCTTAGAAGTCCATGACAGATCCAGAGAAAGCCATCTAACTTGTACAAAGATACAGACACATGCACATCCAAGTACACACACAACACTCAAAGCACTCAAGGTAATTCCTCATTGCTCCAGTTATGATATTTGAAGTTGCTTATTTTGTTTCCAATATTTCCTAATTCAGACTTGTTTGCAAGCCTGTCTTTGGAACTGAATCTTATTGGTTGCCTGAGTTTCTACCTAGAAACAGCACCAAACTGCCCTGATGAGGTAATGCAGCTAAGTGGCACTGTTGTCCAAAGGTAAGACTGCCATCTTCACAGAAAATGTTGATAAACATAGGAGGAGCTTCCAGTAAAAAAAATATTTTGGATTATGCTTTATTATATTTATTTCATTTGTACAGTAAACTAGAAGTCTTTGCTAATCTGCTCTTGGGTCTAGTCCAGACAACAGATTCTTTGTGGGAAGGCTGGCCAAGAAGGATCGCATCCTACAACTCCCTATTGACAGCAAAGGATTTTCCCTTACTCTCCCCACTTTATACCCATTCTCTGGCAGCACTATTACAAAGCCATGCAATCCTAGAGTCTAACTGCACTGCTTAGCAAATGGGACATCAAAGAAGGTATCCCTCCATCCCACACACCTTAAAGTGTGAAAATGTACCAGAAAGGCAAATGTAAAGCCCAAAAATGTAAAAGAAAGGCAGGAAAACAAAAGAAAAGATCTGCTGAGGGGCAGACTTTAGAACAGTTCCAGTCCACTGGAATGGAAGATAAGAAGAAAAATGACCAGATGATTTTTTGTTTTCAGTTTTATGTCATAAATAAAGCAAGCAAGCAAATAACTGAAAAATTTGGGGACACTTTTCATCATGATTTTCTGGGGGAAAAAAATAGTGGATTTTTTAAACAGGTCTTACTTATATTTATTTAAAACAGTAGAAAATCCAGTAGCCTAAATTAAAGTGAATTTGGATTTAGAACTCCATTTCATCTAAGATTTGTTTCCTAAGAAAATGAAATGTTCAAATAAGCCTTTAGTATCCTTTTTCAATGGCCCCTGTAAATGTGGTTGCATTATCTAGCACAAATGAGGCGCATCTTTGGGAACAGAAATGAGTGAGCAGAATTTTTTAGCTATCGCTAAAGTTACAAAAAACATTTAATTCACCATAAGTTGAAAAAAACAGCTGTATTTAAAATACTTACCCAACTGCAGGCAGGGAGAGTAATATCCTGAATGTGGGCACTAAAATGTGTCTCTCTCACACAACTGTCTCTTTACAAGGGAAGTAAAAATCCCTCAAAACCTCGACTCAAATCCACACTACCAAACATAGATGAAATAGTCTGCTTTTCCAAACTTTCCATAGGCTTTTAGATTCTCTTTAAAGAAGTGATCTGTTTTTGAGCCTATTCTGCAGGTGTGCCTGCAAATGAGGATTTATGATCTGTAACTTTAGGGGAACTGCATTACTAAACACGCAACTATAACTACACAAAACACTGATTCACTATTCTAAATGATGCAACACTACACTGAAGTGGGAGACCACAACTCCAGTCTAGACTCAGGCTTCCTCTCTCCTGATTTTAAAGGCCAGGCACTAGAAAAAAACTATCTCCTGAGTCTGTATGTGTAGGATGTAGTCCTTGTTACTCTGTATCACAACTGCTGGCAATTGACTTAACTGATTACTGACCTTCCATTCCTCTAAACAACAAAACTAAATCTGTGGATTGCTTACATCAGGACTGTACAACTAGCAGCTGGTAAGCTGCAAGCCGCCCACCAGGGGTTAATGTGTGGCCCAGCTGCCACTCCACCCATTGCTCCATGTTCCCCTTCCTCCTTCACCTTATGGTTCCTATCCTTGCTTCTGCTAGCAGGGCAGGGAGGGGGCCACTGCTAGCAAGTTGGGGGAGGGAGCTGAGCTGCAAGCACCATGTGCTCAGCAAAGAGGAGAGCCAGCCTACCTGTGTTGCTTGCTGCAGGTGGGCTACTTGCAGGTGGGCTACTTGTACGGTGTGCTGCTTGGAGGAAGCCAGGCTGCCCACGCAGCAGGGTGGGCTGCCCTCATGATACATGGAGCTAGGAGAGGGCACCTGTCTGCATGGTGGAGGGGAAGGGGAAGAACTGAGGTGCATATGGGGTAACAGCTGGGCTGCATATGGGGAAAATCAGGGCTGCACACTTGAGAAAGGGTGGACTCAGGAGGACAGCCCTGACAACGTGTGGATACTAGGTCTGTGGCCTGAACTGCATGCAGTCCCTGGATGCCCAGAATTTGGTCAGCCATGACTTATATTCTCAGCCACTGTATCTGACAAACTGTTGATTCCTGCTTCCCTCCAAGGAGTCCATCCATGTGACTCCTTTCTCCATGCTGCCCTTTCCCATCTTCTCTGGCTCTTCTTGACACCAGCCGAAAGGCCCCAATCCCAAATACGAGCTTCTTTCTTACAAGCAAGCTTTCCCTTGCTATAGACATCTTCTTATGACTAGACACAGTACTTTCTCCACTTTGAGAAAGAGACTTCTTTGACTGGTTCCCATGTAACATAAGAACTGTCCCTTTTTACTCTTTGCAGATGGCATTTCAATGTCCCAGTTACAGTCACCCTTCGATAGATCAGTTGCTACTCATATTTCCTTCTTTTCTGGTTCCTGAATGTCCCAGGAAATCTATTCTAAGCTATGGAGCAGTTAACGCAACATTCACTAGACTGGGTATGGCTTCCATTCCCATGATGGAAAGACACCCACCCAGCTGAAAAACTACTTGACAAACTCTGGTCTAGAGTCATGACAGCAGGTATTATAATAATTCTGATGGAGAAAAGCCCTGAGAAACTGAAGTAGTAAGGAAGAACCAAAAGAACGGAGATGAAGGGATCAAGGAAATCCAAATTTCCTCCTAACCCCCTACCCCCCCACTCCGAAAGCATTGTTTGTTTTACCAAATGTACATTATGAACCAATTCTCTCAAGGCCCTCGGATGTGGAACTACCATTGAATTACACGGAGCAGATTCCATGACAATGCATAAGACTGGTGTAATTTGGAGCACCTGGGCATGATTTCCCACTGCCGTGCACCTACTATAATCTTTATGTCTGTACAAATTAGACATAACATAACCATGTTGATTTCTGAGTCATAGAAAAATAAGGCTAGAAAGGAGCTCGTGTCATCCAACCAGCTGCTCAAGGTAGGATCATCTATTTCTAAACCATCCCAGATAAATTCTTGTCTAACCTGCACTTAAAACTTCTAATGACCAAGATTTTATTAAAACCTCTTTAGGTAATCTGTTCTAATACTTAATATCCTCACTGCTAAAATGTTTTCCCTGACATATAACCTAATTCTCCCCTGTTGCAATTTTATGCTGTTATTTCTTGTCCTGTACCATGCTGACACAGAGTAAATGATTGCCATTCTCTTTATAACAACCCTTTTTCCATCAGAAAAATGCTACCCAGCCTTCTCTTCTCTAGACTAAATAATCCCAACACTTTCTACCTTTCCTCATATATCATGTTTTCAATATATCTGATTTTTGCTGGTCTCATCTAGACTTGTTCCAAGTTGTCCACATCTCTGCTTAATGGTAGTGTCCAAAAATGGGACACAGCCTCACCAGACCTTTAACAAAGTGGAAGAATCACTTCTTATAACTTGCATGCAACACTTGTTAATATATCCCAGTATGGTATTAGCCTTTTTCCCCCAACTATGCTACACTGTTGACTAATTCAGTTTGAGATCCATTATAAGCCCTAAATCCTTTCTGCATTACTACAGCCTTCTCAGTCATTCCACATTTTGTATTTATACACTTGATTATTCCTTCCTAATTATAGTGCTTTAGCACTTATCCTTATTGAATTTCATCCTATTTATTTTAGACCATTTTCTCAATTTATCAAGGTCATTTCAAATCCTATGCCTCTCCTCTAATGTGTCTACTTCCTCACTCAGCTTAGTGTCATCTGCAAATGTAATAAGTAGAGGTGCACCGGTATATCAGTCCAATATCGGATCAGCACCAATATAAAAAAAAGTGACTGCATAGGAAATCGTCCTGATATGGCTGATAATTTGGCCAATAAATGCCCGTGCATGCTCGTAGCTGCAGCACAGCACGTAGGCAGCAAAGGGCATAGCCTGGCAGCTTGAAGAGCTGTGTGCAGCTGGTAAGTCAGTTGTGGTGGAAGGGGAAGAGGAAGGGGGAGGGGAAGGGGGGGGAGGGGAAGGGGCATGGGGGGGCAGATCAAGGCTCCTGTGGTGAGGGAGAGGGTAGGGCAGGCGCTGCCCAGCTGGGGCAGGGCGGGACACAGGACAGAACCGCAGCTCATCCAGAGGGTGTGGGGCAGGAAGATGCCTCCCACCGCTACGCACACCCTGGTGGGGGACGTGCCCCCAGATCTGCCTGGGGGGGAGGCAGGGTGGACTGCAGCTGTGGCCTGGGGCCAGGACTGCGCTGGACTCTTCCCGGCATGTGGGGGAGGGGGGGGTTGGGCCTGGCCTGCGCTCAGGGTGGGCAGCAGCAGTGCTGAGAGGGGAGCTAAGGTGAAATCTGGGGTGGCTGCAGGCCCCCCATAACCTCCTCCCAGCACCACCATGACCTAAGCACAGCCCCAGCCCAACCCCCCTCCCCCACCACGTACCAGGAAGAGCCCAGCGCAGCCCCAGCCCCAGCCTGCAGCTGCAACCCCCCGCCGTACCCTCCTAGGGTGTGTACAGTGGCGGGAGCCACCTCCACCCCCAACCCACACCCTCTGGATGAACCACAGTTCTATCCCATGCCCCACCCCGCCCCAGCTGGGCAGCGCCTGCCCCACTTCTTCCCTCACCATGATGGTCATGATTTGTACCCCCACACCCCTTCCCCCCTCCCCTCCCCTCCCACCACAACAGACTTACCAGCTGCACGCAGCTCTCCTAGCTATGGAGCCATGCTATGCTCCTCGCTGTCTATGTGCTGCACTGAAGCTGCCACATGCACGGGCATTTATTGTCCAAATTATCAGCCATATCAGGCCAATTGGCTATTGGTATCAGCCTCAAAAATCTCTATTGGTGCACCCCTAATAATAAGTGTAAATTCAGTTCCATCTTCCAAAGCCATTAATGAAGATACTAAAGGGACTGGACCTAGAACAGCCCCTTCTGCATTTCATACTCCCCATATACAGCTGTAATGACTATGCAAGATACAGAGTACTAATGAATCAGACTGTTTGATTTGAAGTTGGGCCCAGTCGTGCAAGCTTTTGTATACATGTTCCAAACAAGAAGTAAAGTAACTGAATAGAAGCCAGTGAGGTTGCTTACATGCTCAGTGACTTTGTCACTTGCTACACCTCCCATTGGACTCTTAACACAAATTTTATCACTGTATATTTCTTTACGTACTTGGACCCATTCTCTTATATATGTAGTGGGTCAAATTCAGAAATGATGTATAAGAAGAGTGGAGGGCACAAACTCTACTTTGCTAAGTGGGTAAGGCTCTCAGAGTGTATTATTGCAGTATTATTCTATATTCAGTCCTGAAACTTAAAAATCTGCTTGTCTTCTAAGGCAATTCCTGCAATGTAAAAGTCATTAAAAAATCTTAATTCCTTTAAAAAATGAGATACCCTCATCCTGTATAGGAAGTAAAATTTTAAAGCAGCTGAGTTGGAGTTAATTACACTAACCTGGGTTTACTCCATCTTAGATAGCAAGGTTCTAAGCGTTCCCGGATGGTGCAAAGTGTTGATAGTGATCTTTCATGTTAAGGAAAATTATGCTCATCAATCTGACTTCCAACCAAGGTAGTCTATAACCTCTTTACAATCTGATTTAAAGAAAAAAAATCCTTTTCATAATGGTAAGGGCAAGCCTGCTTCTTGTTTCCAGCATGGTTCCAAACATAGTAAAGGTATGGCCAACAGGCTGGTGATTGATAGGAGAAGGTGGATTTATATGAAGATAGACTGGCAAATTGAAAGGGTAAAGAAGTACTGCTAAATACAGAATGATTTTTTTTTAAAGAAATCATTCTGAAAAATTCAAGAAAGAACAAAGCACATAAACAGAAAAAAAACTAAATACATAGATTACTTGGCATATTTTAATTCTCTTGTGTCTAAACCATAAAATGATTTAGCTTTAAAGTTCAATAAAAAATTGTATCATTGTAGAAAGGATCTAAAATTAAGATAAATGCACTGAATTTAAGAAATGAGACAAAGATTTTAATAACACTATTTTAATGCTCCTGTTGAAGAACAATTTAAAGTTTTATTTGTCTTCCTGCTAAGCCATACATTGAAGATGTACTTCAGAAATCCTAGGAAAACTAAATCAGTCCTAACAAACAGGTTTCGGTAACACAAAGTGACACGTTTCAGTACATATTCATAAGGGTTGGGGGTTATTATCGGGCTGTAATTGCAGTTGTTCTAACACCTAATAAGCCATGGTTGGAAAAACAAAGGCAGGTTAATTTGTGATTTCCTCTACTCATTCAGAGGCAAATTAAGTGTCAAACAGCTAATACAGAACATATTTCATTTTATGAGATTTTAATTTAATTCTGTACCATATCGTTGATGCCTTAATGTAGGGTGGTTTATCTAAGAAGAGGAGCAATTTATAAACCTCTTTCAATTGGAATCTTTAATGATAGGATACGACAGCATAATTATAGCAGTGCCTCTTAGTCTTACTACACATAAGCATCTGTCGGCAATTCCATCATAAACATGCACCCCTTTTTGTAGGGGTGTATAACCTGGAATATTTTTGGGATTTGCCTGTCATTCAAAAATGACATTATGGGGAGCCCAGGAGTTGACATATACTGACATTTGAAATTTCTGTATACTTTTCTTCTGATTGCATGATAACTAACTAATTCCAGCAAATCTTAAGCAGTTCTTAGGTTGTACATCTCAAAGATCTTTGCAAAGTTGAGTAAGCATCATTATCCTTATTTTGACAGATGAGTAATATATGCAGCAGAGAATAAGGGAATCTCAGTTTCCATAATTTCTGTCCTATGCCCTATCTCCTAAAAACTGAAATAATTTTATGTTAGCTTTTTTATTTTTTTATTTTTTATTTTTTTTAGGTATTAGGACAGCTAACCAAGTAATGGTCCCAAAAGAGCAATTAATGTCAGCTAGACTAAAATCCAGTGTTCTTTAGTCTAGAGTTGCACCAGAAACCGTAACAGTTACAAGAGAGTGGTTGAAATATGTCATGCATACAGTTTAGTGTTTATTTTTGAAAATGATAAAAACATGACAAACCTTAACACCTACAAAGCTGCTGATGGAATGTGACAGATTTTTTTAATTCCCTAATTACATATTTACATTTAATTACAAGGTCATAATGGCACCAAAGTTCTGTCCTAGTTTATTTCATACCTATGCAAGAATGGCAGAACCAAATGAATGGAAAACTCTAGTGAAGTTTGTGTAAAAATAAAGCAATAATATCAAGGGAATTTTAATTTTGAAGTTAAGGTTGACACTACAATATGTGCCTAAGACAACTGCCTGCAGCCACGTCACCACATGCTAAGATCTGTTGTCTCTTGCAATCGTATGTTGTCTCCTCAGATGAGAAACCTCTAGGGTGCAGCAGAAATGGTGGTGTTTGTGAGTTAATAAGCAGCACAGTTCTTTCTGAGACACTACTGATTCTACTGACCATGTGTAGTGTAAGAAGGTGTATTATTACATTTCAGAGGAAACATGACACTGAAATCCTGACCTTTTTTTGGTTGCTTGAGGAACTTGTGGTACTTTAGTCAGTACAGGTGCACAAGCTCCAAGTCCTGATCCTATTTCAAAGTGGATAACTGCAGTCTCCCTGCCCAAAATTTCCATTTACCCCATTTGATCCCCAGCAATGGTAAAACATCTCTGCAATCTGTCCAAGACCCTAATACACTTCAGCAACAGTTAACAGATTCTTCACAAGGACTGGCCCTGCAATCTTTTGTTCAAGCAAACAACTGAGCCAGAATTTGGGGTTCTTTGGAATGACTGGTAGTATTTAAATACAAAGCATTATTACATTGTGCTCAGTTACACAACTATGCCCTTGAAAAAGCCAAAGACAAAACTCCTACTCACTTCAAAAAAGGGGCAGGTTCATGCCCTGGGCCTCAAACCACACACTGATTTTACAAAATAACAGGAAGAGTCTAAAAATCTTTGGTCAGAATTTAGCTTCATGTGCACTGAGAAACCTAAAAGCAACAGAGTGAATGTGTATGATGCCTCCATCTTAATTTAAAAAGCCCTCATCTTTGCATGAGAGGTTTAAATCAAGATCTTTATTCAAATGTATTTTATTGTGCATTTGGCTCTGGTGTAAATACTTGCGGACAGCACAGTGAAAATCTGAGGAATAAATAACAAGTTTCTGTACTCTCTCTTTCTATAAATACCCACTTTTCCTCTAATGCCCATGGAAGACTGCAACACAGAATTATTACTTACCTCCAGGCAAATTTGCTCTGAAATTACAATTCAGTAATAGGAGACTGATCCAAAAAACTGTTAGTAAAATATTGTGTGTGTACTTGGGCATGTAGTTAGGATTGTTAATATCAATTAATTCTGCTCACAGAGGAGGACTTGTTTTAAAACAACTTCATTTTTCTTCTGCATATATGTAATTACACAACTGTAACTAATAGCCATAGCAAAGCAATCTGCCATCTAAACAACTAGCATTATTCTTCAAAGTATTACTTGTGCTTTTCTTCTTGTATTTTCTTGGTATGAGAGGTGATTATTAGATATGATTAAATATATATATCAAGCCTTTTAGCAAAGAAGTAAGCCCTTCTTATAGCTCCATTTTTTATGGTATGTGGCAGTTTTCTGGATATTACAACTGAAGATCATTGTTTTATTTTGTAATTCTGATATTTCTCTCTTCACACAGAGTAAGATAATATTTATTTCTAAAGGGTCCTCCCGTGCTTTTTCTAATGCATGTTATCACTGGTATTCTTTTCTTTTATCTTTGTGTAAACCATGTGCTCTATCACATTTGCCATTTTGTTTGGGTGACATTCCCATCAATCAACTGATTGCCTGTGCACTCGTACAACAGGGACTATGAAAATTTACCAAAAATTTCATTACACTTCATAGCAGTCACTGAGAAAAAGCTTTGACGTTACAGGAAATTTTAGCTATGAAGAATCCCAAGCTTAATCCAGACAAAATACACGTTTTGTCTAGTGGTATTTCACAGGGCTCGGTGCTTTTTAATTTAGTATTTATAGAATGACAGTACATAGAATAAATGTCAGCAAAATATATAGGTAACACTTGCCAGCTACCTATTATAACAGGCATTCCTAAGGCACCAGCCTGGTTTTGCTTCAGTGAACCCACGAACAGATAAACTCAATGCATTCCAAAAGTAAATCTTCCTCTTGAGCTAGACCTGCAAAGCTTTCCAGACACACAGTTTTAAGCACCATAAAGATTCAAATACCTCTCTCTTGTTCTAGGCACCATGAGAAAAAGAGATGTGGAAAACATTAATACTTACACATGCAGAGGAGGAATGGGAGATGGTTCATAATGGTAACGTCCCTCATGATGTCTTGCATCAATTGGCACAGGAGGGTGGAATGCTGGGAAAAGGTGAGGCGGATCTGAAAAAATAAATAAACAAGGGTCTAAATCTGAATATATTTATCATCTATTTTTGTATATTGATTATGCATCTAAAATTACATATGACATGTAGCACGCCTTTGAGTCTAATTCTCCTCTCCCAATGCAAGCCTGCCATAAGCGAGAGGAGAGTTTGGCCCATACAATTTGCATTGATTGACATGAATATTTATTTATTTATTTGAATATTCTCTTTTTATATCTTAAACGGCAAATTACGTAAAGAAGTCTTTAATAAATAATTACAGTGCACATATGTGAAGTGTCAAATCAAAAGGATCATGAAGACTTTCATAAGCATTCCTGATTCTTTTTTATTAAAATAAGTTAAATTGTCAGAGAAAGAAAAGCCTAAATATAGAATACAAATAGCATACAGTAAAACAAAATAATTCAGTGGAATGCACTACTAAAACGGCAAGCACGCTAAGTAGTATCTGGAGTAAATTACACAATGACGTTAGAAGGAAAATGTGGTCAGTAGAGCCTGTGCTGGGAGAGACACTGAGCTACACTGCACCACCAGGGAGCATCAGGAGGTATGTGCCTCAGGGCAAGGGGATTAATTCGATGCAGCCCTTGAAAAGAATCAGGCGTCCTTCTCCCATGTGGCTGGACACCTCTGCTGACTGACATGTAGGGGGAAAAAGCCATTGCTCTGATTACTCCTCCTCCCTGTTTCCAGCTAGTTATTCCTGGGCAGGCCTAGTTTGCAGCTGCCACTGCACTTCCTATTACTTCCAGACAGCCTTAGTATGAGGTATGCAGGAGCAGAAGGTTACCTGGAGTCTCTTCCAGAACCCCCCGCTATGTAGCTTGCATAAGGTCCAGCACAGTCTGGCCCTGTATTTTCCAAATAACTGTCTAGTAAAATCTCTCCCTGATTGTGGATGAGAAGGCAAAAGCTTACTATAGCTCTCAAACAACATTTTCACACCTTTGCAACCTTTTATGTAAAAACGTCCTTTTCTAAGGTATTTCATGCACCATTACATTCCTGAATGGAGGAGACAATGTTCATGCAGTTCTGCAAATCTGAAAAGCAAAATGTTTCCTATGGTATGCAGGTCCCTACCAACTATTCACTATGTTCTACTTTATACTAAATCCACATGTTTATGTGATCCTAAAAGCTAATGAGAACAGATGTTATGTAGTGTCATGGTTTCACTAAAATGATTCTAAAAAAAGAAAATCCTTAATTATGCTGCATCTGTAAAACCAAGCCAGATGCCTGTTTCAGTCTTGCTTGCTGACTCTTAAGTTATCTTCTATTTGTATTTTCTTCTTTTTAATTCTGTTATTTCTTTCTTAGATTATGTTAACAATGAAGACAATTGCCTCACACCAACAAGAGATGGTCAGAAAGGGAGAATGCTTTTTATCAAAGTTTTGACCTGAAAAACTGGACATGGCAGAAAACCAAGTGCAGAGTGAACATATCAGGGGTAGAGGAGGATTCACACAAATTCTGTACAAATATCTATACTTTTTTTAGAAAATTTTGAAACATTTGAAATAATCTGCTCAATGCTACAATCCTAGATACAGTAAGATCTACAATTGCACATTTCTCCCATTTACTGTCTCAGGACTTGGTCCTCTAAATGAAAAATGATTGTGATTTACTAACATAAGCAGGGAAACCTTATTCATGATAGCACTAATTCTAGCCATGTGCCACTAACTGGACATTAATCAGAGGCCCACTGGCTTCCAGGGGAATCAGGGTAAATCACAGGACCCTATTATATGAGTGCTGGACTAATAGTTGTTGGTGGACGAGAAGTTACTTGCTTCTAGTGCATAAAATGCATTTTGCATCAGTCGCCAGCCCCAGAAACCAGAGGATAATGTAACTTCAGAGGGAAATGCTTTGGGGTGAAAAAATGGCAGAGAGAGATATCTATATGGTTTGATGCCTTGTTTGTGCACCCCATGCACCACCATGTGCCTATTTGTGCAATATTCTGAGCTGAATTTAGGCCATACTCTTACTTATGAGTAGAAGTTTGGGGGTTTAAAATAAAAAAAGACTGCTAACTTTTATAATAAAAGCACATGTCCATTACTTTCCTCTATGAGACACACACACATACAGATTCTTCAATAAAACCTCCCCTTCCTCTGCATCTCTCATAGTAACTCTGAAGAACACTGGAGATAGAGGAGGTGTGAGCACCAAGGGCCAGATTTTGAAACCTTTACTTGCATCTGACAGAACCCTACTCTGTCTAAACCAGGGGTGGGCAATTATTTTGGCTGGTGGGCCACTTAACAAGTTTTAGTGAGTTCTCCAGGGCTGCAAAGGTAGCCCCGCCCCTTGACAGGTGCCCTGCCCTCTGGTCGCCATTTTGGAACCAGAAGTCCTGCCCCCTAACCCCTGACCTTTGCCACCAGAAATCCCTCCCATTGTCCCCAGAAGTATTCCTTTTGGAAAGGGGGTTTCCCATCTTGCAACTGGAAAAAAAACAAATTGTATACTAAAAATCAAACATTGACAATAACATATTTAAATTTTATTTTTAAAAATATTTTTGTCCTGATTTGTGTGTATTTGTGTGGTGTATATAGAGGTGATTGCATAATAGCTCAAAATGAGGTCTTACTCTTGTATATTGTAGGGGAGTGTGGAGGGGAGGGGGGGTATGGAGGGGTGGATATGAAGTTTGTGGGGGTCCCTGTGTGTATGTGGGGTGAAAAGGAGGATGTGGGGATATGTGTGGATGTGGGTGGGTGGATATGGGGGGTTTGTGGGGTGTGTGTGTGAAGGGGTGGGTGTGCAGTGTGCATGGAGGGGGTGTGGGCACATGTGTAGGGTGGGCTGTGTGCACACAGCAGTGAGCGGGGCTCCCCCCAGAGGCACACGAGTGTGTGTGGGGGGGAAGATTGTGTGTGGGGGAGTGTGGTTGTGGGGTTTGCAGGGGAGGGCTTGAGGGTATGGTGGGGTGTGCATGGGAGTCCCCAAACGTGCCTCCCAGAGCAGGTCAGCACCCGCCTCCACCCCACAACAGCCTGGAGCCCGTGTGCCCTACAGCGCCTCCCTGCCACTGCCAGCAGCGTGCAGCCCCAGTGCACCCCATGCCTACTCTGGACTCACCCCCACCAGAGCAGATCAGTCAGAAACTGGGCACAGCCCCAACTTGGCCCACCCAGCACCACCTGCCCATAGCGTGTCCTGTTGCCCCTTGGGCACGCAGCACTGGGGCCACCACTGGTGGCAGCCAAAAGGAGCCGCCTGCCACCTGGGCTGCCTAGAAAGGCAGTCCAGTTGTGGACCCACCCCAGTCTCGCTGTGTACCCAGAGGGCAGCAGGACACACCACAGCTGGACTGTGCCTGTGCCAGGCAGGACCAAGGGACCCATTGCAGCCCAGACAAAGACTCGCCGTGGACCAGATCCAGTCCACAGGCCATATTTTGCCCATCCCTGATCTAAACTATATGGTACAGTATAGATGGCATAGACTATACAGTGAACAAATGTGTGTATGATGCAGAGTTTACTTTTCATCCTTGCTGATCTGAGTTAAGCATCTACTTTAGAGTGCAGTACTCTTTATTTACCCACTGAAATACAGTTTAATCTTGCACAGCATTAGCCATAAAGTAAAATGTGATCTGTAATTTCCTCTCTCAGGACTAAAAGAATGTCCTTTAAACTACCTAAAACTCTGGTCAGTCTAAGCATACAGATGAAAGATAAAGTACCCAATAATTAGTATTTGATGCATCTGGTTGTACGTAGACATACACTGCAATATATTCTGTTCATCTTCACTGAAATGCAATTGGATAAATCTAAAAAAAAATCCTTTTTGGGTCTACTAACATTAAGTTTCTCTGCACATCTTGGTTGCATCTTTTTTGTAGTTACCATCTGGGAAACAGACATATTCCATCATTGCACAGGGAGCTGTCTAAGTCAACCCCACATGACTAGAACCAAGCTGCATACCTAGCATCCAGCATTATTATCCATCTCACAGTTTATTATTTACACATGAGCAATACAGTCGATGAACATCATAACTCAAGTCTATGTGTAATAACTTACTGCACTGTAGCCTTTTCCTGTTGCAACCCTTGAAAAAACACCACATGATGACTTTCCCAAAGTCAGGCTAAAACTGCTGAAGCAGAATAAAGTGCCACTAAACCTGGCTACCTCCTATTTATCATACAATTTCCTGACTGATGGTTCCACAAACCAGCTGCTAAGTGCTGTGTACTCTACTGTCAGCAAACTAACATGCTAAATGGGAGACAGGGAGAATAATGTGCAGAACTAGTGGAATCAATTTTACTGAGGGAATTCAAATTCTGCCATGTGTGGATAAGTTCCCACACGGAGGTAAGCAGTAAATTCTACATGCTTAGGGGTCCAAAAAGCTCTCCACTTTGAAGAGCATTGAATATTGATATGAAAAATACTCTTATATCAAATGGATATCTGAAAAAGCCCCTAATACCTATGACTCCACTTAGAATGCACTTGGAACCCTATAAATATGTAATTTGTTAGCATGTATTTAATTAGAAATTAATTTTAAAATATGTGTGTGGCTGTAACTAAGACTATAATCAGTTTTCTGTTGGTCATTCTTTTCCCACACAGTAATTGAGAGGAGAGGCCTGTCATCTCATTAGCCTAGAATCTGGCCCACTGTATCATTAGAGATACTATAAAAATATTACAGGCCTTATTGTGCCATTTGTCTTTACATTGTGTTGCTTAGAGGGTGAATAAGAATAAAGAGAATACCTGCAGAGGAAAGGAGAAATATGGTTTTTAGTGTTTATTAGCTGTTGTCAGAGAGGTCTTCACCATCTATACAACTTGTGACCTCAAAGCCAAGAGTCCTTCTACCCTTAGCATTCAACAAAGTGTGCACATTTCTACAGCCAAAGGTATGCAAGCCTGAATGACCAAGCATCCAGGTACAGCTAGTTCAGCTGAGGGTGGCCTCTGATATGTATCTGGAGCAGAGGCTTGCACACATGCCTATGGAACAGTAGCAAGATGTGACAACCACTCTGTTACCTCCCCCCTTATGCACATAAAGATCCTTAATAAAAGGATAGACAAGTGGCCTAAAAAGATTCTATTTATGAACTGTCAATTTAAAAAACATTCAACAAAACTCTTTGGGTTTGTCACCAGAAATTTCCCCTCTACCATCATAATGCAGCAAAAAAAAAAAAATCTTCAAGGCAACTTCAGTCTTCATGATGTCTCAAGAATCTTCATGATGTGTCATGATATCTCAAAAAGGCACCACAATTTTAAAAGAATGTGGAGAAGCTTGCGAGAGTCTATGCACATGATCAGAGGGAAGGAAACCAGGCCTTATAATGAGAGGCTGAGAGCTACAGGACTCTTCAGCTTGGAAAAGCGCAGGCTCAGGGGGGACCTGGTGACTGCCTATAAGTATATAAGGGGTGTGCATCAGGATCTGGGGGAACACCTGTTCACCAGAGCGTCCCATGGGATGACAAGGTCAAATGGTCACAAACTTCTCCAAGACCATTTCAGACTGGACATAAGGAAGAACTTCTTTACAGTCCAAGCCCCCAAGACCTGGAACAGACTGCTGCCAGAGGTGGTGCAAGCACCTATTCTGGATTCCTTTAAGAAGCAATTGGACATTTATCTTGCTGGGATCCTGTGATCCCAGCTGACTTCCTGCCCCTGGGGCAGGGGGCTGGACTCGATGATCTTCCAAGGTTCCTTCCAGCCCTAATGTCTATGAAATCTATGAATTGTTCATTAAATAAATACCTGTTGAGGAAAATTTGGCTGAGATGAAAACAGGTAGTTTCTGCCAGGCCCAGCTTTCTTATAAGCACATACAAAGATTTTAAATTGACTTCCTTTAACTTGTGCCTAGACCAGTAGTTCTCAACCTTTCTGGACTCAAGGCACCCCTCTGCAATTTTTGTGAATTGAGTGGCAGCACCCAATAACAAAAACTAGTTTATATATTACAGTGCTTACTTCCTTACAAAGGGGCTGGCCAGAAGGGGTGGGGGTCATCCAGGCAGGGACAAGTCTGAGCCTGGCTTATCTGCTTACCTCCTCACACCTTACTTATATCCTCATAACTCATGGCAGCCTTCAAAGGATCTGATGGCACCCCAGGGTGCCCCACCATCCTGGTTGAGAATCACTGGCCTAGACCTTGCAATCACAATCCGTGTAGCCTGAGCTCTGAATCTCTATGGACCCTGCTGAAGTCAACAGACTACACGGGCTCAAGAATCTATCTGTATAGAGCCAGCTGCCTAAATAGGGCCGTAAGCCCCAATTCAGAAACGCATTTTGTGGCAGGGCATTTGCTGTGGCTGCCAGGTTAAGAGGTCAGGCATCTTGCTGAGTCATTGGCAGGTGGGCTTCTGGGCTAATTGCGGAGTCAGCTGACCCAAGGGGCCAGCAGGTGAGGCCAGGCATGATCAAGGAAGTCACCTGATTGGAGGAGGGCTGGGTTTAGACATGGTATAAACCTATACCTGAAGTTTAGTCAGGGCATAAGCCCAGAC